>NC_133326.1:718454362-719162696 GCF_042186555.1 Aquarana catesbeiana
AACTGTGGGGTACTCGGTGGGTGAACATCCAGCCGAGCACCCTGCAAATTTGGGTGTTCGCCCAAACGGGTGAACAGGCAAACAGGCGATGTTCAGTCCAAACTTTTGCTCAGCCCGAACCATTCACCCAACTATAATTCTTAACAATTGATGAGTCATCAGATTTCAGCAGGCTTCCCCGCTGACAGCTGAATGAAAAAAAAAAACATTGCCAGCAATACAAATATGTTAAACAAATTAAGTGGGGTCCCCCCGAATCTATACCGGGCCCTTATCCAAGCATGCAGCCTGGCAGGTTAGGAAAGGGCGGGCGGGCGAGCACCACCCCCCTAAACATACCAGGCCACTTGCCCTCAGCATGCTGTGCTTTGGGGCCGGGGGCTATGCCCCCCCACCCCAGAACACCTTGTCCCCATGTTGATGGGGACAAAGGCCTCTTCCCAACAACCCTGGGTGGTGGTTGTGGGTGTCTGCAGGCAGAGGGCATATCAGAATCTGAAAGCCCCCTTTAACAAGGGGGTCTCCAGATCTTGCCCCACCCCTTATGTGAATGAGTATGGGGTACATTGTACTCCTATTCATTCACCAAAAAATTGTCAAAAAGACATAGAAACACACACTCAGCTTTTGACAATTCCTTTACTAAAAATAAAAAACACAATGTTCCCTGATGTAGATCCATCATCATCATTACGAAACCACGCCTCACCCGAAAAAAACAAAAAAAGCTCTGTCCAACGGTGAGTGGGGAGTCATGACTGATGATGGATCTACATTGGGGAACATAGTTTTTGGCAATTCCTTTATTAAGTTGAAAAAAAAAAAACAATATGTGTGATCCCGCCCCCCCCCCCCACAGTTATTCACATGGGGGGGCGGGATCTGTGGGGAAGAGGCCCTTGTCCCCATCAATATGGGGACAGGGTACCCCCCCATGTTGAGGGCATGTAGCCTGGTATGGTTCAGGAGCCTGACCTGTCAGGCTGCATGCTCGGATAAGGGTCAGGTATGGATTTTGGGGGGACCCCACAGAATAAAAAAAACAAATTGGCGTGGAGGTTCCCCTCAAAATCTATATGGATTTTGGAGGGGACCCCATGCCTTTTAAAAAAAAAAATTGAAGTGGGTTCCCCTTAAAATCCATACTAGACCCAAAGGGCCTGGTATGGATTGAGTGAGGGGGCCCATGCCGTTTTTTTTTTACATTTTTGTATTGCCGGCAATGTTTATCTTTTTCCTTCAGCTGACAGCGAGAAAGCACAGGCACTAAAATGTGGCCTTCTCATATAGGCTGGCTCCCCAAGCTGTTGTTTAAAAAATAAAGAGCTTTACAAAGCTTGCAGCCGGGAAAATAAATTTAAATTCCATTTTTTTCCTTATATATGTCAGTTTTGCTGCAGCAGGTTTTAGGGTTGAAAATGTTTTTATTGGTAATAAGAACAGCGTAACAATTACATGACTGATATATTAAATAGAAAAAGAAGGCCGTGAGCAGGCCAAGTGGCTATCGCCTGCAGTCGTGCTCATGCCATAACTCAATAATGACACAGGGAAGTGCAAATAATATCAAACAATTAGGGATGAGCCGAACACCCCCGGTTCGGTTCGCGGCAGAACATGCAAACTGACAAAAAGTTTGTGCGAACACGCAAAATTCTATAGGACCCGAATGTGAAAAATCAAACATGCTAATTTTAAAGGCTAATATGCAAGTTATTGTCATAAAAAGGGTTTGGGGACCCTGAGAACATGTATCAATGCAAAATAAGTTTTAAATATGGCTGTTTTTTTCGGGAGCAGTGATTTTAATAATGCTTAAAGTGAAACAATAAAAGTGAAATATTCCTTTAAATATCGTACCTGGGGGTTGACTATAGTTTGGCTGTAAAGCCATTTTTTGCATATGTTTAGAACAGTCCCTGCTGAAAAATTACATTTCTAAAGGAATAAAAGTCATTTAAAACTGCTTGCCGCTGTAATGTATTGTCGGGTCCCAGCAATATAGATGAAAATCATTGAGAAAAATGGCATGCCCCCCCAGCCCATTACCAGGCTCTTTAGGTCTGTTATGGATGTTAAGGGTAACCCCTCACCCAAATAAAAAAAAAAAAAGGCATTGGGCCCCTGAACAGCAGTATACAGGCGGTCCCCATGTTACAAACAAGACAGGGACTGTAGGTTTGTTCTTAAGTTGAATCTGTTTGTAATTTGGAACAGGTACATTTTTTAAGTGTAGCTCCAGCCAAAAAATCTATTTTTAAGCTTTTTGGATAACATAGGGAAGGGTTATCACTGGGGTTGCACCGATACAAGTATCGGTATCGGTATCGGTACTCATGCAAATGCACCGATACCTGAAACTGATACTTTCAGGCTTGGTTCTTTGAGCTGTCAGTAGGGATGAACAAATGTTCCTCTGTTTAACCCCTTATTAACCCTTCATTTACGCTAATCAGCCTTAATTAACTCCCTATTCTCCTCCATTTAATTATTATTTTCCTGCTTTTTTTTTTTGTTCACGTCTATATTTAATAAACGATAAACAATTAAAACTTTTCTTTGTTTGCTTTGTTAGTGAATATTTTCACACATATATATGAACATATGTTTACACATTTCACATTAAAAAAGCACAAAATTAAAAAACAAAATCAATTTATTTCATTTGTAAATGACTGTTCAATGCTTTGTACCATTGCTGACAGCTGAAGTGTAAACAAAACAGTCGCGGTAGGTATAGGTAATTGGTATCGGCGAGTACTAAAAAAAAAGTATCGGTACTCGTACTCGTAAAAAAAATGGTATCGGTGCATCCCTAGTTATCACACCTATAACATTTGTTTTGTTGTCTGTGCCCCTGTTCAGAAGATTTCACCTCACTTTCTGTCCCAATGACAATTGGATTTTGAAAATTTTGGTTTATTAGGGAAACAAGGATTGGTGCTAAAGCATCAGTGGAGACACCTTTTTCCCATATTAACTCTTACAGGAGAGACTTTCCCTTCCTAGGGGTAGATTTCCTCTCACTTACGGTTGTCTCCCTCTGTTTGTAAGCAGGAGTCGTTTGTAAGTCGGATGTTTGAAAATAGGGGACCGCCTGTATATACTATATGGCCTGCCCTATACACACTGTGGAAAATTGGGCCTTAGGTGTTGGTGGTACCAGAACACTGTAAGCCCTCACAGTTGCTCTTGGTCGGTGCTGGAACGGGCCCTGCCATGAAATATTATATAATGAATTGTAATTACATGCCCCTGTTAAACAGGGGCAGAAAAATTGGGCCTTTGATGGTGGTGGTGGTGCCACAACACTGTAACCCCTCACAGATTCTCTTGCTGATTGCAGGAACAAGCCCTGTTGTGAAATATTAGATTAAAAATTGTAATTACATGCCTCTGTTAAACAGGGTCAGAAAAATTGGGCCTTAGGCGGTGGTGGTGGTGGTGGTGGTGGCACAACACTCTAAAGTCTCACAGATACTCTTGGTGAGCGCAGGAACGGGCCCTGCTGTGAAACATTAGATCAAAAATTGTAATTACACGCCCCTGTTAAACAGGGGCAGAAAAATTGGGCCTTAGGCAGTGGCGGTGGTGCCTTAAACCAAAAATATTCTTAGAAGCTATCATCATGAAGATTGAGGAGAAATAGGATAGTCACTCAGCATAATATGATAGTCACTCAGCATAGGAAGCCTTCAAGGGATCCCACCTCCATAGAAAAATCAATCGGTTACATCAGCTTTAGGTGCTTGGTAGCTGGTGATCCAAGACTGATTAATTTTTATGAATGTGAGCCAAACAACAGAGTCTGTGGACAGGCGCACTCTGTGATCAATTACAAAGCCTCCAGCAGCACTGAATGTCCTCAAGACCCAGTAACCCAGTGGATGTTCTGTTGGAAACGTCTCCAAGTCTGATCTTGCCCCTAGATTCCAGCGCCATGTAATTCAGACGCTAGTGATAGTTGCTGGAACCGATCAGACCTTGGCGCTGAGGACTGAAGAATTGTCTGAAGGCATCGGTCAGCCGGCCACCTTCTCCACCGCTCTTTCTGTGACTGAACAAAGTCTCAGCAACACGTGGTCCAGCACCAGGAAATTGTAACCTCCCAGGCTCTGGAAATGCATTGCACAAATCTTTCTGCAAGGCTTCCCGAAGATATTTCATCCTCTGTTCCCTCTGCGAAGGCTGGATAAGTTCTGCAACCTTACCCTTGTAATGTGGTTCAAGAAGGTTTGCCAGCCAGTAATGAGCCCTCTCCTTGATGCCACGAATCCTAGGGTCCTTTCGCAGGCTTTGCAGGATCAGGGAGGCCATGCAGCGTAAGTTTGCAGAGGCATTCGATACTGAGTTCTCTGGGTCACTAAGGATCACATGATCTGCAACCACCTCCTCCCAGTCACGTACAACTCCATGGGTTTCTGGGGACTGAAAATGATTCCTTGACGACTGCTGTCGATGTTGAGTGTTATCCTCCACCTCCATGCTGACACAATTCTCCTCCTCCTCCTCCCCCTCTTCTTCTTCCTGTGTGATCGGTGGGCCGGCAGGAATATTATCGGGATAAAGGGAGCCTTGAGAGGTAAGGAAGTCCTTCTCTTCCTCCCACTGTCCTGCCTCAAGTGCCCCGTCCATTATTCCACGAAGCGTGTGCTCCAACAGGAAGACAAGAGGGACAGTATCACTGATGCATGCACTGTCACTGCTCACCATCCTCGTGGCCTCCTCAAATGGTGACAGGATAGTGCATGCATCCTTGATCAGTAGCCACTACCGTGGCGAAACAAGCCAAGCTCCCCTGACCCTGTCCTGGTGCCATACTCACACAGGTACTCATTGATGGCCATCTGCTGCATGTGCAGCCGCTGCAGCATTGCCAACATTGAGTTCCACCTGGTGGGCATGTCACAAATGAGGCGGTTCTTGGGCAGGTTGCATTCCCTTTGAAGGTCAGCCAGCCGAGCACTGGCATTATACTACCAGCAGAAATGACCACAGACTTTCCTGGCCTGCCTCAGGAGATCCTGTTACCCCAGGTACCTGCTCAAGAACCGCTGCACCACCAATTTCAGGACGTGAGCCAAACAGGGCACATGGGTCAAGTGTCCATGTTGGAGGGCGGAGAGGAGGTTGGTGCCATACAACCATTCCTGGCTGAAGCTGGCGTGGCGTCAACCACTTCTGAGCCTGCCCCTGCAGAGCTGACAGAATCTCTGCCCCAGTGTGAATCCTGTCCCCTAAGCAGACCAACTCAAGCACCGCGAGGCATCTTTTTGCCTGAGTGCTTGCATAGCCCCTTGAATGCCTATGGAGCACTGCTGGTTCAGAGGAGAAATCTGCAGAGGAAGAGGCCATAGAGGAAGAAGAAGAGGAGCAGTAATATGCACCTTACTGCTGACCACCCTGTCCAATGAGGCCAAGACATTGCCTTCCACACGCTGGTAGAGAGCTGGAATGGCCTTCCGTGAAAAGAAATGGTGTTTGGGAACCTGCCACTGAAGTACAGCACATTCCATAAATTCATGAAAGGGGGCAGAGTCTACCAGCTGAAAAGGCAGCAATTGCAGTGCTAGCAATTTGGCCACGCTAGCATTTAGACACTGAGCATGTGTATGGCTGGGACCAAAATCGGATGTTAGTGTACCACTAGCAGATTGACCGCAAGTACTTGGGACACCTATTTCTATACCTTCATTCCTCTCAGTGCAGGTTTCTGAGAGGACTGGAGGTATAGTGGGGTTGGAGATCCCAGCTGATGAGGAGCAAGGAGAGGTCTGCCTTGTTCTTTGATGCAGGTCTTTAAAGTGCTGTTGCCAACGGACTGCATGGGAGGTTTTCATATGTCTGGTCAAGCATGTGGTGCCCAAGTGGCTGCTGTTTTGGCCACGCTTGATACGCTTCAGACATATGTTGCAAGCAGCAACCGTGCGATCTGCTACAGACATGTCAAAAAAGGCCCACACCAAAACAATTTTCAAAATATGTGGGGAGTCAGCAGTGCCCTGCACCTGCTTAGCTCTGTGGTGTGATGCAATAGGGTGGCTGCTCTTAAGCTGCCCCCTGGAGGGCATCCTGCCTTGTTGGAGATGTGCCTCCTCCTCCTCCTCATCCTCTCTTCTATCAGGCACCCAAGTAGGGTCAGTGACCTCATCATCCCCTCCCTCCTCGTCACTGGAGGAAACTTGGCAGTATGCTGCAGCTGGGGGAACATGGCTGCCAGTTTCTTGTCCTTCTTGAGCATCCCCTCTCTCTAGGCTCACTATGGGTGCACTGTATTGTGTGCTGTGTACACCACCAGAAAAGTAGTAGCAACTGCACTATGGGTGCATGGTATTGTGTACACCACCAGAAGTCTAATAGCAATATATATATATATGAAATACACTGCAGTTAACTGAATACTCTGCCTGCCTGAAGTAAATTAGAAAATGTACACCACGAATGGCCTGCAGTCAGATCTAGCTACACTGGATGCAGAGTATATATATATATATATATATATATATATATATATATATATATATATATATATATACGAGACTCGCTGTATATATATTAAATACACTGAGGCTAACTGAATAACCTGCCTGCCTGCTCAATCTCAATCACACTCTGTCTTCGTCCACGCCAACAACACACTATACAGGGGCGACGTGCAGGCAGCCTAATATAGTGTGGGGCATGGACTTAGTCCCCCTGAGCCATAATTGGCAATAGACACCCTGCCTTTGGCCAGGATCTCTTAGCTGAGGGCGCTGGGATTGGCCAAAGCATGCAGGTCATGGTGCATGCTTTGGCCAATCATCATACAGCAATGCACTGCGATCTCGCAGTGCATTATGGGGTGTTACGCAGCGCTTGAATTTGCCGTGAACGCCCCATAATGTTCATTTTTGATGAACGGGCGAACAGCCAATGTTTGAGTCAAATGCATGTTTTACCCGAACATAAAGCTCATCCCTGCAAACAATAAATAATAACAAATAGAAAAGAAAAGGGGGGAGGGAGGAGAAGAGATAGAGAGGGGTGGAGAGCCAGGGAAGAATGAGAGAGAGAGGAGAAAAGAAAGAAGAATTCTGCTGGGAGAGCATGGGATAGGAGAAATAAGAACTGTACTAATGAAGACCATCGCCACACGTGATAATTCAGGGTAGGGGCAGGGATGAGCTTGAAGGGGTACGGAACATATCAGTCAGAGTGTCGGATGAGGAGAAGCGAAGCCAAATGGACCATAGAACTTTAAATTTATCATGGGTATTATTATCGAGTGCCAGCATCTCCTCCATTCTCACAACGTCGTTCATTGTAGATACTCATAATGACAATGGAGGAGTAGTGGTGGTCTTTCAATAATGCAGGATAAGTTGCCGAGCTGCTGACAAGAGAAAATGAAGGAGACAGTTTCTGTGAGGCTACTGAGCCTGGCAGCATGGAGAGAAGGGCAATCTCTGGGGTCGGCTGCAAAGATTTCTCATAAATAGCGTTATACACCTTAAATACCTGAGTCCAGAAGGGTCGTATTAGATCACAATGCCACCAAACATGGATGTAAGTACCTGAGAATGTACCACAGCGCCAACAGGAGGCCGGGGTATACAGGAAGATTTTGTGTAAGGTGAAGGGGTCCCTGTACATCTAGAAAGGATCTTAAAATTCTTCCCCTGCGAATAGCAGGAAATAGAGGACTTGTGGGTGATATGGAACGCAGTCTGCCATTTCGCTCTTGAGAGGCTCTTCCCAGCTCTGCCGACCACATATTATTGTAGGGGGGTAGGTCATCCTGTGTGAGGGCCTGGATCAGGCCATATAGGGAGGAGAGTAGATGTCTGGGCATATCATGGAGGACATGCTAGAGAGGTTTCCTTTGTGTCCCCATAGAAGGGCGCGTAAATCAGCTGAGGCCAAATCCTGTTCAACCATGACAGAGGCTTTTTGAAAAGGATGTGGAAACCATTCAAGAGTGCGTGCCATGAGAGTAACTTTGTAATATAATTCAATGTCAGGTAGTCCTGTACCACCTTGAAGCTTTGGACGGGTAAGTAGCTTATGTTTGACTCTGGATAGGCCCTGATTCCAGATAAAGCGAATGGAAAGTAAGCATAGGGTAGCAAAGATGGCTTTGGGAATTAGTACAGATATGGTTTGGAAGAGATACAGCAGTTTGGGGAGGGTATCCATTTTAATGGTGTTGATTCAGCTGAACCATGGTAGTGCGGAGCCCCCCCAGGATGCCAGGTCTTTCCGGAGGCGGGAGAGGAGAGGGATGTAATTCAGGGAGAACTGCAGTAGGTTTTATACATCATACAGATGCACCACTTAACAGGCAGACTAAGGGAACCCCCCAGACACTATATTTAAAGAAATGTAAATTTTTATTGTTTCATTTTATGCATCATTAAAATCACTGCTCATTTAACCACTTGCCTACAAGCACTTTCACCCCCTTCCTGCCCAGGCTAATTTTCAGCTTTCAGGGCTCTCAAACTTTCAATAACAATTGTGCAGTCAAGTAACACTGTACCCATATTACATTTTTATATTTTTTTTCAAACAAATGAAGCTTTCTGTTGGTGGTATTTAATCACCACTGGGGTTTTTGATAAACAAATGAAAAAAATGCAGAGAATTGTGAAAAACAAGCTATTTTTTTTCATAGTTTGTTATAGCATTTTGCAAACAGGTCATTTTACTCTTTTGCTTATGTGAGCTGATCAGGCGGTGCTGAGGAGGTGACACTGATGAGTACTGATAGGTGGCATTGATGAGCACTGATGGGCTCAGATAAGCGGCACTGATAGATGACACTCGTAGGCAACACTGATAGGCGGCACTGATGGGCACTGCTAGGTGGCATGGATGAGCACTGATAGGCGGCACTGATAGGCACCGATTTGCACTGGTAGGTGATACTAATGGGCACTGATTGGCAGCACTGATAGGTGACACTGAAGAGGAGGTACTCATGGGCACTGATTGGCAGCACTGATGAGCACTTATTGGCAGCACTGGTAGGCACTGTTGGGACTGCACTGATAATCAGGACACTGATAATTATTGCCCTGATTATCAGTGCCGATGTATGTTTAACGCAAGCTGGTTATCGGCTTTCTACTTCTCTTCTTACACTGTCAGTGTGAGGAAAGCAAAGCTGGTAACCGGCTTGTGTTTACTTCCATGATCAGCTGTCATTGGACATAGCTTATCATGTGGTAAAGGGCCGCTGTGATTGGCCCTTTACCCTGATCTGTGATCAGCTGAGTCTGAAGGACTCGGCAATCACAGAGCGAACTGCCCACGTGCCGCAGGTGGAGCGATCATGGGAGGACATCAATAGACGCCCTCCTACCAAAGTAAGCCCACACTGTAGCCATCATTTGGACATAGCGTGGGCAGGAAAGAGTTAAAAATTTTATTTAAAAAAAAAAAATTTGCATTAATACATGTTCCCCAGGGCAGTACCCGGACCCCCATACCCTTTTTATGGCCAATAACTTGCTTAAAAATTAACTAGCATTAAAAATGGTGACTTTTCATTTTTCAAGGTCAGGTCCCAAAGACTTTTATAAGATTCTGGATTCAAGTCTGAACTTTTTCTATGTTCGGGAGTTCTGGTGTTGAATCAAACCCGGAGGTGTTCGGCCCAATATGCAGTAGATCAGGCAAGTACCTCAATTACATATTGGGCAATCTCCAGCCAGTGATACATCCTTAACACAACCCAGTCCATGGATATGATCTCTTGTAAACGTTTTAGTTATAGCCTTCCAGATATGAAGATTTTACATTGTTCTACCTTAGACCAATGGAATTATGCCTATAACATGTCTGTGGGTTCTCTGTGGAAGCTGTAAATCTCTTTATAAGTCATGCCTACTCCAGTAACCTCCACTAGTTTTCTGATTCCATGCAGATAGGCTGCCCTGGAATATTGCAAACACAGGAGGTTGGCCGTTCAGCACGGGTGCCATTTAGAGAATGTTTTGTCAATCAATGCATAGTGTTCTCTGACTAGACAAGGCGGGGTGCTGACATAATACTCTCCACCTCATCCAATCAGAGAATGCTTCTTAAGAGTTCTTCTTTCTTAAAAACTTATAAAATGTAAAAAATGAAATTTTAAACAACATGTAACTAAAAGTAAAATAATAATATAAAATAGTGATAGTGAGTGGGAAAACGATTGGGCCTAGACCAAAATTTTGCTCTCAGTACTATCCAAGGTTGAGTTTCTTCCCTTTCTATCATGTTTCAGAAATCATCACCCTCTCAATCCTTCATTATGACATATGTACAGGGAGTCTCCAATGAAGCTCCAAGTGTTCATTCCCCATCGCTCTGTGGGATCTGAATCTGGTCCTCTTTACATTTTACATCTAATTTGGTTTTGTTTTGTTTTTTTGGCTGAAAGGTTTGCTGTTTTTTTATGAGGAGGTAGTATTTGGATGGGTTTATTTTATTTTCAGGGTATACATTATTGTTTCATGTTGATAAAGACTTTAAAAATTAAACTTTTTATGCAGTCAGACATTTTAAGGTTTCTATTTATTTAGGGGTTCTTTGGAATTTTATTTTAATTGAAATGCCAAAATAAAGATGAAAAACACCTAGACCATTTCAGTGCAATATGTAATCTACTGTATCTATTTAGGTATTTTTTTAAAAATGCATTTTATCAGAATAGTTCTCCAACATAAGTAAAAATCTGACATAGTTTTATGTTTCCTCCTCAGACAAAAGTATCAGAGAAGAAATGTCTCAGATAAAAGGTGAGTGCATTAAGGAATCTGGACCACCATTGAGTCTGAAAATGGTCTCTTTAAAAGGCAATTTTAGTAGAAAGTGCAGCATACATAATTCTGTGGAGGAGGAGGTAGTGGAAGGAGATCCTGCATAAATAATTCTGTGAAGGAGGAGGTAGTGGACGGAGATCCTACATACATAATTCTGTGGAGGAGGAGGTAGTGGAAGGAGATCCTGCATACATAATTCTGTGGAGGAGAAGGTAGTGAAAGGAGATCCTGCATACATAATTCTGTGGAGGAGAAGGTAGTGGAAGGAGATCCTGCATACATAATTCTGTGGAGGAGAAGGTAGTGGAAGGAGATCCTGCATACATAATTCTGTGGAGGAGGAGGTAGTGGAAGGAGACCCTGCATACATAATTCTGTGGAGGAGGAGGTAGTGGAAGGAGACCCTGCATACATAATTCTGTGGAGGAGGAGGTAGTGGAAGGAGATCCTGCATACATAATTCTGTAGAGGAAATAAGTCTATTTCCCAAAGACAACCTCTGGATATGACTCTGAGCAAGTGCACTCAACTGCTTTGGTCGACCATGGCGAGGCCTGTTCTGAGTGGAAACTGTCCTGTTAAACCGTTGTATGGTCTTGGCCACCGTGCTGCTGCTCAGTTTCAGGTTCTTGTTCAATCATCTTATAGCCTAGGCAATCTTTATGTAGAGCTACAGATCTTTTTTTTTCAGATCTTCAGAGAGTTATTTTCCATGAGGTTCCATTTTTACCTTCCAGGGACCAGTATGAGAGAGTGAGAGTGATAACACCAAATTACTTTATCGTACATCACGGGACACAGAGCAGCCATAGTAATTACTATGTGGGTTATATGCCACCTATAGGTGAATGGACACTGGCAACCCAAGACAGGAAGTCCCCCTCTATATAACCCCTCCCATACAGAAAGTACCTCATTATTTTACCAGTGTCTGAAGGTGTTGGTCACGGTTGATGAAGTGCTATGCTAAAGAAGCCCCGTTGCGGAAATTCTTAAGCAGGATCAAGGGGCTATGCAGTCGGATCCATTCAAGATGCCAAAAAGCAGTGGCCAAAATGGATGGTACCCGAGCCTCTTGGAACAGAAAAAGCGAGGTCACTTGCCTGTAATGCTCCTCTGTTGAGGGCTGGACCCTGGAATTCAGCTCCTTGGTCATATACCTAAACCAAAGGATGTCCGGGCAGGGTGCTGTACGGGTCCAAGGGTGTGGACCCCAGTATGCAAGGGGGACCCGTGATGGGTGAAGATTGGATCTGGCTGTGTTTTCCAGCAGTATCCTGCGGTGGGAATGGTAAGTCAAAGAAGATCCTAAGAAATACATACGGTTCAGTTTTGGACTTCTTCTAAGTAAACGATGCCTTGCCTTTTTTTACCACTAAGAAGGAGTAGTTGTAACATACCTGGTGTTTAACATTACCATGCTTCCCCTTCTGTGTGCTCAGTGTCTGGCAAGCGCTCATGTGGAACAGCGTTGCCTTCTTACTCTGCTCTGTCATGGCTGCTGAAAGGGCTTAAGGGTCGCCGCCTCTGACACTCGGCAGTCGGCATTTCCCTGGGGATGCAGCCCCCCCCGAGCATCCCGTTTGCAAGGACCATTCGTTCGTTCGCACGCGGGAAAAGCTCTGTTTAAATAAGCTATCCTAGGATGCGGGGGGCGTGGCTTGGCGTGGCCAGAGTGCACGTGGAAAGGAACGTTCACGTAATACACGGCACAGGGGCAAGGCTTACTGCCTATAGAGCTTTTACTCTGGAAAGAGTCTGGTGGCTGACGGAGGGACACAGAGAATACGAGGGCATGTAAGCGCTGCATGGGTGTCAGTTACAGGGATTTCTAAAGACACGTTTACTCAACATCAGGCTGAGCAGTGATAGCGGCATATTTCCATTGCCGGACTATAGCTCGGCAGTAGATGCACATGTAAGTACCTCTGCCTTTTGTGCTTAGGACTATGTCTTCCTGAAAGAGAGGTGAGAAGAATATGATACGAAGGGGAGGAGTGCAAGAGTTCCACGGTCAGGGTCTGAGAATCCTAGTCACGCTTCCAGAGTTCTATCCTCCCCTGAAAGACCAGAAGCAAATGGCCAGTTTGAGTCATTCAGGCTCTCAGGCATAGTAGCCACTTTCAATATTTCAGCCTCTGCATATGTCACCAAGGACGATTTGGCTTTAGGATTAACTGGTTTGGAAGGAAAAATAGCTGATATGTTCGTGTCTTCCTCCCAGTCCGGGAAAAAATGCAATAGGTCCCCTTCTCCTCCGTCTGACCTTCCAGTGATGGAGCAGGGATAGGCAGATGATGTTGAGATACCATTGGGTGACCAGGAAGAAGGGGAAGGCGGATGACTCCTCTGAGGATTCAGTCTCAGAAGAACCCTTCTCAGCCTCGCAATCTCAGAAGTTGCTAGTGCAATCCCTCATGGAATTGGTCCTTTCTGGATACAAGTTGCCCCCAGCACAGGTAGCTGAGGCCCCATTTCCTCTTTGGGTTCTTTAAGGCCTCCACAGGTTCCACATGCATTTCCTGTACACCCATTTCTGGAGCAGCTGATATATGCTGACTGGGATCACCCAGATAAGTGTTTTCTTCCTCCTAGAGGATATTCTCTTCTCTATCCTATGGAGGAAAAGTTCACTAAGAAGTGGAGTTTGCCAGCAGTAGATGCTGCTATCTCTTCTGTGAATAAGAGTCTAACTTGTCCGGTGGACAATATCCAGGTTTTTAAGGATCCAACAGATAAGAAACTGGAATCTTTGTTCAAAGCCTCGTTTGCTGTAGCTGGTGCAGCAGCACAGCCTGCAGTAGCAGCGATAGGCATTTGTCAATCCCTAAAAGACCAGCTTTAGCAGGTTATTAAAAGTGTCCCTGCTCAAGTGGATGAGCCTGTGAGTTAGCTGAGCTACCTAGGGCTTTATGTTTTGTGGTTGACGCTCTTAAAGATTCTATTCATCAGGCATCACGCCTTGCTTTCTTATCAGTGCATATGCATAGAATTCTCTGGTTAAAGCATTGGTCAGCTGAGTTGCCATGCAAAAAGCTATTGACAGGTTTTCCCTTTCATGGGGAACGATTGTTCGGGGGTGATTAGATAAATATAACCAAAAAAGTTCAGGTGGTAAGAGTGCTCTTTTACCAGTTAAAAGAAGGAGTAGACATCCTTCATTTAAACGTTCTTCTTCCCTGCAGCCTCTGCCGTCAGGTTCAAGAAGTAAGCCTCAAGGCCAAGCACAAGACCAGAAGAAGCCCTGGGGGCAGAAGCCTGCAAAGCAGAGTCCCAAGGCCTCCTTATGAAGGGGTGCCCCCGGTTGCTCGTGTCGGGGGAAGGCTTCTGCAGTTTGTAGGGGCTTAGGAGGGGGAGATCCGAGACAGATGGGTCATCTCCACCGTATCTCTAGGGTACAAACTAGATTTTCAAGAGTTTCCACCTTTTCATTTTCTGAGGTTGATCGTTCCCAAAGACCCAGTGAAAAGAAGGTCTTTGTTCCAGGCACTGCACCGATTGACGTCTCAGGGTGTAATCATAGAGATTCCCTCAGAAGAGCAGGGCATGGGGTTTTATTCAAATCTCTTCACTGTGCCAAAACCGAATGGAGATGTCAGACCCATTCTAGATCTCAAAGATCTAAATCAGTTCCTAACCGTCCACTCTTTTCGCATGGAGTCAATCTGGTCAGTCATATCCACCCTGCGGGAAGGAGAATTTCGGGCATCAATAGACATCAAAGATGCATATCTGCATGTGCCAATTTTTCCCGCTCACCAGAAGTTTCTGCATTTTGCGGTAGAACAGCGCCACTTTCAGTTTGTGGCCTCTCCCTTCGGGTTAGCCACTGCTCCCCGGGTTTTTGCAAAAGTGCTGGCCCGGTACTAGCAAGACTATGGGGCCAGGATATAGCAGTAATGGCATACCTAGACGACCTGCTGCTGATAGATCAGTCGGTTGCACGGCTAGACCAGAGTGTGTCCAACACAGTCAAGTACTTGGATCACCTGGGTTGGATTCTCATCCTAGAGAAGTCAGTCTTACAGCCAGTAAGAAGTATGGAGTACTTGGGTCTGATTATAGATACAGCCCAATAAAAAGTATTTTTGCCTCAGGAAAAAGTTAGGGCTATAAGGGAGCTGGTCCATGTGGTCAAGGCAAAGAAGGATCCTTCCATTCGCCTTTGCATGAGGTTGTTAGGGAAGATGGTGGCTTCATTCAAAGCGATTCCCTATGCCCAGTTTCATTCAAGACTGCTGCAAAACAGTATTCTGTCTGCTTGGAACAAGAAAAATCCAAGCCTTGGATTACCCAATGTATCTGGTCCCAAGGGTGCGCCAGAGTCTCAGTTGGTGGTTGATAACCAGAAATTTGCAGAAGGGGAAATCCTTCATGCCAGTAACCTGGATGTTTGTAACAATGGATGCCAGCCTCTTAGCCTGGGGAGCGGTTCTCGAGGAGACCACTGTCCAGGGGAAGTGGTCAAAATCCAAGAAAGCCTTGCCCATCAACATTCTAGAAATTCGGGCAGCGGGTCTGGCGCTAATGGCCTGGACTTTCAGATTACAATATTGTCCCGATTGTACCAGAAATCATGCAGCCCAGAGGGAAATGAACCATATTCTAGCCTGGGCAGAGAAGCATGTACCTTGCCTATCAGCAGTCTTCATTCCAGGGGTGGAGAATTGGCAGGCGGATTTCTTGAGCCACCAACAATTGTTCCCGGAAGAATGGTCTCTCCATCCCGACATTTTTTCAGCCATTTGCCAAAAGTGGGGAACCTCAGGTGTAGATCTATTGGTGTCAAGGTTCAACAGAAAGTTGAACAACTTTGTATTAAGGACAAGGGATCCACTCGCATATGGGACAGATGCGTTAGTAAACCCTTGGGATCGGTTTTCACTGATTTATGCGTTCCCCCCAGTTCAGCTGTTACCGCGGTTTCTACGCAGGGTCAAAGTGGAAGGGAAGCCAGTAATACTGGTAGCCCCAGCATGGCCCAGAAGATCCTGGTATGCAGAGATCGTAAGGCTGGGAGTAGGGAAACGGTTTGGCTATTGAAGCCCACGTATTAAGAGTCGGGGGCTTTCAGGCTCAGTAGTAACTACCCTGATTAATGCAAGGAAACCAGCTTCCAGGACCATTTAATATAGGGTCTGGAGGTCCTATGTTTCTTGGTGTGAAACCAAAGCATGGCTTCCTCGGAAGTATGTCATAGGAAGAATTCTTGCCTTCCTACAGTTAGGGATAGAAATGAAGCTGGCCTTGAGTACAATCAAGGGTCAGATTTAGCCTTGTCCGTGTTTTTTCAAAGGCTGCTTGCCTCGCATTCTTTGATTCAGGCCTTTATACAAGGGGTAACTCGTATAACTCCGCCAGTTAGGTCACCCTTGTGGCCATGGGATTTGAATCTAGTTTTATCGGCCTTACAAAGACAGCCCTTTAAGCCAATGCGCCATATTCCCTTGGTCCTTTTGACAAGGAAGTTGTTTTTTTTGGTTGCAGTAACCTCAGCGAGGAATTGCAGAATTGGCAGCTTTCTCATGTAAAGAGCCATACTTAGTTATTCATAAGGATAAGGTGATGCTGCGTCCTCACCCAAACTTTTTACCTAAAGTAGTGTCCAGTTTTCATCTGAACCAAGACGTCTCCCTGCCTTCCTTTTTTCCAGATCCTCATTCTCCAGAGGAAAAATTGTTACGTTCTCTCGATGTAGTGAAAGCTGTCAGGGTCTAGCTGAAGGTGATAACTCAGATACAGCAAACTGATGCTTTGTGCTGCCAGAAGGACCCAGGAAAGGACAGGCAGTGTCAAAATTGGCTATTTCAAAGTGGATTTGGCAAGTTATAATTCAGGCTTATGGTTTGAAAAGAAGGGTTCCACCTTTTCAAGTTAGAGCGCACTCTACCAGAGCATTAATCGCTTCATGGGGGCGGTGCATCACCAAACCTCTATGACTCCGATTTGCAAGGCCGTAACTTGGTCGTCAGTCCATACATTTACTAAAATGTATCAGTTGGATGTAAGACGGCTAGAGGATGCCACCTTTGGGCACAGTGTACTGCAGGCAGCAGTATAGGTCCTCACATCGGATGGCGGTCTGCTTCTATTTGTGTCTCCCTCCCCTCAGAGGCATTGCTTTGGGACATCCCACATAGTAATTACTGTGGCTGCTCTGTGTCCCGTGATGTACGATAAAGAAAATAGGATTTTTATAACAGCTTACTTGTAAAATTCTTTTCTTGGAGTACATCACGGTACATAGAGGTCCCTCCTCTCTTATTGGGATATATATATATATTGCCTTGCTACAAAAACTTCCTGTATGGGAGGGGTTATATAGAGGGGGACTTCCTGTCTTGGATTGCCAGTGTCCATTCACCTATAGGTGGCGTAAAACCCACATAGTAATTACTATGGATGCTCTGTGTCCCGTGACGTACTCCAAGAAAATAATTTTACAGTTAAGCTGTTATAAAAATCCTATTTTAACACACCTGCTATCCATTGACACCTGAGACCTTGTAACACTAACGAGTCACATGACACCAGGGAGGGAAAATGGCTAATTGAGCCCAGTATGGACGGGTGTACTCACTTTTGTAACCAGTGGTTTAGACATTAATGGCTGTGTGTTGAGTTATTTTGAGGGGACAGCAAATTTACACTTTTATAAAGCTGTACACTCACTACTTTATATTGTAGCAAAGTGTCATTTCTTCAGTGTTGTCACATGAAAGGATAGAATAAAATATTTATAAAAATGTGAGGGGTGTACTTACTTTTGTGAGATACTGTAGTTCTATGGAGGATGGTACAATGTCTGCAGAAAAGATTGTCAATATTCGATCACTTTTGGCCAATCTGCTCCATATATCTTCAGGATTGTAAACATTTGTTCAAGTGAGTCCTCAATCATCAAGAAAAAAATGACATACATATTTTCTTTTTCATTATTAGATAAAAAAATTGAAAAGGAAATTTTCCAACTGAAAGGTAATAGTAAATGCCTAATGCTCCCGGTTTGTTGTCTATTAAGTTCCGGAATACATAGAAATGCAGTAATGCAAGATATAAAAGTGGAAGGAGATCCTGCATACATAATTCTGTGGAGAAGGAGGCAGTAGAAAGAGATCCTGCATACATAATTCTGTGGAGGAGGAGGTAGTGGAAGGAGATCCTGCGTACATAATTCTGTGGAGGAGGAGGTAGTGGAAGGAGATCCTGCATACATAATTCTGTGGAGGAGGAGGTAGTGGAAGGAGATCCTGCATACATAATTCTGTGGAGAAGGAGGCAGTAGAAAGAGATCCTGCATACATAATTCTGTGGAGGAGGAGGTAGTGGAAGGAGATTCTGCATACATAATTCTGTGGAGGAGGAGGTAGTGGAAGGAGATCCTGCATACATAATTCTGTGGAGGAGGAGGTAGTGGAAGGAGACCCTGCATACATAATTCTGTTGAGGAGGAGGTAGTGGAAGGAGACCCTGCATACATAATTCTGTGGAGGAGGAGGGTAGTGGAAGGAGATCCTGCATACATAATTCTGTGGAGGAGGAGGTAGTGGAAGGAGATCCTGCATACATAGTTCTGTGGAGGAGGATTTTCAAAAAACATTTGTCATTGGGACGAAAAGTGAGGTGAAATCTTCTGAAGAGGAGCACAGACAGCAAAACAAATGTCACAGGGGTGATAACCCTTCCCTATGTTTTCCAAAAAGCTTAAAATAGATTTTTTGACTGGAGCTAAACATGTTAAAAATGTACCAGTTCAAAATTACTAACAGATTCTACTTAACAACAAACCTACAGTCCCTGTCTTGTTTGCATTGCCTGTATACTGCTGTTCAGAGTATATAGAGCCTGGTGGCCCCACACCTTTCCTTTTTTAATTTGGGTGTGGGGTTCCCCTTAATATCTATACAAGACCCAAAGGGCCTGGTAATGGACTGGGGGTGGGCGGGGATGGTACCCATGCCGTTTGTCTCACTGATTTTCATCCATTTTGCCAGGACCCGACATTACATTAAAGCCGCAAGCATTTTTAAAAGACTTTTATTCCTTTAAAAATGTCATTTTGTGCAGGGACTGTTCTAAGCATGGGAAACACGTGCCACTTTACAGGCATACTATAGACACCCCCAGGTATGATATTTAAAGGAATATTTCATTTTTTTTTTACTTTAAGCATCATTAAAATCACTGCTCCCGGCCGTTTTTAAAACTTTTTTTGCATTAATACATGTCCCCTGGGGCAGGACCCGGGTCCCCAAACCCTTTTTAGGACAATACCATGCATATGCAAATTAGTCTTTAAATGAGCACTTTTGATTTCGAATGTTCGAGTCCCATAGGCGTCAATGGGGTTCTAAAGTTTGTGCGAATTTTCGGTCTGTTCACAGGTTCTGGTGCGAACCGAACCAGGGGGGTGTTCGGCTCATCCCTAATCTACAGTTAAGATAGTCATTATTCAAAACACTTTTGTCCAATCTGCAGACTATACCTTTTGGTCAGTTTCCAAACATTTGCTGATATGAATCCTCAAACATCATGAAAATTAATTGTTGTGAATTGCTTTTCCTTTCCAGATACAAATATTGAAGATGCAATTTCACAGCTGAAGAGTAAAGGTAAGTATTTAATGCATCTGTCCCTTCATCAATTCAATTGTGTAATAAGATTTCCTGAATACATAGAAGTATTGTGAAAAGTACAGGAAATATAATTCTGTGGTGGAGATGGATAGCGGATGGAAACCCTACATACATAATTCTGTGGAGGAGGAGGGTACTGGAAGGAGATGCTGAATACATAATTCTGTAGAGGAGGAGGTAGTGGAAGGAGATCCTGCATACATAGTTCTGTGGAGGAGGAGATAATGGAAGGAGATCCTGCATACATAATTTTGTAGAGGAGGAGGTAGTGGAAGGAGATCCTGCATACATAATTTTGTAGAGGAGGAGGTAGTGGAAGGAGATCCTGCATACATAATTCTGTGGAGGAGGAGATAGTGGAAGGAGATCCTGCATACATAATTCTGTGGAAGAGGTAGTGGAAGGAGACTCTGTACTCATAATTCTGTTGAGGAGGATGTAGCGGAAGGAGATCCTGCATACATAATTCTGTGGAGGAGGAGGGAAGATGAAGGAGATCCTGCATACATAATTCTGTGGAGGAGCTAGTGGGAGGAGATCCTTCATACAAAATTCTGTGGAAGAGGTAGTGGAAGGAGACTCTGTACTCATAATTATGTCGAGGAGGATGTATTGGAAGGAGATCCTGCATACATAATTCTGTGGAGGAGGAGGTAGTGGAAGGAGACTCTGTACTCATAATTCTGTGGAGGAGGAGGTAGTGGAAGGAGATTCTGCATACATAATTCTGTAGAGGAGGAGGCAGTGGAAGGAGACCCTGTATACATAATTCTGTTGAGGAGCTAGTGGGAGGAGATCCTTCATACAAAATTCTGTGGAAGAGGTAGTGGAAGGAGACTCTGTACTCATAATTCTGTCGAGGAGGATGTAGTGGAAGGAGATCCTGCATACATAATTCTGTGGAGGAGGAGGTAGTGGAAGGAGATCCTGCATACATAATTCTGTGGAAGAGGAGGTAGTGGAAGGAAACCTTGCAAAGCTCTGTTATGCTGTGCATTGCCAAATTCCCAGTGAACCTTGAAATTGCAACACACAAATAAATGCATAGATGGTGGAGAAATGTAAAAGCCTGCAAAAAAGAGGGACCTGCATAAATAATTCTATGGAGGAGGAGGTAGTGGAAGGAGACCTTGCATACCCTGTTCTATGATGGAGGATGGTACAATATCTGCAGTTAGTATGGCCAATATTCAAAACACTTTTATCCAATCTGCTGACCATATCTTTAGGTTGGTTTCTAAACATTAGCTGATTTGAGTCCCCAAACATCATGAAAATTAATTGTGAATTGTTTTTCCTTCCCAGATACAAATACTGAAGATGCAATTTCACAGCTGAAGCGCAAAGGTAATTATTTAATGCATCTGTTATTTCATCAATTCAATTGTGTAATAAGATTTCCTGAATACATAGAAGTATTGTGAAAAGTACAGGAAATATAATTCTGTAGAGGAGGAGGTAGTGGATGGAAACCCTGCATACATAATTCTGTGGAGGAGGAGGGTAGGGGAAGGAGATCCTGCATAAATGATTCTGTGGAGGAGAAGGTAGTGGAAGGAGATCCTGCATAAATAATTGTGTGGAGGAGGACATAGTGGAAGGAGATCCTGCATACATATTTATGTGGAGGAAGAGGGTAGTGGAAGGAGATCCTGCATATATAATTCTGTGGATGAGGAGGTAGTAGAAGGAGATCCTGCATACATAATTCTGTGGAGGAGGAGGTAGTGGAAGGAGATCCTGCATACATAATTTTGTGGAGGAGGAGTTAGTGGAAGGAGATTCTGCATACATAATTCTGTGGAGGAGGAGGGTAGTGGAAGGAGATTCTCCATACATAATTCTGTGGAGGAGGAGGGTAGTGGAAGGAGATCCTGCATATATAATTCTGTGGATGAGGAGGTAGTGGAAGGAGATCCTGAATACATAAGTCTGTGGAGAAGAAGGTAGTGGAAGGAGATCCTCCATACATAATTCTGTGGAGGAGGAGGTAGTGGAAGGAGATCCTGCATACATAATTCTGTGGAGGAGGAGGTAGTGGAAGGAGATCCTGCACACATAATTCTGTGGAGGAAGAGTTAGTGGAAGGAGACCCCACATACATAATTCTGTGGAGGAGGAGGTAGTGGAAGGAGATCCTGCATACATAATTCTGTGGAGGAGGTAGTGGAAGGAGATCCTGCATACATAATTCTGTGGAGGAGGAAGGTAGTGGAAGGAGACCCTGCATACACAATTCTTTGAAGGAGGAGGTAGTAGAAAAAGAGATCCTGCATACATAATTCTGTGGAGGAGGATGTAGTGGAAGGAGATCCTGCATACATAATTCTGTGGAGGAGGAGGTAGTGGAAGGAGATTCTGCATACATAATTCTGTGAAGGAGGAGGTAGTGGAAGGATATCCTCCATAGATAATCCTGTGGAGGAGGAGGTAGTGGAAGGAGATCCTGCATACATAGTTCTTTGGAGGAGGATGTAGTGGAAGGAGATCCTGCATACATAATTCTGTGGAGGAGGAAGAGGTAGTGGAAGGAGACCTTGTATACATTGCTCTATGAAGGAGGATAGTACAATATCTACAGTTAAGTTTGCCAATATTCAAAACACTTTTGTACAATCTTTAGGTTGGTTTCTTAACATTTGCTGATGTGAGTCCCCAAACATCATGAAAATTAATTGCTGTGAATTGCTTTTCTTTCCCAGATACAAATATTGAAGATGCAATTTCACAGCTGAAGAGTAAAGGTAAGTATTTAATGCATCTGTCTTTTCATCAATTCAATTGTGTAATAAGATTTCCTGAATACATAGAAGTATTGTGAAAAGTACAGGAAATATAATTCTGTGGTGGAGATGGATAGTGGATGGAAACCCTACATACATAATTCTGTGGAGGAGGAGGTAGTGGAAGGAGATCCTGCATACATAATTCTGTGGAGGAGGAGGTAGTAGAAGGAGACCCCGCATACACAATTCGTTGGAGGAGGAGGTAGTGGAAAGAGATCCTGCATACCTAATTCCGTGGAGGAGGAGGTAGTGGAAGGAGATCCTGCATACATAATTCTGTGGAGGAGGAGGGTAGTGGAAGGAGATCCTCCATACATAATTCTGTGGAGGAGGAGGGTAGTGGAAGGAGATCCTGCATATATAATTCTGTGGATGAGGAGGTAGTGGAAGGAGATCCTGAATACATAAGTCTGTGGAGGAGAAGGTAGTGGAAGGAGATCCTGCATACATAATTCTGTGGAGGAGGAAGGTAGTGGAAGGAGACCCTGCATACATAATTCTGTGGTGGAGGAGGTAGTGGAAGGAGATCCTGCATACACAATTCTTTGAAGGAGGAGGTAGTAGAAAAAGAGATCCTGCATACATAATTCTGTGGAGGAGGATGTAGTGGAAGGAGATCCTGCATACATAATTCTGTGGAGGAGGAGGTAGTGGAAGGAGATCCTGCATACATAATTTTGTGGAGGAGGAGGGTAGTGGAAGGAGATGCTCCATACATAATCCTGTGGAGGAGGAGGTAGTGGAAGGAGATCCTGCATACATAATTCTGTGGAGGAGGAAGAGGTAGTGGAAGGAGACCTTGTATACATTGCTCTATGAAGGAGGATAGTACAATATCTGCAGTTAAGATTGCCAATATTCAAAACACTTTTGTACAATCTTTAGGTTGGTTTCTTAACATTTGCTGATGTGAGTCCCCAAACATCATGAAAATGAATTGCTGTGAATTGCTTTTCCTTCCCAGATACAAATATTGAAGATGCAATTTCACAGCTGAAGAGTAAAGGTAAGTATTTATTGCTTCTGTCTTTTCATCAATTCAATTGTGTAATAAGATTTCCTGAATACATAGAAGTATTGTGAAAAGTACAGGAAATATAATTCTGTGGTGGAGATAGATAGTGGATGGAAACCCTATATACATAATTCTGTGGAGGAGGAGGTAGTGGAAGGATATCCTGCATACATAATTCTGTGGAGGAGGAGGGAAGTGGAAGGAGACCCCGCATATACAATTCGTTGGAGGAGGAGGTAGTGGAAAGAGATCCTGCATACCTAATTCCGTGGAGGAGGAGGTAGTGGAAGGAGATCCTGCATACATAATTCTGTGGAGGAGGAGGGTAGTGGAAGGAGATCCTGCATATATAATTCTGTGGATGAGGAGGTAGTGGAAGGAGACCTTGTATACTATGCTCTATGAAGGAGGATAGTACAATATCTGCAGTTAAGATTGCCAATATTCAAAACACTTTTGTCCAATCTTTAGGTTGGTTTCTTAACATTTGCTGATGTGAGTCCCCAAACATCATGAAAATTAATTGCTGTGAATTGCTTTTCCTTCCCAGATACAAATATTGAAGATGCAATTTCACAGCTGAAGAGTAAAGGTAAGTATTTAATGCATCTGTCTTTTCATCAATTCAATTGTGTAATAAGATTTCCTGAATACATAGAAGTATTGTGAAAAGTACAGGAAATATAATTCTGTGGTGGAGATGGATAGTGGATGGAAACCCTACATACATAATTCTGTGGAGGAGGAAGGTTAGTGGAAGGATATCCTGCATACATAATTCTGTGGAGGAAGAGGTAGTGGAAGGAGATCCTGCATACATAATTCTGCGGAGGGGAAGGTAGTGGAAGGAGACCTTGCATACCATGTTCTATGACGGAGGATGGTACAATATCTTCAGTAGGGATGAGCTTTGTGTTCGAGTCGAACCCATGTTCGACTCGAACATCGTCTGTTCGCCCGTTCGCTGAATTGCGAACGATATGGGCTGTTCGCGCCAAATTCGTGTGGCGCGTCACGGCCCATAATTCACTGCGGCATCGCAGTGCATTGCTGGCTGATGATTGGCCAAGCATGCACTATGACCCGCATGCTTGGCCAATCACAGCGCCGTCTGAACAGAGAGCCGTAATTGGCCGAAGCCAAGGAGGCTTTGGCCAATTATGGCTCAGGGGATTTAGTACACGCCCCACACTATATAAGGCCGCCTGCACGGCGGCCCTGTGTAGTGTGTGTTCCGGCATTCATTGAGAGAGAGAGAGAGACAGACAGTGACATTTGATTTGAGTTAGAGAGATTAGGCAGCACAGTCAGTCAGTTTAGCTGCACTTACAGTGTATTGTGTATATATATGCATCCCAGGTGTTGCATATATATATATATATACACTGTATTCAGCTACCTGAAGAAAATTGCTGGTGTTCTTTTGATCCTATTAGTACCACAGTCAGGCAGCTAGACTATTTACAGTTAGTGCAGTGCGTCCTGCTCACAGTGTTCAGCTAAAACTACAAGTTGGTGTAGTGAGACCTCTGCACAGTGTTCATCTCAAGCTACAAGTTAGTGCAGTGCGTCCTGCTCACAGTGTTCAGCTAAAACTACAAGTTAGTGCTGTGCGTCCTGCTCTCAGTGTTCAGCTAAAAATACAAGTTAGTGCTGTGCGTCCTGCTCACAGTGTTCAGCTAAAACTACAAGTTAGTGCTGTGCATCCTGCTCACAGTGTTCAGCTAAAACTACAAGTTGGTGTAGTGAGACCTCTGCACAGTGTTCATCTCAAGCTACAAGTTAGTGCAGTGCGTCCTGCTCACAGTGTTTAGCTAAAACTATAAGTTAGTGCTGTGCGTCCTGCTCAGAGTGTTCAGCTAAACCTACAAGTTGGTGTAGTGAGACCTCTGCACAGTGTTCATCTCAAGCTACAAGTTAGTGGAGTGCGTCCTGCTCACAGTGTTTAGCTACAACTATAAGTTAGTGCTGTGCGTCCTGCTCACACTGTTCAGCTAAAACTACAAGTTGGTGTAGTGAGACCTCTGCACATTGTGCATCTAAAGCTACAAGTTAGTGCAGTGCGTCCTGCTCACAGTGTTCAGCTAAAACTACAAGTTGGTGTAGTGAGACCTCTGCACAGTGTTCATCTAAAGCTACAAGTTAGTGTAGTGCGTTCTGCTCACAGTGTTCAGCTAAACCTACAAGTTGGTGTAGTGAGACCTCTGCACAGTGTTCATCTAAAGCTACAAGTTAGTGCAGTGCATCCTGCTCACAGTGTTCAGCTAAAGCTACAAGTTTGGGTAGTGCGTCCTGCTCACAGTGTTCAGCTAAAACTACAAGTTAGTGTGGTGCGTCCACCTCACAGTGTTCAGCTAAGCCTACAAGTTATTTTTTTGCGAGCTCTGCACAGTGTTCACCTAAAGCTAACTGTAGAAGGTTGGTGGTGTTTTCCTGATCCTATCACAACTGCAGGCAGATAAAAAAGCTATAAGTTAGTTTTTTGCGAGCTCTGCACAGTGTTCAGCTAAAGCTACCTGTAGAAGGTTGGTGGTGTTCTCATACTACAGGCAGGCAGTTGATTTTGCTAGCTGCAGTATCAGTACATATATATATATATATATATATATATATATATATATATATATATATCCCAGCTTAGTGCAGCTACAGGCCATTAGTATGTCTGGAAGGCCAAGAAGGAGAGGCAGACAGTCACAAGCCAATAAGAGAGGGCAAGCAGGCTCTGTGTCTAGTGCTGGTCGTGGAGACGGTGCATCCTCATCAGCACGTGGCCGTGGGACTCGCTTGGCCTTTTTTTCGGCAGCTGGACGTGTTGAGCCGCAACATGCTGAAGACTTGGTCGAGTGGATGACCAAGCCGTCCTCATCCTCCTCATCCTCTCTCACCCATGCCCAGGGTACTTTGTCTGGCAAAGCAGCGGCCTCTTCCCTCAGCTCAATGTCATCAGTGACTCCTTCCCTACCCCCACCATGTCCTTCTGAGGAGTCCCTTGAACTGTTTGACCACAGTGTTGGGTACATGCTCCAGGAGGATGCCCAGTGTTTGGAAGGCTCTGATGATGATACTGAGCTTGATGAAGGCAGTAACATGAGCACGGACAGAAGGGGTGCCCAAGAAGGACAGCAATCTGGCAGTCATGCTCCCCCTGCTGCAGCATACTGCCAGGTTTGCTCCAGTGATGAGGAGGGAGGGGATGATGAGGTCACTGACTCAACGTGGGTGCCTGATAGGAGAGAGGAGGAGGAGGAGGAGGAGGAGGCGGCACATCACCAACGAGGCAGGATGCCCTCCAGGGGCCAGCCTAAGGGCAGCACATTGACTGTATCACACCCCAAAGCTCCACATGTGCAGGGCGCTGCAGTCTCTGCGCGTTATTCAAAAAGTTCTTTGGTGTGGGCCTTTTTTGAGACGAGTGCATCAGATCGCACCGCTGCTATTTGCAACATATGTCTCAAGCGTATCTCGCGTGGCCAAAACATCTCCCTTGAGTACCACATGCTTGACCAGACATATGTTGACCTGCCATGCAGTTCGTTGGCAAGCGTATCTAAAAGACCCACACCAAAGAACAAAGAGGACCTCTCCTTGCTCCTCATCAGCTGAGATTTACAACCCCACTAGACCTTCAGTCCTCTCTGAGACCTGCACTGAGAGGAATGAAGGTGTAGAATTAGGTGTGACACAGCCAAGTACTTGTGGGCAATCTGCTTTTGGTACACCGACATCAGATTGTACCAGGCAAATTTCCCTGCCCCAGCTGCTGCACCGCCGAAAGAAGTTCGCTCCCAGCCATCCACATGCCCAGCGGTTGAATGCTAGCTTGGCAAAATTGCTAGCACTTCAACTGCTGCCTTTTCAGTTGGTAGACTCTGCCCCCTTCCGTGAGTTTGTGGAATGTGCGGTTCCTCAGTGGCAGGTACCCAAACGCCACTTTTTCTCATGGAAGGCGATTCCGGCTCCCTACCGGCATGTGGAAGGCAATGTCCATGCCTCGCTGGACAGGGCGGTCAGCGGTAAGGTGCATATTACCGCTGACTCATGGTCCAGCAGGCATGGACAGGGATGTTACCTAAGTTTCACGGCGCATTGGGTGAATCTGCTGGCAGCTGGGAAGGATGCAGGACAAGGTGCAGTAGTGTTGGAGGTTGTTCCGCCACCACGCCTCCAAAATGCTAATGATTGTGACACACCTCTCTCCTCCACCCCCTCCTCTTCTTCTCTTCTTCTTCCTCCATGGCCTCTTCCTGTGCTTTGTCCTCGGAACCAGCGGTGCTCCGTAGGCATTCAAGGGGCTACGCAAGTACGCAGGCCAAAAGATGCCATGCGGTGCTTGAGCTGGTATGCTTGGGGGACAGGAGCCACACTGGGGCAGAGGTTCTGTCAGCTCTGCAGGGGCAGGTTCAGAGGTGGTTGACGCCATGGCAACTTAAGGCAGGAATGGTGGTTTGCGACAATGGCACCAACCTCCTCTCTGCCCTCTAACAGGGACAAATGACCCATGTGCCCTGTTTGGCTCACGTCCTTAACTTGGTGGTGCAGCGGTTCTTGGGCAGGTACCCGGGCTTACAGGATGTCCTGAGGCAGGCCAGGAAAGTCTGTGTGCATTTCAGCCGGTCATATAATGCCAGTGCTCGGCTGACGGACCTCCAAAAGGAGTTTAACCTGCCCAAGAACCGCCTAATCTGTGACATGCCCACCAGGTGGAACTCAACGTTGGCCATGCTGCAGCGGCTGCACACGCAGCAGAGGGCCATCAATGAGTACCTGTGCGACTATGGCACCAGGACAGGGTCAGGGGAGCTTGTTTTTTTTTCCCCACGCCAGTGGGCCATGATCAGCGATGCATGCACTGTCCTGTCACCAGTTGAGGAGGCCACGAGGATGGTGAGCAGTGACAGTGCATGCATCAGTGACACTGTCCCCCTTGTCCACCTGTTGGAGCACACGCTGCGTGGAATAATGGACAGGGCACTTGAGGCAGAACAGAGGCAGGAAGAGGAGGACTTCCTTAGCTCTCAAGGCCCCCTTTATCCAGACAGTGTTCCTGCGTGCCCGCCGATCACACAGGAAGAGGACGAGGCGGAGGAGGAGGAGGAAGATTGTCTCAGTATGGAGCTGGAGCCTGGCACTCAGCATCAGCAGCAGTCTTTAAGGGATCAGTCCCAAGAAACACATGGACTTGTACGTGGTTGGGAGGAGGTGGCTGCGGACCATGTCGTCCTTAGTGACCCAGAGGACTCCGGACTGAATGCCTCAGCAAACCTACGCTGCATGGCCTCCCTGATCCTGCAAAGCCTGCGTAAGGATCCTCATATTCGTGGTATCAAGGAGAAGGACCAATACTGGCTGGCAACCCTCCTTGATCCACGTTACAAGGGTAAGGTTGCAGACCTTATCTTGCCATCGCAGAGGGAGCAGAGGATGAAACATCTTCGGGAGGCCTTGCAGAAAGGTCTGTGCAACGCGTTCCCAGAGACTGGGAGGTTACAAACTCCTGTTTCTGGACAACGTGTTGCTGAGGCTTCGGTCAGTCAAAGAAGGAGCGGTGGAGAAGGTGGCCGTCTGACAATTTTTTGGTCCGCAGCCCCAAGGTATGATCGGTTCAAGCAACCATCGCCAGCGTCTGTTTTACATGCTGCAGGAATACCTAGGGGCAAGATCAGACTTGGACACCTTTCCCACTGAAAATCCTCTGGGTTACTGGGTCTTGAGGATGGATCACTGGCCAGAGCTTGCACAGTATGCAATTGAGCTACTGGCCTGTCCTGCATCCAGCGTTCTTTCGGAACGCACATTCAGTGCTGCTGGAGGCGTGGTAACCGATCACAGGGTGCGTCTGTCCACCGACTCGGTCGATCGACTGACCTTCATAAAAATGAATCAGTCTTGGATCACCACCAGCTACCAAGCACCTGATGCTGATGTAACCGAATAATTTTTTTTGAAATCTCAGATCCCTTCAAAGACTGCCTATGCTGATGCTGAGTGACTATCCCTGAGTAATTATCCTCTTCCTCCTCAATCATCACGCTGATAGCTTGTAAGAACATTTTTGGTTCTGGGCGCCACCACCAGTGCCTAAGGCACAATTTTTCTGCCCCTGTTTAACAGGGGCGTGTAATTACAATTTTTGATGCAATACTTTGCAGCAGGGCTCGTTCCTGCGTTCCAACTAGAGTGTCTGTGAGGGGTTGCAGTGTTGTGGCACCAGCACCACCAAAGGCCCAATTTTTCTGCCCCTGTTCAACAGGGGCATGTAATTACAATTCTTGATCTAATATTTCACAGCAGGGCCCATTTCTGCACCCACCAAGAGCGAGTGAGGACTTACAGTTTTGTGGCACCAGCACCACCACCACCACCACCAAAGGCCCAGTTTTTCAGCCCCTGTTCAACATGTGCATGTAATTACAATTCTTGATCTAATATTTCACAGTAGGGCCCTGTGAAGGCTTACAGTGTTGTGGCCACAACAACACCTAAGGCCCAAATTTCTGCTGAATATATAGGGCAGGCCCCTACTTTCAAACATCTAACTTACAAACGACTCCTACTTGCAAACGGAAGGAGACAACAGGAAGTGAGATGAAATCTACCCCTAGGAAGGGAAATTCTCTCCTGTAAGAGTTAATATGGGAAAAACATTTCTCCTTTCCACTGATGCTTTCCAATCCTTGTTCCACAAAAAAACCCAAATTCTCAAAAAGCATTTGTTATTGGGACAAAAAGTGAGGTGAAATCTTCTAAAGAGGAGCACAGACAGTAAAACAAATGTCACAGGGGTGATAACCCTTCCCTATGTTTTCCAAAAAGCTTAAAAAAGATTTTTTGGCTGGAGCTAAACACGTTAAAAATGTACCCGTTCAAAATGACGAACAGATTCTACGTAACAATAAACCTACAGTCCCTGTCTTGTTTGCACCGCCTGTATACTGCTGTTCAGAGTATATAGGGCCTGGTGGCCCCACACCTTTCCTTATTTTAATTTGGGTGCGGGGTTCCCCTTAATATCCATACAAGACCCAAAGGGCCTGGTAATGGACTGGGGGGTACCCATGGTGTTTGTCTCACTGATTTTCATCCATTTTGCCAGGACCGGACATTACATTAAACCCACAAGCAGTTTTAAATGAGATTTTTTCCTTTAAAAATGACATTTGGTGCAGGGACTGTTCTAAACACGGGAAGCACGCGCCACTTTACAGGCATACTATAGACACACCCCTGGTACGATATTTAAAGGAATATTTCACTTTTTTTTTTTTTTACTTTAAGCATCATTAAAATCACTGCTCCCGAAAAAACGGCCGTTTTTAAAAGTTTTTTTTGCATTGATACATGTCCCCTGGGGTAGGACCCGGGTCCCCAAACCCTTTTTAGGACAATACCATGCAAATTGGCCTTTAAAATTAGCACTTTTGATTTCAAACGTTCGAGTCCCATAGACGTCAATGGGGTTCTAACGTTCGTGCGAACTTTCGGTCCGTTCGCAGGTTCTGGTGCGAACCGAACCGGGGGGTGTTCGGCTCATCCCTAATCTTCAGTTAAGATGGCCAATATTCAAAACATTTTTGTCCAATCTGCTGACCATATCTTTAGGTTGGTTTCTAAACATTAGCTGATGTGAGTCCCCAAACATCACGAAAATTAATTATTGTGAATTGTTCTTCCTTTCCAGATACAAATACTGAAGATGCAATTTCACAGCTGAAGAGTAAAGGTAATTATTTTTTTTTTTATAAAGTTTTTATTTGCCAAAAAAAAATATACATCTTATTTGCAAAATATAATAGACAAAAGTATACATGTTACAGTCCAGAATGCATTCAGAAGCAGAATCTGCATACAAATAAAGAAATATTATAGGTATTATGCTGCGTTTGTCATTACTCGTTAAATCATTGGCTGTTTTTTGAAACTCAGGACTAAATGATCTTAGCCTAAACAATTGTATAGAACCAAAGCTATACAGTATACAAATAAAAGCAACTAGAGGGAATTATCCCTCATAAAGTAAAAAAAACGAGAAAAAAAAAAACTTTGCTGCTGTGATTCAACTCCCCACTAGATCTTTTAATTATTATCCATTGATTCTCTAGTATCCTACGGAATTACTGGGTGGATTGTAGCGTGTTTTCAGAGTTAATCCATCTTCCCCATACTTTATTAAATTTTTTATTTGATCCTCTAGACTCATATGTCATTTTGTACATGGTGATATTGGCATTAACCAAACCTTTCCAGGCATTCAATGTAAGATAGTCTCTCCTGACCCAATGAAGTACAATTAATTTCCTTACATAGTAAAACAGTAGTCTTAGTAGTGTTCTCGTGTTATTACTCATAACTTCATCTTCTATGATCCCCAAAAGGCCCAGCAAAGGGCTGCATATGTTCGGTATATCTAAAGTATCAGCAATAAACTGAGACCATAATGACCTAACTCTGTCACATTCCCATACCATATGTATAAAAGAGCCTTCTTCCCTCAAGCATTTATGACAAGTAGGGTCCACCTTCTTTCCCATTTTATAGAGTCTCAAAGGGGTATAGTACATCTGATGTAAGTACCTTAGTTGTATTAATTTGTCTCTAGCAGATATAACTGTGGGCAAGTATGATGCCAGAACATTTTCCCATTGACCATCTGTAATTTCTGGTATGATCTCCACCCATTTTCCTTTAAGTTTACTTTCTCTAGGATTCTCCTCTGCCAAAAGTGTATTGTAGTATGTAGAAATTTGTTTAGTATGATCTGGAGTAGCCAGTAGTCTTTCTATCGTAGAGTTTTCCAGTGTCACCGGTCCAACCCCAAATTGAACATAAGCAGCGTGTCTCAATCTGGTAAATTGGTATTCCCAGGTCTCTGGAACATTCAGTTCTCTTCGCAATTGCGAAAAGGTTTTTAGTTCCCCATTGATATACAATTGGTGCAGATAGGTGAGCCCATATTTAGACCATCTAAATCCTTCTTCTAAATTAAAGAATTCTTTCAGGTTGGGGTTGAACCACAACGGCGCATTAGGGGATAAATGAAGGGGGTTATCTTTTATATGTTTCATACAAATCCCCAATACCTTTTTAGCAGATTTTAGTATCTCTTTGCCCTCTACAGTAGGAACTTCTCCTCTGAAAAAGAAATTCAGTAAGGTTTCATATGATGTCACCGTTGCTGCTTCAACTGCAACCGCAGCATTATTTAGTTGTGGGAACATTCTCCAATGAATAAATACTAATTGTGATGCTAAATAGTATAGTCTCAGGTCAGGTATCGCCAGACCACCTCTGTGAACAGGTAATTGCAACACCTCAAGAGAGATCCTTGCCGCTTTATTACCCCATAAAAAAGATGTTAATAGGGAGTTTATGTGTTTGAAAATTCTTTTTGGGATATAAATTGGGACGTTAGAGAGTATGTACAAAAATTTTGGAAGGAAGATCATTTTAAATATACTAGCCCTGCCATAGAGTGTAAGTGGAAGGTCCTTCCATTTCTGTATTCTGTCACTAAATGCTCTGATGATAGGCCATAAATTGTCCTCGATGAATGAATCTACAGGTAGTTGGACCAATACACCCAGGTATTTAAATTTCTCTACAATAGCCAGGGGGCACTGGGCTGGGAGTATTAAGTCCAGCTGTGAGTCTAGTGGAAAGAGGACTGATTTGGTCCAGTTGATCCTGAAGCTAGAGAAATTCCCGAACTCCCGGATCAACGAGACTGCCGTGGCCAACGACTGCTCTGGATCTCTCAAGTATAGGAGCATGTCGTCAGCGTATAACGACACACACTCCTCCAGATCTCCTATCATAAACCCCTGTAGCGTGACATTAGTTCTAAGTGTAGCTGCCAATGGCTCTATGGCCAAAGCAAACAGAAGAGGAGATAGGGGGCAACCCTGCCTCGTTCCCCTATAGATCTTGAAAGGTGCAGAAATAGAGCCGTTCACTCTGATACTTGCTCTGGGGTCATTATACAACAGTCTAATCCATGAAATAAATTTTGATCCGAAACCCAGCTTACCTAGAAGCAAAAATAAGTAGTTCCACTCTACAGAGTCGAACGCCTTTTTGGTGTCCAAAGATGCCACAACTCTTTTTCCTTTGTTATCATGAGGCGTCTGGAGGTTAACATATAGTCTGTGTAGGTTCATTTGAGTGGAATGTCCGGGTATAAATCCTGTTTGATCTGAGTTAATTAGTTTAAGGATCACCGACTTCAACCTACCGGCCAAAATCTTGGCCAGTATCGTGACATCGGTATTTATCAAAGAAATTGGCCTGTATGACTCACATTCCTGCGGATCCTTTCCTGGTTTAGGTAACACTATAATTAATGCTTCCCTCATAGACTCTGGTAATATGCCTTCTTTCTCTGCAGCTATAAAGACTTTTTGTAGTAATGGCACTATCTGTTCTTTATGCAACTGGTACCATTCAGCTGGAAATCCATCTAAGCCAGGTGATTTACCCGGCCTGAAGAATGAGATTACACCACCAATCTCCTCCAGGGAGATCGGCTGTTCCAAAAGTTCTCTATCTTCCTGGGGTAGAGATGGGAGTGTTAAATTGTCAATATACCTTTCCAGTTCCTGGTCAGTATGCTGGGTTTGCGTCTGGTAAAGATTCTCGTAAAAGTCTAGAAAAGTATTTAGAATCTCTTGGGCTTCCTCAACTACCTCACCATTTAGTTTCTTTATCTTGCTTATTGAGACCGGTGCATAAAGTGGACTTGCCAAACAAGACAGTAGGCGTCCACTTTTATCGCCAAACTCAAAAAATGATCTAGCCTGCCGTAGTTGTGTTTTTTCAGTGTGTTCAGTTAATAGCAAGGTATATTGTCGTGTTTTTTCCTGCCAAAGTCGATATCTACCTGTAGATGAGTCAAGAATATATTCTTTTTCAGCTTCCGAGGCATTCATTTCTGCATCTTTCATATCTGAGCTAAGTGCTTTGGTGAAACTTCTTGTTTCTGATGCAAATACCCCTCTCATAGTTGCCTTAAAGGCATCCTATTGAATAGCTAATGTTGTTTCCCTCCCATTCTCCTTCCAATAGTGCCCAATACTCTCCTTGCATTTTATGGTAACATAATCCTCCTGGAGCCATTTTGTATTCATCCGCCATTGCCTCCTTCCCCGTGGAGCCCTCAGATCTAGAGTGACCTCCAAAGGGGAATGATCTGAGATAGCTCTAGGGAGATATCTGACAGCGGTTATGTAAGGAAGGCCATCTTTAGACGACAGCGCCAAATCTATTCTAGAGAGTGTCTTATGGGTCTCAGAGTGACATGAGAACTCCCTGACCCCAGGGTTCTGCTCTCTCCAAATGTCATAACTCTCCAATAGGGATGAGCCGAACACCCCCCTGTTCGGTTCGCACCAGAACATGCAAACAGGAAAAAAGTTCGTTCGAACATGCGAACACCGTTAAAGTCTATGGGACACGAACATGAATAATCAAAAGTGCTAATTTTAAAGGCTTATATGCAAGTTATTGTCATAAAAAGTGGTTGGGGACCTGGGTCCTGCCCCAGGGGACATGGATCAATGCAAAAAAAAGTTTTAAAAACGGCCGTTTTTTCAGGAGCAGTGATTTTAATAATGCTTAAAGTCAAACAATAAAAGTGTAATATCCCTTTAAATTTCGTACCTGGGGGGTGTCTATAGTATGCCTGTAAAGGGGCGCATGTTTCCTGTGTTTAGAACAGTCTGACAGCAAAATGACATTTTGAAGGAAAAAACTCATTTAAAACTACCCGCGGCTATTGCATTGCCGACAATACACATAGAAGTTCATTGATAAAAACGGCATGGGAATTCCCCAAAGGGGAACCCCGAACCAAAATTAAAAAAAAAATATGACGTGGGAGTCCTCCTAAATTCCATACCAGGCCCTTCAGGTCTGGTATGGATATTAAGGGGAACCCCGGCCAAAATTAAAAAAAAAAAAATGACGTGGGGTTCCCCCTAAATTCCATACCAGACCCTTCAGGTCTGGTATGGATTTTAAGGGGAACCCCGCACCAAAAAAAAAAAAAAAAAACGGCGTGGGGTCCCCCCAAAAATCCATACCAGACCCTTATCCGAGCACGCAACCTGGCAGGCCGCAGGAAAAGAGGGGGGGACGAGAGTGCGGCCCCCCCTCCCTCCTGAACCGTACCAGGCCACATGCCCTCAACATTGGGAGGGTGCTTTGGGGTAGCCCCCCAAAACACCTTGTCCCCATGTTGATGAGGACAAGGGCCTCATCCCCACAACCCTGGCTGGTGGTTGTGGGGGTCTGCGGGCGGGGGGCTTATCGGAATCTGGAAGCCCCCTTTAACAAGGTGACCCCCAGATCCCGCCCCCTCCCTGTGTGTAATGGTAAGGGGGTACATAAGTACCCCTACCATTTCACGAAAAAAGTGTCAAAAATGTTAAAAATGACAAGAGACAGTTTTTGACAATTCCTTTATTTAAATGCTTCTTCTTTCTTCTATCTTCCTTCATCTTCTGGTTCTTCTGGTTCTTCTGGCTCTTCTGGTTCTTCCTCCGGCGTTCTCCTCCAGCATCTCCTCCGCGGCGTCTTCTATCTTCTTCTCCTCGGGCCGCTCCGCACCCATGGCATAGGGGGGAGGCTCCCGCTCTTCTCTTCTTCTTTTCTTCTCTTCTGTTCTTCTTCATTTTCTTCTCCGGGCCGCTCCGCAATCCATGCTGGCATGGAGGGAGGCTCCCGCTGTGTGACGGCGCTCCTCGTCTGACAGTTCTTAAATAACCGGGTGGGCTGGGCCAACCGGTGAACCCCGCCCCCCTCTGACGCACGGTGACTTGACGGGACTTCCCTGTGACATCACGGGGAATGCCACAGGGAAGTCCCGTCAAGTCACCGTGCGTCAGAGGGGGGCGGGGTCACCGGGTGGCCCCGCCCCCCGTTATTTAAGAACTGTCAGACGAGGAGCGCCGTCACACAGCGGGAGCCTCCCTCCATGCCAGCATGGATTGCGGAGCGGCCCGGAGAAGAAAATGAAGAAGAACAGAAGAGAAGAAAAGAAGAAGAGAAGAGCGGGAGCCTCCCCCCTATGCCATGGGTGCGGAGCGGCCCGAGGAGAAGAAGATAGAAGACGCCGCGGAGGAGATGCTGGAGGAGAACGCCGAAGGAAGAACCAGAAGAGCCAGAAGAACCAGAAGAACCAGAAGATGAAGGAAGATAGAAGAAAGAAGAAGCATTTAAATAAAGGAATTGTCAAAAACTGTCTCTTGTCATTTTTAACATTTTTGACACTTTTTTCGTGAAATGGTAGGGGTACTTATGTACCCCCTTACCATTTCACACAGGGGGGGGGCCGTGATCTGGGGGTCACCTTGTTAAAGGGGGCTTCCAGATTCCGATAAGCCCCCCGCCCGCAGACCCCCACAACCACCGGCCAGGGTTGTGGGGATGAGGCCCTTGTCCTCATCAACATGGGGACAAGGTGTTTTGGGGGGCTACCCCAAAGCACCCTCCCAATGTTGAGGGCATGTGGCCTGGTACGGTTCAGGAGGGAGGGGGGGCCGCACTCTCGTCCCCCCCTCTTTTCCTGCAGCCTGCCAGGTTGCGTGCTCGGATAAGGGTCTGGTATGGATTTTTGGGGGGACCCCACGCCGTTTTTTTTTTTTTTTTTTGGCGCGGGGTTCCCCTTAAAATCCATACCAGACCTGAAGGGTCTGGTATGGAATTTAGGGGGAACCCCACGTCATTTTTTTTTTTTTAATTTTGGCCGGGGTTCCCCTTAATATCCATACCAGACCTGAAGGGCCTGGTATGGAATTTAGGAGGACTCCCACGTCATTTTTTTTTTTTAATTTTGGTTCGGGGTTCCCCTTTGGGGAATTCCCATGCCGTTTTTATCAATGAACTTCTATGTGTATTGTCGGCAATGCAATAGCCGTGGGTAGTTTTAAATGAGTTTTTTCCTTCAAAATGTCATTTTGCTGTCAGACTGTTCTAAACACAGGAAACATGCGCCCCTTTACAGACACACTATAGACACCCCCCAGGTACGAAATTTAAAGGGATATTACACTTTTATTGATTGACTTTAAGCATTATTAAAATCACTGCTCCTGAAAAAACGGCCGTTTTTAAAACTTTTTTTTGCATTGATCCATGTCCCCTGGGGCAGGACCCGGGTCCCCAAACACTTTTTATGACAATAACTTGCATATTAGCCTTTAAAATTAGCACTTTTGATTTCTCCCATAGACTTTTAAAGGGTGTTCCGCGGCATTCGAATTTGCCGCGAACACCCCAAATTGTTCGCTGTTCGGTGAACTTGCGAACAGCCAATGTTCGAGTCGAACATGAGTTCGACTCGAACTCGAAGCTCATCCCTACTCTCCAACCAGGAAGATAAATTATGTCTGGACCCGGAAACATTCCCATGCCTGTCCAGAGCTCCATCCGACACTGCATTAAAATCTCCTAAGAGTAATAATGGGCCTTGAGCAATCAATATAGTTTCTTTAATAATTTTGTCTAGTATTGGTAAGGAGAATGGGGGTGGAATGTAAACACATACCAATGTCAGAAATACATTATACATTCGACATACCAGGATAGCATATCTGCCATTCGGATCTAGTTTGACTTGCAAAATTTGCGCAGCCGCATTTTTTGTAACTAGAATAGCTACACCCCTAGAATATGTTGAGTATTCAGCATGCAAAACTCTCATCACGTTCGTTTTTTTTAGTGCCATAACCTTAGATCCCTGCAAGTGCGTCACCTGCAACATTATGATATGAGGTTTGTATCGTTTTATGAAGTCAAAGATGAGAGATCTCTTAATCTTGGAGTTCATACCACGCACATTCCATGACAGTAACTTTATCTTACCCTCCATTTACATGTATAAAGGAACAGTTGCAGGGTAACAAGGAATAACTGTTAGCCAGTCTCATTCCTATTGGACAGATCCCCTGTGAGGAGAGAACAAAACACATCAGCAGCACACAGCACAAACCAAGGTTAAACAGTAACATGAGCCCCTTCCCCCCTCCCTGCACACACACCCAACTTGTTGTGTGCCTGTCTCCTATAACAAAAAGGCAGAAGAATTAAAGTGACCTCAGGGGGACACAGTTTTCTGAGAAGAACAAAGTCACCTTATATTCAACCAACAGAAAAAAAAGTATTCCTCTCTTTTTTCCTCCCCTTCTCCCCTCTTCCCGAAAACAAAAAAAGGAGGGGAAGGAAAGGAAACAAAAACAACATAAAAAAAAAACAAAAAAAAAAAGAAAAACGAAAAACCTGATACAGTACGACCAGGGGGTATCTCCGTGGTTGATAGCAATGGAAGGTGATATGATTGAATAGAGGAAAGGAAAAAAGTTATATCGATAAAAAAATATAACTGCTCAAAATATGAGCCAAAACCTCTGTGCTCTCCTCTTTCCTCTTCTTCTCCCTCCAATAGTTGTTGTTTCTTCTCACTCTAATATCAAGAACAGTTCACTTAAGTGATGTTATAAATTGTATGCAACATATGGCGGGACACTATGCCATGGTATTGTAGTGCCAAAGATTATCCTAAACATGGATACCTCTTCACCCTAGCATAGGAAGTCTTGCAATAGTCATCATGTGTATTCCGAATCATCTCCTTACGCAGTTACCGGTGTTCAACTGGGCTGCGACGTCCTCTGGAATCCAACCATCTTGAGGCCTTCGTGGGGTTATTAAAGAAATAGACTTTCCCCCCATCCACTACTCTTAGCTTCGCCGGGTACAACATGCTGTAGGGAAGTTGTAAGTTTCGGAGTCTCTTTTTTACATGAATGAAGCTGGCTCTCTGCTTCTGCGTGGCCGCAGAAAAGTCGAGATAAATGGATATACGGTTCCCATTGTATTGCAATTCACCTCCAGTGCATGCTGCTCTAAATATGCTTTCCCGATCTCTGAAGTGTAATATGCGTGCAATCATAGGGCGCGGGTGTGCTCCAGGAGGAGGGGGTTTGGAAGGAATCCTGTGTGCCCTTTCTATAGCAAATAATCTGGAAAATGTAGTGTCAGCCATATTATCTTTAAGCCAAAGTTCCAGAAAATCTTCCGGCTGTGTTCCCTCAGCTTTTTCGGGGAAACCTACAAAACGGACATTATTCCTTCTTTGTCTGTCTTCCATGTCTCCCAGATTATCTGTGTGCGCGTTTATTTCTTTATGTAGATATTGTACTTTACCCTCCATAGGCCGCACCACATCCTCCATGTCACTGATTCTTTGCTCAGCTTCAGAGGCCCTCTCTCTAATGGTCTGCACATCCTGCTTCAGAAAGGACATTTCTGCTCTCATCCCATCAATATGTTCAGTCAAAGTAGTTTGGCATGTGTAAATGGCCTCCATAATTTGTTTTAAAGATGGTTCCTCCGCATTAACTGCTGATTCTGTGGCTATATCATCACAGGGGAGTCTAACCAGGGATAAACCTCTTTTTTTGCCCGGAGATCTGCGTGGCAGCGGGCTTACCTTCCCAGGCTGTGAGGATGTCCTGTTAGCTCCGCTCCGCTGTGTGCTGCTGGGGCCTTGTTCCACCGCCTCGTGTGCGCCGGGACAGACGCTCTGCAGCCGGTTCCATGGAAGCCGGCCCGTATTTAACCATACCCGGTCGATCTGTAGGGTCCGGTGAGTAAGGGGGTGCCGGTATCATTCAGGATCCGTATCTCTGACACTGAGGATTAAGGCAGAATGTTGCGTCCCATGAAGAGCTGCTCACATGTCCGCTGCTAGCTCCGCCCCCAAAGGTAATTATTTAATGCATCTGTTATTTCATCAATTCAATTGTGTAATAAGATTTCCTGAATACATAGATTTATTGTGAAAAGTACAGGAAATATAATGCTGTGGAGGAGGAGGGTAGTGGATGGAAACCCTGCACACATAATTCTGTGGAGGAGGAGGTAGTGAAAGGAGATCCTGCATATATAATTCTGTGGAGGAGGAGGTGGTGGAAGGAGATCCTGCATACATAATTCTGTGGAGGAGGAGTTAGTGGAAGGAGATCCTGCATACATAATTCTGTGGAGGAGGAGGTAGTGGAAGGAGATCCTGCATACATAATTCTGTGGAGGAGGAGGTAGTGGAAGGAGATCCTGCATACATAATTCTGTGGAGGAGGAGGTAATGGAAGGAGAACCTGCATATATAATTCTGTGGAGGAGGAGGTAGTGGAAGGAGATCCTGCATACATAATTATGTGGAGGAGGAGGAGGTGGTGGAAGGTGACCTTGTATACATTGCTCTATGAAGGAGGATGGTGCAATATCTGCAGTTAAGATGGCCAATATTCAAAACACTTTTGTCCTATCTGCTGACTATATCTTTAGGTTGGTTTCTATACATTTGCTGATGTGAGTCCCCAAACATCAAGAAAATTATTTGTTGTGAATTGCTTTTCCTTCCCAGATACACATATTGAAGATGAAATTTCACAGCTGAACAATAAAGGTAAGTATTTAATGCATCTGTCTTTTCATCAATTCAATTGTGTAATAAGATTTCATGAATACATAGAAGTATTGTGAAAAGTACAGGAAATATAATTCTGTGGAGGAGTAGGTAGTGGAAGGAGATCCTGCATACATAATTCTGTGGTGGAGGAGGTAGTGGAAGGAAAAACTGCATACATAATTCTGTGGAGAAGGAGGTAGTGGAAAGAGATCCTGTATACATAATTCTGTGGAGAAGGATATAGTGGAAAGAGATCCTGTATACATAATTCTGTGGAGGAGGAGGTAGTGGAAGGAGATCCTGCATACATAATTATGTGGAGGAAGAGGTAGTGGAAGGAGATCCTGCATACATAATTCTGTGGAGGAGGAGGTAGTGGAAGGAGACCCTGTACTCATTATTCCATGGAGGAGGAGGTAGTGGAAGGAGAACCTGCATACAATATTCTGTGGAGGAGGAGGTAGTGGAAGGAGATCCTGCATACATATTTCTGTGGAGGAGGAGGTAGTGGAAGGAGACCTTGCATATATTGTACTATGAAGGAGGATGGTACAATATCTGCAGTTAGGATGGCCAATATTCAAAACACTCTTGTCCAATCTGCTGACCATATCTTTAGGTTGGTTTCTAAACATTTGCTGATGTGAGTCCCCAAACATCATGAAAATTAATTTTGTGAATTTTTTTTTCCTTCCCAGATACAAATATTGAAGATTCAATTTCACAGCTGAAGAGTAAAGGTAAGTATTTCATGCATCTGTTATTTCATCAATTCAGTTGTGTAATAAGATTTCCTGAACACATAGAAGTATTGTGAAAAGTACAGGAAATATAATTCTGTGGAGGAGGTAGTGGAAGGAGATCCTGCATACATAATTCTGTGGAGGAGAAGGTAGTGGAAATAGATCCGGCAAAAATAATTCTGTGGAGGAGGAGGTAGTGGAAAGAGACCCTGTATACATAATTCTGTGGAGGAGGAGGTAGTGGATGGAGACCTTGCATACATTGTTCTGTGAAGGAGGATGGCACAATATCTGCAGTTAAGATGGCCAATATTCAAAACACTTTTGTCCAATCTGCTGTCTATATCTTTAGGGTGGATTCTAAATGTTTGCTGATGTGAGTCCCTAAACATCATGAAAATTAATTGTTGTGAATTGTTTTTCCTTCCCAGGTACACATATTGAAGATGAAATTTCACAGCTGAAGAGTAAAGGTAAATATTTAATGCATCTGTTATTTCATCAATTCAATTGCGTAATAAGATTTCCTGAATACATAGAAGTATTGTGAAAAGTACAGGAAATATAATTCTGTGGTGGAGGTAGTGGAAGGAGATCCTGTATACATAATTCTATGGAGGAGGAGGTAGTGGAAGGAGATCCTGCATACATAATTCTGTGGAGGAGGAGGGTAGTGGAAGGAGATCCTGCATACATAATTCTATGGAGGAGGATGTAGTGGAAGGAGATCCTGCATACATAATTCTATGGAGGAGGAGGTAGTGGAAGGAGTCCTTGCATACCTTGTTCTATGAATGAGGATGGTGCAATATCTGCAGTTAAGATGGCTAAATCAAAACACTTTTTGCAATCTTCTGATTTTTTTTTTCCTTCCCAGATACAAATATTGAAGATTCAATTTCACAGTTGAAGAGTAAAGGTAGGTATTTAATGCATGTCTTTTCATCAATTCAATTGTGAAATAAGATTTCCTGAATATATAGAAGTATTGTGAAAAGTTCAAGAAATATAATTCTGTGGAGGAGGAGGTAGTGGAAGGAGATCCTGCATACATAATTCTGTGGAGGAGGAGGTAGTAGAAGGAGATCCTGCATACATAATTATATGGAGGAGGAGGTAGTGGAAGGAGATCCTGCATACATAATTCTGTGGAGGAGGAGGTAGTAGAAGGAGATCCTGAATACATAATTATATGGAGGAGGAGGTAGTGGAAGGAGATCCTGCATACATAATTCTGTAGAGGAGGAGGTAGTGGAAGGAGATCCTGCATACATAATTCTGTGGAGGAGGAGGGTAGTGGAAGGAGATCCTGCATACATAATTCTGAGGAGGAGGAGGTAGTGGAAGTAGATCCTGCATACATAATTTTATGGAGGAGGAGGTAGTGGAAGGAGATCCTGCATACATAATTCTGTGGAGGAGGAGGTAGTGGAAGTAGATCCTGCATACATAATTTTAAGGAGGAGGAGGTAGTGGAAGGAGATCCTGCATACATAATTCTGTGGAGGAGGAGGTAGTGGAAGGAGATCCTGCATACATAATTTTATAGAGGAGGAGGTAGTGGAAGGAGATCCTGCATACATAATTCTGTGGAGGAGGAGGTAGTGGAAGTAGATCCTGCATACATAATTCTGTGGAGGAGGAGGTAGTGGAAGGAGATCCTGCATACATAATTCTGTGGAAGAGGAGGGTGGTGGAAGGAGATCCTGCATACATAATTCTGTGGAGGAGGAGGTAGTGGAAGTAGATCCTGCATACATAATTCTGTGGAGGAAGAGGTAGTGGAAGGAGATCCTGCATCCATAATTCTGTGGAGGAGGAGGATAGTGGAAGGAGATGCTGCATACATAAGTCTATGGAGGAGGAGGTAGTGGAAGGAGACCTTGCATACCTTGTTCTATGAATGAGGCTGGTACAATATCTACTGTTAAGATGGCCAATATTCAAAACACTTTTGTGCAATCTGCTGACTATATCTTTAGGTTGGTTTCTAAACATTTGCCAATTTGAGTCCCCAAACATCATGAAAATTAATTATTGTGATTTTTTTTTTCCTTTCCAGATACAAATATTGAAGATTCAATTTCACAGCTGAAGAATAAAGGTTAGTATTTAATGCATCTGTCTTTTCATCAATTCAATTGTGTAATAAGATTTCCTGTATACATAGAAGTATTGTGAAAAGTACAGGAAATATAATTCTGTGGAGGAGGAGGTAGTGGAAGGAGACCCTGCATACATAATTCTGTGGAGGAGGAGGTAGTGGAAGGAAATCCTGCATACATAATTCTGTGGAGGAGGAGGTAGTAGAAGGAGATCCTGCATACATAATTCTGTGGAGGAGGAGGTAGAGGAAGGAGATCCTGCAAACATAATTCTGTGGAGGAGGAGGTAGTGTAAGGAGATACTGCATACATAATTCTGTGGAGGAGGAGGTAGTGAAAGGAGATCCTGCATACATAATTCTGTGGAGGAGAAGGTAGTGGAAGGAAATCCTGCAAACATAATTCTGTGGAGGAGGAGGTAGTTGAAGGAGATCCCGCATACATAATTCTCTGGAGGAGAAGGTAGTGGAAGGAGATCCTGCATAAATATTTATGTGGAGGAGGAGGTAGTGGAATGAGATCCTCTATACATAATTCTGTGGAGGAGGAGGTGGTGGAAGGATATCCTGCATACATAATTCTGTGGAGGAGGAGGTAGTGGAAGGAGATCCTGCACAAATATTTATGTGAAGGAGGAGGAGGGAGTGGAAGGAGATCCTGCATACATAATTCTGTGGAGGAGGAGGTAGTGGAAGGAGATCCTGCATACATAAATCTGTGGAGGGGGAGATAGTGGAAGGAGATGCTGCATACATAATTCTATGGAGGAGAAGGTAGTGGAAGGAGACCTTGCATACATTGTTCTATGATGGAGGATGGTACAATATCTGCAGTTAAGATGGCCAATATTCAAAACACTTTTGTGCAATCTTCTGACTATATCTTTAGGTTGGTTTCTGAACATTTGCCAATGTGAGTCCCCAAACATCATGAAAATTAATTGTTGTGAAATATTTTTCCTTCCCAGATACAAATATTGAAGATTCAATTTTACAGCTGAAGAGTAAAGGTAAGTATTTAATGCATCTGTTATTTCATCGATTCAATTGTGTAATTAGATTTCCTGAATGCATAGAAGTATTGTGAAAAGTACAGGAAATATAATTCTGTGGTTGAGGATGGTAGTATAAGAAGATCCCGCATATATAATTCTGTGGAGGAGGAGGGTAGTGGAAGGAGATCCTGCATACATAATTCTGTGGAGGAGAGGGTAGTGGAAGGAGATCCTGCATACATAATTCTATGGAGGAGGAGGAGGTAGTGGAAGGAGACCTTGCATACCTTGTTCTATGAATGAGGCTGGTACAATATCTGCTAAGATGGCCAATATTCAAAACACTTTTATGCAATCTGCTGACTATATCTTTAGGTTGGTTTCTAAACATTTGCCAATGTAAGTCCCAAAACATCATAAAAATAATTGTTGTGATTTTTTTTCCTTCCCAGATACAAATATTGAAGATTCAATTTCACAGCTGAAGAATAAAGGTAAGTATTTAATGCATCTGTCTTTTCATCAATTCAATTGTGTAATAAGATTTCCTGAATACATAGAAGTATTGTGAAAAGTACTGGAAATAAAATTCTGTGGTGGTGGATGGTAGTAGAAGAAGATCTTGCATACATAATTCTGTGGAGGAGGAGGTAGTGGAAGGAGATCCTGCATACATAATTCTGTGGAGGAGGAGGTAGAGGAAGGAGATCCTGCATAAATATTTACGTGGAGGAGGAGGTAGTGGAAGGAGATCTTCTATACATAATTCTGTGGAGGAGAAGGTAGTGGAAGGAGATCCTGCACAAATAATAATGTGAAGGAAGAGGAGGTAGTGGAAGGATTTCCTGCATACATAATTCTGTGGAGGAGAAGGTAGTGGGAGGAGATCTTGCATACATATATCTGTGGAGGAGGAGGTAGTGGGAGGAGATCTTGCATACATAATTCTGTGGAGGAGGTAGTGGAAGGAGATCCTGCATAAATAATTCTGTGGAGGAGGTAGTGGAAGGAGATCCTGCATACATAATTCTGTGGAGGAGAAGGTAGTGGAAGGAGATCTTGCATATCTTGTTCTATGAATGAGGATGGTACAATATCTGCAGTTAAGATGGCCAATATTCAAAACACTTTTGTGCAATCTTCTGACTATATCTTTAGGTTGGTTTCTGAACATTTGCCAATGTGAGTCCCCAAACATCATGAAAATTAATTGTTGTGAAATTTTTTTCCTTCACAGATACAAATATTGAAGATTCAATTTCACAGCTGAAGAGTAAAGGTAAGTATTTAATGCATCTGTTATTTCATCGATTCAATTGTGTAATAAGATTTCCTGAATACATAGAAGTATTGTGAAAAGCACAGGAAATATAATTCTGTGGTTGAGGATGGTAGTAGAAGGAGATCCTGCATATATAATTCTTTGGAGGAGGAGGTAGTGGAAGAAGATCCTGCATACATAATTCTGTGGAGGAGGAGGGTAGTGGACGGAGATCCTGTATACATAATTCTGTGGAGGAGGAGGTAGTGGAAGGAGATCCTGCATACATAATTCTGTGGAGGAGGAGGTAGTGGAAAGAGATCCTGCATACATAATTATGTGGAGGAGGAGGTAGTGGAAGGAGATCCTGTATACATAATTCTGTAGAGGAGGAGGTAGTGGAAGGAGATCCTGCATACATAATTCTGTAGAGGAGGAGGTAGTAGAAGGAGACCCTGCATACATAATTCTGTGGAGGAGGAGGGTAGTGGACGGAGATCCTGCATACATAATTCTGTGGAGGAGAAGAGTATTGTAAGGAGATCCTGCATACATAATTCTGTGGAGGAGGAGGTAGTGGAAGGAGATCATGCATACATACCGTATTTATCGGCGTATAACACGCACTTTTTTCCCCTTAAAATCAGGGGAAAGTCGCAGGTGCGTGTTATACGCCGATCCCCTGAGCTGCAGAGCTCAAAAATCGCCAACCGCGATTTGAAAATGGCGCCGCCGGCGCCGAAATACACAGAGCCGGTCCTCGGCTCTTTCCGGCGGCTCTCGTTCATTTTCGGCTCCACTCGTAGTCCCGAGCGGAGCTATCCGAACCTACTCGGCTAGGTTCGGATAGCTCCGCTCGGGACTACGAGTGGAGCCGAAAATGAACGAGAGCCGCCGGAAAGAGCCGAGGACCGGCTCTGTGTATTTCGGCGCCGGCGGCGCCATTTTCAAATCGCGGTCGGCGATTTTGAAGACAGGGGATTGAAGGCTGCACTGGGCAAGGCTGCACTGGGCGAGGCTGCACTGGGGGAGGCTGCACTGGGGGAGGCTGCACTGGGGAAGGCTGCACTGGGGAAGGCTGCACTGACATGGCTGCACTGACATGGCTGCACTGACAAGGCTGCACTGACATGGCTGCACTGGGGAAGGCTGCACTGGGGAAGGCTGCACTGACAAGGCTGCACTGACATGGCTGCACTGGGGAAGGCTGCACTGGGGAAGGCTGCACTGACATGGCTGCACTGACAAGGCTGCACTGACAAGGCTGCACTGACATGGCTGCACTGGGGAAGGCTGCACTGAGGAAGGCTGCACTGACAAGGCTGCACTGAGAAGGCTGCAATGATGGGCATTTAAATGTAAGTTTTTTTTTCCCTTCAACTTCCCTCCTAAAAGTTTTTTTTCCTTAAAATTCCCTCCTAAATTGGGGTGCGTGTTATACGCCGGTGCGTGTTATACGCCGATAAATACGGTAATTCTATGGAGGAGGAGGTAGTGGAAGGAGACATTGCATACCTTGTTCTATGATTGAGGATGGTACAATATCTGCTGTTAAGATGGCCAATATTCAAAACACTTTTGTGCAATCTGCTGACTATATCTTTAGGTTGGTTTCTAAACATTTGCCAATGTGAGTCCCCAAACATCATAAAAATTAATTATTGTGAATTTTTTTTCCTTCCCAGATACAAATATTGAAGATTCAATTTCACAGCTGAAGAGTAAAGGTAAGTATTTAATGCATCTGTTATTTCATCAATTCCATTGTGTAATAAGATTTCCTGAATACATAGAAGTATTGTGAAAAGCACAGGAAATATAATTCTGTGGTTGAGGATGGTAGTGGAAGAAGAACCTGCATACATAATTCTGTGGAGGAGGAGGTAGTAGAAGGAGATCCTGCATATATAATTCTTTGGAGGAGGAGGTAGTGGAAGAAGATCCTGCATACATAATTCTGTGGAGGAGGAGGGTAGTGGACGGAGATCCTGTATACATAATTCTGTGGAGGAGGAGGTAGTGGAAGGAGATCCTGCATACATAATTCTGTGGAGGAGAAGGTAGTGGAAGGAGATCCTGCATACATAATTCTGTGGAGGAGGAGGGTAGTGGAAGGAGATCCTGCATACATAATTCTGTGGAGGAGGAGGGTAGTGGGAGGAGATCCTGCATACATAATTCTGTGGAGGAGGAGGTAGTGGAAGGAGACCCTGCATACATAATTCTGTGGAGGAGGAGGTAGTGGAAGGAGATCCTGCATACATAATTCTGTGGAGGAGAAGGGTAGTGTAAGGAGATCCTGCATACATAATTCTGTAGAGGAGGAGGTAGTGGAAGGAGATCCTGCATACATCATTCATTGAAGGAGAAGGTTGTGGAAGGAGACCTTGCATATATAATTCCTTATGAGGAGGATGTAGTGGAAGTAGATTCTGCATATATAATTCTGTAGAGGTGAAGATAGTGGAATGAAATCCTGCATACATAATTCTTTGGAGGAGAAGGTAGTGGAAGGAGATCCTGCATATGTAATTCTGTGGAGGAGGAGGTAGTGGAAGGAGATCCTGCATACATAATTCTGTGGAGGAGGAGGTAGTGGAAGGAGACCCTGCTGTAACGACACCCCGAGTGTGAAAGGGGTTAAAGTCGTTTAGGACATTCCATTTCCGAACACAAAGGCAGCTACCGAACACTCCAATCAGCTGATCAAGAAACCCATATGAATAATTCTTCCCCCCAAGTACTAGACGAGGCTCTGTACAGAGGGTCAAACAGGAATCAGACTCTTTATTATTAGAACCAGAATACAGTCTTATATACAGTAGAAGAGGAGGTCCCCCCTCCTGCTCATATAACTCTAACAATACAACTGTAACCAGAAACAGAATTATCATGAACTAATTAACTAACCCCTTAAATCATCCGCTGTGACTCTGTGCCCTCCTGGATATCAACACAGAACAAGCTTGTTGTCACTGAGCTTCACACATTAGTATCAACACATGAAACCTTCTCACAAAAGCAGGAGCTAATTACAAGTAACAATACAAACAGTGATCTCCCCCCCTCCCCAGCCCAGCAGGCAACAAACCACAGTAGGAGTAGACTGTCCGGCTCCTACCTAGCTCCAGAGGCCAATGTGATCAGCTCTCTCAACCAACAAGCTGAGCTCAGTATCAAACAAACCAAGAATAGTCTATATCCTGGGAGATATTGTGGATATATATTACTGTCCCATTTTAAGGAATCCAAGATATATTTTCTCAGTCACCCTGTGCCCAAAAGTGACTCCCGTCACATGGCTCCTTCCTTGTGGGACACTCCGGCAGACCCGGCTTGATCCTTCTCGGGTCAACTTGGGGATGTCCGGAACTAGGAGGCTAAAGTGATGTCTGTTTGCCAGGATAACCCATCAGCATTGCTGTTTTGCTTACCGGGTCGGTAGCTGATGGTGAAATTGTAAGGTTGCAGGGCTAAGCTCCACCACAGCAACCTGTCATTGTCTCCTGAGACCCGGTTAAGCCAGACCAATGGGTTGTGGTCGGTGACTAATGAAAATTCCTGTCCGTACAAATAAGGGTTCAACATTTTAAGGGCCCAGACCAGGGCCAAGCACTCCTTCTCCACTGCCGCATAGCTCACTTCCCGGGGTAATAACTTTCTGCTCAGGTATGCAACATGGTGTTCTCCTCCATCCTCCCCGATTTGGCTCAGCACAGCCCCCAGTCCAAACACGGAAGCGTCTGTGTGGACAAGGAAACGTTTCTTAGGTACTGGGGCAGCCAAGACAGGGGCATTTACAAGTGCTTGCTTGAGGGCTAGAAATGCAGTTTCACAACCTGGAGACCACAGTACCTGCCTAGGTAAATTATTTTTCGTCAGGTCAGTCCGGGGCTTGGCGATAGTACTATAATCAGGGATAAAACGTCGGTAGTACCCTGCAGTCCCCAAGAAGGCTAATACCTGGGTCTTAGTACGGGGTGTGGGCCAGTTAGCTACTGCCTCTATCTTGGCTGGCTCTGGTCTTTGGTTCCCATAACCTACTCGGTGTCCCAGGTACTGCACCTCCGCCATACCTAGATGGCACTTGTCTGGATTCAAGGTCAGGCCTGCAACCCGAATCTTGTCCAGAACCACCCCTACGTGAACCAGGTGCTCCTCCCAAGACCCACTTTAAATCGCAATGTCATCCAAGTATGTACATGCAAAATGCTGCAAGCCATCGAGGAGCCTATCCACCTTACGTTGGAAGGTAGCCGGGGCATTTTTCACCCCGAATGGCATGACCTTAGACTGGTACAGGCCAAACCGGGTAACAAATGTTGACTTGGGGCTAGAATCCTCAGCCAGGGGAATCTGCCAATAGCCTTTACACGGGTCTATTGTAGTTAAATAATGTCTCCTGGCTATACGATCTAGCAGTTCGTCTACCCTGGGCATCGGGTAGGCGTCAGTGGTGGTCTTCTCATTGAGTCGCCTGTAGTCCACGTAGAACTGGGTAGTTCCGTATTTATTAGACACCAGGACTAAAGGCGAGGCCCAAGGGCTGTCGGAGGGCTCAATGACTCCTAACTGAATCATCTCCTGTATCTCCTTCTGCATTCCTTCTTGGACTGCTTCAGGAATATGGTAGGGGGGCTGTCGAAGGGGTGCTTGTCCAGGGGTCTCTACCTTATGCACAGCCAGGGTCATGTAGCCCGGTTTTTGGGAGAAAGTCGCTGTCAGGTCACCTGAGTCCAGGTGACAGATGCACTCTGTAGGAGTCAGGAGTGAATCGCTAAGGTAGTGGACCCTAGGACTGACTGCTGCAGATTGAACCCTGGGAGGTTCAGGAAGCAGGTCTACTAGATCACTAACACAGATCCCAGTGGGCGCTAGAGCATAGATTCCCCAGGGAGTGGAGTCTAAGAGCCAGCAGGTGTTCACCAGAGTCTCTAGTGGTTAGGATGGACTGCGCTGCAGGTCACGGCACCCAGGGTCTCACAGCTCATGCTCACGGTAGACTACAGGTGATAGAGGAAGGAAGCAGCAGGCTGGAACAACAAGGATAGTAAGGGGATAAGCCAAGGTCGGGGCAACTAGAAGACAAGGACAACAGAGTACACGCCAAAGGTTCAGGGTCACAGGCAAACAGGGATAGTCGGGAACACGCCAATAGGTCAGGGCCACAAGCAAACAGGAATAGTCAAGAACACACCAAGGTCGATAACAGAGACAAACGTAGAGCACACGGCAAGCAGGAAACAGGAAGCCAAACACACAATGGTTGATCAGCAAGGTTGGCTTGCAATGCACAGATTAATATAGTTTTCCTAATTAGAGGCTGAAGTGGAGCTATGCTGAGGGAAGATTATATATGCAGTCAAGTGAGGGTGGCTGGCCTCTAAAGGAACACATGGAGTGAGGTAAGCTGACAGACACACATTACTGCATAACCATGACAGTACCCCCCTCTTACGAGGCCTCCCCCTCCCCCGTCTGGGCCCAGGCTGAAAGGGAATCTCCAGATGAAACCTCTTCAACAGACGAGATGCAAAGATCTCAGATGCAGTGATCCAAGACCTCTCCTCAGGACCAAACCCTTTCCAATGTACGAGGTACTGAAGAATTTCTCTACGGAGCTGGGAATCCAGAACTTGACTAACCTCGTATTTTAGATTATCCTCAGAGACTGAAACCAAGGTAGGGAGAGGACGAGAGGACTTATTGAGGACTAAAGGCTTCTTAGGAATGGGTAAGGGCATGAGAAGGCCATCAGGAGTCTGAGCAGGGTCCCCCAGAACCTTAAAGATGAGCTGGACATCCAGCACAGGATCATCTGACTGGGCAGAGGTCAGTGGATCCCTGAGGCCAGGCTGATTAGAAGGTGACGTGTCACCAGAGTCAAGCTGGATAGCTGAAACACAAGCAGAATGCAGAGAGCCCAGAAAGAAAGATTGAAAATCCCACCTGACTGAATGAAGCAGTCTATCCAAAGGATGGATTGAGCCCCTTAAACAGGTTTGAATGGACGTAGTACTAGCAGGGTGAGGCCAGGTTACAGAAGGTCCTGAATAAGAATAAGCAGGAAGCTCACTGGGCATAGGCTGGACTGGCACAATTGGTGCAGAGGCCGACTGAATAGCATCACCAGGTGCAGTGACTACCACAATCGCTTTGCAGGGCGTAGCGACTGTGGAACTGGTCGGCCGAGTTAACATGGGTGTGCGTCCAAGGGAGTTTAGGGACAGGCAAAGGTAAGTGGTTATGCAAACTGGAGTGAATGATCGGCTCAGGTTCATAGGTGGGCTCCACATCCAGAGTGCCACATGAGCTAGAGAGTGTATCAGTCCGACTATTGCAGGACACATCCCAGAAATCGCTATATTCAGCGGGAAGAGCAGAAGATACTGGGATGGTGGCAACAGGAAGTTTTTCCTTTGGGGCAACCTTGAGCAGGCAAGAAGAGGAACAGGAGGAACCCCAAGCCAGGATCTGTCCAGCAGTCCAGTCAACGTGTGGAGAATGGAGCCATAACCAAGGAAGACCTAATATGATAGGAGATGAAGCCTTAGGTAAGACAAGGAAGGATATCCACTCCTGGTGGAGTGTCCCTATTGACATCTTAACAGGGAGGGTCTGGAAGCGGATAGGGTCCTCTGGGAGAACGGTGCCATCCATCGCCAAGACCACCAATGGCATTGTGAGGGGCAAAAGGGTAAGTCTCATGGAAGATGCAGTTTCCCAATCCATGAAATTGCCAGCTGCTCCGGAATCCAGATGTGTCGAGATCGAACGATAGGAAGCTCCGACATGAAGGAACACAGAAAGGAGAAGACGAGAAGGTGAAGGTGATATTTCAGGGTCTAATACTCCACCTTCCAGATGTATTAGCCCCGAGCATTTTTCCGGAGGAAGAGAACAAGTGTCACGAAAATGACCTTTGACCCCTCAGTAGAGGCACAGGCCAGAGTTCTGCGCCTAGCGTGTTCTTCGGGAGATAACTTGGTCCGGCCCAGCTGCATAGATTCCTCAGCAGGCAGGGGGAGCTCCTCGGGTCGAAGTGAAAGGAACAGGGAGCTCAGGCTGCCTAGAGAACGGGGAGTGCTGGCGTCTTTTTTCCAGGGCCCTTTTCTGAAAGCGAATATTGACCTGGTTACACAAGGTGATGACACCGTCAAGATCAGCAGGGAGGGATCTTCCTGCTAATTCATCCTTCACTCTATCAGAGAGGCCATGTAAAAATGTTGCAACTAGGGCCTCATTATTCCAGCTCAGCTCAGCAGTCAAAATACAAAAATGAAGAGCGTACTGTCCCACAGAAGCGGATTCTTGATGGAGACATAAAAGAGCGCTTGCTGCTGAGAAGACACGACACGGTTGCTCAAAGATATTCTGAAAAAGTTGCAAGAAATCAGACCACTGGATCATTCAGTTCCCACGGAGGAGCAGCCCAGGCTAACACCTCGCCAGACAGGAGGGATATAATATAGGCTACCTTTGCTCGATCAGACAGGAAATTTTGGGGCTGGAGTTCAAAATGAATTGTGCACTGGCTAAGGAACCCCCTGCAGGCCTTGGAGTCCCCAGAGAAGCAGCCCGGAGCTGGCAGTTGTAATGAATATGTGGCTATGACTGGTGCGATAGGTGCAGCAGCAGATAGAGGTTGAGGTTGTTGAACCGGGGGTCCTAATGAGGCCTGAACCTGTTCAAAACGGGAGGCCAAATCCTGAAGTAATCGCATCACCTGGGTCTGATTAGATTCTTGGGTCTCAAGTCTGCGGACTATGCCTTGCAATGGATAAGCTGCAGGAAGCCTGTCTGAAATCAGACAGGCTAGAAACCACTAGATCATTCAGTTCCCATGGAGGAGCAGCCCAGGCTAACGCCTCGCCGGACAGGAGGGATATAATGTAGGCTACCTTCGCTCGATCGGACAGGAAATTTTGGGCTGGAGTTCAAAATGAATTGTGCACTGGCTAAGGAACCCCCTGCAGCCCTTGGAGTCCCCAGAGAAGTGGCCCGGAGCTGGCAGTTGTAATGAATATGTGGCTGCAACTGGTGCGATAGGTGCAGCAGCAGATAGTGGTTGAGGTTGTTGAACCGGGGGTCCTAATGAGGTCTGAACCTGTTCAAAACGGGAGGCCAAATCCTGAAGGAATCCTATCACCTGGGTCAGATTAAATTCCTGGGTCTCAAGTCTGCGGACTACGCCTTGCAATGGATAAGCTGCAGGAAGCAACACGTCAGCCGGGTCCATGGCTGATCAAACTGTCAGGTCACCTGAGTCCAGGTGACAGATGCACTCCGTAGGACTCAGGAGTGCACCGCTAAGGTAGTGGACCCTAGGATTGACTGCTGCAGATTGAACCCTGGGAGGTTCAGGAAGCAGGCCTACTAGATCACTAACACAGATCCCAGTGGGCGCTAGAGCATAGATTCCCCAGGGAGCGGAGTCTAAGAGCCAGCAGGTGTTCACCAGAGACTCAAGTGGTGAGGATTGACTGCGCTGCAGTCTGGCTCCAGGTCATGGCCCCCAGGGTCTCACAGCTCACGCTCACGGTAGACTACAGGAGATAGAGGAAGGAAGCAGCAGGCTGGAACAACAAGGATAGTAAGGGGATAAGCCAAGGTCAGGGCAACTAGCATACAGATTCAGGGTCACAGGCAATTAGGGATAGTCGGGGACAAGCCAAAAGGTCAGGGTCATGAGCAAACAGGAATAGTTGAGAACAGATCAAGGTCGGTAACAGAGACAAACATAGAGCACATGGCAAGCAGGAAACAGGAAGCCAAACACACAATGGTTGATCAGCAAAGTTGGCTTGCAATGCACAGGTTAATATAGTGTTCCTTATTAGAGGCTGAGGTGGAGCTATGCTGAGGGAAGATTATATAAGCAGTCAGGTGAGGGTGGTTGGCCTCTAAAGGAACACATGGAGAGAGGTAAGCTGACAGACACACATTACTGCATAACAATGACAGTCGCCTGTTTCTCCCACAGAAGCCACTTAGCCTGTTTCTTCTTTGTGGGGCTTAACCGGTCCCCTAGCTGTATCAGGCTAATGAGGTCAGTCTGGGGTCTCTCTCTAGTAAGTCAGGGAGGGGTAAACTTTCGGAGTTGTCCGCAGCAGGGGCACATACTGCAGCAACATCCTCTTGCCGTCCCTGATACTCCTTCAGCAAGTTCACATGAAAGGTTCGCTGGATTCTTTCATCTGCACAGCTGGCAATAATGACATACCTGGGCTACTACTTTATACGGGCCCTGCCAAGATGCCTGCATCTTGTCAGTCCTCACAGGCTTGAGCACTAAGACCTTCTGTCCAACCTGGAAGATATGCTGTCGGGCCCCCCGATTGTACCATCTCTTCTGTCTCCCCTGGGCCGCAAGATTCTCCCTTACCATCAGAGACAGTTGCTCCATGCGGTCCTTGAGTTCCAGAACATAGAGCACTATGGGGGTCCCCTCCTGCTCTGTCTCTCCCTCCCAGTATCCTCTAATGAGATTGAGGGGTCCACAGACCCTTCTCCCATAGAGTAACACGAAGGGAGCGAACCCAGTAGATTCCTGGGGTACCTCTCTGTATGCAAATAACAGGTGAGGCAGGAACCCCTCCCAGTCTCTGCAAGCGTCCAAAAAGGTCCTCAGCATTTTCTTGAGGATCCTGTTAAAGCGCTCGCAGAGACCATTAGTCTGGGGGTGGTAAGGTGAGTTTAGCAAGGGCTTAATATTGCACACCTTCCACAACTGCTCGGTGAGCACAGCGGTAAACTGGGTACCCTGGTCAGAGAGAATCTCCTTAGGGAACCCCACTCTAGTAAATATCTTAACCAGGGCATCAGCTACTGTCTCTGCTTCAATGTTGGACATAGCTGCTGCCTCTGGGTAACGGGTGGCGTAGTCCACCATGGTGAGAGTCTACTTCTTCCCGGATGGACTAGGCCTGGCCGAGGGAGCCACAATGTTATGCTATGCGGTAAAAGGGATCCCCATTAATAGTCAAGGACATAAGTCTGGCCATAGGGTGGTCCCCCCGCTTACCTACCCGTTGACATGTGTCACACATTTTGCAGTACTGTCGCACATCCTGGTTAAAATTGGGCCAGAAGAAATTCTGTGTAATTCTATGAAACAGGTAAAAAGGTGCAATGCACAGATACCTCAGTGTGGAACCCAATAGTCCAAAAGCAGAAATAGTAGGATGTACTCACACATGCGTCCTGGGATAAATATAACAGGGGTCAGTCAGGGCAGCCACCAAAAGAGCCAGAAGTGGGTTCCAGTAAGCTAGAATAAAAACAAGGAGAGGGGCGCCTCTGAGTATGTATCATAAAATCAATTTATTAAACAACAATATCCACTCACATGGAGGCAAGGAGAGTTGCGTTCTGGTCTGTTAGCTGGGCTGAGGAGATGCAGTGGGACTACAGGTCACAGCAGATCCTGTAAGGCTGGCTCCACATCGAATCCAGGGAGGGAAGGGTGGTATGGCTCAGCACAGTGCGGTCTCCTTCAGCAATCCAGTCCTGGTCATATCCTGGTCAGGTGGAGACAGGTAATGTCCATTGCACAAGGATAAGGGTTCCAAGGAGAGGGTTAGACGCCAGTGCTGCTGGCTGGCCATGCTGTGGCTCCACAGTGAGTAGTTGCGCCTCGGTGATGTAAAGAAAAGACACGGCCATGTGTGTGAAGTCAGAACGAGGCTTGGGGAGCAAACACAGCACAGTGCCCAGCAATGACGTCACACGTATGCAACGTGTTTCAGAATCAGCTAGCCATTGGTGGACGAATGGCCGCATTCCTTTTTGAAGCATGAGAGGTGTGAAGCACAATAAACCTTTTATAGTCTGATAGGGGAGGGGCCAGGACGTACATGGTAAAAAACAGGGTATCAGCAATATTATAGGGGAGACAACGTTAAAAGACATGATACAACAGAAAAAAAACTTTCAAAGACACACGCTGTGGCCTAGACCAAAGTACACTATGAAGAATTATTATAAAAAAAAAAGGGTAAATGATACAAGAAAGATTTTAACAAAAAACGGCCACAATAAAACAATCAATGAAATATGATTAAGCAATAAACAGGATAATAGCTGTCAGGTGGCAAATGAACAACGCCATTCACTAACAATGGGATATAGATCAATCCCATCACAAGGGAAGGGCTACATTACTATCAAAGATATAATAATGAATTTCATATTAGATAATACGAGATAAATAAAAGAAATTCATATGCAAATAGATGATAAACTGAGATAGATCAAATAAAATAAAATACAACCCATTAATAAAAATATAAATAAATTTATGGATAAGAGCTACTAGAGATTCAGTAAAGAGTGATTGGGAAGAGGGTAGTTGAATTGATATCTAATTTATATTTAGATCATAATATTAAGTCTCAGGTTAAATAGAGCAGGATCATATTGGGTCAAAAATGTGTAAAAATTATAAAAAATATATATACATTTTTTTTATTAGATAGTTGTTATTTTATTTAATCATATATGTAACATATTATTCCTAAAATAGGGATATGGATATGAAAAGAGGAAAGGAAATAGAAAGGGAGAAAAGTAGGGGGAGGGGAGGGGGGAAAGGGGAAAGAAAAAGGAACGAGAAAAGGGGACGAAAAAGAAAAGAAAAATAGGACAAAGAAGGGGGGAGAAGGGGGGTCAGTGGGGTAAGGGGGGGGGGGATGGGGAGGAAGGATAGATAGGATCAGACTGGAAGATGAGGAGGGGCTAGATGTTATCTATGGGGTTACCAATACTTACTGGACAAGTGAACGAACGAAGGAGACAAGCTGGTGCAAGAGATTGCAGAGTTTGTAGTGCAGCTGTTTGTCTGTCTGTGGAGGGGACTCATCCCTGGAGATCCCTTTCCTGGATATGGTGGCAGAGGCTGTGATGTACAGATGATCGATCCGGATGTCCTGGGTTAGTGGAAGCAGGAGCCATTGCTAAAGGGACTACAGGAAACCATCTATGAAGACTGCCTATGATATTCCATACTGCCTGTCACCCCTGTAGGGGTATAAGGAGCTGGTGAGTGGGGAGCCATAGGGGGAGCACAGAAGTCACCGGTCTATTTCTGAGCACAAGAGTCACCAGACTGTTTGGAACTTTTTTGAAACAAATCCTTTTTTTGCTAAACCAAGGCCACCAGGCGAGAGTACATCAAGACAATAAATCCAAAATGTCTCTCTCGCGCACAATTTTTCAAAACGTTCAGCTTCAGACATCGATTTAGGAATTTGCTCGATCACCCAAACTGAGAGACCAACAGTGGATTTTTTGTGGTACTCGGCAAAGTGCCGGGAGACACTATGCTTGTACTTTCCGCCCTCGATAAGTCGTCGATGCTGGCCGAAACACTGCCTTAAGGGGCAGATAGTTCGCCCAACATAAATCAACCCACAGTGGCACGTAAGGCCATACACGACAAAGTTGGGTGAACAGTTATAGAAGTGGTCTAATGTGTAATGCCCCGTACACACGGTCGGACTTTGTTCGGACATTCCGACAACAAAATCCTAGGATTTTTTCCGACGGATGTTGGCTCAAACTTGTTTTGCCTACACACGGTCACACAAAGTTGTCGGAAAATCCGATCGTTCTGAACGCGGTGACGTAAAACACGTACGTCGGGACTATAAACGGGGCAGTAGCCAATAGCTTTCGTCTCTTTATTTATTCTGAGCATGCGTGGCACTTTGTCCGTCGGATTTGTGTACACACGATCAGAATTTCCGACAACGGATTTTGTTGTCGGAAAATTTTATCTCCTGCTCTCCAACTTTGTGTGTCGGAAAATCCGATGGAAAATGTCCGATGGAGCCCACACACGGTCGGAATTTCCGACAACACGCTCCGATCGGACATTATCCATCGGAAAATCCGACCGTGTGTACGGGGCATAAGTCCTGCCCTTGGAGTGAAAAGATTTTTTACCATGTTGGACAAAGGAACAAATCTTACAGTGGGCTTTTTTTGCATTGATACATACCCACCAGTGGTATAAGAGTGATGGGATTGGGGGTGGGTATATCAATTGGAAGTTTGCTCGGGGCAATCTTGTTTTTAAGACTGGCAAGTTATTCTTGGCGTGGATGGGAGGATGGTTTTGAGAAGTGGGTCCTGTTGCAAAATGTTCCAGTGTCTCTTCAATATATTTTCCATTTTTTTATACTGAAAGTTAAAAGTGGTAATAAATCTTGTGGAAAGGTCTATTTTTTCTTTTTTAGCCGGTTTGCCTTTTGCATAATAGTTGTATGCTTGATCGACCAATTCTTTTGGATATTCCTTATCAGCGAATTTCTTTTTTCATGATATGCTGATTGTATCATAATCAGTGTCTAAGGTACAGTTCTCTCGTAAACGACAGAACTGACCTTTCAGTATATTCTGTGTCCATTTTGGGTAATGGCAACTCTTATAATGCAGGTAATAGTTGCCAGCCGTAGGTTTGATGTGGTTCTTGGCGATAATCATATCGCCCACGTAACCCAATTCTAAATCTAGGGAGGCCAGATTGGTGGAATCAAAAGCATGAGTGAAAGATAGGCCATATGGATTATGGTCACAATGATCCACGAAAGAGGGGATTAGATCAGGGGAGCCATCCCAGGTAATGATTATGTCATCAATGTAGCGACCAATAAATACGATGTTGGCAGAGTGGGGGGGTTGCTTTGTAAAATAAAGTTCTTTTCCCAATACCCCATAGCCAATTTGGCATAAGAGGGGGCAAAGTTGGCTCCCATGGCGGTCCCCTTGGTTTGGAGGTAGAAGTCGCCATTGAAGTCAAAGTAATTGTGGGTCAGGCAAAATTTGTGGCCTCCAAAATAAATGTGGCTTGTCTCAAGTTGATAAGGGGGTCCTGTGCAAGAAAAAATTCCAAGGCTAATAGGCCAAAGTGATGTGGAATAGAGGTATAAAGGGACATAACATTTAAAGACAACCATAAATAGGAGGGCTCCCACTTGTAAGGTGCAAATAGTTCCAAAAGATGTGAGCCATCTCTAATATAGGAAGGTAACTGTTGAACAATGGGCTGGAGGTATTGGTCGATGTACTGGCTGAAGCTGGTGGTGACGCTATCCATGGCAGCCACAATGGGCCTGCCAGGGGGAGAAGTGAGAAGTTACCAAGTGAACTTTTGGTAAATGATAAAAATATGGAATCTGATAAAAAAAATTAAAAAAAAAAGGAGGCTTCGGTTTTGTTAATCACTCCACGATCAGGAGCTGATTTAACTAAGACATCGAACTCAGCAGCAAATTCAGTGGTAGGATCATTTTGGAGCTTGTTGTATGTGATCTTATCGGAAAAAAGTCTATGAGCTTCATTTATATAGTCTGCCTTATTTTGCAGATCTATACCTCCCCCTTTATCGGCTGATTTGATAATGACATCCGCCGAATGAATTAGGGAGTCTAAGGCACGAGTTTCGGGGACAGAAAAGTTATACATGCAAGGTGGTACAGTGGAGGATGTCTGGCAAAGTTTTAGAAAGTCGGCATATACTACTCTATAAAAACTTTCCAGGTAAGGGCCTTTAGACTGAGCGGGATAAAAAATAGACTTGGGTTTAAGAGATGAGTGTACTATGGGTGGTGACATGGCAAGGTGCTGGGTAAAGAGACTTAGGGTGTCTTCTTCATCGGTTAAGGATTCTAAGATGTCTATGATGTCGCCATCATATTCGAAAGAATCTGGTTCGCGGAGGACTGGAGACTAAAAAAGTAGTAGTAGCGGAGGAGCATAACGCATGAGATAAAGGAGCATCAATGGAAGGAGTATGTGAAGAGGAAATAGTAGAATCCAAAGTGACTGTAGGTTGGGTGATGAGTGGTGGAATAGGATTAGGATGTTCCATAGTACTGACATGACTGTCTGTTACTGGCTGGACATCCATAAGTTCATCATTAGAATTCCTAAATGTGTATTGGGGTTGGGCAAATGAATGGCATTAGTGGACCGGTTGTTATCCGATATTGATACTAACGCCATGTTGGGAACAGAGTTAGGCATAGAAGTATTTTTCTTGGTAATATTATCATAGCCCCTTCCTACATAAGAAAGTCTATTATAGAAACTGTTGAGATCACTGAGCAAATTGTTGATTCTGGTAGTTTGATTCCTATTTTTCAAGTGACTAGGGCGGGTGGTAGAAATTGAATTACCTTGGGGATTCTTATGAGGAATAGGGATTCTCATAAGGGGTGGGGGTGGGTGGTGTTGGGATGAGGATGACGTAGGAGGCCGTTGATGAGAAAGAGAAGTGTGTTTGGATCTGGGGGGGAATGAGTGGAGGAGGATGGGAGGAAAAAGGACATGTAGTTATATTGGTGGAGGTGGGCACAGGATGGGAGGAATGGGATTGAGGAGGTCTGGCATCGGGCATAGGTGGTGTGGATCTCAATTTCCAATTAAAAACTCTATTTAAATTAAAATCATCTAAGTCTCTTTTAAATTTACCCAATTTGATTTCAGTCATGTAGTCCTCATCTGACTTGGTGTTCTTTTTGAGAACATCAAGCCAGGAGAGCGGAACTGTGACCTTCCGATCTATGTCTGTAGCTATGGTTTTGGCTTCAAGTCTAAGCTTCTCAAAGAGATGGAATCTGTGCTCGATGAGTATTTCCATCCACTTAGATGTGCAAAATTCAGAGATGGTTTCCCATTCCTTTTTGCTGGCAGCATTTAAAAATGGACAATCCTTAGTGATTCTAAGGCCTCAGGGAGAGAACATTAGTCGAGATGTATTTTTCTAAGAAGAATTTATCCCACCATTGCTGATTGTTATATTTTACAATTCTCTCAAGGTGTTTACATTTCCCACAAAGTGTATACCTAGTGGCACCAGTTAATTTGATGTCATTGGAAAAAATGGTGGGGGGGAGGATAGTGTACAATTCTTCTGTGTAATTCTATGGGCTGTGCGACGGGACCCTAGATGTCCTGCTAGTGGTACCCCATGCCCAATTCGCAGAATCTACAGCTGGTATTTCTTAGGTACCACCAGCTGTCGTTTCTGCAAAGGGGCTTTACTTCTCAGGGATGGCTTAGGGATCCTATACAATCTATCCCCCACCCATTCATAAAGCTCACCATCTATTCCCCTTTCCTGTGTATCTGCCTTAGCCCTATACTTGTGTAAGGTGGGGTCCTCCCGGGTTTCCTTCCCGAATGCCTCTGGGGTATTCCATCCTAGGGGAGCCTGATCTAAGATACATGTTGGGGAAGATAGACTTACCTGGGTCTCAGCAGCAAGTGGGCTGGTTCCAACAGCACAGGTCTGGGCACGGGCAGTCACTGGGTTGGCTTCAACGGGGCCCATCGGGGCGTAAACAGAAACAAGGGGGCCAAATCATTCCCCAGTAGTATATCCGCTGGCAAATCCTTCATCACCCCCACATTCACGTGTCCCGAACCAACCTCCCAATCCAGGTGAACACGGGCAATGGGTAGATGGAAAAGGGTGCCTCCTGCTACCCTTACAGCTACAGTGTCTCCGGTGTGTTGGCTCTCTGGGATAAGGTTCTTCTGTAGTAGGGTCATGGTGGCGCCAGTATCACGTAGGCCATTGGCTACCTTTCCATTAACCCGGACAGTCTGCCTGTGTTGCTGCCTGTTGTCTTGGTTAGCTGCTTGTACTGGATCAGCCTCATGCAGGACGCCCCAATGTTCTTCCTCCTCAATGCAGTGAGCCGTAGGCATGAATGTGTGGGGATTCCCCCCTGCTGGCTTTCTCCATGACTGGGACTGCCTGGCTGGTTTCAACGGACAGTCTGGCTTTTTGTGCCCTAGCTGTTTACATCCAAAACACCTGATGGGTTGTGAGTAGTCCTGGGAATTGAACCTGGACTGCTGAGAATAAGAGGCCGCTGAAGGTGGTGCTGTAGGGCGGTACGACTGTGGATGGTAAGTGCCGGCTGGAGGGGGTGCCACTGATCGATAATCCACCTGAGCTGTTGTCTTGACCGCAGAGTTATCCAATTTGTGGGCATCTGTGTATTCGTCCGCCAGGCAAGCTGCTTCAGGCAAGGTGAAAGGTTTTCGGTCCCGGACCCACTCTCTGACTTCTGGGGATAGCTTGTCAAAGAAGTGCTCCAGCAGGAATAGCTGCAGCACCTCTTCCCCGGATACTGCTTGGCATCCAGTGACCCAGTGGGATGCCGTGCGGTGTAGGCGGCATGCCCACTCGGTATATGAGTCTCCAGTCTGCTTGCTCATCTCTCGGAACCGCCTCCGGTATGCCTCCGGTGTGACGGCTTACCTGGCCAAAAGTGCTTCTTTTACCAGCCCATAGTTCATAATCTCCTCCCCCGAGATGGCCCTGAACGCTTCACTGGCCCTGCCGGACAATTTCCCAGACAAAATGGTAACCCATTCCTCGGTGGGCACCCGGTGTAGGGCACATTACCGTTCAAAATCGGCAAGGTACCCATCAATCTCCCCTTCTCTTTCGATAAAATTTTTAAAAGCAGCAAAATGTACCTTTCTCCTTTCAGTTGGTGCTGCTGTGACTCCTGCTGCTGCAGCACCTCTTTGCTGTAGCCAATTTGCCTCCACAGCTGCTATAACTGAGCCTATGATCTCCGCTGTAGGGTTAGGGCCATAATGTGCCAGTCTTATGTTAACAGCCTGATCAAAACTTGCCTCTTCGGATGTCCTGTCTGTTACGCTGGGCCTTTCGGTTATGTTGGGTCTTTCTGCTCTATCCATTTTGACTAGTTCTGCGATAATGTCCCTCTTCTTACGGTTGTTGGCCGGTCGGCCCCAGTTCTCCAGTAAGTCCTTGAGGGTAGAGCGCTTTAGCCATTCATACTGTACTTCCATTGGCCTGTATACTCTTGTAGCTGTCCTTCTGGGCTGTGGGAATCATCCCGCTGGTTGCCACCAATTGTAACAACACCCCGAGTGTGAAAGGGGTTAAAGTCTTTTAGGACATTCCATTTCCGAACACAAAGGCAGCTACTGAACACTCCGATCAGCCGAACAAGAAACCCATACAAATAATTCTTCCCCCCAAGTACGAGATGAGGCTCTGTACGGAGGGTCAAAAAGGAATCAGACTCTTTATTATTAGAACCAGAATACAGTCTTATATACAGTAGAAGAGGAGGTCCCCCCTCCTGCTCATATTACTCTAACAATACAACTGTAACCAAACCTAGGGACTGTAGGTTTGTTGTTAAGTTGAATCTGTTTGTAATTTGGAAGAGGGACATTTTTTAAGTGTAGCTCCAGACCAAAAATACATTTTTAAGCTTTTTGGATAATATAGAGCAGGGCTATCACCCCTGTAACTTTTTTTGCTGTCTGTGCCCTGTTCAGAAGATCTTACCTTACTTTCTGTCTCAATGACAATTGGATTTTGTAAATTCTGGGTTATTAGGGAAACAAGGATTGGTGAAAAAGCATCAGTGGAGACACCCTTTTCCCATATTAACTCTTAAAGGAGAGAATTTCCCTTCCTAGGGGTAGATTTCCTCTCACTTCCTGTTGTTTCCCTCCGTTTGTAAGTAGGAGTGGTTTGTAAGTCAGATGTTTGAAAATAGGGGACCGTCTGTATATACTATACGGCCTGCCCTATATATTCTGCGGAAAATTGGGCCTTAGGTGTTGGTTGTACCAGAACACTGTAAGCATGCACAGTTACTCTTGGTGGGCGCTGGAACGGGCCCTGGTGTGAAATATTATATCAAGAATTGTAAATACATGCCCCTGTTAAACAGGGGCAGAAAAACTGGGCCTTTGGTGGTGGTGGTGCCACAAAACTGTAAGCCCCCACAGTTACTCTTGGTGGGCGCTGGAACGGGCCCTGCTGTGAAATATTATATCAAGAATTGTAATTACATGCCCCTGTTAAACAGGGGCAAAAAAACTGGGCCTTTGGCGGTGGTGGTGGTGGCACAACACTGTAAAGCCTTACAGATACTTTTGTTGAGCGCAGGAACAGGCCCTGCTGTGAAATATTAGATCAAAAATTGTAATTACACGCCCCTGTTAAACAGGGGCAGAAAAATTGGGCCTTAGGTGGTGGTGGTGCCACAACACTGAAACCCCTCATCGATACTCTTGTTGAGTGTAGGAACGAGCCCTGCTGTTAAATATTTGATCAAAAATTGTAATTAGGCGCCCCTGTTAAACAGAGGCAAAAAAAATTGAGCCTTAGGTAGTGGTGGTGGTGCCCTGAACTGAAAATATTCTTAGAAGCTATCATCATGAAAACTGAGAAAGGATAGGATAGTCACTCGGCATAATAGGATAGTCACTCAGCATATGCAGTCGTCAAGGGATCCCACATTCATAGAAAAATCAATCGGTTACATCAGCATGAGGTGCTTGGTAGCTGGCGATCCAAGACTGATTCATTTTTATGAATGTGAGCCGATCAACAGAGTCTGTGTACTGGCGCACTCTGTGATTGGTTACAAAGCCTCCAGCAGCACTGAATGTGCATTCAGAAAGAACGCTGGATGCAGGACAGGCCAGTAGCTCAATTGCATATTGAGCAATCTCTGGCCAGTGGTCCATCCTCAAGACCCAGTAACCAAGTGAATGTTCTGGTGGAAAGGTCTCCAAGTCTGATCTTGCCCCTATATATTCCTGCACCATGGAATTCATACGCTGGCGATGGTTGCTGGAACCGATCAGACCTTGGCGCTGAGGACTGAAGAATTGCCTGACGGCATTGGTCAGCCGGCCACCTTCTCCACCGCTCTTTCTGTGACTGAATGAAGCCTCAGCAACAAGTTGTCCAACACCAGGAAATTTTAACCTCCCAGGCTCCGGAAACACATTGCACAAACCTTTCTGCAAGGCCTCCCAAAGATGTTTCATCCTCTGCTCCCACTGCGAAGGCTGGATAAGTTCCACAACCTTACCCTAACGTGGATCAAGAAGGGTTGCCAGCCAGTAATGATCCCTCTCCTACCTAGGGTCCTTTCGCAGGCTTTGCAGGATCAGGGTTGCCATGCAGCATAGGTTTCAAGAGGCATTTGATCCTGAGTCCTCTGGGTCACTAAGGATCACATGATCCTCAACCACCTCCTCCCAGCCAGGTACAACTCCATGGGTTTCTGGGGACTGAAAACAATCCCTTGAAGACTGCTACAGATGCTGAGTGTTATCCTCCACCTCCATGCTTGACACAATCCTCCTCCTCTTCTTCTTCCTGTGTGATCGGCGGGCCTGCAGGAATACTAGTATCTGGATGTAGGGGGCCTTGAGAGGTAAGGAAGTCCTCCTCTTCCTCCCGCTGTTCTGCCTCAAGTGCCCTGTCCATTATTCCACGAAGCGTGTGCTCCAACAGGAAGTCAAGAGGGACAGTATCACTGATGCATGCACTGTCACTGCTCACCATTCTCGTGGCCTCCTCAAATGGTGACAGGACAGTGCATGCATCCTTGATCAGTAGCCACTGGCGAGGCGAAAAAAAGCCAAGCTCCCCTGACCCTGTCCTGGTGCCATACTCACACAGGTACTCATTGATGGCCCTCTGCTTTGTGTGCAGCCACTGCAGCATTGCCAATGTTGAGTTCCACCTGGTGGGCATGTCACAAATAAGGTGGTTCTTGGGCAGGTTGCCTTCTCTTTGAATGTCAGCCAGCCGAGCACTGGCATTATATGACCACAGACTTTCCTGGCCTGCCTCAGGAGATCCTGTACCTGCTCAAGAACCGCTGCACCACCAAATTCAGGACGTGAGCCAAACAGGGAACATGGGTCAAGTGTCCCTGTTGGAGGGCGGAGAGAAGGTTGATGCCATTGTCACATACAACCATTTCTCTCATGTAGCGTCAACCACCTTTGAGAGTGCCCCTGCAGAGCTGACAGAATCTCTGCCCTGTGTGGCTCCTGTCCCCTAAGCAGACCAAATCAAGCACTGCATGGCATCTTTTTGCCTGAGTGCTTGCGTAGCCCCTTGAACGCCTATGGAGCACCGCTAGTTCAGTGGAGAAATCTGCAGAGGAAAAGGTCATAGAGGAAGAAGAAGAGGAAGGGGTAGAGGAGAGAGCTGTGGCAGAATCACCACTAGCATTTTGGAGGCGTGTTGGCGGAACAAGCTCCAACAATACTGAACCCTGTCCCGCATCCTTCCCAGCTGCCAGCAGAGTTACCCAGTGCGCCATGAAAGGAATGTACTGTCCCTGTCCATGCCTGCTGGACCATGAGTCAGCAGTAATATGCACCTTACTGTTGAACGCCCTGTCCAACGAGGCCAAGACATTGCCTTCCACATGCTGGTAGAGAGCCAGAATGGCCTTCCGTGAAAAGAAATGGCGTTTTGGAACCTGCCACTGAGGTACCGCACATTCCACAAATCCATGAAAGGGGGCAGAGTCTACCAGTTGAAAAGGCAGCAGTTGCAGTGTTAGCAATTTGGCTAAGCTAGCATTCAGATGCTGAGCATGTGGATGGCTGGGACCAAATTTCTTTCAACGGTTTAGCAACTGGGGGACGGAAATTTGCCTGCTTCTAACAGATGGAGGTGTACTGATAGCAGATTGCCTGCAAGTACTTGGGACACCTATTGCTATACCTTCATTCCTCTCAGTGCAGGTTTCTGAGAGGACTGGAGGTATAGTGGGGTTGGAGAACCCAGCTGATGAGGAGCAAGGAGAGGTCTGCCTTGTTCTTTGATGTGGGTCTTTTAAATGCTGTTGCCAACGGACTGCATGGGAGGTTGTCCAATGTCTGGTCAAGCATGTGGTGCCCAAGCGGCTGATGTTTTAGCCACGCTTGATACGCTTCAGACATATGTTGCAAACAGCAACGGTGCAATCTGCTGCACACATGTCAAAAAAGGCCCACACCAAAGAACTTTTCAAAATATGTGGGGAGTCAGCAGCGCCCTGCACCTGCTTAGCTCTGCGGTGTGATGCAATAGGGTGGCTGCCCTTAAGCTGCCCCCTGGAGGGCATCCTACCTCATTGAAGATGTGCCTCCTCCTCCTCCTCTCTTCTATCAGGCACCCAAGTTGAGTCAGTGACCTTGTCACTGTAGCAAACTTGGCAGTATGCTGCAGCTGGGGGGGACATGTCTGCCAGTTTGTTGACCTTCTTGGGCACCCCCTCTCTCTAGGCTGACGTTACTGCCTTCCTCAACCTGGATACCATCATCGGAGCCTTCAAATCGCTGCGCATCCTCCTGCAGCATGTATCCGACACTGTGGTCGAATAATTTGGGGGACTCCTCCGTGCATGATGGTGGGGCTAGGGAAGGAGTGACTGTTGACATAACCTGCCTGCCAGAAGTATATTAGAAACAGTACGCCAGGAACGGCCTGCAGTCAGTGAGATATAGCTAAACTGTATGCAGTGAATATATATATATATATATATATATATATATATATATATATATATATATAAATAAATATATATATATATATATATATATATATATATATATACAAGACTATCTGTATATATATATACATATATATATATTAAATACACTGCATGTGATGGACCCCCGTATTTAAGATGTCCACCGTAAATGCTTCCTCTGTCCGGTATCACACAATCCAAGACCCCTTAGCTTTCCCATTCACTAGTCGTAGCTCAGTGTATGGTAAAACATCAGACCACACCAGTCTTGGAGTACATCAGGAATAGCCTTTTATTTGAGATCTCACACAAATATATACAGCTTGTTGACAATACAAATTGTAACCAGAAACCTAATTAACATGAGCTAATTATCTAATCCTTTAGACAGCCTAGGTGACTAAGAGACATGACCTTTAGGACAGACTTGGCGTCTTTTAGCTCAGAAGACACAATCAACATTATCATAAATCAACACAGAACTCCTCTATACAATAGCAAAGCTAATTAGCACAAACAACAATGGGTGAAATACCCTTAGAAGTAGACAACAGGAGACCCAGGGCTTTCCAGATCTCATTAATCAGCATTCCTTTCATATACATCTGCTATATGAGTCCCAAGCATGCAGAGACCATCATGGCCTCCTTAATAATGTCCTTTTGAATTACATAACAGAGTATCTTCCTAAATGCTTGTAGCTTCCTCAAATGCCAGGGCCCATAGTCAGTAGGCAAGAGGCTTGCATTCAGTCCTCTCCAAAAGCCTCTGTCCCGGCGAGGTCTGTCACATTGCAACTAACTGAATAACCTGCCTTCCAGACGTATATTAGAAACAGTACGCCAGGAACAGTGTGCAGTCAGATCTAGCTAAACTGGATACAGTGGATATATATATATATATATAGATATATATTAAAGATATAGATTATATATTAAATACACTGCAACTAACTGAATCACCTACCTGCCAGAAGAATATTAGAAACAGTATACCAGGAATGGCCTGCAGTGAGATATAGCGAAACTGTATGCATTGGATATATATATATATATATATATATATATATATATGAGACTATCTGTATATATATATTAAATACACTGCAGCTAACTGAATCACCTGCCTGCCTGAAGTATATTAGAAACAGTACACCAGGAACGGACTGCATTTAGATCTAGCTAAACTGGATATGGTGGACATATATATATATATATATATATATATATATACGAGACTGACTGTATATATATATATATATATATATATATATATTAAATATACTGCAGCTAACTGAATAATCTGATTGCCTCAATCTAAATGACACTCTCTCTCCATCCACACCAACAACACACTACACAAGGCCGATGTGCAGGTGGCCTTATATAGTGTGGGGCATGGACTTAGTCCCCCCGAGCCATGATTGGCCAAAGGCACCCTGCCTTTGGCCAATTATTGCTCTCTTAGCTGACGGTACTGTGATTAACCAAAGCATGCAGGTCATGCTGCATGCTCTGGCCAATCATCATACAGCAAAGCACTGCGCTCCCTCAGTGCATTATGGGCTGTTACGCGCCTCTCGAATTTGGAGCGAACGGCCCATAATTTTCGGTTTTCCATGAACGGGTGAACAGCCAATGTTCGAGTCGAACTCGTGTTCGACCCAAACAGAAAGCTCATCCCTATGGAGGAGGAGGTAGTGGAAGGAGATCCTGCAAACATAATTCTGTGAAGGAGGAGGTAGTAGAAGGAGATCCTGCATACATAATTCTGTGGAGGAGGAGGTAATGGAAGTAGACCCTGCATACATAATTCTGTGGAGGAGGTAGTGGAAGGAGATCCTGCATACATAATTCTGTGGAGGAGGAGGTAGTGGAAGAAAATCCTGTATACAAAATTTTGTGGAGCAGGAGGTAGTGGAAGGAGATCCTGCATACATAATTCTGTGGGGGAGGAGGTAGTGGAAGGAGACCTTGGATACATTGTTAGATGAAGGAGGATCCTGCAATATCTGCAGTTAAGATGGCCAATATAAAAAACACTTTTGTCCAATCTGCTGCCCATATCTTTTGGTCCGTTTCTAAACATTTGCTGATGTGAATCCCCAAACATCTTGAAAATTAATTGTTGTGAATTGTTTTTCCTTCACAGATACAAATATTGAAGAAGCAATTTTACAGCTGAAGAGTAAAGGTAAGTATTTAATGCATCTGTCTTATCATCAATTCAATTGTGAAATAAGACTTCCTGAATACATAGAAGTATTGAGAAAAGTACAGGAAATATAATTCTGTGGTGGAGATGGCTAGTGGATGGAAACCCTGCATACATAATTCTGTTGAGGAGGAGGTAGTGGAAGGAGATCCTGGATACATAATTCTGTGGAGGAGGAGGTAGTGGAAAGAGATCCTGCATAGATAATTCTGTGGAGGAGGTGGTGGAAAGAGATCCTGCATACATAATTCTGTAGAGGAGGAGGTAGTGGAAGGAGATCCTGCACACATAATTCTGTGGAGGAGGAGGTAGTGGAAGAAAATCCTGTATACAAAATTCTGTGGAGCAGGAGGTAGTGGAAGGAGATCCTGCATACATAATTCTGTGGAGGAGGAGTTAGTGGAAGGAGATTCTCCATAAATAATTCTGTGGAGGAGGAGTTAGTGGAAGGAGATCCTGCATACACAATTCTGTGGAGGAGGAGGTAGTGGAAGGAGATCCTGCATACATAATTCTGTGGAGGAGGAGGTAGTGGAAGGAGATCCTGCATACATAATTCTGTGGAGGAGGAGGTGGTGGAAGGAGACCTTGCATACATCCTTCAATGAAGGAGGATGGCACAATATCTGCAGTTAGAATGGTCAATATTCAAAACACTCTTGTCCAATCTGCTGACTATATCCTTAGGTTGGTTTCTAAACATTTGCTGATGTGAGTCCCCAAACATCATGAAAATTAATTATTGTGAATTGTTTTTCCTTCCCAGATACAAAAATTGAAGATGCAATTTCTCAACTGAAGAGTAAAGGTAAGTATTTAATGCATCTGTCTTTTCATCAATTCCAATGTGTAATAAGATTTCCTGAATACATAGAAGTATTGTGAAAAGTACAGGAAATATAATTCTGTGGTGGAGGAGGTAGTGGAAGGAGATCCTGCATACATAATTATGTGGAGGAGGAGGTAGTGGAATGAGATCTTGAATACATAATTCTGTAGAGGAGGAGATAGTGGAAGGAGATCCTGCATACATAATTATGTGGAGGAGGAGGTAGTGGAAGGAGATCCTGCATACATAATTCTGTGGAGGAGGAGGTAGTGGAAGGAGACCCCAAACACATAACTTTTTCTGGAAGAGACAGTGGGATGAGGCACCACATATATAATTATGTAGAATAAGAGAGTATTGGGTAAGGAGTAGTAGGGTACTGATTTTTGTGCATTCATAGATTTCCACCGTTGCACATTTGAGAGTTTACACAATCATGTCATATTTCCATTACACATGTGCAGGTCGAAAGATTTGTTTCATTTCAGTTCGTTTTGATTTGTTATTTAAATAAATTTGTTTTGTTGCATTTGTTTTTGGAATTTGTTTCATTCATTTTGTATTTAAATTCAAATTAGAAAAATTCAACTGAATTTAAAACATTCAACCTTATTCGAAAAAAATGTAAACAAAATCATCGAAACGGTATTTGAATTCGAAAACGCAAATTAGACTTTTTTTCCATTTAAATGCAGCTGTTGAATTAGACTATTGATACTGACTAACCATCTTCTGCAATTCGAATTTCGAACAGAATAAATTTGAATTTGAATAGAAAAGATTAGTAAAGAATAGAAAATAATAGAAAATAAGAAAATAGAATAGAAAAGCAATAGAATAGTGGTTATATTCTTTCTATTTTATATTATTCTATTCTATATTATTTTTTTTTCAATTCTTTTCTATTACATTCTCTTTTTTTCTATTCTATTCTTTTCTACTATTTTAACTTTTTTAGAAAATCGATTGCTAATTTTTTCAAATTTGATTTTGATTGAAATTTGTTTTTGAATTCGATTTCGGTTAATTTTTTCGGATTCACTTAAATTCGTTCCTATTGTTATTTGATAATTAGGATACATCCAAATTATGAAAATTCGTCCAAATTTCGATTCGGAACCAAACAAACCGAACTCTAATTTAAATTTACAGTTAGCATACAGACATTCTATACTATGCCTCTCAATATACCAAAGATGTGCCTCCCAAACATGGAAATAATTGCTTTTGTGAGTTCTCAAGCATCAAGGAACATTCACTTATATGAATTCTTTTATGTTCTCAGAAATTAAGACCGAAGAAGAAATTACACAACTTAAGGCTTATAGTAAGTATTTAATGCCCCCTGATTTCTTGAATTTGGTTTTGCAATTAGTTCTCACGAATACACAGAAGTAAAGTCTAATGGAAAGTGCATACATAATTCTCTGGAGGATAAGGGTAGTGGAAGGAGATCCTTTATACATAATACTGTGGAGGAGGAGGTAGTGGAAGGAGACCCTGCATACATAATTCTGTGGAGGAGGAGGTAGTGGAAGGAGATCCTGCATACATAATTTTGTGGAGGAGGAGGGTAGTGGAAGGAGATCCTGCATACATAATTCTGAAGAGGTAGTGGAAGGAGATCCTGCATTTATAATTATGTGGATGAGGATGTAGTGGAAGGAGATCCTGCATACATAATTCTGTAGAGGAGGAGGTAGTGGAAGGAGATCCTGCTTACATAATTCTGTGGAGGAAGAGGTAGTGGAAGGAGATTCTGCATACATAATTCTTTGTAGGAGGAGGTAGTGGAAGGAGATCCTTCATACATAATTCTGTAGAGGAGGAGGTAGTGGAAGGAGATACTGCATACATAATTATGTGGAGGAGGAGGCAGTTGAAGGAGATCCTTCATACATAATTCTGTGGAGGAGGAGGGTAGTGGAAAGAGATACATAATTCTGTGGAGGAGAAGGTGGTAGTAGGAGATCCTGCATACATTATTTCTGTGGAGGAGGAGGTAGTTTAAGGAAATCCTTTATACGTAATTCTGTAGAGGAGGAGTTAGGAAGCAGATCCTGCATACATAATTCTGTGGAGGAGGAGGTAGAGGAAGGAGATCCTGCATACATAATTCTGTGGAGGAGGAGGTAGAGGAAGGAGATCCTGCATACATAATTCTGTGGAGGAGGAGGTAGTGGAAGGAGATCCTGTATACATAATTCTGTGGAGGAGGAGTTAGTGGAAGGAGATCCTGCATACATCATTCTGTGGAGGAGGAGGAAGTGGAAGGAGATCCTGCATACATAATTCTGTGGAGAAGGAGGGTAGTGGAAGGAGATCCTGCATACATAATTCTGTGGAGGAGGAGGGTAGTGGAAGGAGATCCTGCATACATAATTCTGTGGAGGGGGAGGTAGTGGAAGGAGATCCTGCATACATAATTCTGTGGAGGAGGAGGTAGTGGAAGGAGGTCCTACATACATAATTCTGTGGAGGAGGAGGGTAGTGGAAGGAGACCCTGCATACATAATTCTGTGGAGGAGGAGGTAGTGGAAGGAGATCCTGCATACATAATTTTGTGGAGGAGGTAGTGGGAGGAGATCCTGCATACATAATTCTGTGGAGGAGGAGGTAGTGGAGGGAGACTCTGCATACATAATTCATACAGGATTATATTTAATTTTTTGCATTCTGGATTGACAAAGGATGTATCTCTTCTGCAGAAATCAGGTAATTATTAGCATTTTTTGTATAGAAAGTGGAAAGATTAGAATCTCTGAGTTTATTTATTTGCTGTCTGTGTCTCCGCTTGAAGAGTTCCATCCTGTATATTTTTCTTGTTGACCATTGTCACTTAGACAGGAAGTGATGAGAAACGTCATTACAATGTTCAGTCTCTTCAGCTTTGTGTTTTCTCTTTCCAGTTGCCAACATAACGGATGATCTGAACAAGATGAAACTGATTAAAAATAAAGGTAAACATTCTGCATCCTTTATTGGGCAGCACAGTGGCCAAGTGGTTAGCCCTTCCACCTAGCAGAACTAGGGTCATCGGTTTGAATCCCAACCATGGCACTACCTGCCTGGAGTTTACATGTACTCCTTGTTTCTTCTGGGTACTCTGTGTAGCGCTTTTTCCGAGGGATGGCTGACATACATTCTGAGGTTGTAGGTTTGTGGGCATGGTGGGCGATAAAAAAGAAAAGAACATTGGGCACCAGACACTTTTATGTTTTAACCGGTTCAATACAGGGCAATTTCACCCCCTTCCTTCCCAGGCCAATTTTTAGTTTTCAGTGCTGTCGCACTTTAAACGTCAATTGCGCGGTCGTGCGATGTTGTACCCAAAAAAAATTGACGTCCTTTTTTCACCACAAATAGAGCTTTCTTTTGGTGGTATTTGATCGCCTCTGCGGTTTTTATTTTTTGCGCTATAAACAAAAGAAGAGCGACAATTTTGAAAAAAAACACAATATTTTTTACTTTTTGCTATAATAAATATCCCAATTTTTGAAAAAAAAAACAAATTTTTTCCTCAGTTTCGGCTGATACGTATTTTTCTACATATTTTTGGTAAAAAAAATCACAATAAGCGTATCTTGATTGGTTTGCGCAAAAGTTATAGCGTCTACAAAATACGGGATAGATTTATGGCATTTTTAAAAAATATATATTTATTTATTTTCTTAGCGGCGATCGCGATTTTTTTTCGTGACTGCGACATTATGGCGGACACATCGGACACTTTTGACACATTTTTGGGACCATTCACATTTATACAGCGATCAATGCTATAAAATTGCATTGATTACTGTGTAAATGTGACAGGCAGTGAAGGGGTTAACCACTAGGGGGCGGGGAGGGGTTAAGTTTGTTTCCTAGGGAATGATTCTAACTGAAGGGGGAGGGGACGTACAAGGGGAGGAGACCGATCAGTGTTCCTCCGTTCTGGGAACACAGATTGCTCTCCTCAGAGCTGACAGGCTGTGGATCTGTGTGTTTACACACACAGATCCACATGCTGGCCCGGTTAATGGGCAATCGCGGGTGCCGGCGGACATCGCGGCTGCCAGGCACACGCACCGTGTCCCGAGCAACGCAGTTGGCGCGCGCTCCAGGCGGCGTGCGCACGCCCCCTAGACGTCCAGGAATCCCAGGACGTCATATGACGTCCACCCAGGATGGGAGATCCCATCTGTGGACGTTATATGACTATGGGCGGGTAGTGAAGTGGTTAAACAATAGAGAAGTTTATTTCTCAGAACAGGAAAAATGTGGGAGTGAGGGCACAGGACACCCTTGAAAATGATCAGCAACAGGCAGATTAGCAGACTCCTTAGATTAAAATAGGTGAGATAAGGTAGCTAGCAGTACAGGAATAAGAGCCTTTAAGCTGAACCAGCACATCTGTACTTTGTAGAACAGGCTGTCTCCTCTAGTAACTGAACTTTACTCACTGCTTCATGCACAGATTCTCTTGGATGAGTTCTCTCTGAAGTCATTCCAGCCACTTCATAGCATCCTGCTCATGAAGGGTCAACCCTGGTTCTTCTTTAGATGTTCATCCATCTAGAATAATTTTCAGATCTTTGGCAGGTCTTCCTCTTCATAAACTTGAACACCCGGATAGGCCTTGGATAGGCCTAGCAGCCGGCAACCATCTGGATAGGCATGCTTCCCAACTTTATGAGATGGGAATGAGAGACACCGAACACCAAAAGTATGCAGGCATAGGACACACCCCTTGCCACGCCCCCTTAAAGGAGAATTGTAAAAAAAAAAGATTGGTTAAACCCACGAGTGCTTTTTTTAACGCTACTTTTCCTTTATATTGGCTTTTGGAATTTGAAAATGCAGCAATTTAGAAATAAGATGAATGGTTTAGTGCTGAAAACATTTTTTGATAGATAAAAAGTGCATTTTATACACATCCTATATTGATCAGGCCAAAATGAGGGACAAATTGCTCCAAATCATGTACAGTCCCTCAAAATCAGGGACAGTTGGGAGCTATGGATAGGCCTCATGCTTCAGGCCTAGCAGCTAGGAACTGTACACACATCCACCCATGCCAAAACCCTGGGCGGGAACACTGACCCTGATTACCTGACTTCTTTCCTTTAAATAGCTTTTCCCAGCATGTGTAGCTGCAAATATGATTGGCTGAGAAAAGTAGATTTATCATAACCTGAACTTCACTGTACCTCATCACTCCAATGTCAAAGGCAACAGCACCACCCACTGACAGAAAGGAGAAGCCACAACTTAGAACATAAGTCAATTGACCATTAAACACTACACATTAGCCAGGCTGTCTAACACCCAGCATAATTAAATTTATCTGTAGCCCTACTTTTAGGACAAGGGGGCTACATCTGTTTTTCTTCCACACTCTGGCCCTAGTATGTACTGTATGAATGTGAGTTAGGGACCATAGACTGTAAGCTCCTTGAGGGCAGGGACTGATGTGAATGTATAATACATATAAATATAAAGCACAGCATAAATTGGCAATGCTATATAAGTACCTGAAATAATTTATGAAACAGAAGCCCATAGAGTTATAGCTAGCTCCACCTCCTTTCCACTCCCTGGCCTAATGCAGAGCTAATGCTATGTGTGCTTTAAAATCAGGTAGCAAAGGATCCCCCCGTGGACCTTTTAGTTATGTGGTTCCACCGTACACCTTTATTTATAGGGTCCCACCATGTACCTTTATTAACTAAGTCCCACCAATAACATTTATTTATGTGGTCCACCCATGGATCTTTATTTATGTGGTCCCACCAGGAACCTTTATTTATGAGGTCCAACCAAGGATTTTTATTTATGGTCTTTCACCATGAATCTTTATTTATAGGGTCCCACCATGGACCTTTATTTATGCAGTCCAATCAAGAACCTTCATTTATGGGGTCCATCCATAGACCTTTATTTATGGAATACCAACCTGGACCATTATTTAGGGTCCCACCATCAACCTTTATTTCAGACATCCCTCTATGGACCTCTATTTATGGGGGTTCTGCTATCGACCTTTATTTGGTCCCACCATGAACCTTAGTTTATTGTAGACACCAAAGTCCTTTATTTAGGGTGGTTCCACCATTGACCTTTATTTAGGGCCCCACCATGAACCTTTTTTTATAAGGATCCCTCCATTAATCTTTATTTATGGAGTCCCACCATGGACCTTTGTTCATCCTGAGCCAAGTCCAGAGCACTCAGTAAACAAATACTGAAGTTGGAGTTTTTCCTTGCATTGTTTTTCCATGCATTGCACTCCTCTCTGTTGGTTATGGTGGCACTGATGAAGCTGTAGAGATGGCAAAACTGATCTCAGTTGTCCAAACTGTACCCAAGGGTGCTCATTACAATAGATCAGATAGGATCCTTTACCTGCTAATACTTACTGTTAGTCATTAATCAACTGTAAATTTACCTAAAACATTCAGAGTCTTCACCACTTTAAGGGAAGGGATGTCCCCAGACTAAGAACATCAAGTTACTTAACTATTCACAGTTATACCAAACACATTAGAATTCCCCCTTACATCATGGTCAGTAACATCCCTCTTTACATCAGATTTCCCCTTAACATCAGGGTCCACAGAGTTCCCCTTTACAACAGGCCCTGCAGAGTTACCCCTTGCACTGTAGACTTTGATGTAAAGGGGGTGACGTGGAGGGGGGACTCTGGTGACCACAGTGACCCCCCATAGACTCTGTGTGGCCTGGTTGGAGCTATCATACTGACTTCCTTTACCTCTTCCATTGCTCAGATGCAGGGAAGGCTCTGCCAGACAGACCTTGGCTTTGATCCATCATCCTCTTCTCTTCTTGGCGCTCCCTCTCCCCCTCTTCATATCATCTGCCCCTTCAGTGTAGTTTATCACCTCTAGTGCCCTGTTTGGTGAGATGCTGCCAAACAAGTGACATTTACCCCATATTTGCCACTTTGGGCACCATATTGCTGAAGACTAACTCCGATCTGTATATATGGGCAGGCTTCAACAAAATGGCACCAGTAATAGAGAAATTGGCTTGGGGGGGGGTCGAGCTCCTGGTGACAAGAGATCTGAGGGGAGGATGTCCTGTCCAGGCTGGTGTCTGGAGTGCAGCTCCATGGACATCGTGGAAGATTTTCATCTCAGCAGCTGGTGTGTGCGGAGTGCGGTTGTGTGCTGGCCTACCATCATCCTTTCTACAAATGTCACTGCATGCCTGCCTTGGCCCCCAAACACTATTTGGTCCTGTGACCCTCCATGGTAGTGGAATGCCAGGGCCTGGTCACATGGTCACAAGTGGACCTTTGAGACCCCCGTTAGTTTTGCCACTGGAGTTCAAAGATATTATTAAACTGTAAATTTCCTCCCTCTCCTAATGTACATCTTGGACCTTTTAGTTCATGGCGTCATTGATAGAGGCGGCCACCTTACACATTGACTATGCCCATTCAAATTTTCATTAAGTCCCAATTAATACAGTATGCAATAACTCATGATTTCACATCATTACACTGTAAGATAACACTTTGGGGTCTATATATAAAAAAAATAATCGATGGAATGTCTTAAGTATTATATTCAGAAAGTTACATTCTGATTGTGTTTGGTATAACCGTTATTCAGCTTCACTTTTTTCCAGCATGTTTTGGGTTTGAGATCTCAGAACTGTCTTCATTGTGTTCTCCTCTCTTCCCAGAGAACATCCAGGATTCCTGCACCAGCTGCCCCAGTGGATGGCAACTAATTAAATCCAACTGCTACTATTTCCAGGCCAATGGAGAAACCTGGACTAGGAGTCGGGAGGAATGTGATAACCGTAAAGGAATCATGCTCATCCTGAAGGACAAAGCTGAGTTGGTAAGTGTCACACCTACCTCTGGATGGAAAAGAGCCACCAGTCATCACCAATACCCAATCAGATCCTACATTTCTCTGAGGCAGGCTAGCGAAAAATGGCTGCAATATAACAAAGAGTGAAAAATTTAAGGGAGTCGGAATACTTTCCTTCCCCACTATATATATATATATATATATATATATATATATATATATATATATATATATATATATATATATATATATTTATTTATATATTCTAGACTACCTGCACTGTATATATAGTGTACACTGAATGCACTGTATATATATATTCTACACTGGCTGCACACTAATATATATATATATATATACACACACACACACACACACACACACACACACACACACACAGTACACTCCTCACATTTTTGTAAATATTTTATTATATCCTTTTATGTGACAACACTGAAGAAATGACACTTTGCTACAAAGTGAACAGCTTGTATAACAGTGTAAATTTGCTGTCCCCTCAAAATAACTCAACACACAGCCATTAATGTCTAAACTGCTGGCAACAAAAGGGAGTACACCCCTATGTGAAAATGTCCAAATTGGGCCCAAATAGCTATTTTCCCTCCCCGGTGTCATGTGACTCATTAGTGTTACAAGGTTTTGGGTGTGAATGGGGAGCAGATGTGTTAAATTTGGTGTTATCAATCTCACTCTCTCATACTGGTCACTGGAAGTTCAAAATGGTACCTCATGGCAAAGAACTCTCTGAGGATCTAAAAAAAAAGAGTTGTTGCTCTACATAAAGATGGCCTAGGCTATAAGAAGATTGCCAAGACCCTGAAACTGAGCTGCAGCATGGTGGCCAAGACCATACAACTGTTTAACAGGACAGGTTACACTCAGAACAGGCCTCGCCATGGTCAACCAAAGGGGTTGAGTGCACGTGCTCAGCGTCCTATCCAGAGGTTGTCTTTGAGAAATAGACATATGAGTGCTGCCAGCATTGCTCTAGAGGTTGAAGGGGTGGGGGGTCTGCCTGTGAGTGCACAGACCATACGCTGCACACTGCACCAAATTGGACTGCATGGCTGTCATCCCAGAAGGAAGCAGGGCTGGACTGGGACAGAAATTTGGCCCTGGACTTCATCCAGACCGGCCCACTTATATTTTGAGTGTCCCATCAGCAGCCCCCTTACATCAGAGTGTCCCATCAGCAGCCCCCTTACATCATAATCCCATCAGCAGCCCCCTTAAATTAGAGTCCCATCAGCAGCCCCTTACATCAGAGTCCCATCAGCAGCCCCCTTACATCAGAGTGTCCCATCAGCAGCCCCTTACGTCAGAGTCCCATAAGTAGCCCCCTTACATCAGAGTCCCATCAGCAGCCCCCTTACATCAGAGTGTCCCATCAGCAGCCCCCTTACATCAGAGTCCCATCAGCAGCCCTCTTACATCAGAGTCCCATAAGCAGCCCCTTACATCAGAGTGTCCCCATCTCCTCCCCCTCCCATGTGTACTCACAGTTCTGAAGGCAGCTTCTCTTCTTCTTCCTCTCTCCAGTCATGTGATAAGTGACAAGTGATAAGGGGAGAGAGGAAGGAAAGTCTGCCAGCTGTCTATCTCCCCCTGCAGGCTGGAGGGAGCAGAAAGCCTAATGCGCTCTCCAGCAAGTGGTGGAAGCTGCTCCTCCTGACAGGAGTGAAAGCTCGATCACTCAGAGAGGTCAGAGAGGTGCAGCTCCAGGACTGCACCTGATCGGCCCACCGGGCAACTCCCGGTAGTCCCGATGGCCAGTACATGCCTGGAAGGAAGCCCCTTCTAAAGATGATGCACAAGAAAGCCCGCAAACAGTTTGCTGAAGACAAGCAGACTAAGAACATGGATTACTGGAACCATGTCCTGTGGTCTGATGAGACCAACATAAACTTATTTGGTTCAGATGGTGTCAAGTGTGTGTGGCGGCAACCAGGTGAGGAGCACAAAGACAAGTGTGTCTCACCTACAGTCAAGCATGGTGGTGGGAGTGTCATTGTCTGGGGCCGCATGAGTGCTGCCGGCACTGGGGAGCTACAGTTTATTGAAGGAACCATGAATGCCAACATGTACTGTGACATACTGAAGCAGAGCACGATCCCCTCCCTTTGGAGACAGGGTTGTAGGGCAGTATTCCAACATCTTAACGACCCCCAAAAAAAGAAAGAAGGATGGCGCCCTCTAAGTGCAGCATGTATGTTAAAAATATTTATTACAATAGATAAAAACACTCACGTTGAGTTGCTAAAAACCAGCATGTAAAGTAGTTTCATCCGCGTGCTCTTGGGGGATGTGGGTGTCACGGGCCAGTGGGGGGGTTCCTGGGATGTGAGTCCTGTGACCTGGGTCCTGGTAGCTGTTCCGGTGGTGCCGAGGGTCCTCAGAGCCTCCGGGCGGCCAGGATATTGGTCATGGATCCTCCGTGGAGCGCCGTGCTGACCTGCGTCTTCACTTCCGGGAGCGGGGTGAGGCGAGCGGTGCTTCGCGTTTGGAGCATGCATTCTCCTTCATCAGGCTATGCTGGTGGCCATATTCAGTGTGGGAATTTATACCATAAGCAATGGGAGAGGTGGAGAGGTAATTGAGAGGAGGGCGGGACTATGTATAATGATTGGGCGCGTAGGTAACCATGGAGATGGGGTGTACACAATGTGGAAGGGGAGTGAAGGGAGACGGGGAGTGGGCGGGGCGGGGAGTGAGGAGGGGGAAAAAAAGGAGATATGCAAATGAGTGTGTTGTGGTAAGAACATATATGTGTGTATATGGATTGTGGGGTAAGGAGAAGGCGGTCAATATGAAGAGGAATGTTGTATTGATCATAGTGGACAGGAACAAAAAAAAAAAAAAAAAAATATATATATATATATATATATATACACACACACACACACACACACACACACACACACACACACACACACACACCAACATATATGGGAAGGGAATACAAAAATGCAGAAAATGGTATATAATTAAATAGATATATAATTATAGGGAGAGATTGGTGGTATATATGAGAAGAAATGACGCAATGATGGAAAAGGGATAAAACATGTACAATGTATATACCTGTGTAAACACAAAGAACCATTTAAAAGGATCCCTTCACACACACATACACATACAGTATATACACATTTAAATGATGCGTAAGATTGGGACAAAAGGAGGGGGGGAGTGTGTTTCCAGACGGGTATTTGGGAATGAGAGGAATGTTATGGGAAATACTGGGAAATAAATAAATAAAAGTAAAAATAATAAAAATATATAGAAATATGAATAAAAATAAAGATAAATATAAATATATATATAAAAATACAAATATAAAAATAAAGAAATTAAAAATATATTTTTTTTTTAATAAAAATAAATATAAATATAAAAATAAAAATAGGAATAAAAATAAAAATGGTATGTGTAATACACTAGGGCTATGTGGATAGGGGTAATGGGTGGGAGACGGGTATACCCATACACGTGTTCCACGTAGACTGTAAGTTAATGGGGTAGTGACTAGATGATGGATAAAACAATAAATGAGACAACAGGTAGGACAATGGATGAAACAATACGTTGTGAATTGAGATGATGTGATGAGGCAGGGATATGGTTGGGGTCACAGCAAAATGTTAATTTCAATGCCTTCATTGAGGCCTCCTGGCGATAAAGTGTCCAGTGTGTATATCCAGTAGTTTTCTCTTTCACACAACCTTTTGTAGCGTTCAGCGGTAGGGAGGGTGGGTGGAATAGACTCAATAACCCACACGCGTAGCCCTAAAGATGTTTGTCCATGATGTTCTTTAAAATGTCTTGGTACACTATGCTTGTCAATGCCCTTCTCTACAAGGTTACGGTGCTCACCAAACCTTTTGCGGAGCGGGCGTATAGTGCGGCCTACGTATAGTAGGCCGCAGGGGCATGTGAGGCAATAGACCACATAATCTGAACCACAATTGAAGAAGTCGGGGATGACATATAGTTTACCCTTATGATGGAAGTCTTTTTGCCTATGTGTAACATGGGCGCATGTGAGGCAGAGGGGCTTCCTACATTGATACATGCCTTTGATGTTAAAGAAGGTTAACGGGGCACTGGCGGTGGGGCGTGCTGTTTTCACTTTGCTTGGTGCTATTTGGGCCTTTATATTCTTAGCCCGTCTGTAGGTGACCAGTGGTTTATCACTTATGGTGGGTTTTAGATGCGGACCCTCACGCAGAATGGACCAGTGTTTGGTAAAGATCTTTTCCATTTGCTTAAATCTGTTGTGGTATTGTGTCACAAATCTGACGGGTTGGGTAGTGTCGTCTGTACTGGTTTATCTCTTGTCCTTTGCGTTTTCACTGAGATAGTATTGGAAGGCATCTTCTATGATGTGGTCTGGGTAACCCTTGTCTTTGAATTTGGCTTTGAGTAGTAGGCCGTGTGTTTCATAGTCCTGTAGGCGCGTGCAATTATGTTTTAGGCGGCAGAACTGGCTTTTTGGGATGTTTTTAACCCATCGTGGGTGATGGCAACTGTTAAAGTGTAGGTAAGAATTCCCTGAGGTGGATTTTGTATAATTCTGGGCGCAGATGGTGTTTTCATAGTGGAAGAGTTCCAGATCCAAAAAGGCCAGTTTGTTATTGTCTGTGACTGATGTAAATGATAGACCCATGGAGTTGTTGTTGCAGTGTTGGACGAAGGGTAGGATGGTGGTTTCTGGACCATCCCAGATAATGACCACGTCATCTATGTAGCGCCCGTAATAGACTATGTGGGGCGCATATGGGTTATTGTTGTGTATATATTGTAGCTCCCAGTAACCCATGGTAAGGTTCGCGTAGCTGGGGGCAAAATTGGCCGCCATGGCAGTTCCTTGTGTTTGAATGTAGAAGTCTCCGTGGGATTCAAAATAATTGTGGGTTAGGCAGAATTCTAATATTTCCAGTAAGAATTGGTTCTGACGTGGGTTGAGTGATGGATCATTGTTGAGGTAGTGTCGTACAGCTTGTAAACCAATGTTATGGGGAATGGACGTGTATAGTGAGACCACATCTAGCGAGAGCCAGCGGTATGTCGGTTCCCAGGAGTAGTATCGTAGCATGTTCAGAAGGTGGATGCTGTCTTTGATGTAGGAAGGTAGGTTCTGTACTATACCTTGTAGAAAATGATCAATGTAGATAGAGAAGTAGCTGGTTACCCTTTCCATGGCCGCCACTATTGGTCTACCAGGAGGGTGTGTGGGGTCTTTGTGCACCTTCAGAAGGTGGTAAAAGTAGGGCCTTTTGTAAAAGTCGTGTTTAAGAAATGAGGCTTCGGATGCAGTAACTATACCATCTGCTTGTGCTCGATCTATTAGGTTGTGAGCTTCAATAGAGAATTTGGGTAAGGGATCTCCGGAAAGTTTTTTGTATGTGGATGTGTCCGATAGGAGTCTAGTTGGTTCCAGCATGTAGTCTGCACGGTTCTGGACTACGATACCACCTCCTTTATCTGCGGGCTTAATAACCAGTTGTCTGTTGTTGGTGAGTGATTTAAGAGCCGTGCGTTCTGCTGGGGTTAAGTTAGATGGTGGATTGGAACGTGAGTTGGACATTTGACACATTCGTAGTATATCAGCATATATAACCTGATAGAAGGTCTGGGCGTAAGGTCCTTTGGTAAATGTGGGATAAAAGATAGATTTCGGTTTGAAATTAGTGTGTAAGATGGGTGGAGAGGTAGGTGGATGTTGAGTTAGAGATTCAATCTGTTTGTCAATGTAGAGATCTTCCATCTGGTCTAAGGCTATGAGTTCTGTGGGTCCTAGGGTGGAGGAGTCTTCTGTAGTAGTACTGCATTCAGCGTGGTCATTAGTAGTATATGGAGTAGTGTTTGGGGTAATGTTTGGGGTACCATTACCTTTCTTAGTGTCTTGAATGTTGAAATATCGTTTGATGGTGATATTTCTAATGAACCTATTGAGATCCAAGAAGAGAGTGAAAGGGTTGGGAGATGCTGTGGGGGCGAAGGTGAGCCTGCGTGCTAGTAGAGATTTTTCAGGCATGGATAAGGTGTGATCAGAGAGGTTGAAGATTTTTACAGTCTGCGCAATTTCTCCATCCTTTTTGTGTCTGTGTCTCCCCCCTCTCCTGCCTCGTCGGTGAGCTTATTTTTTGGGCAGGGTTGGGGGGTGATCACTAAAAAAGAGGGGGTAGGGGTGGGAGATATAAGTTTATTGGTCGGACTGAAAATGGTGGGTGATGAGATGGCGTGGATACTGGGGTGGTCCATGGTGGGCCCAGATGCATGAGTGATCTTGGGCTGTGCGGTGTGTAGATTCCTAATACCAAAATCCAGAGTGGATGACTGGGGGTCCTCATAAGTGCTGTGATCTGATATGGCACTGCCGGTCTGTGTTTCTTTGAGGGTAACCGGTATGGAAGGGATTGAGGTAAGGATGCCAGTGTGGGGTTTCTTCTTTATACTCTTGGAAGTTTTGGGTGTACTGGAGGAAGAAACTGGCACATTTCTTAAACACGACTTTTACAAAAGGCCATACTTTTACCACCTTCTGAAGGTGCACAAAGACCCCACACACCCTCCTGACCAATAGTGGCAGCCATGGAAAGCGTAACCAGCTACTTCTCTATCTACATTGATCATTTTCTACAAGGTATAGTACAGAACCTACCTTCCTACATTAAAGACAGCATCCACCTTCTGAACATGCTACGATACTACTCCTGGGAACCGACATACCGCAGGCTCTCGCTAGATGTGGTCTCACTATACACGTCCATTCCCCATAACATTGGTTTGCAAGCTGTACGACACTACCTCAACAATGATCCATCACTCAACCCACGTCAGAACCAATTCTTACTGGAAATATTAGAATTCTGCCTAACCCACAATTATTTTGAATCCCATGGAGACTTCTACATTCAAACACAAGGAACTGCCATGGCGGCCAATTTTGCCCCCAGCTACGCGAACCTTACCATGGGTTACTGGGAGCTACAATATATACACAACAATAACCCATATGCGCCCCACATAGTCTATTACGGGCGCTACATAGATGACGTGGTCATTATCTGGGATGGTCCAGAAACCACCATCCTACCCTTCGTCCAACACTGCAACAACAACTCCATGGGTCTATCATTTACATCAGTCACAGACAATAACAAACTGGCCTTTTTGGATCTGGAACTCTTCCACTATGAAAACACCATCTGCGCCCAGAATTATACAAAATCCACCTCAAGGAATTCTTACCTACACTTTAACAGTTGCCATCACCCACGATGGGTTAAAAACATCCCAAAAAGCCAGTTCTGCCGCCTAAAACATAATTGCACGTGCCTACAGGACTATGAAACACACGGCCTACTACTCAAAGCCAAATTCAAAGACAAGGGTTACCCAGACCACATCATAGAAGATGCCTTCCAATACTATCTCAGTGAAAACGCGAAGGACAAGAGACAAACCAGTACAGACAACACTACCCAACCCGTCAGATTTGTGACACAATACCACAACAGATTTAAGCAAATGGAAAAGATCTTCACCAAACACTGGTCCATTCTGCGTGAGGATCCACATCTAAAACCCACCATAAGTGATAAACCACTGGTCACCTACAGACGGGCTAAGAATATAAAGGCCCAAATAGCACCAAGCAAAGTGAAAACAGCACGCCCCACCGCCAGTGCCCCGTTAACCTTCTTTTTTTTTTTTTTTTTTAATTATTTTTTATTAAAGATTTTTAAGTACAAAACATAGTACAAGTTTTTTTTTGTTCATTAACGTACACATCATAGGAACATACATTGATCAAAGACAGGTTCAGAGTTTACATTGTAGAGGGTAAGTAATTTTTACAATGTTATTATCTTATTTGTTATGTATGATGAAATATTGATTTATTTAACATAGTGTATTTCCATAAAACAATAAAGTGAAAATGTAGTAAAAGATAGAAGGGGAGGGGAGGGAGGGGGAAGAGAAAGAGTGGGTAGGGGGTTGAGGAGGGTAGTGGGAAGGGAGAAGGGAGAGGTGATGGAGTGAAGTAGGTATGTTTATTTTTCATTAACCATACAAGTTTAACTGAGAAATAGCAAGGGGTATATATTTCATTTCAGAAATCTCTAATTATCTCTAAACCAATCCGACCATATTTTCCAATGTTTATCAAAGGTAGGTTTTTGTTCAGTTCTAGCTGCTATTAATGATTCAAAGATGTAATTGGTTTGTGTTATTGCGAGGGCTTCTGAAACATTGGGTGCAATATTCGTTTTCCAATATTTAGTAATCAGTGATCTAGCAGCCAGGAGTACATGTGTGATCACTGTACGAAAGCAAGGAGGGAAACTTTCAATACCCAAGTTTAACAGTGCCAAACCTGGGTTTGGTGGTTTTAGTATTCCTGTGATTCGAGATATACACTTAAATATATTGTTCCAAAAGCTGGTGAGATGTTTGCATGACCAGAATACATGTAAGATATTGCCCACCTCCCCACATGTTCTCCAGCATAGTGGTGAGTTGGAAAGGGAGAATTTAGATAATCTATAAGGCGTGAGGTACCATCTTTGAGCAATTTTTAGGGAAAGTTCCCAATGATTTACACATCTAGTTGCTTTGTACGTGGTTTTAAGTGCAGTTTCCCATTGATTATTGGTGTAGGATTCTCCCAGTTCCTACTCCCACTTTAGGAAAGGTGGGAGTTTCGTAAAAGAAGTTTTGTTTTGGAGGAAATTGTAAAATAAGGAAATACCTTTAGGTGTAGCAGGGGTTTTTGTGTAAAATTGCCATATTAATTCGTGAATGGGTATATGGATTGACTTTAAAGATTTTAGAAAATGAACCAGCTGTCTATATTTAAAGTGGTCCGCTAGGGGCAATGAGTATTCCTCCACTAGTGTATTAAATGTTTTGAGCGTGTTGTTAATATATAGGTCGGCAATCAGAGATATACCTCCTGCGGACCAATTCGAAAAATTGGAGTATGGTATGGTATAGTTCAAGATTGTGATTGGAATAGGGATGTTTATACTTTTAGTTGGGGGTGGGGGAGACTTGTGTAGTTCTCTCCACGCTAGTAGGGAGGCCTGAAGAGTTAGTGGTAGTGATCTTAAGGGGTAAGGTTTCCATGTGTCAAGTAGTAATAGTAGTCGGAGATCTTGGGTTGGGCTGAGGGCTTGTTCTATGTTGTGCCAGAGGATGTCTGGGGATGGTGATAACCATTGTCTGAGTTGGGTAAGCAAAGATGCTCGATAATAGTCCTTGATATCTATCAGGCCCATACCTCCTATTGATCTATGTTTAGCTAGAACATTTCTAGAGCATCTGGGTCTTTTGGGTCCCCATATGTAATTTATAAGAAGAGAGTTTAGTGATTGGAGATGAGTGTTCTTAAGTGGGATTGCTGAATAAGGAAAATTATTCCCGCGCTATCTATTATGGAAGAGGCTGTGGGTGGAAAAGCCGCAAGCACCGATAAGGTGAACACCTAACCTTTTAGATAAATGTATATGAGTAAGTGTGACCCGCTGATAGATAGATATGCCAACTATGACCCGCTGATAGATAAAATCACGAAAGAAACCAAAAGACTCACCAAAGTAGAATTATCATGGTCAGGACGATTAGCATCCTTCAAAATGCTCCTACTCCCCTAAATTCTGTATGTGTTTCGAACACTACCAATCCCACTTAAATGTATATGAGTAAGTGGTGTTGCGCTGATCCTTGGTGTAGAAACAGGTGAACATAGAATAATAAATAATAATAATCAATGCGCTAGATAGGAAAATGGTGAAATAGCGTAAGCGTGGGGGATAAGTCGTATTAAAAAATGTTCATTTATATATTCAATATCTTCAATAGTGCATAAAGAATAACGTAAGTATACTCAAATAAAATATCACTTCAATAACCTAAAAATAAAATCCACATAATTACAATATAATAACGTGATACTATCAGAGCACCAGTGGCTAGCTCTGAATTTAAAATAGAATAAAGTGCATAATAAACGTACATGTATACTTGGACCAGTGAAATGTAAAGTGCAGACAAAAGGTGCTATGTGCAACTCAGAATATGGAAGAAAAGTGACTGGCTATTTCTATATAAAGTGCATATTGTGCATATTGACATCAAATAATGAATAAAGGTGAAAAGTATTTGAAATGAGAAAAAATCCTGTTTTGCAAAAAAAAAAAAAAAACACAATTTAAATGTAATGTGACAGCAACGTGCTAACATGCACACGTTGCAATTAAAGTGCTAAAAAATGCATTCATAAATGTTCAAGAACAATCCTTGTGTATGATTGTGACAGCAACGTCCTGGCATGCACACGTTGCAGTTAGAGTGCTGGGGTGAATCACATCTAGTTTTTTTCTTCGTGTGCTAGACACTTTGGTGGGTAATAGCCCCTTACCTTCAGGTAATGGGGCAAAAGCAGGTAACAAAAAGATTGTTAAGGGCGTCCGCCTATGGATTCCAGCGCGTCCCTCTCTATCCTGGATCTTGGGTTGAAGTTCCCTCAGGTGTAATGTGGGGGGGTTGTATTCATAGGGGGTAATCGACAGAAGAAAAGCCCAATAGTGTAATCCAGTTTAAAACGTAACACTCTTTATTATAAAAATGCAGGTACTCACATAAAGATTGAGAAGCAATAATAACAATCCAACGAGCAGCGAGCTCATGTGCAACTAGCGGTGAAATATCTCTTGGAAAATGGCCGCCGCATACAACCTAATTAGACTCCGGGAGAATGGCCGCCCCATAACCATCCATGTTAGACTATTTAAGGACGAGATTCTAGCCTGTATCTATCCCCTGATGAAGTCACGTGGTGTGACGTCACGCGTAGGGACGAGACAGGCTGCAAACACAGACAGAGGCACATGAGCTCGCTGCTCGTTGGATTGTTATTATTGCTTCTCAATCTTTATGTGAGTACCTGCATTTTTATAATAAAGAGTGTTACGTTTTAAACTGGATTACACTATTGGGCTTTTCTTCTGTCGATTACCCCCTATGAATACAACCCCCCCACATTATACCTGAGGGAACTTCAACCCAAGATCCAGGATAGAGAGGGACGCGCTGGAATCCATAGGCGGACGCCCTTAACAATCTTTTTGTTACCTGCTTTTGCCCCATTACCTGAAGGTAAGGGGCTATTACCCACCAAAGTGTCTAGCACACGAAGAAAAAAACTAGATGTGATTCACCCCAGCACTCTAACTGCAACGTGTGCATGCCAGGACGTTGCTGTCACAATCATACACAAGGATTGTTCTTGAACATTTATGAATGCATTTTTTAGCACTTTAATTGCAACGTGTGCATGTTAGCACGTTGCTGTCACATTACATTTAAATTGTGTTTTTTTTTTTTTTTTGCAAAACAGGATTTTTTCTCATTTCAAATACTTTTCACCTTTATTCATTATTTGATGTCAATATGCACAATATGCACTTTATATAGAAATAGCCAGTCACTTTTCTTCCATATTCTGAGTTGCACATAGCACCTTTTGTCTGCACTTTACATTTCACTGGTCCAAGTATACATGTACGTTTATTATGCACTTTATTCTATTTTAAATTCAGAGCTAGCCACTGGTGCTCTGATAGTATCACGTTATTATATTGTAATTATGTGGATTTTATTTTTAGGTTATTGAAGTGATATTTTATTTGAGTATACTTACGTTATTCTTTATGCACTATTGAAGATATTGAATATTTAAATGAACATTTTTTAATACGAATTATCCCCCACGCTTACGCTATTTCACCATTTTCCTATCTAGCGCATTGATTATTATTATTTATTATTCTATGTTCACCTGTTTCTACACCAAGGATCAGCGCAACACCACTTACTCATATACATTTATCTAAAAGGTTAGGTGTTCACCTTATCGGTGCTTGCGGCTTTTCCACCCACAGCCTCTTCCATAATAGATAGCGTGGGAATAATTTTCCTTATTCAGTAAGTTTGGCTTCATACACCCTCCATTCCTGCAGCAATCATGGATGTGTTTACATATATGGAAAAAAGGCAAGTTAATTTAGAGGAAGTATTCAACATCAGCAATAAAAAAAGTAATCGGAATGTGGACCTGGAAAGTCTAATGCGCAAACTGGGACATAATATGGAAAAGAAGGTGAGTCTCTGGTGGGACACTTGCACCTTCGAAACCTATCTTAAAGAAAATATTGTCCCCAGAAGATTAAGGTGGGATGTCCCCCCAAATGATGGCCTCTTGGATCAGGAATCAAACGACGAGTGGTACAAGTTCTTCAATGATAAAGGCCTAGAACTTATAGGCTTCCTGTTGGATAGGAAAAGGAAGAAAAGTAAAATAATAGACCAGAATATAGCGGACCTTAAAGAAGAATTAGAACAACATAAAGATACGACCGAATATAAGACTCTAATGACACAATTAAACAAGGATCTGGCCAAAAAAGATAAAGAGGTACAACAAAGAAAAAGCAAAAAACACACAAGAGATACCAACGATTACCACAACGATCATGTTTTTAAATGGCAAAGCCAATTGGGAAAAGCAGAACCCCCATCCACCTATTCCACACCTGAAAAGATAGTGAGAATGCAACCTCAGCCTCATAATGAACCACCTAGGCCACCTATAGAGAATAAACGCCAACAGGATACTAGAGATGATAATAGATATATGACTCCAAGAGAAAGAAAATGATGAAAGATATTATGAATATCAAAATTACACCCCTTATCGGAATGAACGAAGACCACAACAAAATTATCGTACACCACGAAACAGAGGAAGAAAACCCTACTATGGGAAGAACAACAGAAGACCCTACAATCAAAATAATCGGCATAGATCCCCATACGGTGAACGAGAATCAAGAGGCCCACCATATGGATATAGAGGACAAAGGAGACCCGCACAAGAACATAGAGATAACAGATACCCAGATTATTATGGACATAGAGATAGAAGCCCCATACATGATTATAGACACGAAGATAGAAGAGGCCAACCAGAGAGGAACTATGAGCCAGATGAACGTAGCCCAATCCCGACCTACAATTATTATGCCCCCTTGGAAAAAAGAGAAGGGGAAGAAAGAACAATCAGACCTTACCCTCCACCATATGGGGAACAGGAATCAGATAGACCTTTTTTAAACAGGAGCAGAGAGAACCATCCGGTGAGATACCAAGAGGACACAAGAGACCCCAGAGGCAGTCCCGAAAGAAGAGAGGACGAAGATCCGGTAAGAGACAACAAAAGAAGAAGAGTATAAAAGGTGAGGGGATCTTCAACCTCAGTGGGAAAACACTCACACATGAAGAAATTGGAGTACTTGATAGAGGTCTGAAATATGCACCCACAAAAAATTTAAATAAATTTGAGACGTACATTGGGATTCAAAAAAATTTGTACGTAAGTTAAATATACAAAAATATATGGTAGGCAATCCCCCACTACCTAAAATAGTACAGCCATCAGAGAATGGGATCCTATACAGCTCACTTAGAAACAAAAGCGTTTTTAACCCACCAGTAAAAGACAATAAATACATTGATGTTTTTAAAAAAATTGTTTTAGAAGAAATAAAAGATGTGCCAATCAAGAAAAAAGAAGAACCAAAGCATATTAGAAGTGGGATTCGAAAACTTACTAAGAGGCAGGACATTGTCATTCGACCAGCTGATAAGGGAGGAGGGATTGTAATCCTTTCTAAAGAACAGTATCATAATACAATGACCCTCATGTTAAATGATATTAATACCTACACTAAATTATTGAAGAACCCGGTCTTTGGATGTCGAAAAGCGCTTGAACAAGTAGTACATTTGGGAGCAAAGAAGGGAATTTTGAACAAGAAGGAAGTTAGATATCTTATACCAGATTCCTGCCGGACGCCAATTATTTATTCAGTACCAAAAATACACAAAAATAAAACTGACCCACCCCCCAGGCCAATTGTCAATGGTATTGAGTCAATAACATCAAGGATGGGTCAGTACATAGACTTTTTCCTGCAGCCGGCAGTCCAAAAAACCGAAGCATATCTAAAAGACAGTAAAGAGATGCTACGAGTGATTAAGAATATCCAAGGAGAAGATAAAACATGGATCATGGCCACAGCTGATGTATCAGCCCTGTATACAATTATCCCCCACCACAAAGCATGTGAAGCAGCAAAATGGGGTTTAAGAAAATATACCAATCTTCCATGCTCACAGAGAAAATTTCTGATCAAATGCCTAGAATTTAGCCTCAGAAATAATTATTTTTGGTACGATAGATCCTACTATCATCAGCAAACCGGGGTAGCTATGGGCGCAAAATTCGCCCCAAGCATAGCTGGTTTATTTATGGCACAATGGGAAGAGTATTTTGTCTTTGGTAACCGCCCTAGTCAGCTCATCATATACAAAAGATATATAGATGACATTTTTATTCTGTGGGATGGAGAAGAAAAAGATCTAACTAAATTCCTTGAAAAACTCAACAGCAACGATAGAAACATCTCACTTACCTGGGACATCAGCAAGAAAAATGTTAACTTCCTAGACTTGGAGATCTCATTAGATGAATCAGTATTTAGCACTAAAACGCACTTTAAAGGAGTGGACAGGAATAGCTACCTCCCTACCACAAGCTGTCACCACAAAAATTGGATTTTCAATATCCCAAAAGGACAACTAATACGGATAAAAAGAAACTGTACCAAAATCGAAACATATTTTGAACAAGCAGAAAAATTAGGCGAAAGATTCAAATCTAAAGGCTATGATCATAAATTCATCGAGGCCAAAATTGCAGAAGTCTCCACACTTGACCGCAACCAAATGATTAAAGAAACAACTATACAACGGAAAAATATAGTTGAGGGTACACCCCTCATCTTGGATTTCAACGTACAATATAAACAAATTGAGAAAATAATCAAAGAGCATTGGCATATTTTATTGACAGATAAACAACTAAAAGATATCCTCCCTAAAAAAACAAAATTTATATACAAGCGAGCACCCACTATTAGGGACATAGTGGTCAAAAATGTAGTAGACCCCCCCAAAAAACAGTTTTCCTTTTTTACTGGCAATGGCTTTTATCCTTGCAAAAGGTGTTACGCTTGTCTTAGGACAAAACGTCCAAATAAAAAAGTATTCAATTTTAGCTCCACCAGTACAGGGGAGAAATACGCGATTAAAGATTTTATTTGTTGTAACACCGAAGGGGCAGTTTACGCACTGGAATGTAGCTGCGGCCTCCAATATGTAGGCCGAACAAAGAGACCCCTAAGAGTCCGCATTAAGGAGCATGTCCAAAACATTCTCCGCGGTTATGACAAACACAGCGTGTCCAAACATTTTTTAACCTGCCACAATAAAGACCCTACACATCTGAGTTTTTGGGGGATCACCCCATACATTAAGCACTGGCGGGGGGGCCATAAGGTGAGAACCCTAAGCAAATTAGAATCCAAGTGGATTTTCACCTTGGACACCTTCTGGCCCCGAGGCCTAAACATCGAGTTTGACCTAAACTGCTTCCTGAGTGATTTTTAACCTTCACGTACTGTAACGGATTTTTAGGATTTTTACCTCCCATTCTGTAAATTCCCATACACCCCCTAGGGAATATGTATCATCACTGTCCCATACTATAAATACACTTTGGTTTGTGACCAATTTTTAATAGGTCACTAAGTAGCAGAATATGCCAGTTGATATCTTTAGTAGAACACCCTAACTGGATACTCTGGCTATCTTTGCAATTCATAATTTTAGATATACATATTTTAATTTTTGTTTTGACACATACATAACATGCTAGTTTGGTGCCCTCTCATGCTCCCACCATATATATACATATTTTTTACGTATTGTCTTCAGATTCTTAGGTTTTTATAATGTCCTTTGTATATGTTTTATTGCATTTTTATGATTGATTCTACGATTGATTTTATACAATATTAGATTATTAATATCTATAGAATTATTTATAATATCTATAGAATATGTATAAGGCTATGGACCAATTTAGTGTTTAACTGGTCCTACAATAATAATTTTTTTTCACCTGTATATGTATTCTCCTTTGATCCATTGCTTTATTTGGATGAGCACTGTTAGTGTCTGCTGCCTCTCTTTCCCCGTTCGCATTCACCCCCCCTCCCTTTCCCTCCCCCTCCTGAGATAAGTGGAGATCACGATAATTCTCATATCTACACATGCCTCGTTTAGAGCTATAGCATATAGGTATAATCCATCAAGATTATGGTCTGACCAGCTTTATTTAGGAATTCTGTGATATTCCTACCTAGATGCCTTCTATCCCGCCAGCTTCCGCAAACTAAAAAATATTAACAAGGCAACCACCTTTACTGACAGCACCGCACAAGCCAACTAAGCTGGAAGGTGTTGATTGGCTCCATCAGTCAGCTGATCTTTCTATATAGACAGACCACAAAGTGAAACTAGCGGTGAAATATCTCTTGGAAAATGGCCGCCGCATACAACCTAATTAGACTCCGGGAAAATGGCCGCCCCATAACCATCCATGTTAGACTATTTAAGGACGAGATTCTAGCCTGTATCTATCCCCTGATGAAGTCACGTGGTGTGACGTCACGCGTAGGGACGAGACAGGCTGCAAACACAGACAGAGGCACATGAGCTCGCTGCTCGTTGGATTGTTATTATTGCTTCTCAATCTTTATGTGAGTACCTGCATTTTTATAATAAAGAGTGTTACGTTTTAAACTGGATTACACTATTGGGCTTTTCTTCTGTCGATTACCCCCTATGAATACAACCCCCCCACATTACACCTGAGGGAACTTCAACCCAAGATCCAGGATAGAGAGGGACGCGCTGGAATCCATAGGCAGACGCCCTTAACAATCTTTTTGTTACCTGCTTTTTCCCCATTACCTGAAGGTAAGGGGCTATTACCCACCAAAGTGTCTAGCACACGAAGAAAAAAACTAGATGTGATTCACCCCAGCACTCTAACTGCAACGTGTGCATGCCTGGACGTTGCTGTCACAATCATACACAAGGATTGTTCTTGAACATTTATGAATGCATTTTTTAGCACTTTAATTGCAACGTGTGCATGTTAGCACGTTGCTGTCACATTACATTTAAATTGTGTTTTTTTTTTTTTTTGCAAAACAGGATTTTTTCTCATTTCAAATACTTTTCACCTTTATTCATTATTTGATGTCAATATGCACAATATGCACTTTATATAGAAATAGCCAGTCACTTTTCTTCCATATTCTGAGTTGCACATAGCACCTTTTGTCTGCACTTTACATTTCACTGGTCCAAGTATACATGTACGTTTATTATGCACTTTATTCTATTTTAAATTCAGAGCTAGCCACTGGTGCTCTGATAGTATCACGTTATTATATTGTAATTATGTGGATTTTATTTTTAGGTTATTGAAGTGATATTTTATTTGAGTATACTTACGTTATTCTTTATGCACTATTGAAGATATTGAATATTTAAATGAACATTTTTTAATACGAATTATCCCCCACGCTTACGCTATTTCACCATTTTCCTATCTAGCGCATTGATTATTATTATTTATTATTCTATGTTCACCTGTTTCTACACCAAGGATCAGCGCAACACCACTTACTCATATACTTTTAAGTGGGATTGGTAGTGTTCGAAACACATACAGAATTTAGGGGAGTAGGAGCATTTTGAAGGATGCTAATCGTCCTGACCATGATAATTCTACTTTGGTGAGTCTTTTGGTTTCTTTCGTGATTTTATCTATCAGCGGGTCATAGTTGGCATCTGCTAATTTTGAGGGATCGGCTGTTATTTGTAGTCCCAGATAGGGGATAGTGGATGAGTTCCATGTATAAGGGAATCGTTTTTGTAGATCCACTTGAAGAGATGGAGGGATGTTTAGACCCAAGATTAGAGATTTTGAGAAATTCACTTTATAGTAGGACACTTGACTAAAATTCGTAAGAATATCATGGGCACATCTTAGGGACTTAGTTGGTGAAGTCAAAAGAAGGATGATATCATCTGCGAATAAGTTAATGTTGTGTGATCTACCTAGCAGGGAGAATCCGGGTGCATCTGGGTGTGCTCTAATTTTTTCCGCTAGAGGCTCTATAAGGAGATTGAATATAGAAGGGGACAGAGGGCATCCCTGTCTGGTGCCATTGGTAATTGGAAAGGGGAGGGAAAGGGTACCTGAAGTGTAGACCTGCGCACATGGTGAAGAGTACAGGGCCAAAACAGCTGAGTGAATGGGGCCCGCGAACCCAAACTTCTTTAGTGTCTGTGCCATATATCCCCAGTGGACCCTGTCGAATGCCTTCTCCACATCCAAAGAGAGCAGCAGAGAAGGCACCCGACAGGACCCAGCGCGATAGACCACATCAATAATCCTCCTTGTGGCATCAGATGCTTGTCTACCCTTGGTAAAACCCGTTTGATCTGGGTTGATCAGAAGTGGTAGGAGTGTTATAAGTCTGTGTGCTAGGATCTTGGCGTACAGTTTAACATCTGTATTTAATAGGGAAATAGGTCTGAAGTTAGCAGGTGTAATAGGGTCTTTCCCAGGTTTTGGAATAGTGACAACATATGCTTTGAGCATCTCGGCAGGGAATGAGGCAGAGGACATTGCTTCTAAGTAAATTTCTTTGAGTGAGGGAGACAAGATTTCGCAAAACACTTTATAGTAGCTGTTGGGTAGTCCATCTGGTCCTGGAGATTTACCAGTGGGTAACGTTTTAACTGCTCTGCGGACCTCAGTCTCCGTTATGGGTAGATTGAGCTGTTCTAATTGTGATGCTGAAAGGGAGGGTAATGTGAGATCTGCCAAAAATGATTGAATGGCTTCATCTGAGGGTTGTGGTGTGTTTGTATCTTCTTTTAAATTATAAAGGGAGGAGTAATACTCAGCAAAATTATTTGCTATGTCGTTAGGGTTGAATATTTTGCTGTTATCTGAGCTACGAATTAGGTAAGGGATCTTCATTTGTATTCTACGGTCTCTCAGTCTCTGGGCCAAATATTTGCCAGCTCTGTTACCTGAAGAGTAATGATTCAGTTTAAGGTACCTAATATGTTTGTCATATTGTTCTAGCAGCATGAGCCTGAGGTCCGATCGCAACTGATTTAGTTTATTTGCTATATTTGGGTCAGGTAAATTTTTGTTTTAAACCTCCAGAAGTTTTATATCTTTTAGAAGGGAATCTAATTTCTGTGTCCTCTGCCTCTTCATCCGCGAGCTGATCTGTAGCAATATACCTCTAATATATGCCTTATGAGCACACCACATAGTAAATGGACTGTTAACAGTTTTAGCATTAATTTCAAAATAATCTTTTAGATGTTTGTTCACAAGAGCAACCTGGGAGGACTGTTGGAAAATTTGAGGGTTGGCCCTCCAAATGTAAGATGGTGCTGATGCGTATCTCTCCTCTACCGTGAGGGACACAGGAGCGTGGTCCGACCACGTTATGTCATGCACGGCAGAGGAGGATACTTTCTGAAGTAGAGTTCTGTCTACTAAGATTAGATCTATGCGTGAGTACGAGTTGTGTCTAGAAGAGTGAAAGGAGTAGTCCCGCTCGTTGGAGTGCTGACATCTCCAAGCGTCGTACATCTCTTCTTTATGTAGTATACTTTGGATTGAGGGAAGAGGGCGTCTTGATTTGGAGGTGGTGTCCATTTTGTAATCCACTGTGACATTGTAATCTCCACACATTATAACTGCTCCCTTTTTGATTGAGTTGATCTTACGGAACATCTTTTTCAAAAAACTAAGTTGGCGTATGTTTGGCGCATAAAGATTAACTAGCGTGTACAAATGGCTGTTAAATTCTCCAATTAGGATTAGATACCGACCCTCAGGGTCTACGTGGGTCTCCCGGATTGAGAGAGAAACAGAGTCTCTAATGGCAATAAGTACGCCCCTTTGTTTTTTAGAAGCTGATGCCTGAAAAATGTGAGGAAATTTATGGTGGGAGAACTTGGGGATTGCTGAGGTTGCCCAATGTGTCTCCTGCAAGCACAGGATATCAGATTTTAGTTTGAGGGCCTCCCTCCACACTGAGACTCTTTTAGCAGGGTGGTTCAGTCCATGGACATTAAAAGAGGTCACTCTAACCGCCATATGTAATTTGTGGAATGATAGTATGTTGGTACCTTATGTGTTCCTGGGTAAGCTTCTGTTGGTCTTAGTTGTAGTTTTCCTTCTTTCTGGATGAGAAGAATTCCTCCAATGGCATAATCTTGTAGTCCATCACCGATTTGGGGGGTTAAGGGATGAGAAAAAGAAGAGATAAAACAGAGAAAAACAACAAACAAAAATAGAACTGGTGTGTAAAAAAAGTGAGATTCCTGCCGGAATCTGATGGCAGATGTACTGCACATTTTTTAGGAGGGGAACTACGTGGGGTGTTAGCTCCATTAGATGTCAGGAAAATCGTAGTTGTGGGTAGCTTATGACATTTGAGGCGAATATTTGTTGCGGCTTTTCTGCTGCTTTTTGTATGACACAACCTTCCACTCGTTTTGGTCATCTAGCTTTGGGGAAGGGGAAGGCCCTGAGGAGGGTTGCTCTGGTAGAATGTCCCATGTGCGTAGCATAGCTAGGCCGTCTTCCAGGTTGGTGACCACCGAGGTCTTGTCATCATGGGTGATGATAAGTTTTGTCGGGTAACCCCATCTGTATGGGATGTTGTGATTGCGCAGTGCCTTAGTCACAGTTAACAGTGATTTGCGTTTTTGCATCGTAAACTGTGAGAGGTCTGCGAACATTTGGATATTTGAGTACTGCTCAGGAGGTTGTGAATTTTTCCTAAAGGCTAGCATGAACTGCTCCTTAACATGGAAAAAGTGCACCCGCATCAGAACGTCTCTAGGAATGTTGTCTGGTAGGTGTGCAGGTTTAGGAAGTCTGTGGATTCTGTTGATGACTAGCTCCGAAGAGGGGGTAGATGGTAGGTAGACTGACATGAATTCCTGGACATATTGGCGGAGTTGTGAGGGTTGGACACTTTCAGGGACTCCGCGTATTTTCAAATTGTTTCTGCGTGATCTATCTTCGAGGTCCGCGACTTTTTCTTTAAGCCATGTTACCTCATCTGATTGGTCATTATGAGCATCTACCAGGGTATTGTATGATGCAGCATAATCCCCCATTTTTTTCTCCACGTGGTCAACTCTACCCCCAAGCTCCTTCACTTCTGTTTTAAAGTTCCGCATGCATTCCATCATGTCTGCATGTAATGAGCTGCGTAATGAGACTAGCATGTCTCTAAGTGTTGTGTCTGAGAGAGGTTGGTTTACAGTGGGGAAGGAGTTAATGGAGTCAGCAATCTCTCTCGTATCTTCTAGAGAATCATGGCCCGTACTGACCTTTTGGTTGGTCGAATCATTCGACATGCGGGGTTTCGATTTGGCCGGGCTGCCTGAGAGCGGAGTGGAGGCATCTGGAGAGCAGGAGTGTAGGCCTTTTCCGGAGCCCGGGCTTGGTGTGGTCGAATGTGATCCGATTGATGTGACCGGAGAGCAGCCGGCGGCGCCATCTTGGATCTCGCTGTGGTTCTTAGGGGGGAAGAAATCATTCAATTTCTTCGGTTGTGAGGAGTTCTGTCTCTTTCTAGTCATCTCGAGGGGTGGTGCGGGTCTTTAGGTAGGTGCTGGTACCAGAAGGAGCAGTCTGAATCGCCTCAAATTGCTTTAGATCCTGCCGTCAGAGCAGAGCTAACAGGTCATGCGTCTGTTCTCTAGCGCGGTAGCCACACCCCCCCCCGTTAACCTTCTTTAACATCAAAGGCATGTATCAATGTAGGAAGCCCCTCTGCCTCACATGCGCCGTTGTTACACATAGGCAAAAAGACTTCCATCATAAGGGTAAACTATATGACATCCCCGACTTCTTCAATTGTGGTTCAGATTATGTGGTCTATTGCCTCACATGCCCCTGCGGCCTACTATACGTAGGCCGCACTATACGCCCGCTCGCAAAAGGTTTGGTGAGCACCGTAACCTTGTAGAGAAGGGCATTGACAAGCATAGTGTACCAAGACATTTTAAAGAACATCATGGACAAACATCTTCAGGGCTACGCGTGTGGGTTATTGAGTCTATTCCACCCACCCTCCCTACCGCTGAACGCTACAAAAGGTTGTGTGAAAGAGAAAACTACTGGATATACACACTGGACACTTTATCGCCAGGAGGCCTCAATGAAGGCATTGAAATTAACATTTTGCTGTGACCCCAACCACATCCCTGCCTCATCACATCATCTCATCTCAATTCACCGCGTATTGTTTCATCCATTGTCCTACCTGTTGTCTCATTTATTGTTTTATCCATCATCTAGTCACTACCCTATTAACTTACAGTCTACGTGGAACACGTGTATGGGTATACCCGTCTCCCACCCATTACCCCTATCCACATAGCCCTAGTGTATAACACATACCATTTTTATTCCTATTTTTATTTCTATATTTATTTTTATTTTTATTAAAAAAAAATTATTTTTAATTTCTTTATTTTTATTTATTTGTACTTGTATTTGTATTTTTATTTATATATATTTATATATATATATATTTATATTTATCTTTATTTTTATTTATATTTCTATATATTTTTACTTTTATTTATTTATTTTCCAGTAGTTCCCATAACATTCCTCTCATTCCCAAGTACCAGTCTGGAAACACACTCCCCCCCTCCTTTTGTCCCAATCTTACGCATCATTTAAATGTGTATATATGTGTATGTGTGTGTGAAGGGATCCTTTTTAAATGGTTCTTTGTGTTTACACACGTATATACATTGTACATGTTTTATCCCTTTTCCATCATTGCGTCATTTCTTCTCATATATACCACCAATCTCTCCCTATAATTATATACCATTTTCTGCATTTTTGTATTCCTTTCCCATATATGTTGACGTGTGTATATATATATATATATAGATATAGATATAGATCTATACATATAGATCTATATCTATATCTATATATATATATATATCTATCTATATATATATATATATATATATATATATATATAGATATATATATATATTTTTTTTTTTTTTTTTGTTCCCGTCCACTATGATCAATACAACATTCCTCTTGATATTGACCGCCTTCTCCTTACCCCACAATCCATATACACACATATATGTTCTTACCACAACACAAAAAGAATTTGCATATCTCCTTTTTTTCCCCCCCTCCTCACTCCCCGCCCCGCCCACTCCCCGTCTCCCTTCACTCCCCTTCCACATTGTGTACACCCCATCTCCATGGTTACCTACGCGCCCAATCATTATACATAGTCCCGCCCTCCTCTCAATTACCTCTCCACCCCTCCCATTGCCTATGGTATAAATTCCCACACTGAATATGGCCACCAGCATAGCCTGATGAAGGAGAATGCATGCTCCAAACGCGAAGCACCGCTCGCCTCACCCCGCTCCCGGAAGTGAAGACGCAGGTCAGCACGGCGCTCCACGGAGGATCCATGACCGATATCCTGGCCGCCCGGAGGCTCTGAGGACCCTCGGCACCACCGGAACAGCTACCAGGACCCAGGTCACAGGACTCACATCCCAGGAACCCCCCCACTGGCCCGTGACACCCACATCCCCCGAGAGCACGCGGATGAAACTACTTTACATGCTGGTTTTTAGCAACTCAGATGTGAGTGTTTTTATCTATTTTAATAAATATTTTTAACATACATGCTGCACTTAGAGGGCGCCGTCCTTCTTTCTTTTTTATTGTTCCAGAGCTTCTTCTAGCTTTTATAGACTGGCTGCCTTCCATTTATTCAGCATCATTTTATCCTTACATGGACTAATACCTGAACTTGTTGTGAAACATTAACTACCATCATCAAGTTCCCCCTCTCAGGAACCCCCAACCCACCCCCTTCCCCCCACCATTTTTAGTTATATGTACTCGGCTACCTCCATTGTGCGCCATATTAACCCCTTGATCGTTTATTTATAACGACCCCAAACACACCTCCAAGACAACCACTGCCTTGCTTAAGAAGCTGAGGGTAAAGGTGATGGACTGGCCAAGCATGTCTCCAGACCTAAACCCTATTGAGCATCTGTGGGACATCCTCAAATGGAAGGTGGAGGAGTGCAAGGTCTCTAACATCCACCAGCTCCGTGATGTCATCATAGAGGAGTGGAAGAGGACTCCAGTGGCAACCTGTGAAGCTCTGGTGAACTCCAAGCCCAAGAGGGTTAAGGCAGTGCTGGAAAATAATGGTGGCCACACAAAATATTGACACTTTGGGCCCAATTTGGACATTTTCACTTAGGGGTGTACTCACTTTTGTTGCCAGCGGTTTAGACATTAATGGCTGTGTGTTGAGTTATTTTGAGGGGACAGCAAATTTACACTGTTATACAAGCTGTACACTCACTACTTTACATTGTAGCAAAGTGTCATTTCTTCAGTGTTGTCACATGAAAAGATAGAATAAAATATTTACAAAAAATGTGAGGGGTGTACTCACTTTTGTGAGATACTGTATATATACACTAAACTGCCTGCACACCACTAACTAACCTGCCTAATCTAGCTCAAGTTCTCTCAATCTCTACACTATCACACTAAATACGGCTGCCGTGTAGGCAGCCTTATATAGCGTGGGGCGTGGACTTAGCCCCCTGAGCCATGATTGGCCAAAGGCACCCTGCCTTTGGCCAATCATGGCTCTCACAGAAGATCTCGCTATGATTGGCCAAAGCATGCAGGTCAGGTGCATGGTTTGGTCAATCAGCAGTCATCAATGCACTGCGATCTTGCAGTGTATTATGGGGTGCTCCGCGGTGCACGAATTTGCCGCAAATGCCCCATATGTTCGGTTCGTCAACAAACAAACACCCGATGTTCCAGTCGAACTTACGTTCAATTCAAACATTGGGACCATCCTGAGTCAGGACCCTGTGCAGGCTAGTCAAGTTCCCCCACCCCAAACTCACTCACTCTTTATGGACCTTGCTTTGTGCACTGGTGTGCAGTCATGTTGGAACAGGAAAGGGCCATCCCCAAACTGTTCTCAGAAAGTTGGGAGCAGGAAATTGTCCAAAATGTCTTGGTATGCTGACTTGGCTGGCCTGCACAGAGTCCTGACCTCAACCCGATAGAACATCTTTGGGATGAATTGGAGCGGAGACTGCGAGCCAGGCCTTCTCGTCCAACATCAGTGCCTGACCTCACAAAATGGGCTTCTGGAAGAACGGTCAAACATTCCCATAGACACACTCCTAAACCTTGTGGACAGCCTTCCCAGAAGAGTTGAAGCTGTTATAGCTGCAAAGAGTGGGCCAACTCAATATTGAACCCTACGGACTAAGACTGGGATATCATTAAAGTTCATGTGCGTGTAAAGGCAGGTGTCCCAATACTTTTGGTAATATTGTGTCTATACAGTATATATATATATATATATATATATATATATATATATATATATATACACATACATACACACATATATACATACATACACACATACATACATACATGTAAGTATGTGCATTAAACTTGTGCAGGGGTTGGAGTAAAGTGTGCTGCAATGTTGAGGTTCTGACAACAAATTTGCTGGCAGAGAAGTCCTCATTACTCTTCTGCTGCTCTTTCACTGTCCACTCACAGGCTGGGGATGGGGCAGTGACCAAGCTGTTTGATTGTTGTTAATTGCAGTAGAGAAAAGTCAGGTCAGGGTTGGCTTTGCTATGTGGCAAAGATATATAAATCTTAGGAATGGATGGACAGATATACAAATCCTTTTAGGCCATGTATTTTATTTGTATATTTAAAGCGGTTGTATACCTTTTTTTTTTTTTTTTTTTTTTTTAAACTTTTACCTACAGGTAAGCCTATAATAAGGCTTACCTGTAGGTAAAAAAAATATCTCCTAAACCTGTACGGTTTAGGAGACATTCCCCTCGCAATGAGCCGCTGACTGCAGGGGCGCATGCGCACAGGGGATTCTCGGCTGAAAGCCCGGCAGCCGCCGGACTTTGCTGAAAAAAAAAAGTCTCCCGCCCGTATGCGCCGGAGCCGCGATACCCGGAAGGCACGCCGAGGGGAAATGTCAGCTCCCTCGGCGTGGACAGGGTGAGATGCTGGCGCCTCGTTCTAAGTATATCATAATGAGCTCGTATGCGGTGCATACGAACTCATTATGACTTTTCCCTTACAGGTGTAGGAAAAAAAAAAAAAAAGTCAGAGGGTTTACTACCGCTTTAACTGTCTGCCTGGATTTCGGCTGACTGGCACTTGCCAAAAATGTAATCATATTTCCACCCTGCCATCACTAACAAAGTTGTAGGGAACAAAAATCAATGTTCATTTATAAGCGAAATACCCCAAGAAATGTGCCCCTCCCCAGTGGCGTTGCTATGGGGGTGCGGCCCGCACCGGGTGACACCCGCCAGAGGGGTGACACCAGGGCCGGCGCTGCTACACAGTGCACTATATTGCTTGAAGCTAGCAGTTCGAGCAGGGCACCCAGCCGTGCGGGGGAGGCTGCTTGTATCACTCTGCAGTCAGTCTAAGCTGTCACTCGAGAACTCCAATATCTCTCAAGGCAGCTGGAGTTGGTGGATGGAGCTGGGGTGTGGCTGTCTCTTCAACCCCTCCCACAGACTCCTTCACTCTGGCTGATCCCGCAGCTGAAGGAGAAAGAGGTGAGGACACAGCAGCCCTGCCTGGGTGTCTGTCTTCATCTGCGGCATGTTGTAAGTTGCTGTGTAAGCTGTAAGTCCTAACCTGCCCTATAGCCCCCCAAACTGCCACTATACCACCTCAAACTGCCCTATACACCCCAAACTGCCAATATACCTCCCCAAACTTCCAATATACCACCCCAAACTTCCAATATACCACCCCAAACTGCCCTCATACACCCCCAAACTGTCAATATACCACCCAAACCGCCCTATACCACCCCCCAAACTGCAAATATACCACCCCAAATCACCCCCAAACTGCCAATATACCACCCTAAACTACCCTAAACCACCCCAAACTGCCAATATACCACCAAAACTGCCCTATACCACCCCAAATTACCCTATATCACCCAAACTGCCAGATACCATCCTAACCTGTCCTATAACACCTTAACCTGCCATTATACCACCCTAGCCTGCCACTATACCACCCTAGCTTGCCACTATACCACCCTATACTACCCTACCCTGTCACTATATCACCCTATACTATCATTTACAAGGGCCAGTTTGGGGTGCACCCCGTGACCGTGCGCTGCCTGTAGGGTGCTGGGCAGCCTAGACAGGAGAGGGGGTGGCACCATGTTTTACCGCACCAGGTGACACAGACCCTAGTGACGCCACTGCCCCTCCCCTCAAAGCGCCAACTCACAATCGTTAAAAAAATAAAAATGTAAAGCCCTTTTTTGATCACCTGAGTCAGCTGTCACATGACCCTTTGTGGCGCCTCTTCTGGTACCCACTGCCGACCTGTCTTCTTGTCTTCACTGTGGTGAAATCACCTCATTGCTGGAGTCTTTGGGACCCATTGATGGGCAGCCAGTGGCAAGTGACCACGTCATCAGGCTGCAAGGGAGATGCCCAAAGGACCCTCCCACTTTGAATTCCAATAGAAAGAAGACTTGAGACTCGGCTTATCATGTGACCTAAGAAGCAGGAAAAATGTTTGGGGGATTTCGTTTTTATATTTTTATCTACTGGGGATTTGATGAAGGAGGGGAATAAGGTTTAAAGCTCAATCATGAGTTACTCTATGATTAAGCCCTGTTGGGTGACACACGTTAATGGGTAGGTCCCATGGGTGGAGACTGTCTTTGTGGTTGTTAGTTCCACGATTCAAGTGATGTCATTGGAGTTCAGCTGCCTGTTTTTTTCTTTTTTGTATGGCAAGAGTCATTACAGTTACATACTGAAACATGTAAATAAATTAAAAAAGGTGCAATATGATTGTTCTGCTTAAAATGACTCTTTATCCAAAAGAGTAGGAGGGCACAACAGGAGAAAAAGAAGTATTATATGTAGGGATGAGCCTGATGTTCGAACGTAAGTTCGACTCGAACATCGAGTATTTGCCCATTCGCCGAATACCGAACATTATGGTGCATTCGCAGGAAATTCGAGTGCCCGCAGAACCCGCCATACTGAACAGCGAGACCGTCAATGCACTGAGAGATCGCAGTGCATTGACGGCTGCTGATTGGCCAAAGCATGCACCTGACCTGCATGCTTTGGCCACTCACAGCTCGCTCTGCTGTGAGAGCCATGATTGGCCAAAGGCAGGGTGCCTTTGGCCAATCATGGCTCAGGGGGCTGAGTCCACGCCCCACACTATATAAGGCTGCTTACATAGTGGCTGTACATAGTTTTATGAATAAGAGCAGCAAAATTTCATTTCTAAAGGAAAAAATGTAATTTAAAACTGATTGTGACTGTAATGTATTGTTGGGTCTCGGCAATATAGATAAAAATCATTGAAAAAAACGGCATGGGTTCCCCTCCAGTCCATTACCCGGCCATTTGGGTCTGGTATGAATATTAAGGGGAACGTCGTACCAAATTTGAAAAAAAAAAAAAATTGCGTGGGGGTCCCCCCAAAATCCATAGCAGGCCCTTCAGGTCTGGTATTGATATTAAGGGGAATCCTGAGCCATTTTTTTTTTTTTTAATGGCATAGGGGTCCCCCCCAAAATCCATACCAGACCCTTCAGGTGTGGCATGGATTTTTTTTTTTTTTACAAACTTTTTATTAGATACAAATCATTATATCATAAATCTAGAGAAATACAGTGTATGGGAATCATCATTATTGAGGCTTATGACAAAAAATACAATGAGCGAAAAGATTATTACATCTAAATTTTCCAACATGTAATCAAATAACCGGGTGGTAAATGAGGAATATGGACTTGTTAAGCAGAACCCCGAGCCAAAATTAAAAAAAAAAAAAAAAAGAAGGGCGTAAAAAAATCCATACCAGACCCATATCCGAGCATGCAACCTGGCAGGCCACAGGAAAAGGGGGGGCGAGAGAGCGCCCCTCCCCTCCTGAACCGTACCAGGCCACATACCCCCAACACGGGGAGGGTGTTTTGGGGTCCCCCCAAAACACCTTGTCCCCATGTTGATGGGGACAAGGGCCTCTTCCCCACAACCCTTGCCCGGTGGTTGTGGGGGTCTGCGGGTGGGGCGCTTATAACAAGGGGGGCCCCCAGATTCTGCCCTCACCTATGTGAATGGGTAGGGGGTACCCCTACCCATTCACCAAAAAAAGAGTCAAAATGACAGTAGACCATTTGGGACAAGTCCTTTATTAAAAAAAAAGTCTTGCGATGTCCTTTCATCTTCGATCACAGCGTCCAACGGACCGAGCAAAAAAAAAAGAAAAGTGAGGAAAAATCCACACTTTTTTTCGTGAATGTGTAGGGGTACAATGTACCCGATATCCATTCACATAGCGGGGAGGCGGGATATGCGATGGATATGCAATCCCGCGATGTCCCTTCATCTTCGATCACAGTCCGACGGCCCGAGAAAAAATAGAAAAAAACTCAGCCTCTGTTGGAGGCTCCCACTGACTGAAGCCTCTCTCGATAACAGCTGTTATATATGCTGAGGGCGGGGTCACCTGGTGGCGTAAACGTGTGACCCTGCCCCTCGGATGCCATGTGACATCAGAGGAAGGTGGGGATCATCCATTTACATGACCGTGTGGCCCTGCCCTCAGCTATATAATAGCTGTCATCGCAAAGAGGCATCAGTCAGTGTGAGCCTCCCATGAAGGCGGAGTTGTTGCATTTTTTTTTCTCTGGTCGGACGCTGTGATCGAAGATGAATGGACATTGCGGAACAGTTTTTTTTTCTAATAAAAAGGACCCAAATTTTCTACTGTAATTTTTACCATTTTGACACTTTTTTTGGTGAATGGGTGTTGGGTACAATGTACCCGATACCCATTCACATGGGGGGGCAGGATCTGGGGGTCCCCTTGTTAAAGGGGGCTTCCAGATTCCGATAAGCCCCCTGCCCACAGACCCCCACAACCACCAGGCAAGGGTTGTGGGGATGAGGGCCTTGTCCCCATCAGCTTGCCAGGTTGCGTGCTCGGATAAGGGTCTGGTATAAATTTTGGGGGGACCCCTATGCAATTTTTTTTTTAATTTTGCTCCGGGGTCCCCTTAAAATCTATACCAGCCCTAAAGGGCCTGGTATGGATTTTGGGGGGGACCCATACGCCAATATGAATTTTGGGGGGACTCCCATGTAATGGACTGGGGGGGAAACCCATGCCATTTTTTTTTTCAATGATTTTTATCTATATTGCCGGCATCCGACAATACATTACAGCCGTGAGCAGTTTTAAATTACTTTTATTCCTGTAGAAACGTCATTTTGCTGTGGTACTGTTATAAACATGGGAAAGATGCGCTACTTTACAGGCATACTATAGACACCCCCCCCAGGCACGATATTTAAAGGAATATTTAATTTTTATTGTATCAATTTAAGCATTATTAAAATCACTGTTCCTGTTTTTTTTTGCATTGGGGCAGGACCCAGGTCCTGGCAATTACTTGCATATAAGCCTTTAAAATTAGCACTTTTGGTTTTTCATGTTTGTGTCCTATAGACTTTAAACGGTGTTCGGCTCATCCCTAATTATATGTTATAGTTATCCCTCTACTTCATTCTAGTGTATGTGTTCTATATATTTCTGATGACCGTTTCTTTTTTTATCGATCCAGGATTCTCTGCTGCCAACCATAAGAAATGAGAAATACTGGTTAGGACTGAGGAGGGACAGTACAAATATCAATCGTTGGCTGTGGGCAGATGGGAGCAGTCTTACATTCAGGTGAGGTCTTCCAGGTGTGATAGAAACACTACATAAGCTTAAACTCTGACACCATCAACATCGTAAATAACACCTTCTGGTGGATTATAGATTTCTCTATGCTTTGTTCCAAGAAAGTCACCAGGCCCCTCCTGGAATCCAGCCCATTCCTCCATCAGAGTTTCCATCCCTGGCTCTCATTCCTGGGCAGCTTCCACCTACTTCCAGAAAGGACAGCTTGTGTTCCAACACCAGGCCTCCATTAGTAAGAACATGCCAGGCCCCAAACATGTTGGGAAGTCACCCTCTAGGAGAACCTCAAGAGAGTTACTAGCCATGACATTAACCAATGACCAGTGGGGGCTGATGCTGCCTGCAGGCCTCAGGGCATACTGTATTTCTGGGCCCCACACACTTACAGAAAGTAGCATCTCCTCTTTAGCCAGAGGTACAGCTTGTTCCTACTTGCCCCAACATATGACTATGGAGTCATTTTGAGAAAGTTGCGCATAGAACACACTTGTTCCACCATCTTGTACTTGTCTCAACTCACTGAACCAGGTTGTATTCTGCCCAAAGACACAGAGTAAAGCTCCCATACTTTAAATTCCAAGACCTTGCACATTGTGACTTTCAGGCTTGATCCCTATAGGTGCTCTGTAATGCAGTAAGTTCCAACATAGAGACCCTACAACTAAGTGGGGAACATGAAGTACTAAACTGTCCTCTGACTACCAGAGGCCCCATCATCAGCCACTGTCAATGCTTCCTCTGTCAGCAGGCTACTTCTCCTTATGCACACTTCTTTCTTTGTAGGGATGAAAAAAAAAAAAAGAGAGAGATTGTTCTCTCCGTACAGAGCTCTGTGTTGATTGTCAACACAGAGCTCTGGGCTGTGACTGGACACAGTCGATAAGCAGGTCCTGGTTGGGACTTGCTGACAGGCTTCCGCTGTGTACAATCACAGTGGATGCCGGGTAGAGGGTGCACATGCGTGCTCTGTAAGCCTAGAAGTAGACAGTGACATACCAGTAGTAGGGATAAGCCGAATACCCCCGGTTCGGTTCGCACCAGAACATGTGAACAGGCAAATAATTATTACGAACAAACGAACACCGTTAAAGTCTATGGGACAGGAACATGAAAAACCAAAAGTGCTAATTTTAAAGGCTTATATGCATGGTATTGTCAAAAAAAGAGTTTGGGACTGCCCCAGGGGACATGGATCAATGCAACAAAAAAGTTTTAAAAAAACAGCCATTTTTTTCAGGAGCAGTGATTTTAATAATGCTCAAAGTGAAACAATAAAATTGAAATATTCCTTTAAATTTCGTACCTGGGGGGTGTCTATAGTACGCCTGTAAAGTGGCGCAAAGGGCAGGGCCACACAGTCATGTAAACGGATGACCCCGCCTTCCTCTGACTTCACGTGGCATCAGAGAGGGCAGAGTCACACGTTTACGTCACTGGGTGGCCCCGCCCTCAGCACATATAACAGCTGTTATCGCAAAGAGGCTTCAGTCAGCGGGAGCCTCCCATGGAAGTGGAGTTTTATCCATTTTTTTTTTCTCGGGTCATCGGACTGTGATCGAAGATGAATGAACATCGCGGGACAGTTTTCTTTTTTAATAAAGGACTTGTCCCAAATTTTCTACTGTTATTTTTACCATTTTGACACTTTTTTTGGTTGCGTGCTTGGATAAGCCTGCCAGGTTGTGTGCTGGGAAAAGGGTCTGGTATGGATTTTTTAGGGGGGTGGCCCTATGTTATTTTTTTTTCATTTTGGCGCAGGGTTCCCCTTAAAATCCATACCAGGCCTGTAGGGTCTGGTATGGATTTTGGGGGGACCCCCACGCATTTTTTTTGTGTGGGGTTCCTCTTAATATTCATACCAGACCCTACAGGCCTGGTATGGATTTTAAGGGGAACCCTGCGCCAAAATGAAAAAAAATAACATAGGGCCACCCCCCTAAAAAATCCATACCAGACCCTTTTCCCAGCACGTAACCTGGCAGGCTTATCCAAGCACGCAACCAAAAAGTGTCAAAATGGTAAAAATAACAGTAGAAAATTTGGGACAAGTCCTTTTATTAGGGCCTGGTAATGGACTGGGGTGGGAACCTATGCCATTTTTTTCAATGATTTATATCTATATTGCCGAGACCTGACAATACATTACAGCCGCGATCAGTTTTAAATTACTTTTTTCCTTTAGAAATGTCATTTTGCTGTGGTATTGTTCTAAACATGGGAAAAATGCGCCACTTTACAGGCATACTATAGACACCCTCCAGACACGATATTTAAAGGAATATTTCATTTTTATTGTTTCACTTCAAGCATTATAAAATCACTGCTCCCGAAAAAACGGCCGTTTTTAAAACTTTTTTTTTGCATTGATGTCCCCTGGAGCAGGACCCAGGTCCCCAAACACTTTTTATGACAATAACTTGCATATAAGCCTTTAAAATTAGCACTTTTGGTTTTTTCATTTTAGTGTCCCATAGACTTTTAACAGTGTTTTCCCGCAGCTTTCGAATTTGCCACAAACACTGCATAATGTTCGCTGTTCAGGGAACAGGCAAACACCCGATGTTCAAGTCGAACATCAGGGTCATCCCTAACCAGTACGTTGCTTTGCCTACAGCGGCCCCTCTTCCACAGTACAATGATGGCGGGTATTAGGTGGTTAAAGTGGAAGTCTAGCAAGACTTTTTTTTCGATTTTGAATAAACATTGGTTCTGAATCATATCTGGATCTGAATAAATATTTTTTTAAATCAAGTGAAAGTGATTTGGAGGCAGGTTTGTTAATTTTAGTAGCAATTAAAAAAACACGTTCCTAAGGGGTATTGTTCTTGTTTTTACAGTCCCTGGAATGCCGGAGAACCCAATAATGACAAAGGCCAAGAACACTGTGCAGAGATCCTGGGAAGAGAACAATCAATGAATGACCGGAACTGTGAGGACAGGATTGGCTACATATGTGAAAAAGCATGGACCTGCTGAGATATACAGCCGACTATGCCATACCTGTGAAAAAGATCTAATGAAAAGCATATCCCACATGTTTATTGTCTGTCCATTCCTGTCTGCAGCTTGCCATAATAGTAATAGAAGGTTAGGTTCTGGTAAGGTTCAGCAATGGAGTCTTGCATGGTGAACGTGCATACAGGCCAAGGACAATTCCAGGTCTTTCTGAAGCTCTCCACAAGTGGTCCTTGGCTCTTGGGCAACTCTTCTGATAATTCTGTTCACTCCTCTTGCGAGGAGCACCTGGTCGTGGCAGGTTTATGGTGAAATTATGTTCTTTCCACTTCCGGATTATGGCCCCAACAGTGCTCACTGGAACATTTAGAAATCCTTCTGCACCCAATGCCATCCGTATGTTTTGCAACATTAAGGTTGCAAAGGTCTTAAAAGAGCTCTTTGCTTTTACCCATCATGAGATGTTTCTTGTGTGACACCTTGGTAATGAGACACCTTTTTATTAGGCCATCAGTTGAGACTGATCCAGTTGATATTAATTTACACTGACAAGGGGCAGGATCGCTTTCTAATGACTGATAGATTTTATCTTGACTTTCAATGCCTTTTTTCACCTCCCTTTTATTCATGTGTTCAATACTTTTTCCATTTTATTACACATAACTTAATTTCTGAACTTATTTGTTTTGGTGTCTTTGTATGTATGGATTGCATGGGTTGTTACCGGCATGCGGTGAACATTTCATGTCAATAGCACCTTTACCAATATATTTACCTACAAAAATGATGACGTGTTCAATACTTTATTTTACCCGCTGTATCATATATATATATATATATATATATATATATATATATATATATATAGTGAGGGGGTTAGCTCAGCAGTGGGTGTGTGTGACCCCCTGGATGGGTTCACCACACAAAAATCAGGCACAGCAGACAGCGTTGCAGGTGAAAAAAACAAAAACAAAAAGGTGTGGTTTATTTATGCTATATGCAGTGAAAAATATAACAGCAAAACAAAAAGAAACATGAAAAGAAATCCTGGTCAGTTTGACCGCTTACTACACACGTAGATTCCCTATCTAACAACTGGGTGCAGCCTTGTGCTGCCCCAGTCCCTATCTCTCTTTTAGAAGTTTGCCACACAGGCATTAACTCACCGCACAGGACAGATACCACTCTCCCCAGTCTACACACACAGAACTGGTTCCAGGATGGAGCATCTCCCTAAGCATTCTGGGGTTTTTTGTATAGGTCTTAATGATCCCACTTACTTCAGCTGGGCTCATTAACTCTTCTCCTGTAGGACTCCAAGCACTCCCCCTAGTGGTATAAGTCAGCATAAAGCCTAAACCTAGGGCATACATATTTTCCATCCTGGATGCAACCAGGTGATTTTACCTGCCTGCTGTCACCACACACACACACACACACACACGTCCATAAATATTGGGACATCGACACAATTCTAATCTTTTTGGCGCTATACACCACCACAATGGATTTGAAATGAAACAAACAAGATGTGCTTTACCTGCAGACTTTCAGCTTTAATTTGAGGGTATTTACATCCAAATCAGGTGAACGGTGTAGGAATTACAACAGTTTGTATAAGTGCCTCCCACTTTTTAAGGGACCAAAAGTAATGGGACAGATTAACAATCATCCATCAAACTTTCACTTTCTAAATACTTAGTTGCAAATCCTTTGCAGTTAATTACAGCCTGAAGTCTGGAACACATAGACATCACCAGACGCTGGGTTTTATCCCTAGTGATGCTCTGCCAGGCCTCTACTGCAACTGTCTTCAGTTCCTGTTTGTTCTTGGGGCATTTTCCCTTCAGTTTTGTCTTCAGCAAGTGAAATGCATGCTCAATCGGATTCAGGTCAGGTGATTGACTTGGCCATTGCATAAAATTCCACTTCTTTCCCTTAAAAAACTCTTTGGTTGCTTTCGCAGTTTGCTTCGGGTCCTTATCCATCTGCTCTGTGAACCTCCGTCCAATGAGTTCTGAAGCATTTTGCTGAATATGAGCAGATAATATTGCCCAAAACACTTCAGAATTCATCCTGCTGCTTTTGTCAGCAGTCACATCATCAATAAATACAAGAGAACCAGTTCCATTGGCAGCCATACATGCCCACACCATGACACTACCACCACCATGCTTCACTGATGAGGTGGTATGCTTTGGATCATGAGTAGTAGGGATGAGCTTTGAGTTCGACTCGAACATCGGCTGTTCGCCAGTTCACCGAACAGCGAACAATTTTGGGTGTTCGCGGCAAATTCGAAAGCCGTGGAACACCCTTTAAAAGTCTATGGGAGAAATCAAAAGTGCTAATTTTAAAGGCTTATATGCAAGTTATTGTCATAAAAAGTGTTTGGGGACCTGGGTCCTGCCCCAGGGGACATGGATCAATGCAAAAAAAAGTTTTTCGGGAGCAGTGATTTTAATAATGCTTAAAGTGAAACAATAAAAGTGTAATATCCCTTTAAATTTCGTACCTGGGGGGTGTCTATAGTATGCCTGTAAAGTGGCCAATGATTCCCGTGTTTAGAACAGTCTGACAGCAAAATGACATTTCAAAGGAAAAAAAGTCATTTAAAACTACTCGCGGCTATTAATGAATTGTCGCTCCGACAATACACATAAAAGTTAATTGATAAAAACGGCATGGGAATTCCCCACAGGGGAACCCCGAACCAATTTTTTTTTTTTAAATGACGTGGGGGTCCCCCTAAATTCCATACCAGGCCCTTCAGGTCTGGTATGGATATTAAGGGGAACCCCGGCCAAAAAAAAAAAAAAAAAAAAATGGCGTGGGGTCCCCCCAAAAATCCATACCAGACCCTTATCCGAGCACGCAACCTGGCAGGCCGCAGGAAAAGAGGGGGGTGAGAGAGCGCCCCCCCCTGAATCGTACCAGGCTATATGCCCTCGATTCGGCGAACGGGCAAACAGACGATGTTCGAGTCGAACACGAAGCTCATCCCTATTGAAGACACGGACTCCGCAGGTCATGGAATCGGGTTTGTCCATAAAGTGCAATGAGGAGACCTGAAGATCCGGAGATGGAGCCAGGTAGGTCAGAGATGTGATCATTGATGAATAGTGAGATGGGGGGAATCCTGACAAGAGAATGTAGTATCCTTAAAGGGTGTGTAATCAATGAGCTACTCTTATTTGCTCCCTGTTGGCCTGGTGATTGGGCACTATTCCCCCCCCACCAATACCAATGATGCGGCACTATTCCCCCCACTGACACCAATGATGGGGCACTATTCCCCCCACTGATACCAATGATGGGGCACTATTCCTCCCACTGACACCAATGATGGGGCACTATTCCTCCCACTGACACCAATGATGGGGCACTATTCCTCCCACTGACACCAATGATGGGGCACTATTCCTCCCACTGACACCAATGATGGGGCACTATTCCTCCCACTGACACCAATCATGACTCCACTATTCCTCCCACTGATACCAATGATGGGGCACTATTCCTCCCTCTGTTACCAATGATGGGGCACTATTTCTCCCACTGATACCAATGATGGGGCACTATTCATCCCACTGACACCAATGATGGGGCACTATTCATCCCACTGACACCAATGATGGGGCACTATTCATCCCACTGACACCAATGATGGGACACTATTCCTCCTACTGATACCAATGATGGGGGACTATTCCTCCTACTGATACCAATGATGGGGCACTATTCCTCCTACTGATACCAATGATGAGGCACCTTTCCTCCCACTGACACCAATGATGGGGCACTATTCCTCCCACTGACACCAATGATGGGGCACTATTCCTCCCACTGACACCAATGATGGCTCCACTATTCCTCCCACTGATACCAATGATGGGGCACTATTCCTCCCTCTGTTACCAATGATGGGGCACTATTCCTCCCACTGATACCAATGATGGGGCACTATTGATCTTTTATTAAAAGAATCAAGCAACCAATTTTATACAAAAGTAAAAAACAAAACCATAGTACAAAACTTCAACAGAAATCCAAGGAATATACATCCATGTTCAGAATATATACAATATATACATAATCCACTACCAAAATTATTTACATAAAGCAGCAGAGAGGGCCTAAGAGGCACAACCCATCACCTATGTACGCAGCCATTTATCAAAAATTAATCCAAAAAAAAAATAGTAATCTAGGGTGATAAGGGACAGACAGCCACACCCGGGAAAGAGACTCCTGGCAGTCAGGGAGGCTTGAAACCCCTCCACGCCTTCAACCAAGCCCCCTGACTCCGCTTGTCTCTCTCAAGCACCCGAATCTTCTCCACCTCATGCAAAATGTCATACACCACCACCTGAACAGGAAGGATTTTACGCCGAATGCAGACCTGACACCGTGCGTTCCAAGTGAAATAACGGACTACTAGGCTAACTAGAAAAAGTGTATCTAAACAAAAAACAACACCAGTATTGAATGCTCCGTACACCCACTCAGCATAACCCAGCCTGGAGAGGAAAGGAACACCGAGGGCCCGCCCCACCTGTTTGTACACCTCTATGTTAAAAGGGCAATGAAGCAGAAAATGGTCCATAGTCTCCTCCTCACCTGCACACTCCTCCCGAGGACAGCTACGATCCACCCCACTGCGGAATTTCAAATTGCCCCTAACATAGAGTCTCCCATGGAAGCACAACCAGGCCAGATCCCTGAATTTAGGGGGTACTCTGTCCAAATTAATAAGTCTTAACCCTGCCCTCAAAACTGGGCCTGGGCAATCCCTTAAGGCCAGTGGGTCATGAAAGACTTCGCTCAAGACTCGACTCATAAGGACTTTCCTCGGAACCGATCTGAGATCTTCAGCCGACAATCGCCACTGCCGTAGTAACTTCAGGCACGGAGCGACATAGGCTGGTAGCTGACCACGATGACCCCTGAGATTCTTCACTTGGCCACCTTCTTCCCAAAGTCGTAGAAAAGGCCTAAACCAAGATCTAAATATGCCTGCCCATCCAGGAGGTTCCACTGCAAGCATATTACCAATATTAAACTTGAGAAAAAGCAGTGAAAAGAAAAGAACTGGGTTGACCATACCTAAGCCACCCTCCCTCCTGGATAGATAGGTGACATTCCTCTTGATGGGGTTCAGTCTGTTCCCCCACAACATCTGGAAGAACACACTACTGACCCTAGCATAGAGAGACACTGGCAAGATGCAGACAAAGCTGACATACAAGAAGATCGGAATCAGGTAAGTCTTAATCAGATCAACCCTTTCCCTCATAGATAACTTCCATCTCTTCCAGCTGACCACCTTAGTATTGGCAATTTCCAGTCTGCCTTCCCAGTTTTTGAGGCCATAATCGCCAGGTCCAAATTCAATGCCTAAAATCTTAATTCTTTCCTGGGGCACTGGAAAGGTGTCCGGGAGATCAAACCCCTCACCTTCCTTTCCCATCCAGAAAACTTCACTCTTTTCCTGATTGATCTTGGAGCCTGATGCTTCAGAATACCGTGATGTCAGAGAGACCACCTCCTCTGCTTCATCCGCCCCAGTGACAATCACCGACACATCGTCCGCATAGGCAACAACCCTCAAAGGCGGCTCACCCGGAAGCCCCACTGGCACCCCACACAACATGCCGCTCTCTAGCCTCCTGATGAAGGGGTCGATTGCAAACACATAGAGCAGGGGACTCAGGGGACAACCCTGGCGCACCCCGGAGCCAACCCCAAAGGACTGCCCAACCCAACCATTAACAAGAGGAAAGCTCTCTGCCCCCTCATACAAGACTTTTAACCAATCGACAAAACCACCCGGCAGACCGTACTTACTAAGGAGCAACCACAGGTACTCATGGTTAACACGATCAAAAGCCTTTGCCTGATCCAATGTCAGCAAATACTTTCCCCAGCCTGCAGCCCTGCACCGCTCCAAGGCCTCCCGGACAGCTAAAACTGCTGTGAAGGTGCACCTACCCTGGACCGAACAGTGCTGATGGCGAGAAAGCAAAGACTCTGCTACTGACGATAGGCGCCAGAAAATGATCTTTGCCAGTATCTTTCTATCGACATTAAGAAGGCTGATGGGGCGCCAATTCTCAACCATCGAAGGATCTTTACCCTTTTAAAGAAGAATCACAGCTGAGTGCCTCATGGAAGAGGGAAGTACCCCCTCAGCAAGGCAACTGTTAAAAACCTCTACCAAATGTGGGGCCAGAATAGACTTAAAAGCTTTATAAAACTCAGCCGTCAAGCCATCCGGTCCAGGTGACTTTTTGATGGCAAGCTGTTCAATTGCCCTTATCACCTCTTCAACTGTGATCTCCTCTGTCAAATTCATCAATGGGACATCTTCATCATTTAGACCTGGAGTAGAGTCCAAAAAGCTTTCCATCTTGTCACGGTCAAGCTCTTTCCTCCCAAGAAGGTCAGCATAAAAGGACCTCACGACCTCCAGAATCCCTGACCTGGACTTTGTCAAGGAACCTGTACTGTCCTTAAGGCCAACAACCGTTTTAACAGCTACACCTTGTTTGCAGTTCTGGTAAGGGTCAGGCGAGTGGTACTTCCCATAGTCCCTCTCCAGAACCAAAGAGGCATGCCAGTCATATTGACACTTCCTGAGAAGGAGTTTCACTTCGGAGATTGCCCCAGGATCTCCTCCTCTCGAGACAAGAATATCCAACTTCCTCCGTAAACGTTGGTAGGTCATGTATTTATTAAACTGCTTTCTATTGGCTAGGCCCCTGAAGAATCCAGCAATCCTCTTTTTGGTCAGCTCCCACCACTCAGCCTTGCTGCTACAAAAGTCCAGGATGGTCACCTGTGCCTGAAAGAATTCCTCAAAGGATTGTCTAACATGTTCTTCCTTGAGTAGAGTCGAATTCAATCTCCAGATGCCCTTGCCCCTCTGAGGGGCGTCTGAAGCATTCAGGACCACAGATAGCATACAGTGATCAGAGAACTCTACTGCCTGCACCACTGGGGGTGAGAAAGCAGAGGTCTCCTTCAAAAAAAACCTATCTATTCTACTCTGACTATTACCTCGATGAAAGGTGAACCCAGTGTCATCCGGGAGGTGCTTAATGTGCACATCCACAAGACCAGCATCCCTAACCATACTATTTAAAAAAACGCTATCATATCCCAGCCTGTCCTTGAAGTCCTTCCTGTCCTTGGGCCTAGTTACTGTATTAAAGTCACCTCCAAAGACCACTTGCCGGGATGTAAAAAGAAATGGCTTGATCCTTGTAAAAAGGCATTTCCTGTCCCACTTTGTGTGCGGTCCATAAACATTAATTAGGCGCAGGTCCTGCCCTCCCACAAGGACGTCTAAGACCATACATCTCCCAATCTCCACCTCAATAACCCGCCGGACAGTTACCATGCCGGTTTTAAACAACACCGCCACACCGCCGTAAGGCTCGGCCGCAAGAGACCAGTAAGATGGATCATACCTCCACTCTCTCTTGGCCATATGAATATCTGCCAAGGAGGTGAGCCTAGTCTCTTGCAAAAATAAAATTTCAGCATCTAATTGGCTGAACAAAAAGAAGGCCATAGAACGAGCTCTTACTGACTTAATGCTGGCGACATTTATTGTCACCACTTTTAACGGAGGGGGAACCGCCATTTGGGTTATTGGGTGGATTGCTTCTTAGCTCCCCTCTGCTGCTCATCACCAGAAGCCTCTCTCTTTCTTGAGGCCGCCTCAAACTCCATTTCGGAATCAGAACTTCGCTCCGAAGAAGCTCCAGATGAAGAGATATCCCAATTAGAGGACCTATAACGGTTGGAGACAGGCACTGGAGCCTGTTCTGTCCTCACCACCTGCTTCTTCCGCTTCCCAACCTTCCTTCTCTGTTCCAGGTACTGCAGGTCAGCTTCAGAGATGCCCTCATCTCCCGTTTTTTTCTTTGGAGTCTCTACAGAAGACTCCTTTACAGAGGAAGAAGCGACCTTTTTAGTACCCACTACCACTCCTGGTGGGGGGGGTGCTCCCTTTGAGTCAGACTTAGGAGGGGTAGACTCCTGGGGGGGAACTGACTCAGGGGGCACAGACTTGGAAGGTTCTGACACAAGAGGAGGGGATACAGTAGGCTGGGGGGACACAGAGACAGATACAGAAGGAATACTTACAGACACAGGAGGGGTGGCCACAGGAACTGGGGAGGGATCCTGAGCAGGACCAGGGGAGACGGTCACCCCAGAGGAGGATGGTACACCAGGGGCCTCACCCTCCATCCTGTCCAGCCTTGACATGTCATCAATTACCTCCTTCTCCATATTGTGCCAGGCTTCAGGACACCTGCTGTAGGGGTGGCCAAGGCGCAGGCACAGGTTGCACCTGATCATCTCGGTGCAGTCCCTAGCCATATGACCCTGACCCCGACACACTGAACATATCAAGGCTGAACAGGAAGAGCTCAAATGCCCCTTTTCTCCACAGCGGTGACACAGCTTCGGCTGACCAGGGTAGAAAATAGTCATCCTATCCCTCCCTATAAAAGCTGAGGAGGGCAGGTGACGGACAACATTCCCATCCCTGGCCAACCTGACTGTAACCGACCAACCCCCAGTCCAGATGTTACGCTCATCAAGGATTTTGCTGGGCTTAGTCAAAACCTCACCATAGTTCCTTAACCAGACCTCTAGGTCCCGAGCAGGAACACTCTCATTAGTGAGTATGATGGTTATCTTTTTCACCGTTGACCTTTGCGAAACCGCAACTGGGGCCAGACCTTCCCATTCAGGTCTTGACCTGCACCGAGCCTCATATCGCTCCCAGAACAGGTCAAGACCCTCTGGCCTGGTGAAACTAATGGTATAATCCCGTGTCCCAGCTACATGTATTAGAGCATACAGATCATTTGCCCCAAAACCCATCTCTAAAATCAAATCCACCACTGCACGCCGTGCTGGAGGGATCGCACCACCTTCCCATTTGAGAATTACCACATTTCTTCTCGGACCCCCAGCAGAAGCCAGAGACCCAAGACCAGATCCCGGGGTGCCCAAAGTGGTAGGCTGCAGGGGGAAACCCCGCTTGGGGGCGGAGCTACCAGGAGCAGAGCGTACCACCTGAGCAAACGTGGGTTTATCAGGGCCAAGGCCCCACACTGAAGTTACAGCAGTCTGTACATTACTATTATTATTCACTACTTGAACGGAGTTGGTAGGACTGTCCATCACACTTGTACTGGGACCATTGTTCATCACACTTGTACTGGGATGATTTTTATCAGTCACACAAATATCCACATTCTTATCAGGAATAGTCACAGTTTCTGCTGCAATGCCAGCTGTCTCCTGAAGCTGTGCTGTAGAGTCTTCAGCAGGTTTGGGGCAAACAGCTTCAGATTCAGCTAAATGGGGGTTAATAGGCTCTGCTGAATGTTGCAGTTCATCTGCAGGAATGTCATTTTTTAAATGCAAACTTTGCTGTACTGCAGCATCAGCAGGCACAGCATTGCTACACATAGGACTAGCAGCCTGATTGTCAATGGGCACATTGTCAGTATCAGTCACAAAAACTGTTTTATGCACCACATGGGGCTTGACGGGCTTAACCTTGTCAGGCACATTATCTGTTATGTCCTCCTCATGGAACACCAGCTGATCACCCCGCAAAGGAGACTCCATTGCCTGGATTACCTTGAGCATGCCTCCTGAGTCCTGGGAAGGCATGGGGCTGCTTACCTCTCCCTGAGGGGACAGGGGGTCTGAACTGGGGGTCTCCTCCTCCACCTCCATCTTTGTCATCCTGGCAAACCTTCTGTCATTACAGAATTTTTCTTTGAAGGGCCCATCTCTGCCTTCCATCATGGCCACAATGGTCTCCTGGTGTTCCACCCGGACCTTGGCCAGTTGGATCTCCGGATCCATGGATCCACGTTTCTGGCTATGTAAGCCCTCACGCTGCCTTCTCAAGCGCTTCACCTCGGCTCTGAGCTTGTACAGCTTGTCTCTTTCTCTATTCAGGACTTTAATCCCGGCCACCACTCGCTCCCGGATGGCCTCTGAGCCTTCATCTTCACCAGGGGTAGAGAGATCCCCAGCCATGGCTTGTGCAGGAGCAGGCATGTTACCTGATGGCCCAGGAGATGGCTGGGAGCTTCCAGCAGGAGAGGCCCTGCTGGCCTCCATGGCTTCCCCAGAAAGGGGCCAGGAGAGCTGGGATAGATTTCCTCACCAGTCCCCTCTCACACAGATCAGCAGCAGCTCCAGAGACAGCCTCCTCCTGACACACCTGTGCTCCAATGATGGGTGGGGCACTATTCCTCCCACTGACACCAATGATGGGGCACTATTCCTCCCACTGACACCAATGATGGCTCCACTATTCCTCCCACTGATACCAATGATGGGGCACTATTCCTCCCTCTGTTACCAATGATGGGGCACTATTCCTCCCACTGATACCAATGATGGGGCACTATTCCTCCCACTGACACCAGTGATGAGCCACTATTCCTCCCACTGACACCAATGATGGGACACTATTCCTCCTACTGTTACCAATGATGGGGCACTATTCCACCCACCGACACCAATGATGGGACACTATTCCTCCTACTGATACCAATGATGGGGCACTATTCCTCCTACTGATACCAATGATGAGGCACTATTCCTCCCACTGACACCAATGATGGGGCACTATTACCCCCACTGTTACCAATGATGGGGCACTATTCCACCCACCGACACCAATGATGGGCCACTATTCCTCTCACTGACACCAATGATGGGGCACTATTCCTCCCACTGTTACTAATGATGGGGCACTATTCCTCCCACTGATACCAATTATGGGGCACTATTCCTCCCACTGATACCAAAGATGGGGCACTATTCCTCCTACTGATACCAATATTGAGCCACTATTCCTCCCACTGACACCAATGATGGGGCACTATTCCTCCCACTGTTACTAATGATGGGGCACTATTCCTCCCACTGATACCAATGATGGGGCACTATTCCTCCCACTGATACCAATGATGGAGCACTATTCCTCCTACTGATACCAATGATGGGACACTATTCATCCCACTGACACCAATGATGGGACACTATTCATACCACTGAGACCAATGATGGGGCACTATTCCTCCCACTGATACAATGATGGGACACTGTTCAACCCACTGACACCAATGGTGGGGCACTATTCATCCCACTGAGACCAATGATGGGGCACTATTCCTCCCACTGATATCAATGTTGTGACACTATTCCTCCACTGATACCAATGATGGGGCACTATTCATCCCACTGACACAAATGATGGGACACTATTCCTCCTACTAATACCAATGATGGGGCACTATTCCTCCTACTGATACCAATGATGAGGCACTATTCCTCCCACTGACACCAATAATGGGGCACTATTACTCCCACTGTTACCAATGATGGGGCACTATTCCACCCACTGACACCAATAATGGGGCACTATTCCTCCCACTGATACCAATGATGGGGCACTATTGTTCCTACTGATACCAATGATGAGCCACTATTCCTCCCACTGACACCAATGATGGGGCACTATTCCTCCCACTGCTACCAATGATGGGGCACTATTCCTCCCACTGTTACTAATGATGGGGCACTATTCCTCCCACTGCTACCAATGATGGGGCACTATTCCTCCCACTGCTACCAATGATGGGGCACTATTCCTCCCACTGTTACTAATGATGGGGCACTATTCCTCCCACTGATACCAATGATGGGGCACTATTCCTCCCACTGTGACTAATGATGGGGCACTACTCCTACCACTGATACCAATGAAGGGGCACTATTCCTCCCACTGATACCAATGATGGGGCACTATTCCTCCCACTGATACCAATGATGGGGCACTATTCCTCCCACTGATACCAATGATGGGGCACTACGGCACACTTTTAGGAGATATTTACAGTACCTATAGGTACAAACAATACAAGGAGGTTTACAACCTCTTTAACCACTTCATCCCCGGAAAGATTTACCCCCTTCCTGACCAGAGCACTTTTTACAATTTGGCACTGCGTCGCTTTAACTGCTAATTGCGCGGTCATGCAATGCTGTACCCAAACAAAATTTGCGTCCTTTTCTTCCCACAAATAGAGCTTTCTTTTGATGGTATTTGATCACCTCTGCGGTTTTTATTTTTTGCGCTATTAACGGAAAAAGACCGAAAATTTTGAAAAAAAAACAACATTTTCTACTTTTTGTTATAAAAAAAATCCAATAAACTAAATTTTAGTCATACATTTAGGCAAAATGTATTCGGCCACATGTCTTTGGTAAAAAAAAAATGTCAATAAGCATATATTTATTGGTTTGCGCAAAAGTTATAGCGCCTACAAACTAGGGTACATTTTCTGGAATTTACACAGCTTTTAGTTTATGACTGCCTATGTCATTTCTTGAGGTGCTAAAATGGCAGGGCAGTACAAAACCCCCACAAATGACACCATTTTGGAAAGTAGACACCCCAAGGAAATTGCTGAGAGGCATGTTGAGCCCATTGAATATTTATTTTTTTTGTCCCAAGTGATTGAATAATGACAAAAAAAAAAAATACAGAAAGTTGTCACTAAATGATATATTGCTCACACAGGCCATGGGCATATGTGGAATTGCACCCCAAAATACATTCAGCTGCTTCTCCTGAGTACGGGGATACCACATGTGTGGGACTTTTTGGGAGCCTAGCCGCGTACGGGGCCCCGAAAACTAATCACCGCCTTCAGGATTTCTAAGGGTGTAAATTTTTGATTTCACTCCTCACTGCCTATCACAGTTTTGAAAGCCATAAAATGCCAAGATAGCACAACCCCCCCCCAAATGACCCCATTTTGGAAAGTAGACACCCCAAGCTATTTGCTGAGAGGCATGTTGAGTCCATGGAATATTTTATATTTTGCCACAAGTTGCGGGAAAATTACAAACTTTTTTTTTTTTTTTTGCACAAAGTTGTCACTAAATGATATATTGCTCAAACATGCCATGGGAATATGTGGAATTACACCCCAAAATAAATGCAGCTCTCATTTGTTTTTGAAAATGAAGAAAGAAAAGAAAAAAAATTTTTTTTTTTCTTTTTACAATTTTCAAAACTTTGTGACAAAAAGTGAGGCCTGCAAAATACTCACTATACCTCTCAGCAAATAGCTTGGGGTGTCTACTTTCCAAAATGGGGTCATTTGGGGGGGTTTTGTGCCACCTGGGCATTCCATGGCCTCCGAAACTGTGATAGGCAGTGAAGAGTGAAATCAAAAATTTACACCCTTAGAAAGCCTGAAGGCGGTGCTTGGTTTTCGGGGTCCTGTACGCGGCTAGGCTCCCAAAAAGTCTCACACATGTGGTATCCCCGTACTCAGGAGAAGCAACAGAATGTATTTTGGGGTGTAATTTCACATATTCCCATGGCATGTTTGAGCAATATATCATTTAGTGACAATTTTGTGCAAAAAAAAAAAAAATTTGTCTCTTTCCCGCAACTTGTGTCGCAATATAAAGTATTCCATGGACTCCACATGCCTCTCAGCAAATAGCTTGGGGTGTCTACTTTCCAAAATGGGGTCATTTGGGGGGTTTGAACTGTCCTGGCATTTTATGCACAACATTTAGAAGCTTATGTCACACATCACCCACTCTTCTAACCACTTGAAGACAAAGCCCTTTCTGACACTATTTGTGTACATGAAAAAAATAATTTTTTTTGCAAGAAAATTACTTTGAACCCCCAAACATTATATATTTTTTAAAGCAAAGGCCCTACAGATTAAAATGGTGGGTGTTTCATTTTTTTTTCACACAGTATTTGCGCAGTGATTTTTCAAATGCATTTTTTGGGGAAAAAACACACTTTTTAAAATTTGAATGCACTAAAACACACTATATTGCCCAAATGTTTGATGAAATAAAAAAGATGATCTTAGGCCGAGTACATGGATACCAAACATGACATGCTTTAAAATTGTGCACAAACGTGCAGTGGCGACAAACTACATACATTTTTAAAAGCCTTTAAAAGCCTTTACAGGTTACCACTTTAGATTTACAGAGGAGGTCTACTGCTAAAATTACTGCCCTCGATCTGACCTTCGTGGTGATACCTCACATGCATGGTGCAATTGCTGTTTACATTTGACGCCAGACCGACGCTTGTGTTCGCCTTTGCGCGAGAGCGGGGGGGGGACAGGGGTGCTCTTTTTTTTTTTTTTATCTTATTTTTAAACTGTTCCTTTCATTTTTTTTTTTTTTAGCATTTTTATTGTTATGTCAGGGAATGTAAATATCACCTATGATAGCAATAGGTAGTGACAGGTACTCTTTTTTGAAAAAAAATGGGGTTTATTAGACCCTAGATCTCTCCTCTGCCCTCAAAGCATCTGACCACACCAAGATCGGTGTGATAAAATGCTTTCCCAATTTCCCAATGGCGCTGTTTACATCCGGTGAAATCTAAGTCATAAAATGCTCGTAGCTTCCGGTTTCTTAGGCCATAGAGATGATTGGAGCCACTCTGGTCTCTGATCAGCTCTATGGTCAGCTGGCTGAATCACCGGCTGCATTCTCAGGTTCCCTGTTAGGACAGGGGAGCCAGAGAAAAACATGGAAGACGGTGGGGGGGGCATTCCCTCCCACTGCTTGTAAAAGCAGTCTAGAGGCTAATTAGCTGCTAGGATTGCTTTTACATGAAAGCCGACTGCTGGCTGAAAAGAATGATACCAAGATGATACCTAAACCTGCAGGCATCATTCTGGTATATAAAATGTAAAGATTTAGCGCAATATTAAGTAGGATTAAAATAAGTGAGTAAATAAATAAATATATTCACGTGTGTCATATATGTGCAAATCGCATAATAAATGAAGTGGAACGTGACAATAATAGTGCTAATAAGTGGGCTATTACTACAAGGGATAAAATATCTCAATAATGTAGCATCTAGCTAAAACCATTATCTATTAATAGTGTTGATTAATAGCAGCAAAAAAACATGCATGAAAACCACAATGGGAATAATCATAAATAAAATAATAGAAATGATGATAAAATGCACAATCCTAAAACACTGGTGCAGGTGAATGTAAAATATATATGTATCAAACTTGGGACATCACTCCATAATCACATACGAGATAATAGGTAAAAAAGGAAACCAATCATGAGCACTCTGTAAAGCATGGAAAGTGCTATTGGGGAATCATGGGTTAAAAATGAAAAAGTCTATAAATAGATGCCGTTTTTTTCATTCAGTTATGATGCATAAGGTAGACTAGGTGCAAGACCCTGTTGTTGGTGTATCCTCTAATGGTCTCTTAGGATCCTCACCTTCATATTGTAGAAAAACAGCATTCAGTAGTGCAGGATTTGTTGTTCTGGCAGCTGTCACCGAGGTCTCTGCTCTCTCTGTGGTTAATCCTCAATCCATCACTCTCTGTATCTCCAAGGTGGCTCTCTCAGTAGTAAGGGAGATAAACCAGAGATTGGGGAGGGGGAGAAAACAGAGGCTCCACTAGTGTATTAAAGTTTATTTAAAAGCAGGGGGATTTATTAAAAGTATTGCTCTTACATTTGGAAAAAGTATAACAGGCAGAGTAATGATAATAAGGGTTGTGGCGTTCTCAGCGCCCTCTCACTTGTGCTTCAAAGATGTGTAGAACCGCTCAGCCAATCCCTACGCGTTACGACACCCTCACGTGTCTTCATCCCCAGATGAAGACACGTGAGGGTGTCGTAACGCGTTTCCTTTTTATTATTATTATTATTATTATTATACAGTATTTATATAGCGCCAACAGTTTACGTAGCGCTTTACAACTTGAGGGTAGACAGTACAAATACAATACAATTTGATACAGTAGGAATCAGAGGGCCCTGCTCCTTAGAGCTTACAATCTAAGAGGGAAGGTCAAGAGATACAAGAGGTAATAACTGTGGGTGATGTGCTGATTGAGAAGATAAATGTACAGTTGTTAGGTGGGGGCCAGATAGGCTTCTCTGAAGAGATGAGTTTTCAGGGATCGTCTGAAAGTGGATAAAGTAGGAGAAAATAGGACGGATTGGGGTAGAGCATTCCAGAGGATGGGGGAGGCTCTGGAGAAGTCCTGAAGGCGAGCATGGGATGAGGTGACAAGGGAGTTTGAGAGCAGGAGGTCTTGGGAGGAGCGAAGAGAACGATTAGGTTGGTATTTTGTGACTAGGTTAGAGATGTAGCTAGGGGCCAGGTTGTGGATGGCTTTGTAAGTTATAGTTAGTATCTTGAATTTAATTCGGTGACTGAGTGGCAGCCAATGGAGGGATTGGCAGAGGGGTGTAGCAGACGCTGAGCGGTTTGTGTGGTGGATGAGCCTGGCCGCAGCGTTCATGATGGACTGAAGTGGGGATAGCCTATTTAGAGGTAAACCAATGAGGAGGGAGTTGCAGTAGTCAAGGCGGGAGATGACCAGGGAGTGGATTAGAAGCTTTGTGGTGTCATTGGTTAGGAAGGGGCGTATCTTGGAGATGTTGCGAAGACAGAGGCGGCAAGCTTTGGATAGTGATAGAATGTGGGGTCGAAAGGTTAGTTCAGAGTCCAGGATTACACCTAGGACCTTGGCGTGGGGAGATGGGTTGATAGTTGAGCCGTTGATCTTGACAGGGAGATCAGGGGAAGTGGCACCTGAGGGAGGAAATATCATGAGCTCGGTTTTGGATAGGTTGAGTTTGAGAAAGTGATGTGACATCCAGGCTGATATGTCTGCTAGTAAGTTGGTAATGCGTGAGGAGACAGATGGAGAGAGCTGGGGGGTGGAGAGATAGATTTGGGTGTCATCAGCGTAGAGATGATATTTAAAGCCGTGGGAGGCAATCAACTGACCCAAGGAGGTGGTGTAGATTGAGAAAAGGAGAGGTCCGAGAACAGAACCTTGGGGGACCCCAACGGAAAAAGGAAGAGGAGAGGAGGAAGTAGAGTTGTAAGTGACACTGAAGGAGCGGTGGGATAGGTAGGATGAGAATCAGCGAAGAGTACAGTCACAGAGACCAAAGGAGTGGAGTTTTTTGAGGAGGAGGGGGTGGTCCACTGTGTCAAAGGCAGCAGAGAGATCCAGGAGAAGTAGTACAGAATAGTGTCCATTGGCTTTAGCCATTAGTAGGTCATTTGAGAGTTTAAGGAGAGCAGTTTCCGTGGAGTGTTGAGGGCGAAAACCGGACTGAAGGGGATCAAGAAGTTTATTCATGGTCAGATGGTCGCTTAGTCGGTTGTAGACCAGTCTTTCAAGAAGTTTGGAGGAGAAGGAGAGTAAGGAGATGGGACGTAAGTTGTTGAGACTGGTGGGATCCAGTGAGGGCTTTTTTAGTATGGGGGTGACTAGCGCATGTTTTAGAGAGTTTGGGAAGATGCCACAAGAGAGGGAGAGGTTGAAAATGTGAGTTAGAGAGCGTAGAATTGAGTCAGAGGGTGAGCGTAGCATTTGCGAGGGAACAGGATCCAGGGGGCAAGTGGTTAGATGAGTGCTAGATAAAAGTTTAGCAACCTCAGTAGTAGTAGCAGGGTTGAATGAGGGAAGTGATGATTGTATCTGCGGACATGGGGTGTTGCATGGGGGAGGTTTTTGCGCATTGGCGATCTCCTCATGAATTGTATCAATCTTAGTTTTGAAGTGATTGGCAATCTCCTGGGCAGTGAGTGAGTTGGTGGGTGGAGGCAGTGGAGGACAGAGTAGAGTGTTGAAGGTAGAGAAGAGTTGACGTGGACTGGATGAGAAGGTGTTGATGAGTGTGATAAAGTAGGTCTGTTTGGCAGTGTGAAGGCAGGAGTAGTATTTTAGGAGGGCAGATTTATATTGTGTGAAGTCTTCCTGGGTCTTAGTTTTATGCCACAGGCGCCCATGAGCGCGGCTACGTTTTCTGAGACTTCTGGTGTCATCTGTTTGCCAGGGTTGTAGCAGTCGTGGCCTAATTCTGCATGTAGTGAGGGGGGCCAGCTTGTCTAGGGAGGAAGACAGTGAGCTGTTGTAGATGAAAGTAGCTAGGTTGGGGCAGGACAGGGGGGAGATTTTGTCATAGAGGTGATCAGTAGCAGAGTAGAGAAGAGAAGGGTTGAGGTGGCGAAGCTTTCTGCGTGTAACTGTTAGGCGGTTGGAGGGAGAAGAGGTGGAAGACAAGGAGAGAGCAAAAGTAATAAGGTGGTGATCAGAGAGTGGGAGTGGATTGTTGGAAAGGTTGCACGGAGTGCACAGATAGGAGAAGGCAAGGTCAAGGGTGTTGCCATTGGAGTGGGTAGGAGCCTGTATCCATTGCTTCAGGTCAAGCGATGAGGTTAGACTGAGAAGTTTAGAAGTAATAGTACTGTTATGCCGCGTACACACGGTCGGACTTTTCAGCTACAAAAGTCCGACAGCCTGTCCGACAGACTTCCGGCGGACTTTCGGCGGGCTTGCGGCAGACTTTCTAACGAACGGACTTGCCTACACATGACCACACAAAAGTCAGACGGATTCGTACGTGATGACGTACAACGGACTAAAATATGGAAGTTCATAGCCAGTAGCCAATAGCTGCCCTAGCGTGGGTTTTTGTCCGTCGGACTAGCACACAGACGAGCGGATTTTGGGGTCCGTCGTAGTTACGACGTAAAGATTTGAAGCATGTTTCAAATCTAAAGTCCGTCGGATTTGAGGCTAAAAAAGTCCATTGAAAGTCCGGAGAAGCCCACACACGATCGGATTACCAGCCAGCTTTAGTCCGTCAGCGTCCGTTGGACTTTTGTAGACGAAAAGTCCGACCGTGTGTACGCGGCATTAGTGTTGACGGGGATGTTGAAGTCCCCAAGAATAATTGTGGGGATTTCAGAAGAGAGAAAGTAGGGTAGCCAGGCAGAGAAGTCATCAAGAAAGGCTGATACCGGTCCAGGGGGCCGGTAGATGACAGCAATTCTTAGAGAAATGGGAGAGAAAAGACGAATGCAGTGTGCCTCAAAAGAGGAGAGTGTCAGAGAGGGAGGTGGGTGAAGAACCTGATAGGTGCTGCATGGGGCTAGAAGGATTCCCACTCCACCTCCCTTCCGTCCACTTGGTCTGGGGGAGTGAGTCCAGAGAAGGCCCCCATGGGAGAGGGAAGCAGGAGAAATAGTATCCGATTCATGAAGCCAGGTTTCAGTAATGGCAAGTAGGTTAAAGGAATTTGTGATGAAGAGGTCGTGGAGGGCGGTGAGTTTGTTGCAGACAGAACGTGCATTCCACAGGGCACAGGAAAAGGGGGGGCTGGTTTTGGAAAGAGGAATAGAGACCAAGTTCTGTGGGTTGCGGCTCCTGCCAGAGGGTGTAGGGGGATGGGAGCGTTGGGCAAAGACAGATGATGGTGGCCCAGGGTTTGGGGATATGTCACCAGAGATTAGGAGAAGCAGGAGGGTGAGGGAGGTAATGTGGGACTGTGATTTATGTGAAGGGGCATGTCTCAGAGTACTGGAGGTTTTATCAGTGTATGGAGGTAGAATGAGCAAGAGTTGGTAGGAGCAGTAGTAGGGGGAAGACAGAAGGCAGGGTGATATGTATAAGCAGGCGGGTGGAGAGGGGGGGTGAAGGTAAGAGAGTTTGAGGAGAGAGGAGAGGAGTGTCAGAAGCAGTGGTAGAGAGTGCATGTTACAGAGTGGAAGGAGAGCTTAATAGAGAGACAGGGTCACCTGCAGTCTGTTAGCTGCTTTCCAGTGCAGATTGCTGTATTCGTTTGTTTCGTGCAATCGCTGAAGTGCAGAGATTGAAGTGCATATCACTTGTAGAAAGAATCACTTAGAGATAGAAGCCTTAAGGATAGAAGCCATTGCAATGTGCTCCCCCGATAATAATACCTATTATCTCGTATGTGATTATGGAGTGATGTCCCAAGTTTGATACATATATATTTTACATTCACCTGCACCAGTGTTTTAGGATTGTGCATTTTATCATAATTTCTATTATTTTATTTATGATTATTCCCATTGTGGTTTTCATGCACGTTTTTTTGCTGCTATTAATCAACACTATTAATGGATAATGGTTTTAGCTAGATGCTACATTATTGAGATATTTTATCCCTTGTAGTAATAGCCCACTTATTAGCACTATTATTGTCACGCTCCACTTCATTTATTATGCGATTTGCACATATATGACACACGTGAATATATTTATTTATTTACTCACTTATTTTAATCCTACTTAATATTGCGCAAAATCTTTACATTCTATATTTTATCAAGTGTTGTGTGTGAACACCTCAATTTTGCTGCAATATTATTGGTCACCTTTTATGCGTTTTTTATTTGTGTCACTTTGCAACCAGTTTTTACTTTTACATCCGACAAGCGCGAGGGACACTATACACTTGATCTATAATTCTGGTATAACCACTCAAAGTCCAGCAACATACCAGTACGTTGCTGGTCCTTGTTGGGCATATATTGTAATCTTTTTTTTTCATGCAGCCTGTGGGCTGAACGAAAAAAAGAGATTGATTGGTGGGTATGCCCACCATTAGAATACCTCCCTTCATCCACCCACTTCTAATGATGGGCATACATGCACCATTTATATATGCCGAAGCATGGGGGCATCCTCCCGCAAAAGTTAGAAACAAATCGCTCCTCCGCCCTCTGCTGCCCCCATGCTTCGGCATATATCACCTCCAACAGCGCTGGAGTCACGGCTTTATGTATCGTGGGAGCAAACGCTGTTGCTGTCAAGATAAATAAATCTGTGCTGCAGCTGAATGGCGTACCTGAAGACAAAAAAAATGGTTAACAATAAAACACAGTAAACAGTAAAGTATAAAAAATTGCATACCTGAAAAGCAAACATGATAAAACATAATAACAATAAAACATTGCAGAATAGAATAGAATACAGTAAAAAAGAGCAGAACAATAGAGAGAGAATATAGAGAGAGAGAGAGGGAACAATAAAACGACAACTAATTTTGTTTTATTTTATATATATATATATATATATATATATATATATATATATATATATATATATATATATACATATATTTTTACACTTTTTTTTGTAACTGTAACTTTTATAACTGTAACCGGTTCCAGGTTCGGGTCTCTCAAAATGCGATGGCATCTTGGGAGACCCTGTGAAAGTGTGTCCTAGTCTGTGCAATGCTGTATCCTACGCTAATACTCAACTAGTGCATGGTAGCGTTCAAAACATTCACCAATGTAAAGACCAGGATTGTCAGGACAGGAGGGACAATAATAGCGGGTGTCACGCATATATCCGCACTTGCTGCAGACACGACATCTTTTTTTGGGGGTTCGTTGGGTAGGGGTACTCGGGGGGACATAAAGAAAATGCCTCTCATGCAGCCGGCTTACTGCATTTGGTTGGGGATGTGAATGGGGGAAGTACGGGTGCTGCAGAAGCGGTGGGTTCCCAATTAGGATTGGCGAACGCAGCAGGAAGGGCATTATGGGCACGACGGGCCTGTATTTGTCTTCTTGGTGGCAGTGGGACACTACTTGTGCTTGCCACCTCACCAGCTTGAACTGCACTTATGGGACTCGCCACGTCACCAAGTGTTACTGCAGTGCTGGTTTGACTACGACCGGGGTGTATTAGGCCGCTGGTGCTTGCCAGTTCACCAAAACACTATCAAAAAAACAGTTAGCGATCGCAGGGATCAGGCCTGACTCTGCGAACGCTGCAGTTATGCGTTTAGTGTTTTGTAAGTGACAGTGGTCGATCGATACTGCACTTGGGTGGGCTGGGCCGGGCCGAGGGGCAAAATGCAGGTGCTAGCAGGTATCTGGGCTGATCCCACTAACACTGTGTTTTTGGGAACCCTAAACTGCTGGGGACGCTAGTATAGATCTGATCGGATCAGATATTGATCCGTTCAGATACTATACCACTAAGGGAGGCGTATGCTGCGTGCGTGGGTGTTAGTGGTACTGGCACTAACCTGATATTGCCTGGGGCGACGCAGACCTTATCTGACCCTAAAACCTAATTTATATCACCCGCCGGGTGATCAGGGGGCTAAACCTTTATTAGGTAATAAACGGCGGGTGCCCTGACACTATAAAAAATAAACTAACTAACCAGCATCACCCGTAACAGTTATATGGTGATCACTGGTGAAAGGGTTAACTAGGGGGCAATCAGGGGGTTAAAACCTTTATTAGGTAGTATATGGGGGTCCCTGTCACTATAAAACGCTGATAGCGAACCTATATATTTACCTCCCTAACTAGCGTCACCAGTAACACTAATACAGCGATCAGAAAAACGATTGCTTAGTGACACTGGCGACAGGGGATGATCAAGGGTTTACTATACAGCAGCAGAGGAAGATTCTCATTCGTTGGGAGCGATCGTGAGGGGGTGGCCACGAATGAGTGGTCTCCCCCTCAACCTGGATCGCTCCCCTAACGATGCCGACCGCCTCGGGCACCGGGGGGGGGGGGGGGGGGCGCGAGGCAGATCACTTACCAGGTACGTGATTTTGCCTGCCCGTGCCATTCTGCCGCAGTATATCTGCGTTAGGCGGTCGGCAAGTGGTTAAAGCTCAATAAGAGATTTGGGGACTTTTTTGACCCCAGATCTCTCCATAAAGAGGAACTGTCATGCTTATTTCTAAGTTTGCATCCCTTGCAAGTGATAAAAAAAATTCAAAAAAAAAAAAGAGACAGTGTAAAAATGAAGAATAAAAAGCAAAATAAATAAGTAAAAAAAAAAATAAGTAAAGCACTCCCCATCCCTCCATGCTCACGCGCAGAAATAAATGCATACTGTATGTAAGCTGCGCACACATATGTAAACGAAACTCAAACCACACATGTGAGGTATCACCGCAATCGTTAGCGCGAGATGAGGCACAGGCACTGACTACAGTGAGACTGCGATTATGGGCACAGTGAGACTGCATTATGGGCACGCTGAGACTGCATTATGGGCACGGTGAGACTACATTATGGGCACGGTGAGACTACATTATGGGCACGGTGAGGCTACCATTATAGGCACGGTGAGGCTGTGATTATGGGCACGGTGAGACAGCATTATGGGAACGGCGAGGCTGCGATTATGGGCATGGTAAGTCTGAGATTATGGGCACGGTGAGACAGCATTATGGGAACGGTGAGGCTGTGATTATGGGCACGGTAAGTCTGAGATTATGGGCACGGTGAGACTGCATTATGGGCACAGTAAGGCTGCGATTATGGGCACGGTGAGGCTGCGATTATGGGCATGGTAAGGCTGAGATTATGGGCACGGTGAGGCTGAGTTTATGACATGTAACGTCCTAGCCATGCCCCGCTGTGTCCGGCTTCGGCCGTTGCCATAACAATGGTACTAAATCCGCTAAAAGTAGTTGGATCTGTATGTGCGTTATAATTAATCAAAATTAGTCGATTAATCGGTTAAAAAAAAATAAATAATTGAACACGAAAATTTTAATCAGTAACAGCCCTAATATATATATATATATTATTTATTTTCATTTAAAAATTAATAATTAATAAATTAAATATTAGATCTATTTACTTGGCGTAACATAATCTCTTTCACATTAAAAAAAAAATTATATATATATATATATATATATATATATATATATATATATATATATATATATATATATATATATATATATATATATATATATATATATATATATATAAATTTTCAAAATGAAATTATTCATTAATAAATTAAAAATTATATATGAAAAAATTGGGGTAAATATTGTATATATTTTTTTAATAATTCATTAAAGTGTATTTTTTCCCCAAAAAATGTGTTTGCAAAACCACTGCGCAAATTCCGCGTGACATAAAAAATTGCAACAATTTCCATTTTTATTCACTAGGGTCTCTGCTTAAAAAAAAATGTAATGTTTGGGGGTTATAAGTAATTTTCTAGCAAAAATTACAGATTTAAACTTGTAAACAAAAAGTCGCAGAAAAAGCCTGGTGTGGTTATTACATTTACCCATACAATGGTAATCTCATATATTGCAGTCACATTATCTCACCCACTTCCTCTTTTCTTTTTGTTCCTCTCTTCCGCCTTCTTTAAAGCGGAACTTCAGTCATTTTTTCATCTTTCCATCTATTAAATCTTCTGCCCTTGTTGTTGTTGTTTTAACTTTGGACAGTAAAATATATATATTTTTTTCTGCCAGTAAATCCCTTATACAGCCCAAATCCTGTTTCTTGTCTGGGCAATAGCCTAGGCTTATGACATCGTGCACAGCTCTCTCTCACTCTTGTGAGAGTTTGCCAGGAAGGGAGGGGGGATGAGTCATAAGAGGGCCAATGAGAGCTGCAGAGCTGGAGGTGCCTCTGTGTGTCTGTGTAAATCCAGGAAGTGAACAGGCAGCACCTTCAGCTGCCCACAGTTAAAATGGCGGCAGCCAGACTTAGTGGAGGGAAATTTCTGAAGCTTATTTGGCAAGTACAGAATCAAAGTATATATATAATAATATGCAAAGTGGTTGGAGGGAAGTTTCAGAATGGCAAAGATGTTTTAATTACAAATTACAAATTATCTGAGCAGACTGCAGTTACTCTAAATATTTTTGTTCCTTCGAAATATTTAGATAATAGATGATCACTTCAGACATCCTCCACATTTCCTGTCATACAGAGCATCTAGAAAGTATTCACAGGACTTCACTTTTTCCACATTTTGTTATGTTACAGCCTTATTCCAAAATAATTAAATTAATTATTTTCCCAAAAATTCTACAAACAATCCTCCACAATGACAATGTGAAAGAAGTTTGTTTAAAATCTTTGCAAATTTATTAAAAATAAAAAATAATCAACTCCTATGTACATAAGTATTCGCAGCCTTTGCTCAATACTTTGGTGAAGCTCCTTTGGCACCAATAACAGTCTCAAGTCTTTTTGAGTATGATGCTAGCTTGACACACCTATTTTTGGGAAGTTTCTCCCATTCTTCTTTGCAGCACCTCTCAAGCTCCATCAGGTTAGATGGAGTGTGTCGTGCACAGCCATTTTCAGATCTCTCCAGAGATGTTCACTCAGGTTCAAGTCTGGGCTCTGGCTGGGCCACTCAAGGACATTCACAGAGTTGTCCCGTAGCCACACCTTTGTTATCTTGGCTGTGTGTTTAGGGACGTTGTCCTGTTGGAAGATGAACCTTCACCCCAGTCTGAGGTCCAGAGTGCTCTGGAGCAGGCTATCATCAAGGATGTCTCTGAACATTATTACATTCATCTTTCCCTCAATCCTGACTAGTCTCCCAGTTCCTTCTGCTGGAAAACATCCTCACAGCATCACCACCTGCCACCACCATGCTTGACTGTATGGATGGTTTTGGCCAGGTGATGAGTGGTGCCTGGTTTCCTCTAGACATGACACTTGTCATTCAGGCCAAAGAGTTCAATCTTTGTTTCATGAGACCAGAGAATTTTGTCTCTCGTGGTCTGAGAGTGCTTCGGGTATCTTTTGGCAAACTCCAGGTGGTCTGTCATGTGCCTTTTACTGAGGAGTGGCTTCCGTTTGGCCACTCTACCATACAGACCTGATTGGTGAAGTGCTGCAGAGATGGTGGTGCTCCTTTCTACGCTGGAGCTTTGTCAGAGTGACCATTGGGTTCTTGGTCACCTCCCTGACTAAGACCCTTCTCCCCTGAATGCTCAGTTTGGCCGGGGATGGCCTGCTCTAGGAAGAGTCCTGGTTGTTCCAAACTTCTTCCCTTTAAGGATGATGGAGGCCACTGTGCTCATTGGGCCCTTCAATGCTGCAGAAATGTTTCTGTACCCTTCCCCAGATCAGTGCCTCCATACAATCCTGTCTCAAAGGTCTACAGGCAATTCCTTGGACTTCATGGCTTGGTTTGTGCTCTGACAAGCACTGTTAACTGTGGGACCTTATATAGACAGGTGTGCACCTTTCCAAATCATGTCCAACTAAATTAACCACAGGTAGACTCCAATTAAGTTGTAGAATCTCAAGGATGATCAATGGAAACAGGATGCATCCAAGCTCAATTTTGAGTGTCATGGCAAAGGCTGTAAATACTTATGTACATGGGATTTTTTTATCTTTATTAAATTTGCAAAGATTTCAAACAAACTTCTTTCACGTTGTCATTATGGGGTACTGTTTGTAGAATTTTGAGGAAAATAATGAATTTAATCCATTTTGGAATAAAGCTGTAACGTAACAAAATGTGGAAAAAATTAAGCTCTGTGAATACTTTCCGGATGCACTCTGTCACTTTGCTTTAATCAGAGTTGTTACACACTCTGCAACAATAAAATTAAATTCTAATGATCTCTGCTCACAGGTATTCAATAAAGTCAAACTAAATTGTTTTGTGTGTCCATATTATTATTATACAGGTTTTTATATAGCGCCAACAGTTTGTGCAGCACTTAACAAAATGAAGGCAGATGTTACAGTTACATTACAATTTGGTACAAGAGGAATCAGAGGGCTCTGCTCGTTAGAGCTTATAATCTAAGAGGGAAGGTCAATTGATACAAAAGGTAATACCTGTGGGGGATGAGCTGATGGAGGAAGTAAAACAGTGTATTAGTTTGCAGGATAGTCTTCTTTAGAAAGAAGGGTTTTCAGGGATCGTCTAAAGATGGATAGATTAGGGGACAGTCAGACAGATTGGGGTAGGGAGTTCCAAAGGATGGGAGAAGCTCTGGAGAAATCCTGGAGGCGAGCATTGGAGGAGGTGACAAGGGAGCTAGAGAGCAGGAGGTCTTGGGATGACCGAAGAGAGCGGCTTGGTTGGTAGTTTGGGACTAGGTTAGTGATGTAGCTGGGGGCAGAGTTGTGGATGGCTTTGTAAATTATTGTTAGTACTTTGAATTTCATTCGTTGGATGAGTGGAAGCCAGTGGAGGGATTGGCAGAGAGGGGTGGAGGACACTGAATGGTTGGTAAGGTGGATGAGTCTTGCAGCGGCATTCACGGACTGAAGGTGGGATAGTCTATGTAAAGGTGGTCCAATGAGGAGTGAGTTGCAGTAGTCGAGGCGAGAGATGACCAGGGAGTGAATTAGAAGCTTGGTGGTGTCATTAGTTAAAAGGGGCGTATTCTAGAGATGTTGCTGAGGCTAAGGCGGCATGATTTGAGCCCGAAAGGACAGTTCAGAGTCTAAGGTTTCCCCTAGCACCCTGGCATGTGGGGACGGAGTAATAGATGTGCCAATAATCTTGACAGAGAAGTCGGGGGAAGGGGCACGTGGGGGAGGAAATATTATGAGCTTGGTTTTAGATTCAGTTTGAGGAAGTAGTTTGACATCCAGGCTGATATGTCTGTTAGTAAATCAGTGATGATGGGGTGAGCTGGGACACAGAGAGATAGATTTGGGTGTCATCTGCATATAAATGGTAGTGGAAACCATGGGAGGCTATCAGATGACCCAAGGAGGACATGTAGATTGAGAATAGTAGAGGTCCAAGGACAGAACCTTGGGGGACCCCAACCGTAAGAGGAGTTGGAGAGGAGGAAGTGGAGTTGTAAGTGACACTGAAGGTGCGGTGAGATAGGTAAGGTTCGAACCAAAGGAGAACGCAGTCATGGAGACCAAGTAAATTTCCTTTTTTGAGGAGGAGGGGGTGATCAACTGTATCAAAGGCAGCAGAAAGGTCCAAGAGTAAGAGTACGGAATAATGACCGTTGGTTTTGGCTGTTAGTAAGTCGTTTGTGAGTTTTAGGAGGGCAGTTTCTGTCAAGTGCTGTGGGCGAAATCCAGACTGAAGGGGATCAAGAAGGTTATTCTCAATGGGGTGGTCGCTCAGTTGGTTGTAGACTAAACGTTCAAGGAGTTTGGAGGCAAAAGAGAGTAAAGAGATGGGTCTTAGGTTGTTAAGATTGGTGGGGTCCAGTGAGGCCTTTTATGGTATGGGAGTGACTAGCGCATGTTTTAGAGGGTTGGGGAAGATACCAGTAGAGAGGGAGAGGTTGAAGATATGAGTTAAAGAGTGTAGGATAGAGCCAGAGGGTGACCATAGAATTTGAGAAGAAACAGGGTCCAGGGAGCAGGAGATTAGGTGGGTGTTAGAAAAAAGTTTAATGACTTCCTCTATAGTAACTTGGTTAAAAGAAGAAGTATTGATTGTGCAGGAGGACAAAGAGTGTAAAGCGAGGGAGATCTGTAGAGTGGATATATCATGGTATGTATCACTGGTGAAATAATCAAGACCTGTCATTACATGAATACATGTCTGACATGTCAATAATATCATATTTCAGAAAAGCTCCACCCTTTGTCACTAAAAGCCGTCCTTGTGACTTTGTCTAGGCTGAGATGATGTCATCAGTCTGCTGCAGCCAGAAGGAAGCATTGCCTCACTCTCCTCTCCATTAGTGATCAGGCTGTACATTGTAACTTTGTAGCAATGTCACAAGGTGGGAGGCTGCATCAGGAGCTGATTTGTGTCAGGCATTGGTGAACAAGGCCTTGGGACTTACACGATTGTGGTCCTCTCTGAGTCAGCATCTCAGTCCAGAAGAGACAAAGATGGTTATGTCCCTCTGGAGAGAAAATCAGATACAGAAATTAGCGGGTAGAGGGAGCCCTGTGATCTCTGTGAGATAAGTGATATCCTGACACATGACTTGGCAGTTTGCTCTTATTATGATAACATTCCCTGTGGCATTCCCCGTGACGTCAGAGGGGGTCACCCGTTACGTTACGGGTAACCCCGCCCCCTCTGACGTCACAGAGGGGGCGGGGTCACCGGGTGGCCCCACCCTCCATTATATAAGAACTGTCAGAAGAGGAGAAGCGTCACACAGCGGGAACCTTCCATCCAATCGTGGATGTGTAGCAGCCCGAGAAGAAGATGAAAAATAGAAAATGAAGACAAGGAGGCGCCGCGGAGGAAGATGCTGGATGAGAACACCAGAAGAACCATAACAACCAGAAGAGGAAGATGATGGCTGAAGAAACCGAAGCATGAAGGAAGAAAGAAGTTAGAAGAAAGAAGATAGAAGAAATAAAGGAATTGTCAAAAACTCTCTTGTCATTTTTAACATTTTTTACAGTTTTTTTTGTGAAATAGTAGGGGTACATTTGTACCCCCTTACCATTTCACACAGGGGGGAGGGCCGGGATCTGGGGGTCCATTGTTAAAGGGGGCTTCCAGATTCCGATAAGCCCCCCGCCCGCAGACCCCCACAACCACCGGCCAGGGTTGTGGGGATGAGGCCCTTATCCTCATCAACATGGGGACAAGGTGCTTTGGGGGGCTACCCCAATGCACCCTCCCAATGTTGAGGGCATGTGGCCTGGTACGGTTCAGGAGGGGGGGCGCTCTCTCGTCCCCCCCTCTTTTCCTGCGGCCTGCCAGGTTGCATGGTCGGATAAGGGTCTAGCATGGATTTTTGGGGGGACCCCACGCCAATTTTTTTTTAAATTTTGGCGCAGGGTTCCCCTTAAAATCCATACCAGACCTTAAGGGCCTGGTATTGAATTTAGGGGGACCCCCACGTCATTTTTTTTTAAATTTTAGTTTGGGGTTCCCCTGTGGGGAATTCCCATGCCGTTTTTATCAATGAACTTTTATGTGGGTTGGCAATTCATTAATAGCCGCGAGTAGTTTTAAATGACTTTTTTCCTTTGAAATGTCATTTTGCTGTCAGACTGTTCTAAGCATGGGAAACATGCGCCCCTTTACAGGCATACTATAGACACCCCCCAGGTACGAAATTAAAAGGAATATTACACTTTTATTGTTTACCTTTAAGCATTATTAAAATCACTGCTCCTGAAAAAACGTCAGTTTTTAAAACTTTTTTTGCATTGATCCATGTCTCCTGGGGCAGGACCCGGGTCCCTAAACACTTTTTATGACAATAACTTGCATAGCAGCCTTTAAAATGAGCACTTTTGATTTGAAACGTTCGGGTCCCATAGACTTCAATGGGGTTCTAAAGTTCTTGCGAAGTTTTGGTCTGTTTGCAAGTTCTGGTGCGAACCGAACCGGGGGGTGTTTGGCTCATCCTTAGTCTCCAGGTAGATTTAGGTGCACACTGTGCAGAGGACACAGTGCACTAACTGTAAATAGTGAATCTGCCTGCCTGTGGTATTAATAGGAGCAGAACAACAGCAATTGTCTCAAGGTAGCTTTAGGTGCACACTGTGCAGAGGATGCACTACACTAACTGTAAATACTGTAGCTGCCTGCCTGTAGTATTAATAGGATCAAAAGAACACCACCAATTTTCTTCAGGTAGCTTTAGGTGCACACTGTGCAGAGGACACAGTGCACTAACTGTAAATACTGTAGCTGCCTGCCTGTGGTATTAATAGGAGCAGAACAACAGCAATTGTCTCCAGGTAGCTTTAGGTGCACACTGTGCAGAGGATGCACTACACTAACTGTAAATGCTGTAACTGCCTGCCTGTTGTATTAATAGGATCAGAAGAACACCACTAATTTTCTTCAGGTAGCTTTAGGTGCACACTGTGCAGGGGACGCACTATACTAAATTGTAACAACTGCAGCTGTCTGCGGTACTGTACTAATAGGATCAGAAGAACACCACTAATTTTCTTCAAGTAGCTTTAGGTGCACAATGTGCAAAGGACGCACTACACTAACTTGTAAATACCACAGCTGCCTGTGGTACTGTACTAATAGGATCAGAAGAACACCACTAATTTTGTTTAGGTAGCTTTAGGTGCACACTGTGCAGAGGACGCACTACACTAACTTGTAAATACTACAGCTGCCTGTGGTACTGTACTAATAGGATCAGAAGAACACCACTAATTTTCTTCAGGAAGGTTTAGGTGCACACTGTGCAGAGGACGCACTACACTAACTTGTAAATACTGCAGCTGCCTGTGGTACTGTACTAATAGGATCAGAAGAACACCACTAATTTTGTTTAGGTAGCTTTAGGTGCACACTGTGCAGAGGGCGCACTACACTAACTTCTAAATACTACAGCTGCCAGTGGTACTGTACTAATAGGATCAGAAGAACACCACTCATTTTGTTTAGGTAGCTTTAGGTGAACACTGTGCAGAGGACGCACTAAACTAACTTGTAAATATTGCAGCTGCCTGCGGTGCTGTACTAATAGGATCAGAAGGACACCACTAATTTTCTTAAGGAAGCTTTATGTGCACACCGTGCAGAGGACGCACTACACTAACTTGTAAATACTGCAGCTGCCTGCAGTACTGTACTAATAGGTTCAGAAGGACACCACTAATTTTCTTAAGGTAGCTTTATGTGCACACCATGCTGAGGACGCACTACACTAATTGTAAATACTGCAGCTGCCTGCGGTACTGTACTAATAGGATCAGAAGAACACCACTCATTTTATACAGGTAGCATTAGGTGCACACTGTGCAGAGGACGCACTACACTAACTTGTACATACTACAGCTGCCTGTGGTACTGTACTAATAGGATCAGAAGAACACCACTAATTTTCTTCAGGTAGCCTTAGGTGCACACTGTGCAGAGGACGCACACCACTAACTTGTAAAAACTATAGCTGCCTGTGGTACTGTACTAATAGGATCAGAAGAACACCACTCATTTTCTTCAGGTAGCTTTAAGTGCACACTGTGCAGAGGACGCACTACACTAACTTGTAAATACTGCAGCTGCCTGCGGTACTGTACTAATAGGATCAGAAGAACACCACTAATTTTGTTTAGGTAGCTTTAGGTGCACACTGTGCAGAGGACGCACTACACTAACTTGTAAATACTACAGCTGCCTGTGGTACTGTACTAATAGAATCAGAAGAACACCACTAATTTTCTTCAGGTAGCTTTAGGTGCACACTGTGCAGAGGACGCACTACACTAACTTGTAAATACTGCAGCTGCCTGCGGTACTGTACTAATAGGATCAGAAGAACACCACTCATTTTGTTTAGGTAGCTTTAGGTGCACACTGTGCAGAGGACGCACTACACTAACTTGTACATACTACAGCTGCCTGTGGTACTGTACTAATAGGATCAGAAGAACACCACTAATTTTCTTCAGGTAGCCTTAAGTGCACACTGTGCAGAGGATGCACAACACTAACTTGTAAAAACTATAGCTGCCTGTGGTACTGTACTAATAGGATCAGAAGAACACCACTCATTTTCTTCAGGTAGCTTTAGGTGCACACTGTGCAGAGGACGCACTACACTAACTTTTAAATACTGCAGCTGCCTGCGGTACTGTACTAATAGGATCAGAAGAACACCACTAATTTTGTTTAGGTAGCTTTAAGTGCACACAGTGCAGAGGACGCACTACACTAACTTGTAAATACTTCAGCTGCCTGTGGTACTGTACTAATAGAATCAGAAGAACACCACCAATTTTCTTCAGGTAGCTTTAGGTGCACACTGTGCAGAGGACGCACTACACTAACTTGTAAATACTGCAGCTGCCTGCAGTACTGTACTAATAGGATCAGAAGAACACCACTAATTTTGTTTAGGTAGCTTTAGGTGCACACTGTGCTGAGAACGCACTACACTAACTTCTAAATACTACAGGTGACTGTGGTACTGTACTAATAGGATCAGAAGAACACCACTAATTTTCTTCAGGTAGGTTTAGGTGCACACTGTGCAGAGGACGCACTACACTAACTTGTAAATACTGCAGCTGCCTGTGGTACTGAACTAATAGGATCAGAAGAACACCACTAATTTTGTTTAGATAGCTTTAGGTGCACACTGTGCAGAGGATGCACTACACTAACTTGTAAATACTGCAGCTGCCTGCGGTGCTGTACTAATAGGATCAGAAGGACACCACTAATTTTCTTAAGGAAGCTTTATGTGCACACCGTGCATAGGATGCACTACACCAACTTGTAAAAACTATAGCTGCCTGTGGTACTGTACTAATAGGATTAGAAGAACACCACTCATTTTATTCAGGTAGCTTTAGGTGCACACTGTGCACAGGACGCACTACACTAACTTGTAAATACTACAGCTGCCTGTGGTACTTTACTATTAGGATCAGAAGAACACCACTAATTTTCTTCAGGTAGCTTTAGGTGCACACCGTGCAGAGGACGCACTACACTAACTGTAAATACTGTAGCTGCCTGTGGCACTGAACTAATAGGATCAGAAGAACACCACTAATTTTGTTTCGATAGCTTTAGGTGAACCTTGTGCAGAGGACGCACTACACTAATTGTAAATACTGCAGCTGCCTGCGGTACTGTACTAATAGGATCAGAAGGACACTACTAATTTTCTTAAGGTATCTTTAGGTGCACACCGTGCAGAGGACGCACTACACTAACTGTAAATACTGTAGCTAATAGGACTAATAGGATCAGAAGAACACCACTAATTTTCTTCAGGTAGGTTTAGGTGCACACTGTGCAGAGGACGCACTACACTAACTGTAAATATTGTAGCTGCCTGTGGTACTGAACTAATAGGATCAGAAGAACACCACTAATTTTGTTTAGATAGCTTTAGGTGCACACTGTGCAGAGGACGCACTACACTAACTTGTAAATACTGCAGCTGCCTGCGGTACTGTACTAATAGGATCAGAAGAACACCACTAATTTTGTTTAGGTCGCTTTAGGTGAACACTGTGCAGAGGACGCACTAAATTAACTTGTAAATACTGCAGCTGTCTGCGTTACTGTACTAATAGGATCAGAAGGACACCACTAATTTTCTTAAGGTAGCTTTAGGTGCACACTGCAGAGGACGCACTACACTAATTGTAAATACTGCAGCTGCCTGCGGTACTGTACTACTAGGATCAGAAGGACACTACTAATTTTCTTAAGGTATCTTTAGGTGCACACCGTGCAGAGGACGCACTACACTAACTGTAAATACTGTAGCTAATAGGACTAATGGGATCAGAAGAAAACCACAAATTTTCTTCAGGTAGCTTTAGGTGCACACTGTTCAGGGGATGCATTATACTAAATTGTAAATACTACAGCTGCCTGTGGTACTGTACTAATAGGATCAGAAGAACACCACTCATTTTCTTCAGGTAGCTTTAGGTGCACACTGTGCAGAGGACGCACTACACTAACTTGTAAATACTGCAGCTGCCTGCGGTACTGTACTAATAGTATCAGAAGAACACCACTAATTTTTTTTTAGGTAGCTTTAGGTGCACACTGTGCAGAGGATGCACTACACTAACTTGTAAATACTACAGCTGCCTGTGGTACTGTACAAATAGGATCAGAAGAACACGACTAATTTTCTTCAGGTAGCTTTAGGTGCACACTGTGCAGAGGACGCACTACACTAACTTGTAAATACTGCAGCTGCCTGCGGTACTGTACTAATAGGATCAGAAGAACAACACTAATTTTGTTTAGGTAGTTTTAGGTGCACACTGTGCAGAGGATGCACTATACTAAATTGTAAATACTGCAGCTGCCTGCGGTACTGTACTAATAGGATCAGAAGGACACCACTAATTTTGTTTAGGTAGCTTTAGGTGCACACTGTGCAGAGGACGCACTACACTAACTTGTAAATACTACAGCTGCCTGTGATACTGTACTAATAGGATCAGAAGAACACCACTAATTTTCTTCAGGTAGCTTTAGGTGCAGATTGTGCAAAGGACGCACTACACTAACTTGTAAATACTACAGCTGCCTGTGGTACTGTACTAATAGGATCAGAAGAACACCACTAATTTTTTTTAGGTAGCTTTAGGTGCACACCATGCAGAGGACGCACTACACTAACTGTAAATACTGTAGCTAATAGGACTAATAGGATCAGAAGAACACCACTAATTTTCTTCAGGTAGCTTTAGGTGCACACTATGCAGGGGACGCACTATACTAAATTGTAAATACTACAGCTGCCTGAGATACCGTACTAATAGGATCAGAAGAACACCACTCATTTTCTTCAGGTAGCTTTAGGTGCACACTGTGCAGAGGACGCACTACACTAACTTGTAAATACTGCAGCTGCCTGCGGTACTGTACTAATAGGATCAGAAGAACACCACTAATTTTGTTTAGGTAGCTTTAGGTGCACACTGTGCAGAGGATGCACTACACTAATTTTAAATACTGCAGCTGCCTACGGTACTGTTCTAATACGATCAGAAGAACACCACTCATTTTCTTCAGGTAGCTTTAGGTACACACTGTGCAGAGGATGCACTACACTAACTTGTAAATACTACAGCTGCCTGTGGTACTTTACTATTAGGATCAGAAGAACACCCCTAATTTTCTTCAGGTAGCTTTAGGTGCACACTGTGCAGAGGACGCACTACACTAACTGTAAATACTGCAGCTAATAGGACTAACAGGATCAGAAGAACACCCCTAATTTTCTTGAGGTAGCTTTAGGTGCACACTGTGCAGGGGATGGACGACGCACAACACTAACTTGTAAAAACTACAGCTGCCTGTGGTACTGTACTAATAGGATCAGAAGAACACCACTCATTTTCTTCAGGTAGCTTTAGGTGCACACTGTGCAGAGGACGCACTACATTAACTTGTAAATACTGCAGCTGCCTGCGGTATTGTACTAATAGAATCAGAAGAACACCACTAATTTTCTTCAGGTAGCTTTAGGTGCACACTGTGCAGAGGACACACTACACTAACTTGTAAATACTGCAGCTGCCTGCAGTACTGTACTAATAGGATCAGAAGAACACCACTAATTTTTTTAAGGTAGCTTTAGGTGCACACTGCAGAGGACGCACTACACTAATTGTAAATACTGCAGCATCCTGCGGTACTGTACTAATAGGATTAGAAGGACACTATTAATTTTCTTAAGGTATCTTTAGGTGCACACCGTGCAGAGGACACACTACACTAACTGTAAATACTGTAGCTAATAGGACTAATAGGAACAGAAGAACACCACAAATTTTCTTCAGGTAGCTTTAGGTGCACACTGTGCAGGGGACGCACTATACTAAATTGAAAATACTACAGCTGCCTGTGGTACTGTACTAATAGGATCAGAAGAACACCACTCATTTTCTTCACGTAACTTTAGGTGCACACTGTGCAGAGGACGCACTACACTAACTTGTAAATACTGCAGCTGCCTGCAGTACTGTACTAATAGGATCAGAAGAACAGCACTAATTTTGTTTAGGTAGCTTTAGGTTAACACTGTGCAGAGGACGCACTAAACTAACTTGTAAATACTGCAGCTGCCTGCGGTACTGTACTAATAGGATCAGAAGAACACCACTAATTTTGTTTAGGTAGCTTTAGGTGCACATTGTGCAGAGGACACACTACACTAACTTGTAAATACTACAGCTGCCTGTCGTACTGTACTAATAGGATCAGAAGATCACCACTAATTTTCTTCAGGTAGCTTTAGGTGCACACTGTGCAGAGGACGCACTACACTAACTTGTAAATACTACAGCTGCCTGTGGTACTTTACTAATAGGATCAGAAGATCACCACTAATTTTCTTCAAGTAGCTTTAGGTGCACACTGTGCAGAGGACACACTACACTAACTTGTAAATATTGTAGCTGCCTGTGGTACTGAACTAATAGGATCAGAAGAACACCACTAATTTTGTTTAGATAGCTTTAGGTGCACACTGTGCAGAGGACGCACTACACTAACTTGTAAATACTGCAGCTGCCTGCGGTACTGTACTAATAGGATCAGAAGAACACCACTAATTTTGTTTAGGTAGCTTTAGGTGAACACTGTGCAGAGGACGCACTAAATTAACTTGCAAATACTGCAGCTGTCTGCGTTACTGTACTAATAGGATCAGAAGGACACCACTAATTTTCTTAAGGTAGCTTTAGGTGCACACTGCAGAGGACGCACTACACTAATTGTAAATACTGCAGCTGCCTGCGGTACTGTACTAATAGGATCAGAAGGACACTACTAATTTTCTTAAGGTATCTTTAGGTGCACACCGTGCAGAGGACGCACTACACTAACTGTAAATACTGTAGCTAATAGGACTAATAGGATCAGAAGAAAACCACAAATTTTCTTCAGGTAGCTTTAGGTGCACACTGTTCAGGGGATGCATTATACTAAATTGTAAATACTACAGCTGCCTGTGGTACTGTACTAATAGGATCAGAAGAACACCACTCATTTTCTTCAGGTAGCTTTAGGTGCACACTGTGCAGAGGACGCACTACACTAACTTGTAAATACTGCAGCTGCCTGCGGTACTGTACTAATAGGATCAGAAGAACAACACTAATTTTGTTTAGGTAGTTTTAGGTGCACACTGTGCAGAGGATGCACTATACTAAATTGTAAATACTGCAGCTGCCTGCGGTACTGTACTAATAGGATCAGAAGGACACCACTAATTTTGTTTAGGTAGCTTTAGGTGCACACTGTGCAGAGGACGCACTACACTAACTTGTAAATACTACAGCTGCCTGTGATACTGTACTAATAGGATCAGAAGAACACCACTAATTTTCTTCAGGTAGCTTTAGGTGCAGACTGTGCAAAGGACGCACTACACTAACTTGTAAATACTACAGCTGCCTGTGGTACTGTACTAATAGGATCAGAAGAACACCACTAATTTTTTTTAGGTAGCTTTAGGTGCACACCGTGCAGAGGACGCACTACACTAACTGTAAATACTGTAGCTAATAGGACTAATAGGATCAGAAGAACACCACTCTTTTTCTTCAGGTAGCTTTAGGTGCACACTGTGCAGGGGACGCACTATACTAAATTGTAAATACTACAGCTGCCTGAGATACCGTACTAATAGGATCAGAAGAACACCACTCATTTTCTTCAGGTAGCTTTAGGTGCACACTGTGCAGAGGACGCACTACACTAACTTGTAAATACTGCAGCTGCCTGCGGTACTGTACTAATAGGATCAGAAGAACACCACTAATTTTGTTTAGGTAGCTTTAGGTGCACACTGTGCAGAGGATGCACTACACTAATTTTAAATACTGCAGCTGCCTACGGTACTGTTCTAATACGATCAGAAGAACACCACTCATTTTCTTCAGGTAGCTTTAGGTGCACACTGTGCAGAGGATGCACTACACTAACTTGTAAATACTACAGCTGCCTGTGGTACTTTACTATTAGGATCAGAAGAACACCCCTAATTTTCTTCAGGTAGCTTTAGGTGCACACTGTGCAGAGGACGCACTACACTAACTGTAAATACTGCAGCTAATAGGACTAACAGGATCAGAAGAACACCCCTAATTTTCTTGAGGTAGCTTTAGGTGCACACTGTGCAGGGGACGGAGGACGCACAACACTAACTTGTAAAAACTACAGCTGCCTGTGGTACTGTACTAATAGGATCAGAAGAACACCACTCATTTTCTTCAGGTAGCTTTAGGTGCACACTGTGCAGAGGACGCACTACACTAACTTGTAAATACTGCAGCTGCCTGCGGTATTGTGCTAATAGAATCAGAAGAACACCACTAATTTTCTTCAGGTAGCTTTAGGTGCACACTGTGCAGAGGACACACTACACTAACTTGTAAATACTGCAGCTGCCTGCAGTACTGTACTAATAGGATCAGAAGAACACCACTAATTTTTTTAAGGTAGCTTTAGGTGCACACTGCAGAGGACGCACTACACTAATTGTAAATACTGCAGCATCCTGCGGTACTGTACTAATAGGATTAGAAGGACACTATTAATTTTCTTAAGGTATCTTTAGGTGCACACCGTGCAGAGGACACACTACACTAACTGTAAATACTGTAGCTAATAGGACTAATAGGAACAGAAGAACACCACAAATTTTCTTCAGGTAGCTTTAGGTGCACACTGTGCAGGGGACGCACTATACTAAATTGAAAATACTACAGCTGCCTGTGGTACTGTACTAATAGGATCAGAAGAACACCACTCATTTTCTTCACGTAACTTTAGGTGCACACTGTGCAGAGGACGCACTACACTAACTTGTAAATACTGCAGCTGCCTGCAGTACTGTACTAATAGGATCAGAAGAACAGCACTAATTTTGTTTAGGTAGCTTTAGGTGCACATTGTGCAGAGGACACACTACACTAACTTGTAAATACTACAGCTGCCTGTCGTACTGTACTAATAGGATCAGAAGATCACCACTAATTTTCTTCAGGTAGCTTTAGGTGCACACTGTGCAGAGGACGCACTACACTAACTTGTAAATACTACAGCTGCCTTTGGTACTTTACTATTAGGATCAGAAGAACACCACTAATTTTCTTCAGGTAGCTTTAGGTGCACACCGTGCAGAGGACGCACTACACTAATTGTAAATACTGTAGCTAATAGGACTAATAGGATCAGAAGAACACCACAAATTTTCTTCAGGTAGCTTTAGGTGCACACTGTGCAGGGGACACACTATACTAACTTGTAAATACTGCAGCTGCCTGCGGTACCGTACTAATAGGATCAGAAGAACACCACTCATTTTCTTCAGGTAGCTTTAGCTGCACACTGTGCAGAGGACGCAAAACACTAACTTGTAAATACTACAGCTGCCTGAGGTACTGTGCTAATAGGATCAGAAGAACACCACTCATTTTCTTCAGGTAGCTTTAGGTGCACACTGTGCAGAGGACGCACTACACTAACTTGTAAATACTGCAGCTGCCTGCGGTACTGTAATAATAGGATCAGAAGAACACCACAAATTTTCTTCAGGAAGCTTTAGGTGCACACTGTGCAGGGGACGCACTATACTAAATTGTAAATACTGCAGCTGCCTGCGGTACTGTACTGATAGGATCAGAAGAACACCACTCATTTTCTTCAGGTAGCTTTAGCTGCACACTGTGCAGAGGATGCACTACACTAACTTGTAAATACTACAGCTGCCTGTGGTACTGTACTAATAGGATCAGAAGAACACCACAAATTTTCTTCAGGTAGGTTTAGGTGCACACTGTGCAGGGGACACACTATACTAACTTGTAAATAATGCAGCTGCCTGCGGTACTGAACTAATATGATCAGAAGAACACCACTCATTTTCTTCAGGTAGCTTTAGGTGCACACTGTGCAGAGGACGCACTACACTAACTTGTAAATACTGCAGCTGCCTGCGGTACTGTGCTAATAGGATAAGAAGGACACCACTAATTTTGTTTAGGTAGCTTTAGGTGCACACTGTGCAGAGAACGCACTGCACTAACTTGTAAATACTACAGCTGCCTGTGGTACTGTACTAATAGGATCAGAAGAACACCACTAATTTTCTTCAGGTAGCTTTAGGTGCACACTGTGCAGAGGACGCACTACACTAACTTGTAAATACTACAGCTGCCTGTCGTACTGCACTAATAGGATCAGAAGAACACCACTAATTTTCTTCAGGTAGCTTTAGGTGCACACTGTGCAGAGGACGCACAACACTAACTTGTAAGAACTATAGCTGCCTGTGGTACTGTACTAATAGGATCAGAAGAACACCACTCATTTTCTTCAGGTAACTTTAGGTGCACACTGTGCAGAGGACGCACTACACTAACTTGTAAATACTGCAGCTGCCTGCGGTACTGTACTAATAGGATCAGAAGAACACCACTAATTTTCTTAAGGTATCTTTAGGTGCACACCGTGCAGAGGACGCACTACACTAACTGTAAATACTGTAGCTCATAGGACTAATAGGATCAGAAGAACACCACAAATTTTCTTCAGGTAGCTTTAGGTGCACACTGTGCAGGGGACGCATTATACTAAATTGTAAATACTACAGCTGCCTGTGGTACTGTACTAATAGGATCAGAAGAACACCACTCATTTTCTTCAGGTAGCTTTAGGTGCACACTGTGCAGAGGACGCACTACACTAACTTGTAAATACTGCAGCTGCCTGCGGTACTGTACTAATAGGATCAGAAGAACAACACTAATTTTGTTTAGGTAGTTTTAGGTGCACACTGTGCAGAGGATGCACTATACTAAATTGTAAATACTGCAGCTGCCTGCGGTACTGTACTAATAGGATCAGAAGGACACCACTAATTTTGTTTAGGTAGCTTTAGGTGCACACTGTGCAGAGGACGCACTACACTAACTTGTAAATACTACAGCTGCCTGTGATACTGTACTAATAGGATCAGAAGAACACCACTAATTTTCTTCAGGTAGCTTTAGGTGCAGACTGTGCAAAGGACGCACTACACTAACTTGTAAATACTACAGCTGCCTGTGGTACTGTACTAATAGGATCAGAAGAACACCACTAATTTTTTTTAGGTAGCTTTAGGTGCACACCGTGCAGAGGACGCACTACACTAACTGTAAATACTGTAGCTAATAGGACTAATAGGATCAGAAGAACACCACTCTTTTTCTTCAGGTAGCTTTAGGTGCACACTGTGCAGGGGACGCACTATACTAAATTGTAAATACTACAGCTGCCTGAGATACCGTACTAATAGGATCAGAAGAACACCACTCATTTTCTTCAGGTAGCTTTAGGTGCACACTGTGCAGAGGACGCACTACACTAACTTGTAAATACTGCAGCTGCCTGCGGTACTGTACTAATAGGATCAGAAGAACACCACTAATTTTGTTTAGGTAGCTTTAGGTGCACACTGTGCAGAGGATGCACTACACTAATTTTAAATACTGCAGCTGCCTACGGTACTGTTCTAATACGATCAGAAGAACACCACTCATTTTCTTCAGGTAGCTTTAGGTGCACACTGTGCAGAGGATGCACTACACTAACTTGTAAATACTACAGCTGCCTGTGGTACTTTACTATTAGGATCAGAAGAACACCCCTAATTTTCTTCAGGTAGCTTTAGGTGCACACTGTGCAGAGGACGCACTACACTAACTGTAAATACTGCAGCTAATAGGACTAACAGGATCAGAAGAACACCCCTAATTTTCTTGAGGTAGCTTTAGGTGCACACTGTGCAGGGGACGGAGGACGCACAACACTAACTTGTAAAAACTACAGCTGCCTGTGGTACTGTACTAATAGGATCAGAAGAACACCACTCATTTTCTTCAGGTAGCTTTAGGTGCACACTGTGCAGAGGACGCACTACACTAACTTGTAAATACTGCAGCTGCCTGCGGTATTGTGCTAATAGAATCAGAAGAACACCACTAATTTTCTTCAGGTAGCTTTAGGTGCACACTGTGCAGAGGACACACTACACTAACTTGTAAATACTGCAGCTGCCTGCAGTACTGTACTAATAGGATCAGAAGAACACCACTAATTTTTTTAAGGTAGCTTTAGGTGCACACTGCAGAGGACGCACTACACTAATTGTAAATACTGCAGCATCCTGCGGTACTGTACTAATAGGATTAGAAGGACACTATTAATTTTCTTAAGGTATCTTTAGGTGCACACCGTGCAGAGGACACACTACACTAACTGTAAATACTGTAGCTAATAGGACTAATAGGAACAGAAGAACACCACAAATTTTCTTCAGGTAGCTTTAGGTGCACACTGTGCAGGGGACGCACTATACTAAATTGAAAATACTACAGCTGCCTGTGGTACTGTACTAATAGGATCAGAAGAACACCACTCATTTTCTTCACGTAACTTTAGGTGCACACTGTGCAGAGGACGCACTACACTAACTTGTAAATACTGCAGCTGCCTGCAGTACTGTACTAATAGGATCAGAAGAACAGCACTAATTTTGTTTAGGTAGCTTTAGGTGCACATTGTGCAGAGGACACACTACACTAACTTGTAAATACTACAGCTGCCTGTCGTACTGTACTAATAGGATCAGAAGATCACCACTAATTTTCTTCAGGTAGCTTTAGGTGCACACTGTGCAGAGGACGCACTACACTAACTTGTAAATACTACAGCTGCCTTTGGTACTTTACTATTAGGATCAGAAGAACACCACTAATTTTCTTCAGGTAGCTTTAGGTGCACACCGTGCAGAGGACGCACTACACTAATTGTAAATACTGTAGCTAATAGGACTAATAGGATCAGAAGAACACCACAAATTTTCTTCAGGTAGCTTTAGGTGCACACTGTGCAGGGGACACACTATACTAACTTGTAAATACTGCAGCTGCCTGCGGTACCGTACTAATAGGATCAGAAGAACACCACTCATTTTCTTCAGGTAGCTTTAGCTGCACACTGTGCAGAGGACGCAAAACACTAACTTGTAAATACTACAGCTGCCTGAGGTACTGTGCTAATAGGATCAGAAGAACACCACTCATTTTCTTCAGGTAGCTTTAGGTGCACACTGTGCAGAGGACGCACTACACTAACTTGTAAATACTGCAGCTGCCTGCGGTACTGTAATAATAGGATCAGAAGAACACCACAAATTTTCTTCAGGAAGCTTTAGGTGCACACTGTGCAGGGGACGCACTATACTAAATTGTAAATACTGCAGCTGCCTGCGGTACTGTACTGATAGGATCAGAAGAACACCACTCATTTTCTTCAGGTAGCTTTAGCTGCACACTGTGCAGAGGATGCACTACACTAACTTGTAAATACTACAGCTGCCTGTGGTACTGTACTAATAGGATCAGAAGAACACCACAAATTTTCTTCAGGTAGGTTTAGGTGCACACTGTGCAGGGGACACACTATACTAACTTGTAAATAATGCAGCTGCCTGCGGTACTGAACTAATATGATCAGAAGAACACCACTCATTTTCTTCAGGTAGCTTTAGGTGCACACTGTGCAGAGGACGCACTACACTAACTTGTAAATACTGCAGCTGCCTGCGGTACTGTGCTAATAGGATAAGAAGGACACCACTAATTTTGTTTAGGTAGCTTTAGGTGCACACTGTGCAGAGAACGCACTGCACTAACTTGTAAATACTACAGCTGCCTGTGGTACTGTACTAATAGGATCAGAAGAACACCACTAATTTTCTTCAGGTAGCTTTAGGTGCACACTGTGCAGAGGACGCACTACACTAACTTGTAAATACTACAGCTGCCTGTCGTACTGCACTAATAGGATCAGAAGAACACCACTAATTTTCTTCAGGTAGCTTTAGGTGCACACTGTGCAGAGGACGCACAACACTAACTTGTAAGAACTATAGCTGCCTGTGGTACTGTACTAATAGGATCAGAAGAACACCACTCATTTTCTTCAGGTAACTTTAGGTGCACACTGTGCAGAGGACGCACTACACTAACTTGTAAATACTGCAGCTGCCTGCGGTACTGTACTAATAGGATCAGAAGAACACCACTAATTTTCTTAAGGTATCTTTAGGTGCACACCGTGCAGAGGACGCACTACACTAACTGTAAATACTGTAGCTCATAGGACTAATAGGATCAGAAGAACACCACAAATTTTCTTCAGGTAGCTTTAGGTGCACACTGTGCAGGGGACGCATTATACTAAATTGTAAATACTACAGCTGCCTGTGGTACTGTACTAATAGGATCAGAAGAACACCACTCATTTTCTTCAGGTAGCTTTAGGTGCACACTGTGCAGAGGACGCACTACACTAACTTGTAAATACTGCAGCTGCCTGCGGTACTGTACTAATAGGATCAGAAGAACAACACTAATTTTGTTTAGGTAGTTTTAGGTGCACACTGTGCAGAGGATGCACTATACTAAATTGTAAATACTGCAGCTGCCTGCGGTACTGTACTAATAGGATCAGAAGGACACCACTAATTTTGTTTAGGTAGCTTTAGGTGCACACTGTGCAGAGGACGCACTACACTAACTTGTAAATACTACAGCTGCCTGTGATACTGTACTAATAGGATCAGAAGAACACCACTAATTTTCTTCAGGTAGCTTTAGGTGCAGACTGTGCAAAGGACGCACTACACTAACTTGTAAATACTACAGCTGCCTGTGGTACTGTACTAATAGGATCAGAAGAACACCACTAATTTTTTTTAGGTAGCTTTAGGTGCACACCGTGCAGAGGACGCACTACACTAACTGTAAATACTGTAGCTAATAGGACTAATAGGATCAGAAGAACACCACTCTTTTTCTTCAGGTAGCTTTAGGTGCACACTGTGCAGGGGACGCACTATACTAAATTGTAAATACTACAGCTGCCTGAGATACCGTACTAATAGGATCAGAAGAACACCACTCATTTTCTTCAGGTAGCTTTAGGTGCACACTGTGCAGAGGACGCACTACACTAACTTGTAAATACTGCAGCTGCCTGCGGTACTGTACTAATAGGATCAGAAGAACACCACTAATTTTCTTCAGGTAGGTTTAGGTGCACACTGTGCAGGGGACACACTATACTAACTTGTAAATAATGCAGCTGCCTGCGGTACTGAACTAATATGATCAGAAGAACACCACTCATTTTCTTCAGGTAGCTTTAGGTGCACACTGTGCAGAGGACGCACTACACTAACTTGTAAATACTGCAGCTGCCTGCGGTACTGTGCTAATAGGATAAGAAGGACACCACTAATTTTGTTTAGGTAGCTTTAGGTGCACACTGTGCAGAGAACGCACTGCACTAACTTGTAAATACTACAGCTGCCTGTGGTACTGTACTAATAGGATCAGAAGAACACCACTAATTTTCTTCAGGTAGCTTTAGGTGCACACTGTGCAGAGGACGCACTACACTAACTTGTAAATACTACAGCTGCCTGTCGTACTGCACTAATAGGATCAGAAGAACACCACTAATTTTCTTCAGGTAGCTTTAGGTGCACACTGTGCAGAGGACGCACAACACTAACTTGTAAGAACTATAGCTGCCTGTGGTACTGTACTAATAGGATCAGAAGAACACCACTCATTTTCTTCAGGTAACTTTAGGTGCACACTGTGCAGAGGACGCACTACACTAACTTGTAAATACTGCAGCTGCCTGCGGTACTGTACTAATAGGATCAGAAGAACACCACTAATTTTCTTAAGGTATCTTTAGGTGCACACCGTGCAGAGGACGCACTACACTAACTGTAAATACTGTAGCTCATAGGACTAATAGGATCAGAAGAACACCACAAATTTTCTTCAGGTAGCTTTAGGTGCACACTGTGCAGGGGACGCATTATACTAAATTGTAAATACTACAGCTGCCTGTGGTACTGTACTAATAGGATCAGAAGAACACCACTCATTTTCTTCAGGTAGCTTTAGGTGCACACTGTGCAGAGGACGCACTACACTAACTTGTAAATACTGCAGCTGCCTGCGGTACTGTACTAATAGGATCAGAAGAACAACACTAATTTTGTTTAGGTAGTTTTAGGTGCACACTGTGCAGAGGATGCACTATACTAAATTGTAAATACTGCAGCTGCCTGCGGTACTGTACTAATAGGATCAGAAGGACACCACTAATTTTGTTTAGGTAGCTTTAGGTGCACACTGTGCAGAGGACGCACTACACTAACTTGTAAATACTACAGCTGCCTGTGATACTGTACTAATAGGATCAGAAGAACACCACTAATTTTCTTCAGGTAGCTTTAGGTGCAGACTGTGCAAAGGACGCACTACACTAACTTGTAAATACTACAGCTGCCTGTGGTACTGTACTAATAGGATCAGAAGAACACCACTAATTTTTTTTAGGTAGCTTTAGGTGCACACCGTGCAGAGGACGCACTACACTAACTGTAAATACTGTAGCTAATAGGACTAATAGGATCAGAAGAACACCACTCTTTTTCTTCAGGTAGCTTTAGGTGCACACTGTGCAGGGGACGCACTATACTAAATTGTAAATACTACAGCTGCCTGAGATACCGTACTAATAGGATCAGAAGAACACCACTCATTTTCTTCAGGTAGCTTTAGGTGCACACTGTGCAGAGGACGCACTACACTAACTTGTAAATACTGCAGCTGCCTGCGGTACTGTACTAATAGGATCAGAAGAACACCACTAATTTTGTTTAGGTAGCTTTAGGTGCACACTGTGCAGAGGATGCACTACACTAATTTTAAATACTGCAGCTGCCTACGGTACTGTTCTAATACGATCAGAAGAACACCACTCATTTTCTTCAGGTAGCTTTAGGTGCACACTGTGCAGAGGATGCACTACACTAACTTGTAAATACTACAGCTGCCTGTGGTACTTTACTATTAGGATCAGAAGAACACCCCTAATTTTCTTCAGGTAGCTTTAGGTGCACACTGTGCAGAGGACGCACTACACTAACTGTAAATACTGCAGCTAATAGGACTAACAGGATCAGAAGAACACCCCTAATTTTCTTGAGGTAGCTTTAGGTGCACACTGTGCAGGGGACGGAGGACGCACAACACTAACTTGTAAAAACTACAGCTGCCTGTGGTACTGTACTAATAGGATCAGAAGAACACCACTCATTTTCTTCAGGTAGCTTTAGGTGCACACTGTGCAGAGGACGCACTACACTAACTTGTAAATACTGCAGCTGCCTGCGGTATTGTGCTAATAGAATCAGAAGAACACCACTAATTTTCTTCAGGTAGCTTTAGGTGCACACTGTGCAGAGGACACACTACACTAACTTGTAAATACTGCAGCTGCCTGCAGTACTGTACTAATAGGATCAGAAGAACACCACTAATTTTTTTAAGGTAGCTTTAGGTGCACACTGCAGAGGACGCACTACACTAATTGTAAATACTGCAGCATCCTGCGGTACTGTACTAATAGGATTAGAAGGACACTATTAATTTTCTTAAGGTATCTTTAGGTGCACACCGTGCAGAGGACACACTACACTAACTGTAAATACTGTAGCTAATAGGACTAATAGGAACAGAAGAACACCACAAATTTTCTTCAGGTAGCTTTAGGTGCACACTGTGCAGGGGACGCACTATACTAAATTGAAAATACTACAGCTGCCTGTGGTACTGTACTAATAGGATCAGAAGAACACCACTCATTTTCTTCACGTAACTTTAGGTGCACACTGTGCAGAGGACGCACTACACTAACTTGTAAATACTGCAGCTGCCTGCAGTACTGTACTAATAGGATCAGAAGAACAGCACTAATTTTGTTTAGGTAGCTTTAGGTGCACATTGTGCAGAGGACACACTACACTAACTTGTAAATACTACAGCTGCCTGTCGTACTGTACTAATAGGATCAGAAGATCACCACTAATTTTCTTCAGGTAGCTTTAGGTGCACACTGTGCAGAGGACGCACTACACTAACTTGTAAATACTACAGCTGCCTTTGGTACTTTACTATTAGGATCAGAAGAACACCACTAATTTTCTTCAGGTAGCTTTAGGTGCACACCGTGCAGAGGACGCACTACACTAATTGTAAATACTGTAGCTAATAGGACTAATAGGATCAGAAGAACACCACAAATTTTCTTCAGGTAGCTTTAGGTGCACACTGTGCAGGGGACACACTATACTAACTTGTAAATACTGCAGCTGCCTGCGGTACCGTACTAATAGGATCAGAAGAACACCACTCATTTTCTTCAGGTAGCTTTAGCTGCACACTGTGCAGAGGACGCAAAACACTAACTTGTAAATACTACAGCTGCCTGAGGTACTGTGCTAATAGGATCAGAAGAACACCACTCATTTTCTTCAGGTAGCTTTAGGTGCACACTGTGCAGAGGACGCACTACACTAACTTGTAAATACTGCAGCTGCCTGCGGTACTGTAATAATAGGATCAGAAGAACACCACAAATTTTCTTCAGGAAGCTTTAGGTGCACACTGTGCAGGGGACGCACTATACTAAATTGTAAATACTGCAGCTGCCTGCGGTACTGTACTGATAGGATCAGAAGAACACCACTCATTTTCTTCAGGTAGCTTTAGCTGCACACTGTGCAGAGGATGCACTACACTAACTTGTAAATACTACAGCTGCCTGTGGTACTGTACTAATAGGATCAGAAGAACACCACAAATTTTCTTCAGGTAGGTTTAGGTGCACACTGTGCAGGGGACACACTATACTAACTTGTAAATAATGCAGCTGCCTGCGGTACTGAACTAATATGATCAGAAGAACACCACTCATTTTCTTCAGGTAGCTTTAGGTGCACACTGTGCAGAGGACGCACTACACTAACTTGTAAATACTGCAGCTGCCTGCGGTACTGTGCTAATAGGATAAGAAGGACACCACTAATTTTGTTTAGGTAGCTTTAGGTGCACACTGTGCAGAGAACGCACTGCACTAACTTGTAAATACTACAGCTGCCTGTGGTACTGTACTAATAGGATCAGAAGAACACCACTAATTTTCTTCAGGTAGCTTTAGGTGCACACTGTGCAGAGGACGCACTACACTAACTTGTAAATACTACAGCTGCCTGTCGTACTGCACTAATAGGATCAGAAGAACACCACTAATTTTCTTCAGGTAGCTTTAGGTGCACACTGTGCAGAGGACGCACAACACTAACTTGTAAGAACTATAGCTGCCTGTGGTACTGTACTAATAGGATCAGAAGAACACCACTCATTTTCTTCAGGTAACTTTAGGTGCACACTGTGCAGAGGACGCACTACACTAACTTGTAAATACTGCAGCTGCCTGCGGTACTGTACTAATAGGATCAGAAGAACACCACTAATTTTCTTAAGGTATCTTTAGGTGCACACCGTGCAGAGGACGCACTACACTAACTGTAAATACTGTAGCTCATAGGACTAATAGGATCAGAAGAACACCACAAATTTTCTTCAGGTAGCTTTAGGTGCACACTGTGCAGGGGACGCATTATACTAAATTGTAAATACTACAGCTGCCTGTGGTACTGTACTAATAGGATCAGAAGAACACCACTCATTTTCTTCAGGTAGCTTTAGGTGCACACTGTGCAGAGGACGCACTACACTAACTTGTAAATACTGCAGCTGCCTGCGGTACTGTACTAATAGTATCAGAAGAACACCACTAATTTTTTTTTAGGTAGCTTTAGGTGCACACTGTGCAGAGGATGCACTACACTAACTTGTAAATACTACAGCTGCCTGTGGTACTGTACTAATAGGATCAGAAGAACACCACTCATTTTCTTCAGGTAGCTTTAGGTGCACACTGTGCAGAGGACGCACTACACTAACTTGTAAATACTGCAGCTGCCTGCGGTACTGTACTAATAGGATCAGAAGAACAACACTAATTTTGTTTAGGTAGTTTTAGGTGCACACTGTGCAGAGGATGCACTATACTAAATTGTAAATACTGCAGCTGCCTGCGGTACTGTACCAATAGGATCAGAAGGACACCACTAATTTTGTTTAGGTAGCTTTAGGTGCACACTGTGCAGAGGACGCACTACACTAACTTGTAAATACTACAGCTGCCTGTGATACTGTACTAATAGGATCAGAAGAACACCACTAATTTTCTTCAGGTAGCTTTAGGTGCAGACTGTGCAAAGGACGCACTACACTAACTTGTAAATACTACAGCTGCCTGTGGTACTGTACTAATAGGATCAGAAGAACACCACTAATTTTTTTTAGGTAGCTTTAGGTGCACACCGTGCAGAGGACGCACTACACTAACTGTAAATACTGTAGCTAATAGGACTAATAGGATCAGAAGAACACCACTAATTTTCTTCAGGTAGCTTTAGGTGCACACTGTGCCGGGGACGCACTATACTAAATTGTAAATACTACAGCTGCCTGAGATACCGTACTAATAGGATCAGAAGAACACCACTCATTTTCTTCAGGTAGCTTTAGGTGCACACTGTGCAGAGGACGCACTACACTAACTTGTAAATACTGCAGCTGCCTGCGGTACTGTACTAATAGGATCAGAAGAACACCACTAATTTTGTTTAGGTAGCTTTAGGTGCACACTGTGCAGAGGATGCACTACACTAATTTTAAATACTGCAGCTGCCTACGGTACTGTTCTAATACGATCAGAAGAACACCACTCATTTTCTTCAGGTAGCTTTAGGTGCACACTGTGCAGAGGATGCACTACACTAACTTGTAAATACTACAGCTGCCTGTGGTACTTTACTATTAGGATCAGAAGAACACCACTAATTTTCTTCAGGTAGCTTTAGGTGCACACTGTGCAGAGGACGCACTACACTAACTGTAAATACTGGAGCTAATAGGACTAACAGGATCAGAAGAACACCCCTAATTTTCTTGAGGTAGCTTTAGGTGCACACTGTGCAGGGGACGGAGGACGCACAACACTAACTTGTAAAAACTACAGCTGCCTGTGGTACTGTACTAATAGGATCAGAAGAACACCACTCATTTTCTTCAGGTAGCTTTAGGTGCACACTGTGCAGAGGACGCACTACACTAACTTGTAAATACTGCAGCTGCCTGCGGTATTGTACTAATAGGATCAGAAGAACACCACTAATTTTCTTCAGGTAGCTTTAGGTGCACACTGTGCAGAGGACACACTACACTAACTTGTAAATACTGCAGCTGCCTGCAGTACTGTACTAATAGGATCAGAAGAACACCACTAATTTTTTTAAGGTAGCTTTAGGTGCACACTGCAGAGGACGCACTACACTAATTGTAAATACTGCAGCATCCTGCGGTACTGTACTAATAGGATTAGAAGGACACTATTAATTTTCTTAAGGTATCTTTAGGTGCACACCTTGCAGAGGACGCACTACACTAACTGTAAATACTGTAGCTAATAGGACTAATAGGAACAGAAGAACACCACAAATTTTCTTCAGGTAGCTTTAGGTGCACACTGTGCAGGGGACGCACTATACTAAATTGAAAATACTACAGCTGCCTGTGGTACTGTACTAATAGGATCAGAAGAACACCACTCATTTTCTTCACGTAACTTTAGGTGCACACTGTGTAGAGGACGCACTACACTAACTTGTAAATACTGCAGCTGCCTGCGGTACTGTACTAATAGGATCAGAAGAACAGCACTAATTTTGTTTAGGTAGCTTTAGGTTAACACTATGCAGAGGACACACTAAACTAACTTGTAAATACTGCAGCTGCCTGCGGTACTGTACTAATAGGATCAGAAGAACACCACTAATTTTGTTTAGGTAGCTTTAGGTGCACATTGTTCAGAGGACGCACTACACTAACTTGTAAATACTACAGCTGCCTGTCGTACTGTACTAATAGGATCAGAAGATCACCACTAATTTTCTTCAGGTAGCTTTAGGTGCACACTGTGCAGAGGACGCACTACACTAACTTGTAAATACTACAGCTGCCTGTGGTACTTTACTATTAGGATCAGAAGAACACCACTAATTTTCTTCAGGTAGCTTTAGGTGCACACCGTGCAGAGGACGCACTACACTAATTGTAAATACTGTAGCTAATAGGACTAATAGGATCAGAAGAACACCACAAATTTTCTTCAGGTAGCTTTAGGTGCACACTGTGCAGGGGACACACTATACTAACTTGTAAATACTGCAGCTGCCTGCGGTACTGAACTAATATGATCAGAAGAACACCACTCATTTTCTTCAGGTAGCTTTGGGTGCACACTGTGCAGAGGACGCACTACACTAACTTGTAAATACTACAACTGCCTGTGGTACTTTACTATTAGGATCAGAAGAACACCCCTAATTTTCTTCAGGTAGCTTTAGGTGCACACTGTGCAGGGGATGCACTATACTAAATTGTAAATACTACTGCTGCCTGTGGTACTGTACTAATAGGATCAGAAGAACACCACTCATTTTCTTCAGGTAGCTTTAGGAGCACACTGTGCAGAGGACGCACTACACTAACTCGTAAATACTGCTGCTGCCTGCGGTACTGTACTAATAGGATCAGAAGAACAACACTCATTTTCTTCAGGTAGCTTTAGGTGCACACTGTGCAGAGGACGCACTACACTAACTTGTAAATACTGCAGCTGCCTGCGGTACTGTACTAATAGGATAAGAAGGACACCACTAATTTTGTTTAGGTAGCTTTAGGTGCACACTGTGCAGAGAACGCACTGCACTAACTTGTAAATACTACAGCTGCCTGTGGTACTGTACTAATAGGATCAGAAGAACACCACTAATTTTCTTCAGGTAGCTTTAGGTGCACACTGTGCAGAGGACGCACTACACTAACTTGTAAATACTACAGCTGCCTGTCGTACTGCACTAATAGGATCAGAAGAACACCACTAATTTTCTTCAGGTAGCTTTAGGTGCACACTGTGCAGAGGACGCACAACACTAACTTGTAAGAACTATAGCTGCCTGTGGTACTGTACTAATAGGATCAGAAGAACACCACTCATTTTCTTCAGGTAACTTTAGGTGCACACTGTGCAGAGGACGCACTACACTAACTTATAAATACTGCAGCTGCCTGCGGTACTGTACTAATAGGATCAGAAGAACACCACTAATTTTCTTAAGGTATCTTTAGGTGCACACCGTGCAGAGGACGCACTACACTAACTGTAAATACTGTAGCTCATAGGACTAATAGGATCAGAAGAACACCACAAATTTTCTTCAGGTAGCTTTAGGTGCACACTGTGCAGGGGACGCATTATACTAAATTGTAAATACTACAGCTGCCTGTGGTACTGTACTAATAGGATCAGAAGAACAACACTCATTTTCTTCAGGTAACTTTAGGTGCACACTGTGCAGAGGACGCACTACACTAACTTGTAAATACTGCAGCTGCCTGCGGTACTGTACTAATAGGATCAGAAGAACAGCACTAATTTTGTTTAGGTAGCTTTAGGTGAACACTGTGCAGAGGACGCACTAAACTAACTTGTAAATACTCTAGCTGCCTGCGGTACTGTACTAATAGGATCAGAAGAACACCACTAATTTTCTTTAGGTAGCTTTAGGTGCACACTGCAGAGGACGCACTACACTAATTGTAAATACTGCAGCTGACTGAGGTACTGTACTAATAGGATCAGAAGAACACCACTCATTTTCTTCAGTTAGCTTTAGGTGCACACTGTGCAGAGGACGCACTACACTAACTTGTAAATACTACAGCTGCCTGTGTTACTTTACTATTAGGATCAAAAGAACACCACTCATTTTCTTCAGGTAGCTTTAGGTGCACACCGTGCAGAGGACGCACTAAACTAATTGTAAATACTATAGCTAATAGGACTAATAGGATCAGAAGAACACCACTAATTTTGTTTAGGTAGCTTTAGGTGCACACTGTGCAGAGGACGCACTACACTAATTGTAAATACTGTAGCTAATAGGACTAATAGGATCAGAAGAACGCCACAAATTTTCTTCAGGTAGCTTTAGATGCACACTGTGCAGGGGACACACTATACTAACTTGTAAATACTGCAGCTGCCTGCGGTACTGTACTAATAGGATCAGAAGAACACCACTCATTTTCTTCAGGTAGCTTTAGCTGCACACTGTGCAGAGGACGCACTACACTAACTTGTAAATACTACAGCTGCCTGTGGTACTGTACTAATAGGATCAGAAGAACACCACTCATTTTGTTTAGGTAGTTTTAGGTGCACACTGTGCAGAGGATGCACTACACTAATTGTAAATACTGCAGCTGCCTTCGGTACTGTACTAATATGATCAGAAGAACACCACTCATTTTCTTCAGGTAGCTTTACGTGCACACTGTGCAGAGGACGCACTACACTAACTTGTAAATACTACAACTGCGTGTGGTACTTTACTATTAGGATCAGAAGAACACCCCTAATTTTCTTCAGGTAGCTTTAGGTGCACACTGTGCAGAGGACGCACTACACTAACTGTAAATACTGTAGCTAATAGGACTAATAGGATCAGAAGAACACCACAAATTTTCTTCAGGTAGCTTTATGTGCACACTGTGCAGGGGACACACTATACTAACTTGTAAATACTGCAGCTGCCTGCGGTACTGTACTAATAGGATCAGAAGAACACCATTCATTTTCTTCAGGTAGCTTTAGCTGCACACTGTGCAGAGGACGCACTACTCTAACTTGTAAATACTACAGCTGCCTGTGGTACTGTACTAATAGGATCAGAAGAACACCACTCATTTTCTTCAGGTAGCTTTAGGTGCACACTGTGCAGAGGACGCACTACACTAACTTGTAAATACTGCAGCTGCCTGCGGTACTGTACTGATAGGATCAGAAGAACACCACTAATTTTGTTTAGGTAGATTTAGGTGCACACTGTGCAGAGGATGCACTACACTAATTGTAAATACTGCAGCTGCCTTCTTTACTGTACTAATACGATCAGAAGAACACCTCTCATTTTCTTCAGGTAGCTTTAGGTGCACACTGTGCAGAGGACGCACTACACTAACTTGTAAATACTACAACTGCCTGTGGTACTTTACTATTAGGATCAGAAGAACACCCCTAATTTTCTTCAGGTAGCTTTAGGTGCACACTGTGCAGAGGACGCACTACACTAACTGTAAATACAGTAGCTAATAGGACTAATAGAATCAGAAGAACACCCCTAATTTTCTTGAGGTAGCTTTAGGTGCAAACTGTGCAGGGGACGGAGGACGCACAACACTAACTTGTAAAAACCACAGCTGCCTGTGGTACTGTACTAATAGGATCAGAAGAACACCACTCATTTTCTTCAGGTAGCTTTAGGTGCACACTGTGCAGAGGACGCACTACACTAACTTGTAAATACTGCAACTGCCTGTGGTACTGTTCTAATAGGATCAGAAGAACACCACAAATTTTCTTCAGGTAGCTTTAGGTGCACACTGTCCAGGGGACGCACTATACTAAATTGTAAATACTGCAGCTGCCTGCGGTACTGTACTAATAGGATCAGACGAACACCACTCATTTTCTTCAGGTAGCTTTAGCTGCACACTGTGCAGAGGACGCACTACACTAACTTGTAAATACTACAGCTGCCTGTGGTACTGTACTAATAGGATCAGAAGAACACCACTAATTTTCTTCAGGTAGCTTTAGGTGCACACTGTGCAGAGGACGCACTACACTAACTTGTAAATACTGCAGCTGCCTGCGGTACTGTACTAATAGGATCAGAAGAACACCACTAATTTTGTTTAGGTAGCTTTAGGTGCACACTGTGCAGAGGATGCACTACACTAATTGTAAATACTGCAGCTGCCTTTGGTACTGTACTAATACGATCAGAAGAACACCACTCATTTTCTTCAGGTAGCTTGAGGTGCACACTGTGCAGAGGACGCACTACACTAACTTGTAAATACTACAACTGCCTGTGGTACTTTACTATTAGGATCAGAAGAACACCCCTAATTTTCTTCAGGTAGCTTTAGGTGCACACTGTGCAGAGGACGCACTACACTAACTGTAAATACTGTAGCTAATAGGACTAATAGGATCAGAAGAACACCCCTAATTTTCTTGAGGTAGCTTTAGGTGCACACTGTGCAGGGGACGCACTATACTAAATTGTAAATACTACAGCTGCCTGTGGTACTGTACTAATAGGATCAGAAGAACTCCACTCATTTTCTTCAGGTAGCTTTAGGTGCACACTGTGCAGAGGACGCACTACAGTAACTTGTAAATACTGCAGCTGCCTGCGGTACTGTACTAATAGGATCAGAAGAACACCACTAATTTTGTTTAGGTAGCTTTAGGTGCACACTGTGCAGAGGATGCACTACACTAATTGTAAATACTGCAGCTGCCTTCGGTACTGTACTAATACGATCAGAACAACACCACTCATTTTCTTCAGGTAGCTTTAGATGCACACTGTGCAGAGGACGCACTACACTAACTTGTAAATACTACAACTGCCTGTGGTACTTTACTATCAGGATCAGAAGAAAACCCCTAATTTTCTTCAGGTAGTTTTAGGTGCACACTGTGCAGAGGACGCACTACACTAACTGTAAATACTGTAGCTAATAGGACTAATAGGATCAGAAGAACACCCCTAATTTTCTTGAGGTAGCTTTAGGTGCACACTGTGCAGGGGACGCACTATACTAAATTGTAAATACTACAGCTGCCTGTGGTACTGTACTAATAGGATCAGAAGAACACCACTAATTTTCTTCAGGTAGCTTTAGGTGCACACTGTGCAGAGGACGGAGGACGCACAACACTAACTTGTAAAAACTACAGCTGCCTGTGGTACTGTACTAATAGGATCAGAAGAACACCACTCATTTTCTTCAGGTGGCTTTAGGTGCACACTGTGCAGAGGACGCACTACACTAACTGGTAAATACTGCAGCTGCCTGCGGTACTGTACTAATAGGATCAGAAGAACACCACTAATTTTGTTTAGGTAGCTTTAGGTGCACACTGTGCAGAGGATGCACTACACTAATTGTAAATACTGCAGCTGCCTTCGGTACTGTACTAATATGATCAGAAGAACACCACTCATTTTCTTCAGGTAGCTTTACGTGCACACTGTGCAGAGGACGCACTACACTAACTTGTAAATACTACAACTGCGTGTGGTACTTTACTATTAGGATCAGAAGAACACCCCTAATTTTCTTCAGGTAGCTTTAGGTGCACACTGTGCAGAGGACGCACTACACTAACTGTAAATACTGTAGCTAATAGGACTAATAGGATCAGAAGAACACCACAAATTTTCTTCAGGTAGCTTTAGGTGCACACTGTGCAGGGGACACACTATACTAACTTGTAAATACTGCAGCTGCCTGCGGTACTGTACTAATAGGATCAGAAGAACACCATTCATTTTCTTCAGGTAGCTTAACTGCACACTGTGCAGAGGACGCACTACACTAACTTGTAAATACTACAGCTGCCTGTGGTACTGTACTAATAGAATCAGAAGAACACCACTCATTTTCTTCAGGTAGCTTTAGGTGCACACTGTGCAGAGGACGCACTACACTAACTTGTAAATACTGCAGCTGCCTGCGGTACTGTACTAATAGGATCAGAAGAACACCACTAATTTTGTTTAGGTAGATTTAGGTGCACACTGTGCAGAGGATGCACTACACTAATTGTAAATACTGCAGCTGCCTTCGTTACTGTACTAATACGATCAGAAGAACACCACTCATTTTCTTCAGGTAGCTTTACGTGCACACTGTGCAGAGGACGCACTACACTAACTTGTAAATACTACAACTGCGTGTGGTACTTTACTATTAGGATTAGAAGAACACCCCTAATTTTCTTCAGGTAGCTTTAGGTGCACACTGTGCAGAGGACGCACTACACTAACTGTAAATACTGTAGCTAATAGGACTAATAGGATCAGAAGAATACCACAAATTTTCTTCAGGTAGCTTTAGGTGCACACTGTGCAGGGGACACACTATACTAACTTGTAAATACTGCAGCTGCCTGCGGTACTGTACTAATAGGATCAGAGGAACACCATTCATTTTCTTCAGGTAGCTTTAGCTGCACACTGTGCAGAGGACGCACTACACTAACTTGTAAATACTACAGCTGCCTGTGGTACTGTACTAATAGGATCAGAAGAACACCACTCATTTTCTTCAGGTAGCTTTAGGTGCACACTGTGCAGAGGACGCACTACACTAACTTGTAAATACTGCAGCTGCCTGCGGTACTGTACTAATAGGATCAGAAGAACACCACTAATTTTGTTTAGGTAGATTTAGGTGCACACTGTGCAGAGGATGCACTACACTAATTGTAAATACTGCAGCTGCCTTCGTTACTGTACTAATACGATCAGAAGAACACCACTCACTTTCTTCAGGTAGCTTTAGGTGCACACTGTGCAGAGGACGCACTACACTAACTTGTAAATACTACAACTGCCTGTGGTACTTTACTATTAGGATCAGAACAACACCCCTAATTTTCTTCAGGTAGCTTTAGGTGCACACTGTGCAGAGGACGCACTACACTAACTGTAAATACTGTAGCTAATAGGACTAATAGAATCAGAAGAACACCCCTAATTTTCTTGAGGTAGCTTTAGGTGCACACTGTGCAGGGGATGGAGGACGCATAACACTAACTTGTAAAAACCACAGCTGCCTGTGGTACTGTACTAATAGGATCAGAAGAACACCACTCATTTTCTTCAGGTAGCTTTAGGTGCACACTGTGCAGAGGACGCACTACACTAACTTGTAAATACTGCAACTGCCTGTGGTACTGTTCTAATAGGATCAGAAGAACACCACAAATTTTCTTCAGGTAGCTTTAGGTGCACACTGTGCAGGGGACGCACTATACTAACTTGTAAATACTGCAGCTGCCTGCGGTACTGTACTAATAGGATCAGACGAACACCACTCATTTTCTTCAGGTAGCTTTAGCTGCACACTGTGCAGAGGACGCACTACACTAACTGTAAATACTGTAGCTAATAGGACTAATAGGATCAGAAGAACACCCCTAATTTTCTTGAGGTAGCTTTAGGTGCACACTGTGCAGGGGACGCACTATACTAAATTGTAAATACTACAGCTGCCTGTGGTACTGTACTAATAGGATCAGAAGAACACCACTAATTTTCTTCAGGTAGCTTTAGGTGCACACTGTGCAGAGGACGGAGGACGCACAACACTAACTTGTAAAAACTACAGCTGCCTGTGGTACTGTACTAATAGGATCAGAAGAACACCACTCATTTTCTTCAGGTGGCTTTAGGTGCACACTGTGCAGAGGACGCACTACACTAACTGGTAAATACTGCAGCTGCCTGCGGTACTGTACTAATAGGATCAGAAGAACACCACTAATTTTGTTTAGGTAGCTTTAGGTGCACACTGTGCAGAGGATGCACTACACTAATTGTAAATACTGCAGCTGCCTTCGGTACTGTACTAATATGATCAGAAGAACACCACTCATTTTCTTCAGGTAGCTTTACGTGCACACTGTGCAGAGGACGCACTACACTAACTTGTAAATACTACAACTGCGTGTGGTACTTTACTATTAGGATCAGAAGAACACCCCTAATTTTCTTCAGGTAGCTTTAGGTGCACACTGTGCAGAGGACGCACTACACTAACTGTAAATACTGTAGCTAATAGGACTAATAGGATCAGAAGAACACCACAAATTTTCTTCAGGTAGCTTTAGGTGCACACTGTGCAGGGGACACACTATACTAACTTGTAAATACTGCAGCTGCCTGCGGTACTGTACTAATAGGATCAGAAGAACACCATTCATTTTCTTCAGGTAGCTTTAGCTGCACACTGTGCAGAGGACGCACTACACTAACTTGTAAATACTACAGCTGCCTGTGGTACTGTACTAATAGGATCAGAAGAACACCACTCATTTTCTTCAGGTAGCTTTAGGTGCACACTGTGCAGAGGACGCACTACACTAACTTGTAAATACTGCAGCTGCCTGCGGTACTGTACTAATAGGATCAGAAGAACACCACTAATTTTGTTTAGGTAGATTTAGGTGCACACTGTGCAGAGGATGCACTACACTAATTGTAAATACTGCAGCTGCCTTCGTTACTGTACTAATACGATCAGAAGAACACCACTCATTTTCTTCAGGTAGCTTTACGTGCACACTGTGCAGAGGACGCACTACACTAACTTGTAAATACTACAACTGCGTGTGGTACTTTACTATTAGGATTAGAAGAACACCCCTAATTTTCTTCAGGTAGCTTTAGGTGCACACTGTGCAGAGGACGCACTACACTAACTGTAAATACTGTAGCTAATAGGACTAATAGGATCAGAAGAATACCACAAATTTTCTTCAGGTAGCTTTAGGTGCACACTGTGCAGGGGACACACTATACTAACTTGTAAATACTGCAGCTGCCTGCGGTACTGTACTAATAGGATCAGAGGAACACCATTCATTTTCTTCAGGTAGCTTTAGCTGCACACTGTGCAGAGGACGCACTACACTAACTTGTAAATACTACAGCTGCCTGTGGTACTGTACTAATAGGATCAGAAGAACACCACTCATTTTCTTCAGGTAGCTTTAGCTGCACACTGTGCAGAGGACGCACTACACTAACTTGTAAATACTGCAGCTGCCTGCGGTACTGTACTAATAGGATCAGAAGAACACCACTAATTTTGTTTAGGTAGATTTAGGTGCACACTGTGCAGAGGATGCACTACACTAATTGTAAATACTGCAGCTGCCTTCGTTACTGTACTAATACGATCAGAAGAACACCACTCACTTTCTTCAGGTAGCTTTAGGTGCACACTGTGCAGAGGACGCACTACACTAACTTGTAAATACTACAACTGCCTGTGGTACTTTACTATTAGGATCAGAACAACACCCCTAATTTTCTTCAGGTAGCTTTAGGTGCACACTGTGCAGAGGACGCACTACACTAACTGTAAATACTGTAGCTAATAGGACTAATAGAATCAGAAGAACACCCCTAATTTTCTTGAGGTAGCTTTAGGTGCACACTGTGCAGGGGATGGAGGACGCATAACACTAACTTGTAAAAACCACAGCTGCCTGTGGTACTGTACTAATAGGATCAGAAGAACACCACTCATTTTCTTCAGGTAGCTTTAGGTGCACACTGTGCAGAGGACGTACTACACTAACTTGTAAATACTGCAACTGCCTGTGGTACTGTTCTAATAGGATCAGAAGAACACCACAAATTTTCTTCAGGTAGCTTTAGGTGCACACTGTGCAGGGGACGCACTATACTAACTTGTAAATACTGCAGCTGCCTGCGGTACTGTACTAATAGGATCAGACGAACACCACTCATTTTCTTCAGGTAGCTTTAGCTGCACACTGTGCAGAGGACGCACTACACTAACTTGTAAATACTACAGCTGCCTGTGGTACTGTACTAATAGGATCAGAAGAACACCACTAATTTTCTTCAGGTAGCTTTAGGTGCACACTGTGCAGAGGACGCACTACACTAACATGTAAATACTGCAGCTGCCTGCGGTACTGTACTAATAGGATCAGAAGAACACCACTAATTTTGTTTAGGTAGCTTTAGGTGCACACTGTGCAGAGGATGCACTACACTAATTGTAAATACTGCAGCTGCCTTTGGTACTGTACTAATACGATCAGAAGAACACCACTCATTTTCTTCAGGTAGCTTGAGGTGCACACTGTGCAGAGGACGCACTACACTAACTTGTAAATACTACAACTGCCTGTGGTACTTTACTATTAGGATCAGAAGAACACCCCTAATTTTCTTCAGGTAGCTTTAGGTGCACACTGTGCAGAGGACGCACTACACTAACTGTAAATACTGTAGCTAATAGGACTAATAGGATCAGAAGAACACCACTAATTTTCTTCAGGTAGCTTTAGGTGCACACTGTGCAGGGGACGCACTATACTAAATTGTAAATACTACAGCTGCCTGTGGTACTGTACTAATAGGATCAGAAGAACTCCACTCATTTTCTTCAGGTAGCTTTAGGTGCACACTGTGCAGAGGACGCACTACACTAACTTGTAAATACTGCAGCTGCCTGCGGTACTGTACTAATAGGATCAGAAGAACACCACTAATTTTGTTTAGGTAGCTTTAGGTGCACACTGTGCAGAGGATGCACTACACTAATTGTAAATACTGCAGCTGCCTTCGGTACTTTACTAATACGATCAGAAGAACACCACTCATTTTCTTCAGGTAGCTTTAGGTGCACACTGTGCAGAGGACGCACTACACTAACTTGTAAATACTACAACTGCCTGTGGTACTTTACTATCAGGATCAGAAGAACAGCCCTAATTTTCTTCAGGTAGTTTTAGGTGCACACTGTGCAGAGGACGCACTACACTAACTGTAAATACTGTAGCTAATAGGACTAATAGGATCAGAAGAACACCCCTAATTTTCTTGAGGTAGCTTTAGGTGCACACTGTGCAGGGGACGCACTATACTAAATTGTAAATACTACAGCTGCCTGTGGTACTGTACTAATAGGATCAGAAGAACACCACTAATTTTCTTCGGGTAGCTTTAGGTGCACACTGTGCAGAGGACGGAGGACGCACAACACTAACTTGTAAAAACTACAGCTGCCTGTGGTACTGTACTAATAGGATCAGAAGAACACCACTCATTTTCTTCAGGTAGCTTTAGGTGCACACTGTGCAGAGGACGCACTACACTAACTTGTAAATACTGCAGCTGCCTGCGGTACTGTACTAATAGGATCAGAAGAACACCACTAATTTTCTTCAGGTAGCTTTAGGTGCACACTGTGCAGAGGACGCACTACACTAACTTTTAAATACTGCAGCTGCCTGCAGTACTGTACTAATAGGATCAGAAGAACACCACTAATTTTGTTTAGGTAGCTTTAGGTGAACACTGTGCAGAGGACGCACTAAACTAACTTATAAATACTGCAGCTGCCTGCGTTACTTTACTAATAGGATCAGAAGGACACCATTAATTTTCTTAAGGTAGCTTTAGGTGCACACTGCAGAGGACGCACTACACTAATTGTAAATACTGCAGCTGCCTGCGGTACTGTACTAATAGGATTAGAAGGACACTATTAATTTTCTTAAGGTATCTTTAGGTGCACACCGTGCAGAGGACGCATTACACTAACTGTAAATACTGTAGCTAATAGGACTAATAGGATCAGAAGAACACCACAAATTTTCTTCAGGTAGCTTTAGGTGCACACTGTGCAGAGGACGCACTACACTAACTTGTAAATACTGCAGCTGCCTGCGGTACTGTACTAATAGGATCAGAAGAACAGCACTAATTTTGTTTAGTTAGCTTTAGGTGAACACTGTGCAGAGGACGCACTAAACTAACTTGTAAATACTGCAGCTGCCTGCGGTACTGTACTAATAGGATCAGAAGAACACCACTAATTTTGTTTAGGTAGCTTTAGGTGCACACTGTGCAGAGGACGCACTATACTAAATTGTAAATACTACAGCTGCCTGTGGTACTGTACTAATAGGATCAGAAGAACACCACTCATTTTCTGCAGGTAGCTTTAGGTGCATACTGTGCAGAGGACGCACTACACTAACTTGTAAATACTGCAGCTGCCTGCGGTACTGTACTAATAGGATCAGAAGAACACCACTAATTTTGTTTAGGTAGCTTTAGGTGCACACTGTGCAGAGCACGCACTACACTAACTTGTAAATACTACAGCTGCCTGTCGTACTGTACTAATAGGATCAGAAGAACACCACTAATTTTCTTCAGGTAGCTTTAGGTGCACACTGTGCAGAGGACGCACTACACTAACTTGTAAATACTGCAGCTGCCTGCGGTACTGTACTAATAGGATCAGAAAAACAGCACTAATTTTGTTTAGGTAGCTTTAGGTGAACACTGTGCAGAGGATGCACTAAACTAACTTGTAAATACTAGGGTTGTCCCGATACCAATACTAGTATCGGTATCGGCACCGATACCGAGCATTTGCCCAAGTACTTGTACTCGGGCAAATGCTCCCGATGCTTCCCCCGATACCTAGAGGACAGCTGTGATCGGCGGCGGGGGAGTTACAAGATTCTCCCCCCCGCCGGCTTTCAGCTGCTTTAGTGACACAGCGGTGATCGCTCACTGCTGACTGTCACTGCATCCTCCTCCATGCCCCCTCCTTTCCTCTGTCCCTCTCCGCTGTCCCCCTCCATTCCTCTCTCCTTTTCTGTGCCTCTCCGCTGTGACTGTCCCCTCCGTTCCCCTCTCCTTCTCTGTGCCTCTCTGCTGTGACTGTCCCCTCCGTTCCCCTCTCCTTTTCTGTGCCTCTCCGCTCTGACTGTCCCCTCCGTTCCCCTCTCCTTCTCTGTGCCTCTCCGCTGTGACTGACCCCTCCGTTCCCCTCTCCTTCTCTGTGCCTCTCCGCTGTGACTGTCCCCTCCGATCCCCTCTCCTTTTCTGTCCCCCTCCGTTCCGCCGTCCTCCTCCTCCTTGCTTTGTGAATAGACAGAGTCAGTTGACTCTGTCCATTCACATAACTGAAACATTGTAATCTCCTGTGATTACGATGTGTCAGTTTATGAATGGAGAGGAGCCGCTGTCTTCTCTCCATTGATTCTCAGTGCAGCTGAGGCTGCAGAGAAAGGGACTGGGGAATCTCTATCCTCGGTCTCTTTCTCTGTCTCAACGGGGAGATATCAGAGGTCTGTTAAGACCCCTGATATCTCACCAAAGCCCCCCAACAGGGCTGATAAAAAAAAAAAAAACACATATTGCAATAAAGTATAAAAAAAATATTATTTTAAAAAATAAAAATTGTAAATAAATAGTAAAAAAAAAAAACACACACATACACCGTTCACCCCCCCACCCCCCAAAAAAAGAAAGCACTGTTAAAAAAAAAAAAAAACACACTGTCACGTGACATTAAAAAAAAAGTATCGGTACTTGTACTCAGTCCTAAAAAAGTGGTATCGGGACAACCCTAGTAAATACTTTAGCTGCCTGCGGTACTGTACTAATAGGATCAGAAGGACACCACTAATTTTCTTAAGGTAGCTTTAGGTGCACACTGCAGAGGACGCACTACACTAATTGTAAATACTGCAGCTGCCTGCGGTACTGTACTAATAGGATCAGAAGAACACCACTCATTTTCTTCAGTTAGCTTTAGGTGCACACTGTGCAGAGGACGCACTACACTAACTTGTAAATACTACAGCTGCCTGTGGTACTGTACTATTAGTATCAGAAGAACACCACTAATTTTCTTCAGGTAGCTTTAGGTGCACACCGTGTAGAGGACGCACTACACTAATTGTAAATACTGTAGCTAATAGGACTAATAGGATCAGAAGAACACCACAAATTTTCTTCAGGTAGCTTTAGGTGCACACTGTGCAGGGGACGCACTATACTAACTTGTAAATACTGCAGCTGCCTGCGGTACTGTACTAATAGGATCAGAAGAACACCACTCATTTTCTTCAGGTAGCTTTAGCTGCACACTGTGCAGAGGATGCACTACACTAACTGTAAATACTGCAGCTGCCTGCAGTACTAATAGGATTAGAAGAACACCACCAATTTTCTTCAGGTAGCTTTAGGTGCACAATGTGCAGAGGACACAGTACACTAACTGTAAATACTGTTGCTGCCTGCCTGTGGTATTAATAGGATCAGAACATCAGCAATTGTCTTCAGGTAGCTTTAGGTGCACACTTTGCAGAGGACGCAGTGCACTAACTGTAAATACTGCAGCTGCCTGCCTGTGGTATTATTAGGATCAGAACAACAGCAATTGTCTTCAGGTAGCTTTAGGTGCACACTGTGCAGAGGACGCACTACACTAACTGTAAATACTGCAGCTGCCTGCGGTACTAATAGGATCAGAAGAACACCACCAATTTTCTTCAAGTAGCTTTAGGTGCACACTGTGCAGAGGATGCACTACACTAACTGTAAATACTGCAGCTGCCTGCCTGTGGTACTAATAGGATCAGAAGAACACCACTAATTTTCTTCAGGTAGCTTTAAGTGCACACTGTGCAGAGGACGCACTACACTAACTTGTAAATACTGCAGCTGCCTGCGGTACTGTACTAATAGGATCAGAAGAACACCACTAATTTTGTTTAGGTAGCTTTAGGTGAACACTGTGCAGAGGATGCACTAAACTAACTTGTAAATACTGCAGCCGCCTGTGGTACAGTACTAATAGGATCAGAAGGACACCACTAATTTTCTTAAGGTAGCTTTAGGTGCACACTGTGCAGAGGATGCACTACACTAACTTGTATATAATACAGCTGCCTGTGGTACTGTACTAAAAGGATCAGAAGAACACCACAAATTTTCTTCAGGTAGCTTCAGGTGCACACTGTGCAGAGGACGCACTACACTAACTTGTAAATACTACAGCTGCCTGCGGTACTGTACTAATAGGATCAGAAGAACGCCACTAATTTTGTTTAGGTAGCTTTAGTTGCACACTGTGCAGAGGACGCACTAAACTAACTTGTAAATACTGCAGCTGCCTGCGGTACTGTACTAATAGGATCAGAAGAACACCACTAATTTTCTTCAGGTAGCTTTAGGTGCACACTGTGCAGAGGATGCACTACACTAACTTGTAAATACTGCAGCTGCCTGCGGTACTTTACTAATAGGATCAGAAGAACACCACTAATTTTCTTCAGGTAGCTTTTGGTGCACACTGTACAGAGGACGCACTACACTAACTTGTAAATACTACAGCTGCCTGTGGTACTGTACTAATAGGATCAGAAGAACACTAGTTTTCTTCAGGTAGCTTTAGGTGCACACTGTGTAGAGGACGCACTACACTAACTGTAAATACTGTAGCTAATAGGACTAATAGGATCAGAAGAACACCAGCAATTATCTTCAGGTAGCTGTAAATACTGTAAAAACACCTGCCTGCCTGTCAGTAGTAGGAAGAGAATAACAGGAACGGATCTAGCTAAGCTGAATACAGTGTATATATAAATATACACTGTAAGTGCAGCTAACTGACTCGCCTGCCTACTCTATCTAACTTAAATCAAATGTTACTGTCTCTCTGTCTATCTATCTCTCTCTCAATGCCGGAACACACTACACAGGACCGCCGTGTAGGCGGCCTTATATAGTGTGGGACATGTACTAAACCCCCTGAGCCATAATTGGCCAAAGCCACTCTGGCTTTGGCCAATTAAGGCTCTCTGTACAGACGGCGCTGTGATTGGCCAAGCATGTGGGTCATAGTACATGTTTGGCCAATCATCAGCCAGCAATGCACTGCGATGCCACAGTGAATTTGGCGCGAACGGCCCATATCGTTCGGAATGCATTCGATTCGAACACGAAGCTCTTCCCTACTGGCTTGCAGGCCATACCTGCTGTAAGATAGACCTGTTTTAGGTCAAAGTCTATCCGCCTATCCAAGGCATCCCTAAAAGAGACCGTATCTTCTAGAGGAAGGGTCACATGTCTGACCAACCTCATCACGGCTGCCTCCACCAGATGAGCTGATTCCAATTGCTTAACCTTTTCCTCTTTGAAGGGATAAAGCCTCAGTACCTTTGAGAGTAGGGAATTTTTTTCTCTACCTTGCCCCACTCATTTGTGATGAAAGAAACAGGAAGTTGACACGTTCCTTCTTCAATTGTTTGAAGTACTTTCTTTGTTTAGCAGGAGCCACTACTGGCTCTTCCCAGTTTAGTTTATTTTATGGCTTTAACCAAAGGAGACAGCAGGGCAAAGTCAAATTCAGTGCAGGGGTCCTCCCCCTCTGAGTCACTATCTGAAAGGATAGCAGATGGGTGACTTGGCAAAGAGAACTCCCAAGTGTTGAGTATCCCTCACTGGTGAACATAGAGGCTCTGTAGGAGGTTCGTGGGACCCTTTCAACTAGAGACTTTAGTTGCTGGTCCGTACCACCTCTTTTGCCTGTTGCCTTGGCGTAACAGAGGTCACAAAGGGATTTGCCCACAGGTGCAACCTACACCCCCAGCAGACACCCTCGGCTGTATGGCTGGAATGAGCCGTGGAAGGGTGAGATGGGTCCAGGCTACGGTGTCTCGATCTTGAGGGAGAACCGTGGTGTCTAGATCTGGAAGAGGAGTGCCGGCGAAGATACTTTGAAAAGCCACTTCCTTTGCGTGAACTGTGCTGCTGGTTGGACCTAGAAGGGTTGACAGAAAAAAGAAAAACAAGGGACATCTGTGTTTAAGGGAAACAACATTAATGATGCTCCACCTACCCCCCCGCCCACAGGTGACACCCAGAGAAGACCCCCTACCATGTACCTGCTGCGAGAGGGCTGACCACAGGCAGACAGTGACATGTACATGGTCCTGGAGGATTCCATCAGGGCTGGAAAGAGGGTAACTAAATCAGAAAGAAAAAAGCATACATACAGGCTATACCACCTGTCGCCTGAAAGCCCCTTACCTGATACACACAATCGGAGGCTAGGGGAAGTCACTGCTATAAGCCTGCAAGCATTCCCAAGCTTACAGGCTATTTCCCCTGTTTAAAAAGGGTGCCCCTATGATGTCACCGCCGCGCCGGCCGCAGCACTATTGCACATGCGCAATTGCCATCATTTTGACGTCAAAGCGCATGCGTGAACCAAGCCTCGTTCTCGCGCCGGACTCGCGCATGCGCAGAATGGCTGCGAAAACGAATCCAGGAAGTGAACGGTGGCTGGAACGCAGAGGAAACCAGCCGCCATGCCTGCCAGCCACTCTGCACCTGGCAAACATGTGGGGAATAGAGAACAAAAAAGAGATAAGGCTAGAGACACACAAAAACTGCTGCCATAAAGAAATGGAACAAACTCACTGCTCCTGCCACTATCGTCACCGGGCCGAGGTAACACACAGCATGCCCCGCACTGTGATGTCATAAGGGGGCGGGGTCATCAGATGACATCACCCGGTGACCACGCCCCATGCCTATATAAGTCATTGCGAGGCGCTCACACAGCATTACAGCAGGAGAGAGCGTCGTGTCAACATCGGAAGAAGAGAAGAGGGGAGAAGATGATGAAGAAGACCGGGCTACCGCTAGCAAGAGAGCGGCACAAGAGCAGAAGATAGCGGAGGAGCCCGGAAGAAGAACCGGACACCGGGAGAAGAGGCCGGAGAGAGCAGAGAAGAACCGGACATCGGGAGAAGAGGCCGGAGAGACCCCCGAAGTCGGAAGAAGACCCCCAAAGTCAGAAGAAGACCCCCGGAGTTGCCTAATAAATTACTTTAAAAACCTCTGTAGTGTGTTTTTTTATTGACACTTTCTTCCCTAGGTGAATGGGTAGGGGTATGATGTGTCCCATACTCATTCACATAGGGTGGGGGGCCAGGATCTGGGGGCACCCTTATTAACCACTTCAGCCCCGGAAGGATTTACCCCCTTCCTGACCAGAGCACTTTTTACAATTTGGCACTGCGTCGCTTTAACTGCTAATTGCGCGGTCCTGCAATGCTGTACCCAAACGAAATTTGCGTCCTTTTCTTCCCACAAATACAGCTTTCTTTTGATGGTATTTGATCACCTCTGCCGTTTTTATTTTTTGCGCTATACACGGAAAAAGACCGAAAATTTTGAAAAAAAAAAGATATTTTCTACTTTTTGTTCTAAAAAAAATCCAATAAACTCAATTTTAGTCATACATTTAGGCCAAAATGTATTCGGCCATATGTCTTTGGTAAAAAAAAATGTCAATAAGTGTATATTTATTGGTTTGCGCAAAAGTTATAGCGCCTACAAACTAGGGTACATTTTCTGGAATTTAAACAGCCTTTAATTTACGACTGCCTATGTCGTTTCTTGAGGTGCTGAAATGGCAGGGCAGTATAAAACCCCCACAAATGACCCCATTTTGGAAATTAGACACCCCAAGGAATTTGCTGAGAGGCATGTTGAGCCCATTGAATATTCATTTTTTTTGTCCCAAGTGATTGAATAATGACAAAAAAAAAATTTCAAAAAGTTGTCACTAAATGATATATTGCTCACACAGGCCATGGGCATATGTGGAATTGCACCCCAAAATACATTTAGCTGCTTCTCCTGAGTATGGGGATACCACATGTGTGGGACTTTTTGGGAGCCTAGCCGCGTACAGGGCCCCGAAAACCAATCACTGCCTTCAAGATTTCTAAGGGCGTAAAGGTTTGATTTTACTCCTCACTACCTATCACAGTTTTGAAGGCCATAAAATGCCCAGATGGCACAAAACCCCCCCAAATGACCCCATTTTGGAAAGTAGACACCCTAAGCTATTTGCTTTGAGGCATGTTGAGTCCATGGAATATTTTATATTTTGACACAAGTTGCGGGAATGTGACAATTTTTTTTTTTTTTTTTGCACAAAGTTGTCACTAAATGATATATTGCTCACACAGGCCACGGGCATATGTGGAATTGCACCCCAAAATACATTTAGCTGCTTCTCCTGAGTATGGGGATATTACATGTGTGGGACTTTTTAAGAGCTTAGCCGCGTACAGGGCCCCGAAAACCCAATCACCGCCTTCAGGATTTCTAAGGGCGTAAATTTTTGATTTCACTCTTCACTGCCTATCACAGTTTCAGAGGCCATGGAATGCCCAGGTGGCACAAACCCCCCCCCCAAATGACCCCATTTTGGAAAGTAGACACCTCAAGCTATTTGCTGAGAGGCATGGTGAGTATTTTTCAGCTCTCATTTGTTTTTGAAAATGAAGAAAGACAAGAAAAATTATTTTTTTTTCTTTTTTCAATTTTCAAAACTTTGTGACAAAAAGTGAGGTCTGCAAAATACTCACTATACCACTCAGCAAATAGCTTGGGGTGTCTACTTTCCAAAATGGGGTCATTTGGGTTTTTTTTTGCCACCTGGGCATTCCATGGCCTCCGAAACAGTGATAGGCAGTGAAGAGTGAAATCAAAGATTTACGCCCTTAGAAAGCCTGAAGGCGGTGCTTGGTTTTCGGGGTCCCGTGCGCGGCTAGGCTCCCAAAAAGTCCCACACATGTGGTATCCCCGTACTGGGGGAGAAGCAACAGAATGTATTTTGGGGTGCAATTTCACATATTCCCTAGGCATGTTTGAGCAATATATCATTTAGTGACAACTTTGTGCAAAAAAAAAAAAAAAAAAATTGTCTCTTTCCCGCAACTTGTGTCACAATATAAAATATTCCATGGACTCGACATGCCTCTCAGCAAATAGCTTGGGGTGTCTACTTTCCAAAATGGGGTAATTTGGTGGGGTTAGAACTGTCCTGGCATTTTATGCACAACATTTAGAAGCTTATGTCACACATCACCCACTCTTCTAACCACTTGAAGACAAAGCCCTTTCTGACACTATTTGATTACATGAAAAATTATTTTTTTTTGCAAGAAAATTACTTTGAACCCCCACACATTATATATTTTTTAAAGCAAATGCCCTACAGATAAAAATGGTGGGTGTTTCATTTTTTTTTCCACACAGTATTTGCGCATCGATTTTTCAAACGCATTTTTTGGGGAAAAAACACACTTTTTTAAATTTTAATGCACTAAAACACACTATATTGCCCAAATGTTTGATGAAATAAAAAAGATGATCTTAGGGGGGCGTGGCTTGCCAGCACCGTGAATGGCTGCTTAGAATCTCTGCTCCGCACAGCACCCGGCTATTAGCGGCTCCACAACGCTCAAAACGGGATGAAAATCACCCGACCGAAGCCACAACCACTTACACAACAGCCAGGCATCATGCTGAAAAGAAGAAAACAGATCCACATGCCTCAGAAGCTGACGGACTTCTTCTCTCTGGCCGGAGCGGGAGGGGGACAAGATGGCGCCGGCACCTCACACAGATTCCCAGCTCAGCAATCACCTCACGCTGGCGGCGGCGGATCACAACGCCCAGGTTATCCCACAATCACAAACTGTGAGTACTCTCCCCCCCGATCTCCTACCTCTGCCTCTCCAGTCAAATCTAAGCCAAGGAGAGAGGAGGAAGCCCCAGGTCAGAACACCAGCATACCTTTCATCCTGCCTCCTCCCAATGTACAACATCCTGCAGCCATTGATAACTTCCCTGCCTCAGACCAGCCCATCTCTGAGCAAACAATGAAAAACATGCTCATCTCCCTTAAACAGACCCTGTACACTGATCTCTCGGCCGCAGTGTCCTCGCTGGCCACTGTAGTACAGCAACAAGACCAGCGTCTGCATTACATAGAAAACAAAATGTCTGATCTCCTCACTGCCCATAATGATACCGTGGAAGTATGCACAGAACATGAGGCAGACTTGCAGACGATCAACCTTAAATTGGCGGATCTTGAAGATCGTTCGCGCAGAAACAATATTAAGTTCCGCAACATACCCGAATTGGTACTGCAACCTGATTTGGTACGCTTCCTGCAATCTCTAATGCGAGCGCTAGTACCTGAACTATCCGACAGAGATTTGGAAATTGATAGAGCCCATAGGCTCCCAAAGCCATCTCACCTCCCTCCTGAGAAGTCTCGTGATGTATTAGCGCGCATACATTTTTACAGCACTAAGGAAAAAGTGATGTTTGCCGCCAAGAGATCCCCAAACCTTCCTGACCCGTTCACTGCAATTGCGCTGTACACAGATCTGTCTAAGGCAACTATGGAGAATCGTCGGCAACTCGCCACGATCACCAAAGCACTCCAAAACCACCACATACAGTACAAATGGGGGTTTCCCACTAAATTGCTGATCACATACCAGGGCACAACCCATGCTGTGCGTACGCTGCAAGCTGGCCTACAACTTCTGCGGCTCTGGCGCATAATACCTGAGGAAACTCCGCATCCTCCTCCTTCACCTCCTTCGCAAATGGAAGCTGACTGGTCCCTTCAAGATGCCTGAAGTATCCCGTCCGCACATCTGACTCTACTTTATACAAGCCGGGTTGCAGCGGATTAATGCATCTCCCAAGCCTTTCTTTCACTCCACTGGCTCTGTGTTCTGAGACGCCACTGGAGGAAATCCCCCCTGTTTCAAGTTGTTAGCAGTTACTCTGCACATTGAACCCGTATTCCTAACGGGCTCTCTTTTTTTATTCCCTACCCGTTCCACACCAGCATCCCGCTGATTTTTGCTTATTGCCACAGCCATATAGGCGATCCGAAATATCTTGTTTCCCCTGGACCACACCCCTCAGCCATTACCTGATTCTCTCAAAGAAACTCCATACCTACTATTGTAGTTCTGCCATAAAGAATTACCGCTGACTGCCTTAAAATGCCAATAAAACTGACATCCCTGAATGTCAAGGGCCTGAACAGTCCACACAAACGAGCCAACCTACAAAAAGAATTGACAAAACAACATGCAGACATTGCATTCCTACAGGAGACGCACTTTGCGGAATCCAAAACCCCTAAGTTTAGAATCAAAGGATATGGCACTGTCTACTTCGCCTCGGGCCCCAAGAAGAAAAATGGAGTGATGACGGTTATCCGAGACACCCTTCAGTTCCAGCACCTTCACACCTATGCTGACCCGCTGGGCCGATACCTGATACTCATCTGCACCGTTGCTCAAACCACCTACACCTTGGTTAATATATATGGACCTAATTCCAGACAACTCCGCTTCTTCCGACGCCTCTACAAGAAGGTCAACAGCCTGCGCAAAGGAATCATAATAATGGGTGGCGACCTCAATATAGTTGGCGATCCCTCCATAGATGCCTCTACTACCAAAGGCCACAGTCGACCGGCTTTGAACCCTCTACTTCACGACCTAGATCTCTTTGATGTGTGGAGAGCACAACATGGCTCAGAACGTGACTACACGTATTTTTCTCACTCACAGCTATCATACTCAAGACTTGACGCCTTCATAGTTGATAAATGGACCCTACAAAACGTTACGCAATCTGACATTGGCCTAATATCATGGTCAGACCATGCCCCTATTTCCATATCCCTGGGCAATCAACGACATGGACCTCCGAGACTTTGGAGACTAGACCCCTCCTTGCTAGAAGACCCTAAAGTCCGACAGGAAATTGAAGCCGAGCACCACTCTTTCTTCGAGCACAATGAACTGCCTGACACTGACAAATTTGTACTCTGGTCAACATACAAAGCGTACCTTAGAGGAATTTTTATAAAAATGAGTAAAAGAGCGAGACGCCTGAGGACCCAGCAGATTGACGAGGTAATGTCCCAAATATCTAACATAGAAAAAACAAACAAAGCCTCTCCCTCTCACACACAAGCCATCCAGCTCCTGCAGCTCCGACAGAAATTACGCACTCTCCTACTCCACAAATTTGAGCACAACTTTAAATTCTCGAAAGCTAATTACTATGCCCTAAGCAACAGAGCTGGGTCGATCCTAGCAAAACAAGTTAAGGCCCAACGTATGAAAGCCAAAATTCTATCTCTTCATCACCCTACTTCGAAACGACTATTAACTAACCCTCAGGAAATTGCTAACGCATTCAGTGAATATTATGCATCCCTATACAATCTAAAACATGACCCTCTCACCCCACAACCAACTGCAGAACAAATACGAAATTTTCTCACCCCAATAAATCTCCCCAAAATCTCTAAGTCCCAACTCGACTATATCTCTAAACCATTCACTCCAGAGGAAGTCCTTAGAGCAATCAAGGCTCTCCCTCTGCATAAGGCTCCAGGAGAGGATGGCTTTACCAATGCCTTCTACAAAAAATTTGCCGACACCTTAGTCCCTAGACTGACAGACCTCTTTAATGCTGCTGGCTCCTCAGGCTCTCTACCTACCGATATGTTAAGATCAATCATATCCACCATCCCAAAACCTGGGAAAGATACCTCTGTTGCCTCTAACTATAGACCAATATCACTCTTGAACACCGATGTCAAGCTCCTTGCTAAAGTTATTGCCAATAGACTGATGGTGTTCCTCCCTGAGCTAGTACACCCGGACCAGGTTGGGTTCGTCCCGGGTAGACAAGCCCCTGACGCAACTAGGAGAGTCCTCAACCTCATTCAACATGCCGCACACATTCAAACGCCTTCTCTGCTACTATCCCTTGATGCAGAGAAGGCGTTTGATAGAGTCCACTGGTCTTTCCTTCAAGCTGTGTTGACTAAATTTGGTATTACAGGATGGTTTCAAGCTGTAATTCTGTCCCTATACTCCAACCCATCAGCTAAAGTACTCACGGGAGGGACTCTGTCCACCCCTTTCGAGATCACCAACGGCACACGACAGGGGTGCCCCCTCTCCCCACTTATCTTTACCCTGCTGATGGAACCCTTGGCATCCAAAATTAGATCCGATCCACTAATAACAGGTATTCCCCACGATGGCACAGATCACAAAATTAGCTTATTTGCTGATGACGTGATCCTGTTGATCACTAATCCCATTCAGTCCATACAAAAAATTCAAGACACCCTCCACCAATTTAGCTCCGTATCCTATTATAAACTAAATACCACAAAATCTACACTCCTCCCCATACTCCTGCCACCACAAATGACTGCTCGGTTGAAATCTACCTTACCCTACATGTGGGCGAGCACATCTATCCCATATTTAGGAATTCAGATTTCCCCTAACCCAAAACGACTGATTGACCTAAACTACCTTACCTTCTCTCGAAACTTACCTGCCCTACTAAAATCTCTGCGCAGCACAGGCCTCTCTACTTTAGGTCGTATAGCTTCCTTTAAAATGATCGTACTACCCAAGCTGCTTTACTTATTCCGAACACTCATACTGCCCCTTCCCCGTTCTCTACTGTCTTCAATCCAAAGTCAACTGACTAAATATATTTGGAATTCTAAACCACCTAGATGTGCTGGTTACATTCTCACTAGACGTCAGGACCAAGGGGGAATGGGCTTACCCAATATCGACAACTATTATTATGCCTCAATCTTAGACCAAATTTACTATTGGTGGCATCCTACACCCGAAAAAATATGGTCTAGCATAGAAGCTTCTTACGCACAACCCGCTACCTTGACAGACTACCTCCTACTAATGGCAGCTGGACACTCTCCGGCCCCTCGGAATAATAACCCAATGATTTCTGCCTCCATGTTGGCTTGGAGAAAACTTTTAAATATCTACCCGAAAAACTCACCTAGTAGAACCCTACCGATACCATTAAAAGCCATATCCCTCTGCATTCCTGATCTGAACCTCTCCAAGTGGCAATCCGCTGGTATTCTGACCATTGGCGACTTGAGAGGTCAGGGTTCGCTGCTTACATTTGAATCTCTCCAAGTCAAATTCAAACTCCCAAGCTCAGAAGCCTTCACATACATGCGAATCCCTCACTTCCTAAACCTTGTTAGACTACCCTCCACAGTGAATATCCCTGTACCAATCTACCACTACTACTCCACTACTCCATGCCCCAGTAGAGGTATCTCCCTGATGTACTCATGTCTCAGCGACACTCGACCGTGCTCCCAACTGCACTCCCTAAACAAATGGGCGGAGGAGCTAAATGTCCCCTTCACCCAAATCCAGTGGCAACGAGCATTCACAGAAACTCATAAAGCGTCTCACTGCTCAAACCACTGGGAATCCTACCAAAAGACCATCCACAGATGGTATCTCACCCCATATCGTCTGTCTAAAATGTATCCAGGCCAACCACCATCCTGCTGGAGAAATTGCGGCAGTGTAGGCTCCATTGCACATACGCTGTGGTTTTGCAAATCCTTGAGTTCTTTCTGGAACCAAGTATTTACTCTGATCTCCTCCATCACTGGGATCTCATGTTCCCCGACTCCTGCCTTGGCTCTCTTACACATTGGCATAGAAAGATTCCCACCTCAATCTAGATGTGTAATTCTCCACCTACTATATGCTGCCAAATTAAACATCACCAGACTATGGAAAACCACCACAGTCCCCTCCATTTCTAGTACTGTCGCTGATCTCAACTTCCAGTGCGAAATGGAAAGGATAGTGGCTAGGAAAAATTTAACTGTCCAAAAACATATGGCTTTGTGGTCACTCTGGTTACGACACCCAAAATGTACTGTTTTAGTGTAACTGAATTGTTATGAACATTTCTGCCTTTTCTCTGGTCAGCTGGTGCCCTGCTTCCCCCCCCCCCCACCTCCCACCCCCCTATAACCCAATCCCTTCCCCCTCCCCATCCCACCCTCTCTCCATCTAGATTCTCTCCTACTCGACTACCTGCTTCAGTCAACCCGTTTGAAATGTTGCTGTATACTTTTATTTTACTCAATGTTATCTGTAAAAATAACTTGTTTCTAGATGGAACATCTGTTCCTGCTAATACTACTGGTTTGGTCATGACATGTTTGTAACTTTTTCTGAAAATCCAATAAAGAAATATAAAAGGAAAAAAGATGATCTTAGGCCGAGTACATGGATACCAAACATGACATGCTTTAAAATTGCGCACAAACGTGCAGTGGCGACAAACTAAATACATTTTTAAAAGCCTTTAAAAGCCTTTACAGGTTACCACTTTAGATTTACAGAGGAGGTCTACTGCAAAAATTACTGCCCTCGATCTGACCTTCGCGGTGACACCTCACATGCATGCTGCAATAGCTGTTTACATTTGACGCCAGACCGACGCTTGCGTTCGCCTTAGCGCGAGAGCAGGGGGGACAGGGGTGCTTTTTTTTTTTTCTTTATTTTTTTTTGCTTTTTTTATCTTATTTTTAAACTGTTCCTTTCATTTTTTTTTTTTAAATCATTTTTATTGTTATCTCAAGGAATGTAAATATCCCCTATGATAGCAATAGGTAGTGACAGGTACTCTTTTTTGAAAAAATTGGGGTCTATTAGACCCTAGATTTCTCCTCTGCCCTCAAAGCATCTGACCACACCAAGATCGGTGTGATAAAATGCTTTCCCAATTTCCAAATGGCGCTGTTTACATCCGGCGAAATCTAAGTCATAAAATGCTCGTAGCTTCCGGTTTCTTAGGCCATAGAGATGTTTGGAGCCACTCTGATCTCTGATCAGCTCTATGGTCAGCTGGCTGAATCACCGGCTGCATTCTCAGGTTCCCTGTTGAGACAGGAGAGCCGGAGAAAAACATGGAAGACGGTGTGGGGGGGGCATTCCCTCCCACTGCTTGTAAAAGCAGTTTAGAGGCTAATTAGCCGCTAGGATTGCTTTTACATGAAAGACGACTGCTGGCTGAAAAGAATGATACCAAGATGATACCTAAACCTGTAGGCATCATTCTGGCATAACCACTCAAAGTCGTGAATGGCGTACCTGAAGACAAAAAAATGGTTAACATTAAAGCACAGTAAACGGTAAAGTATAAAAAATTGCATACCTGAAAAGCAAACATGATAAAACATAATAACAATAAAACATTGCAGAATAGAATACAGTAAAAAAGAGCAGAACAATAGAGAGAATAGAGAGAGAGAGAACAATAAAACAACAACAATTTTTTTATTTTATATTTTTGTTTGTGTTTTTTTTTTTTTTTTACACTTTTTTTGTAACTGTAACTTTTATAACTGTAACCGGTTCCAGGTTCGGGTCTCTCAAAATGCGATGGCATCTTGGGATACCCTGTGAAAGTGTGCCTAGTCTGTGCAATGCTGTACCCTACGCTAATACTCAACTAGTGCATGGTAGCGTTCAAAACATTCACCAATGCAAAGACCAGAATTGTCAGACAGGAGTGATAATAATAGCGGGCGTCACGCCTATATCTGCGCTTGCTGCAGACACAACATCTTTTTTGGGGGGGTTCGCTGGGTAGGGGTACTCGGGAGGACATAAAGAAAATGCCTCTTATGCAGCCGACTGCATTTGGTTGGGGATGTGAATGGGGGAAGTACGGACGCTGCAGAAGTGGTGGGTTCCCAATTAGGATTGGCGAATGCAGCAGGAAGGGCACTATGGGCATGACGGGCCTGTGTTTGTCTTTTTGGTGGCAGCGGGACACTACTTGTGCTTGCCACCTCACCAGCTTGAACTGCACTTATGGGACTCGCCACGTCACCAAGTGTTACTGCAGTGCTGGTTTGACTACGACCGGGGTGTACTAGGCCACTGGTGCTTGCCAGTTCACGAAAACTCTACCAAGAAAACTGTTAGCGATCGCAGGGATCAGGCCTGACTCTGCAAACGCTGCAGTTATGCGTTTAGTGTTTTGTAAGTGACAGTGATCGATCGATACTGCACTTGGGTGGGCTGGGCCGGGCCAGGCGGAGGGGCAAAACGCAGGTGCTAGCAGGTATCTGGGCTGATCCCGCTAACACTGCGTTTTTGGGAACCCTAAACTGCTGGGGACACCAGTATAGATATGATCGGATCAGATATTGAACTGTTCAGATACTATACCACTAAGGGAGGTGTACGCTGCGTGCGTGGGTGTTAGCGGTACTGGCACTAACCTGACACTGCCTGGGGCAGGTGCTTGCCAGTTCACCAAAACGCTCCTAAAAAAACTGTTAGCGATCGCAGGGATCAGGCCTGACTCTGCGAACGCTGCAGTTATGCGTTTAGTGTTTTGTAAATGACAGTGATCGATCGATACTGCACTTGGGTGGGCTGGGCTGGGCGGAGGGGCAAAACGCAGGTGCTAGCAGGTATCTGGGCTGATCCCGCTAACACTGCGTTTTTGGGAACCCTAAACTGCTGGGGACGCTAGTATAGATCTGATCGGATCAGATATTGATCCGTTCAGATACTATACCACTAAGGGAGGCGTATGCTGTGTGCGTGGGTGTTAGCGGTACTGGCGCTAATCTGACGCTGCCTGGGGCGACGCATATCACCGCTGGGTGATCAGGGGGCTAAACCTTTATTCGGTAATAAACGGGGGTGCCCTGACACTATAAAAAATAAATGAACTAACCAGCGTCACCCGTAACGGTTATACGGTGATCAGTGGTGAAAGGGTTAACTAGGGGGCAATCAAGGGGTTAAAACATTTATTAGGTAGTATATGGGGGTCCCTGTCACTATAAAACGCTGACGGCGAACCTAAATATTTACGTCCCTAACTAGCGTCACCAGTGACACTAATACAGCGATCAGAAAAATTATCGCTTAGTGACACTGGCGACAGGGGGTGATCAAGGGGTTTAAAGGGGCTAATACTAACTGCCCTACCACTTCTAACTGGCACAAACTGACACCGTGCAGTAATCAGAAAAAAAAAAAAAAACACTGCTTGGTGTCAGTGTGACGGGGGGAGGGGTGATTGGGGGGGATCGGGGGGCGATCGGGGGGGGGATCGGGGGTGTTATGTGTGCCTGGCATGTTCTACTGTGTGTGTGTGTGTTCACTCACTCAGATGTCTTCTCTCCTCGGCGCCGGAACGGAAACTGCCGAGCCGAGGAGAGATGACATCACATCCTCTGCCTGTGTGTACTATACACAGGCAGGGGATGTTTCTCATTGGCTGGGAGCGATCGCGAGGGGGGGGACACGATCGGATGGCCTCCCTCTCGCCTCTCAACGCTCCCAGCCAAAAGCCGACCGCCGCTGGCACTGGGGGGGGTCCGATCGAACCCCACGCCCGCGGGAAGGCAATCACGTACCAGGTACGTGATTTTGCCTGCCCGTGCCATTCTGCTCACGTATATATGCGCGAGGCGGTCGGCAAGTGGTTAAAGGCGGCTCCCGGATTCCAATAAGCCGCCCGCCCGCAAACCCCAACAACCAACAGCCAGGGTTGTCGGGAAGAGGCCCTTGTCCTCATCAACATGGGGACAAGGTGCTTTGGGGTGGGGGGGCCACAGGGTGCCCCCTCCCCCCAAGGCACCCACCCCCAATTTGAGGGCATGCGGCTTGGTACGGCTCAGGAGGGGGGGGGGGCGCTCGCTCGTCCCCACCCTCTTTCCTGACCGACCGGGCTGCGTGCTCCTATAAGGGTCTGGTATGGATTTTGGGGGGACCCCTATGCTGTGTTTTCGGCGTAGGGGGTTCCCCTTAAAATCCATACCAGATCTAAGAGCCTGATATGCCCCTGGAGGGGAACCCATGCCGGTTTTTTATTTAAAATTTGGCGTGGAGTTTCCCCTCATGATTCATACCAAACAGTGCCTGGCATTGGCGGGCATCCAAGTCGGATCCCCGCACCAGTGTGAACCCGGCTTGCAAGGTGTCAATCTCACCGATAAAAGTGACGAGATTGACACAATATCAGACAATACAGAAGTTGACCAAAGGGTGGTGGTAAAGAGCTGAAAAAACACGTGATTTGGTGAAAGTTGGGTGAAAAAGTTCTGCTGTATGTATGCAATACAAACTTATGGCCAACGCCCTTTGTACAAAAATCCACGGGAAAGTTTGTACAAAGTCCTATCGTGTGTATGAGGCTTTAAAAACAAAATATTTGAAATAGAAGCAACAATGTTGCAAAGAAAAATTTATTTCAGAGAAAGATACATTTCATCTCAACATTAAAGGATTTATTTGTGAAAGTTACAATTGTTCCATTAGAATCAATGGCTGAAACTTGCATTGGACTATAATAGCGCTGATTTTCACTTCCAAAAAATGCTCTTTAACACAGTGCTCATTTTAGAATTCACTATAGCGCCCTGTAAAAAAGACACTGGAGCTATTTCCAGGTCTGAGCATGCTCAGTTATGTTGGCACCTAGTTGTACAAAAATGGGGAATTTATCTCTTCTCAGACTTTTAAAGATATTTCAGTGTATAAATCACTTTTTTGCAGTTTAAAAGCAGATTATCTTTAAATAATACAGTATACTGCATATTTCAGTACCGTTTAGGCAAAATATATCATGTTCTAAACAATGTTTCCATGTGCAATTCTCCAGGTTTTAGCAGAGTAATGCCCTGTACACACGGTCGGATTTTCTGATGGAAAATGTGTGATAGGACCTTGTTGTCTGAAATTCCGACCGTGTGTAGGCTCCATCACACATTTTCCATAGGAATTTCCGACACACAAAGTTTGAGAGCTTGCTATAAAATTTGTCGACAACAAAATCCGTTGTCGGAAATTCCGATCGTGTGTACACAAATCTGACGCACAAAGTGCGACGCATGCTCAGAATAAATTAAGAGACGAAAGCTATTGGCTACTGACCGGTTTATAGTCCCGACGTACGTGCTTTACGTCACCGCGTTCAGAACCATCGGATTTTCCGACAACTTTGTGTGACCGTGTGTATGCAAGACAAGTTTGAGCTAATATCCGTCGGAAAAAAATCCATGGATTTTGTTGTCGGAATGTCCAATCAATGTCCGACCGTGTGTAGAGGGCATAAGAGTTTGGGCACTATTTGGTTTCAGGGAACTATAGTAAATTCGATTTTGGGAGTATTTTTTACCAGCGCTATAATGAATACCATTTTAGCGCTAATTAGCACGATTAGCGCTAATTCGCTGTAATTAATTCACAGAGTAGTATAGTGTTACTATGGTAACACTGGGTTGTTCTGGTCACAGTATGCAAAAAAAAAAAATCTTAAAAAAAAAGATAAAAAAATGTTATGAAAAAGAAATAAAATATATTTAAACATTTAAAAAATATATATTATTAGTATTTGTTTTTTTTTTACATACTTTCACCAGTCAGTGTTCCTGATCACTGCCACACCCGTTATATGATGTACTAATATACTGGTGACAGTATGTAGAATATTTTTTTTTAATTTCTTCATTTTGAAAAAAATTGTGATAAATTACAACTTCAAAAAAACAACTTCAAAAAACTTTTACTAAATACCTTGGACTGTCAACTTTTCAAAAAGGGGTCATTTGGGGGGTATTTTTACTGTCCTCATGTTTTCAGGCCTCAAGAAATGAGATTGGCCGTCAGTACATCAGGATTGATCAATTTTCAGATTGATCAATGCCATAGTTTGTGGACTCTATAACTTTCCTATAGACTAAATAATATACACTGATTTGGGTTATTTTCACCAAAGAAATAGAGCAGAATACATTTTGGCCTAAATTTATGAAGAAAGATTTTTTATTTGCAAGGTTTTATAACAGCAATGAAAAAAAACACATTATTTTCCATCTTTTTTTGTTTATTTAGCAAAAAGTAGAAAACCCAGTGGGGATAAAATACCCCCAAAAGAAAGCTTTATTTATGTAAAAAAAATGATAAAAAGTGCATATGGGTACAGTGTTGCATGACAGTGCAATTGTCATTCAAAGTGTGACAGCGCTGAAAGCTGAAAATTAGCCTGAGCAGGAAGGGGGTGAAAGTGCCCGGTATTGAAGTGGTTAAAGGTCTTGTCCCCTCTGGTAAGGTAACCCCCCCATATTGATAACATGTGAAATGGTATATCTCAAGAAGGAGGGTGACTCACTCGTTTGCATGCAGATCACACTAGATAACTGAACCTCCATGTTTGAAAAAACTGAAATTCAATGAATGACTTGTGGTGGGTTAGGGACAGTCAGGCTCGGGAGGATCAACCTAGGTGACACTGGACCTCCTCCAGCCAAGAAATTAGGTGGGGCTCTATCTGACTCTTTGTAGCTTCTAATACACATTGTGAGAAGCTCACAGTATGTGGTGAAATACAGGACCCTATACAACTGTGCAAGACTAAAGACAAGGTTGGAATTCAACTTGAAAACTGCAGATTGGATGCTCTGAGATCCTCCAATTCTAGAAGTCCCAGCATATCCTGCACCATTATTTTATACAGTAGTAGATTCTATATGGCTGTAGTATGATGGAGGAGCAGAAAAGGTACAGTAGATAGAGATATCAGGTGTCCTCTGGTGTCCTTCAGTCCATATCAGAAGGTCATCTTCTTCTCACAGATGTACTTTATTTTATTAGAACAGTGAATATCATTCCAGTCATATCCATCCCTTAACGTAACACAGTCTTCCCCTCCTTTGAGACCATGATCCTTCCAATTATCGGGCTGATTCTTCGCCCAGAACCTGAAGGACAGAAGTGACAATAGGGGTTTAGACCAATACAGGAACTGAGCAGAACTTGGACCTCAGAAATGCTATAAAATGAGATTTAAAAGTTGTGAGCCCAACAACTGCTGCAAGAGAACTGACCACACACTTCAATTTAATGGTACAATCTACTAAGGTTAGATCAGTAGTGGCCAACCCCATACATATATAGCCCCTAACTATGTGATGTGTTCTTCCTCCCACCTCTTTCCCTGATTGAATATGTGAAGAGTTTTCTCCTCCAGGTCCTTCATGTGTAAAGTTCTTCCCCTTCACTCCTTTACCTATTGGTCTATGTGAGGAGTTCTTTCCCTCATCTCCTTCCTACATTGGCTACGTGAGGAGTAGGGATGAGCCAATGGTTTGGCTTAAACATAGGCTGTTAGGGTGTTTGGAAGAATGGCCAAACGTTTGGTCCCCTGTGCGCTGGGAGCTAAGCATCATCTATAGAAGTGGTATTTCTACTGCTTCTATATATAACAGCTTCCTACTGTCAGTGGTTCCTGAAGAAGCAGCAAGTGCTGATGCCTGCTGCGTCCCTAGCAACCATCTCTGGTACATTACTCACATGGGTAGAAATGTACAGTTAGCAAAGGGACAGGGATAACAGTAACTGTCACTGGCCATATTTGGTCAATGATGTCACTACTTTCCCCTCCCCTTCCCTTGTATAGCTGATGGCAGCTCATTGAGCTGTCATTCAGTGAGCAGTACCATTAGGAATAGCCATGTACATTGGATCAACCCAGTTTTTAATTTTGACAAGCCGGCAGGAGCAGGGCATCCTGATTGATGATGGATTTACAAGGAGGGACTCTTTTTTTGGTATTTTTAGTTTTTATTTGGGTGTCTTTATTTATGGGTTACACAGTTAATATGCACCTCTTACTCATTAACATGAGTAGGTATGTGTAGGCGCCCATATTTTTAACAGGGGCTTCCAAATTCTGATGAGCTCCCCCCACAGACCCCAAACAACCATTGGCAATGGTCCTGGGGAACAGGCCCTTATCTTCATCAACATGAGGATAAGGTGCTTTGCCAGGGGGTCCTCCCTGGCATGGCATCCCTCCAAGTTAAGGTCATGTGGCCTAGCATGGCTCAGGAGGGAGAAAAAAAACTGAACCAGGGGGCGCTTCGCCCATCCCTAATTAAGATAAAAAGCCTTCTGCATGCAGCAGCCTCCCTCAGCCCCCCTAATACTTACCTGAGCCCCATCTCAAACCAGCGATGCTGCAGGAGTGTTTTGGCTGCCTGGGACTCTCCCTCCTGATTGGCTGTGACAGAAGTGTGATGCCATCAGCTCCTGCTGCTGTCAAAGACAGTCAGCCAATGAGGAGAGAGAGGGGTGGGGCTAAACCATGCCTCTGTGTCTGCCCCCTTGTGGGAGCACTCGACAGGAGGGAGGGGCCAGGAGCGTTGACGGGGGGCCCCGTGAAGAGGAGGATCCGAGCTGCTCTGTGCAAAACCATTACACAGGGCAGGTAAATATGACATGTTTGTTATTTTTAAAGAAAAAAAACTGAGACTTTAGTATCACTTTAAGGATATGAAAGCATTGCCAATAGGATCCACAGGTGTTAGGATACTCACCTTTCACTCACAAAAAGAGGCAAGAGGGTGCAAATCAAGTACATTAGATCAGGAGAAGAGGCAACACCCCGCTGGAACCTTTTATTACAGAGTCAGTCCCTCTACCCCCCCCCCCCCCCCGGTATGTTCTGCTCAGAAGGGCTTGCTCATAAAGACTGACTCATAGATTATTAATAAACATGTACTGTGGCAGTACGAGGCCCTGACACTGGAAAAATGGTTGATAAACGACACAGGGTTCGCAAATGTGCAGAGTGCAGGACTCAGGAGTATGGATTTTGAGCTGAGAAAACGATTTTTACAGCTTTCCCGGGTTTTTGGTATTCCTGAACGTTTGGAGATTTCAGAGTGCCCTGGAAGAGAAGAAATCTCCAACCCAGTGTCCAGGTTTTCTTGAAGCCCAGCAGGGTGTGTGTGAAGGACTGAGAACATTTCAGGGCTCCAGCCAGGAGGGAGGTGTGCTCCCATTTTGGAGACAGGGCTTCACCTTAGGAGACGGGTGTGAGCCAGTATCGCTGGGCGCATTAAAGAGGAGCCATGTGTCTTAATGAGGAGCTGTGTGCATTGACAGGCTTGAAGATATGTGCATTGAAGAGACGTTGGTCTGAGGGACACATTACTAAGAGCAGAAGTGCTGCTGAAGAAAGAGCCAGGTGGCTGTTTATACTGTTTATACTGTGTGCTGTGAAAGTTTATGGACTTTAAGTTAATCTGCTTTCATAAAAGTGGGCTACCAGGCCCTTAAAACTGGCATGGACTTCACTAAAAAAACACATCTACCACTGAATCTAATCACTCCATGTCACAGTACTGTAGCACCCTCTACCATAGGTAGGTGCTAGAAGTGTAGTGTTGTAGGTTCTGTCAGTGCAGGTAAAGTTAAGCAGGCCTAATGCTGTGAGCTAGGTCTGTTTGTTTTTGATCTGGGGGCTGGGAGTGGTTAGTGTAGCAGTGGGTGTGACTGACATGTACTTCAGCATTTGAGTGCCTCCCCTGCTTTCAGTGAGAATGTTCTGGAATAGGGGCAGGGCTGAGAGTTGGAGTGGCATGGAGTACATGTGAGGAGCCCTGACCAATCCCCAACTAGGATTGGCAGGGGGCAGGCCTCCTACATATACTCAGGGTCAGCCTGCTGGGGGAGGAGTTGTTGGCTGGGAGAACTGAAGGATGGAGTGCTAGACTGAGTATGGGGGAGCATCCCTCTCTGGGGGGGTGCGACTCGGGCAGGGGAGCTCGGGAGCTGGGAGGGAGCCTCTCCTTACACAGTCATGGGGCGGTATCCTGGAAAAGGAGCTGGAGAAGCAGTCGGTCCGCATTCTCTCGGTGGGAGAATCTTGGAGGTCCCACTGAGATCCACCTTCATGGTTAACCTGCTGGCCGTTGCCCCTAGCAACCATCAGAGAGGGGGGACTTGCCTGTTTTGTTATCAAGGGATTCAACTAAGGGAAAGGACTATATGTTTGCTTCAAAAATTGACTTTTTACAAGTGCCGTTACCCACGGCAACCACAGCGAGCGATCATGCTCATTTATTACAAATATGCCCAGCGCTGTGCATGGCGCGGTCATTGCATATTGCATTGCAGAAACTTTGAACTGACTTTTAAAATCCTGCTTAACACAGTAAAGGGAGTGGTGAATGTCTGCTGTTGCCCCTAGTAACATTATGCAACGAGGGGGTGTCCATGACGGGATGTTGCACGGTCAGTCCCATACAGTAGGATGTTACAGGAGAGACTTTACTGTGCCAATGGTGATCACTGTACAGTTTGCCTGCCTTCAGTTTTCAGCTTCTGTGGCGCAGTTTCTAAAAACTATATGTCTGGACAGTGCCTGCAATTCATCAGTGCCTGCCACCGGGTGTTACTACAGCGCACACTGCCTGGGGCCAGCTTACAGCACCTTACACACTGAACCAACGAGCATGTGGGCGGAGTTACGCCCCAGCTGTGGACAATGAAGGAGTTCCAGCGCGTTGTGCACACCACGAGGCAGCTGAAGATGGTGGAGGGCGGCCGGAAGATGCCCGCTGTGCAGTGGTCACCTGAAATGTAGGACCGGACACTGATCGATACCGACGTTTGGCTGGAACTTTGTGGAGGACTCGCCTTGGGAGTGATCGGAGGAGTGGAGCGGCTGTGTCTACTTTGTCCCAGGTGTGACATTCCAACAGCGGGGGTCAATGCCTGGGCCAGGTGCGGCCATTGTGGGGAGCCAAAAACCCGGCTGGGGCCTGTGCAGCACGAATCCAGGTATTACACCGCTAACCTGCTTTCAGGACTTTGTGTGCCATAGCCGCAGGAGACTCGGAGGGCTGGAGAGGGCCAAGGATCACCAGCCAGAGGTGGAGAGGTGGTGTCGCCGCCAGGCGTTCTTTCTATGAAGTTCCTGGACATGTAGAGAGAAGAGGATGCTGCAGCGACCCGTGGCCTGGTGCCCGGTGACTGCAGGTGCCAGTGTGCAGGAACCGGATGATATCCCTGAAGAGCTGGCCTGTTCTAAGCCCCTTGCTGTGCCCATCCAGAAGGAGCACATGCTAGAGGAAGGAGTGCCTTCAGGTGAGCTGGATGAGGTGAGTGAGGGCCGGGTTATTGATTGGGGTTCCCCCCCACAGTACTGGAAAGATAAGGGTCCATGGAAATATTGTTCGTCTGGTCGTCCCCTGAGGAACGCTCCAGTGAGGAGGAGTGGGCGGCAGGAGACTCTCATTGTACAGGGACCCATTCAGAGGCCATGGAAGAACCACAGCCCTCAGTATGGACCACAGTTTCCAGCAGCAAACTCTTTGTAAGTCGACCTTCCACTACCCAGACCAGAGCACACACCTACAGACAGTGGGTAATAAAGGCCCAGGATTCCTGTGTTTTGCAATGGCACAGGGAAACCTAAGGAGTTGCCAAGACTCTCATTTTCAGAGGGAGGTTCAAAGCAGGGTTGCTTTGGAGTGGGGTCTTGACTACCCTATATGTCCCCTCTCAGGTCATGGACATCATGGAGAGTTCACGGGGAGAGTGGGAAGATGACTTGATCTGGGAGTTTCTGCACGTCCCAGAACCTTTAAGGGTGCCAGAGAGTGGTGCGTGGGCCAGATTTAAAGACATTCAGCAGGAGTGGAATTTGGGACGTGCTATCTATAGAGACAGAGTCCTGGTTATAAAGGCGGGTCGGCCTACCAGGAGCTGTTCGGTTTCTGTCAGAGGAGAAGGGAATAGTTGGAGGAGATTACCGGATCCACGCTTTTATTTGTGAGGAGGACTGCTGTGTTGTACAGCCCACATAGAAGCGGCCACAGGGACTGCAAGGGCAGGGCCTGTGTGGTTTTCTCCACTGACAATCCAAATTTCTTTGCAGGGACAGTCTTTTGCCTGCTACTCAGGGTGCCTGATGGGAGGAAGCGTGCATCGTGGACACTAGGGTGTACTGTCCCTGCCAACCTCTTTGCTACTTGCTACTTCGGAAGGGGCCCCCCTCACTCAGGAGCAAGGAGGGATTATCTGGTTGCATATGTATGTCTGTCTGTTGCTCTGCAGTAGATGCGATTGATATTTCGCCAAAGGGAGGATTATAACCCCCTCTCAGTGGTAATTGGTTTGTACAGTTAGATTGTAGAGGTAGGATGTAATATTTTTTGTCTTCTTTTAGGGATCAGACGGCTGTCCATCTCCATCACATAGGAGAATGAAGATCTGTGGGAGCAGGGGCATACCTAGTGCATTTGGCACCCCGGGCGGATTCTATATCTGGCACCCCCCCACCTTAAAATGTAAAAACACCCCACTGTGCCCCCTGCATACCTCTGCATCCTTAAATATCTCTTTGTCACTACTGTGTACATTACACAGCACCTCTGGACCGCTTTACATTACACAGCATCCTGCACCTCTGGACCCCTTTACATTGCACGGCACCCTGCACCTCTGGAACCCTTTACATTACACGGCACCCTGCACCTCTGGACCCCTTTACATTACACAGCACTCTGCACCTCTGGACCCCTTTACATTACACAGCACTATGCACCTCTGGACCCCTTTACATTATACAGCACCCTGCACCTCTGGACCCCTCTACATTACACAGCACCATGCACCTCTGGACCCCTTTGCATTACACAGCCCTTGTACCTCTGGATCCCTTTACATTACACAGCCCCCACATCTCTGGATGCCTGTATGTTACACAGACACCCTCCTCTAACAGCTCTGGACCCCCTGCTTGTTACACAGACCCCCATACAGTGCAGACCCCCTACAGTACAGACCCCCCTTACAGTACAGACCTCCCCTACAATGCAGACCCCCCTACAGTACAGAACCCCCCCTACAATACAGACCCCCCTAAAGTACAGACCCCCCCGACAATACAGACCCCCCTACAATACAGACCCCCCTACAATACAGACCCCCCTACAATACAGACCCCCCCACAATACAGACCCCCCCACAATACAGACCCCCCACAATACAGACCCCCCTACAGTGCAGACCCCCCCTACAGTACAGACCCCCTCATTCAGACCCATAATGTACCTCGGGCCCTGGCTCAGATAATCAGCGCGGGACATGATGCACAGCAAATGTAGACTACACTGAGGAGGGGGAGGCAGCGTCGGCGGCTTCACTCTGCTCGGCTGTGTGAGACAGTGAGGCAGATCAGAGCTGTGGCGCAGCCATGAGAGAAGGGGATCGTTGCGGGTCCCGGGGTGCACCGACGGGTGTCACATGGGTGTGGCAAACATCCCACATTTGCAAAGCCACTACAGGCTCTCCATGTGTGTACTGTGTTCTTACCTGCCGCCGCCTGTCACAGCGTGGCTGCGCTGCTTAAATCCCCCACTGTCTCACTTCAGTCATGGAGGGGGGGTGCCGGCCTGACACCCCCCGTGTGTGGCACCCGGGGTGGCCTACCCCCCCACCCCCCACTTAGTACGCCACTGTGTGGGGGTCAGAGTATTCCTCCTGCGGGAGCAATGCTCTGGCTCCAGATTGTATATGTGCCTAGCTGCAGGGACCTGTAGTTAGGCTGGTATGTCAATATGTACAATGTGAACATGTTACAAGAATGTACATACCTATATTTTTGTACGTAACTTATTTTTATCATAGCCCTGTCCAAGTTTTCTTCCTTTCCCCCATCCAACTTGTATTATGGGATGCCCTTACTCCTGGGCCCAGGGGTCATTTTTGTAAAAAGTTCATTTTTTTCCACAGCTGGGTACCAGCAGTAAATTGGTGGGGGGTGAATGTAGCACCCTCTACCATAGGTAGGTGCTAGAGGTGTAGTGTTGTAGGTTCTGTCAGTGCAGGTAAATTTAAGCAGGCCTAATGCTGTGAGCTAGGCCTGTTTGTTTTTGATCTGGGGGCTGGGAGTGGTTAGTGTAGCAGTGGGTGTGAAATGTACTTCAGCTTTTGAGTGCCTCCCCTGCTTTCAGTGAGAATGTTCTGGAACAGGGGCAGGGCTGAGAGTTGGAGTGGCATGGAGTACATGTGAGGAGCCCTGAGCAATCTTCAACTAGGATTGGCAGGGGGCAGTCCTCCTACATATACTCAGGGTCAGCCTGCTGGGGGAGGAGTTGTTGGTTGGGAGAACTGAAGGATGGAGTGCTAGACTGCGTGTGGGGGAGCACCTCCATCTGGGCAGGGGTGCGACTCAGGCAGAGGAGCTGGGGAGCTGGGAGGGAGTCTCTCCTTACATGGTAATGGGGAGGTATCCTGGAACAGGAGCTGGAGAAGCAGTCGGTCCGCATGGTCCAGGAGAATCCTTCAGGAAGGACTCAGGGCAGGAGTCGGTGAGTGAGGCACAGTGGAGATCTGGAAGAGGCATGCCAGGGAAGCTGGGTGCAGAGCCAGAGGAGAGACTGTAGGGTTTTGTATCAAATCGTTGCAGCCGGAGGGCACAAGATTTGCAAGTCAGGTCTACTGGGATCAGTAGTCCTTCATTAAATGTCTTTTTCAACTAAATGTTCAGGGCCGTCAAGAAGGGGTACTGTAGGCCCCTGGCCTATTAAGAATCATCAAGTGAAACTAATCCTAGGACTTATTCAGAAGGAGAAGGAGAAGGATTTCGAATTTAATGTGTATTCTCACAGGGTGACAGTGTTCCAACGTCCCAACAATGGATATATGGAGACTGAAGGCTAGAAAAGTGGACTTTAAAGGCACATGGGTAGACCATATAAAAGTAATTATAAATTTTTTATTTTGTAGGAAAATATTAAAAAAAGGGGAATTATTACATATAGATATATATAAAATTCATGAGGGAGGCCTAGTCAGCTCAAGATGGTGGGACAGGATGTCTAATGCTGTGACAGGAAAGTTGCAGGAAGAGTGCAGAGGAGGAGAGTGGACTGGAGTAACGTTGTCAAGATTAGAGTCCACCATTTTGTTCTATATTATTGCAAATACCTATTTGTTCCATGGGCATCCCATACCCTTTCCCCCAACCAAGTTCAATTCCCTAAATAAAACAACAAAACAAAGCAAAAGACTTTTCATAGTCTATAAGTGTGACATATGGATGTCTGGCAGCAGGGTGAATATGCGTGGATGTTAGTAATTAGTGGCAACACACCGCTACAGTACATTATTATTTTCTGGGTGACAAAGTATTGTACAGCACTAGGTGAAGTAAAATAAAGTCTTAACAATGTGCTCAAGGATCCATCGGTGTGCCACCTTTTCAGATCATTTTGCCAGATCTTAGAGATATGTGATAAGGATTCTGATATTTGAGGTTTCAGTGTCTTACTTTGGAGTTATGTCGTAAGACGTTCCATCCACCCATCTCCAGGTTCCATCTGCATCTGTTAGACCGATCCAAAAGGATTGTTTATTTGCAATCCCACGCAGAAAATTCTTAAGAAAGACAAAATATAGAATTTGTTAGAAGATGAATTAGTATACACACAATGGCTGATTAGGTCACATGACAGTTGGGCTACCCATATATTTTAGGGTTTGGGTAGGAAACTGGGGAACCAGGTAGCAATCCACTAAAATGATGAGAACACGTTACACCCCAACACAAATGTAATCTTCACCCGGAGACAAAGACATAGTACAACTTATCTCCAGGCTTGTGACACCCCTGAGGTCAGCCTTAGAAAATGGACAGCAAAGTCAAGGTTGAAAAATTGAGGAGAGAGGAAATTTGTTCTAAAATAGCAATGTTTTGGCTGTGTGTGGTGATCCAACATAACTTCATGACATTTACATCTGAGGATCATGCCTAGAAACCAATTCATTCTGAAAAAAGAAAAAAATATTTCCACAAAAAATGATTTGATGGCTTCTACGTTAGCCTACTGGTATCCTTAAATGAATTCTTATCCCAGGTGGATGAATCAAAACACCAAAGTCACAGAGTCAGCATGAGAGAGCCTGAAAACTCACAAATTTATAAGGAGACGTCAAAAATAGCCGACTCCGTGTTCCTCTTAGGATAGGTTTCCTTTAGTGTTGTAAATGTATGTGTGCGGTCAGAGCATTATGTTGTGCAACATCCACAATGGCACCATCCCAAAAATGTATAGAAGAACAGGGGAAGGAGGTAAGATTTGGTATTGGTATTTTGAGTCTGGCTTCTTTTTTGTGGCTTATTACTATTGGGGATGGCAACCTAGTTCTATGTTCCTAGTTCTATGTTCCTTTTGAGACAAGGTAAGTTTGGCCCTTTGATGCGCGTATTGGCTATTTTCCTTTTTTGGTTTATGTCTCCCCATGGGGTATCCCCTCATGTCTCCCTCTCCCCTTTCTTTCCTTCCTTATTCCCCCTCCCCCCAATTTACTTCTGCCCCCCCTCTTCTCCTGAATGTTTTGGGGTTTTTTTTGCATTCTCTCCTCTTTTTGCTTATATTGTGTTATATATGTATTTAATATGCTATTACATAGCATATTAGAGATATGTTACATAGTTACATAGTTACATAGTAGGTGAGGTTGACAAAAGACACAAGTCCACCAAGTCCAACCTGTGTGCGTGATTATATGTCAGTATTTACATTGTATATCCCTGTATGTTGCGGTCGTTCAGGTGCTTATCTAATAGTTTCTTAAAACTATCGATGCTCCCCGCTGAGACCACCACCTGTGGAAGAGAATTCCACATCCTAACCGCTCTTACAGTAAACTACGCAGTTTAAAGTCAAACCACGTTTCTTCTCATTTTAGTGAATGGACGCGTGTCTTATTAAATTCCCTTTTGCAGAAAAGTTTTCTCCCTATTGTAGGGTCACCAGTAGAAATGAGCCAAACACCCCCCGGTTCGGATCGCACCAGAACCTGCGAACGGACCGAAAATTCGCACGAACGTTAGAACTCCATTGACGTCTATGGGACTCGAACGTTCGAAATCAAAAGTGCTCATTTTAAAGGCTAATTTGCATGGTATTGTCCTAAAAAGGGTTTGGGGACCCGGGTCCTGCCCCAGGGGACATGTATCAATGCAAAAAAAACTTTTAAAAATGGCTGTTTTTTCGGGAGCAGTGATTTTAATGATGCTTAAAGTTAAAAAAAAGTGAAATATTCCTTTAAATATCGTACCTGGGGGGTGTCTACGGTATGCCTGTAAAGTGGCGCGTGTTTCCCGTGCTTAGAACAGTCCCTGCACAAAATGTCATTTTTAAAGGAAAAAAAGTCATTTAAAACTGCTTGCGGGTTTAATGTAATGTCGGGTCCTGGCAATATGGATGAAAATCAGTGAGACAAACGGCATGGGTACCCCCCAGTCCATTACCAGGTCCTTTGGGTCTTCTATGGATATTAAGGGGAACCCCGCACCTAAATTAAAAAAAGTAAAGGTGTGGGGCCACCAGGCCCTATATACTCTGAACAGCAGTATACAGGCGGTGCAAACAAGACAGGGACTGTAGGTTTGTTGTTGAGTAGAATCTGTTTGTAATTTTGAACTGGTACATTTTTAACGTGTTTAGCTCCAGCCAAAAAATCTATTTTAAGCTTTTTGGAAAACATAGGGAAGGGTTATCACCCCTGTGACATTTGTTTTGCTGTCTGTGCTCCTCTTCAGAAGATTTCACCTAATTTTTTGTCCCAATGACAAATGTTTTTTGAAAATTTGGGTTTTTTTGTGAAACAAGGATTGGTGATAAAGCATCAGTGGAAAGGAGAAACGTTTTTCCCATATTAACTCTTACAGGAGAGAATTTCCCTTCCTAGGGGTAGATTTCATCTCACTTCATGTTGTCTCCCTCCGTTTGCAAGTAGGAGTCGTTTGTAAGTTAGATGTTTGAAAGTAGGGGCCTGCCCTATATACTCTGCAGAAATTTGGGCCTTAGGTGTTGTTGTGGCCACAACACTGTAAGCCCTCACAGGGCCCTGCTGTGAAATATTAGATCAAGAATTGTAATTACATGCCCCTGTTGAACAGGGGCAGAAAAATTGTGCCTTTGGTGGTGGTGGTGCTAGTGCCACAACACTGTAAGTCCTCACCCTGTCGGAGGGCAGAGAGGAGGTTGGTGCCATTGTCGCAAACCACCATTCCTGCCTTAAGTTGGCATGGCATCAACCACCTCTGAACCTGCCCTTGCAGAGCTGACAGAACCTCTGCCCCAGTGTGGCTCCTGTCCCCCAAGCACACCAGCTCAAGCACCGCATGGCATCTTTTGGCCTGCGTACATGCGTAACCCCTTGAACGCCTACGGAGCACCGCTGGTTCCGAGGACAAAGCACAGGAAGATACCATGGAGGAAGAAGAAGCGGAGGGGGTGGAGGAGAGAGGTGTGTCACAATCATTAGTAGTAGCATTTTGGAGGCATGGTGGCGGAACAACCTCCAACACTACTGCACCTTGTCCTGCATCCTTCCCAGCTGCCAGCAGAGTCACCCAATGCACCATGAAACTTAGGTAACGTCCTTGTCCATGCCTGCTGGACCATGATTCAGTGGTAATTTGCACCTTACCGCTGACCGCCCTGTCCAGTGAGGCATGGACATTGCCTTCCACATGCCGGTAGAGAGTGTAATGCCGCATACACACGAGCGGACTTTCCGGCATACTTGGTCCGGTGGACCAGAGTCCGCCGAACAATCCGACCGTGTGTAGGCTCCGGCGGACTTTTCCGGCTGACTTTTTCCCAAAAGCCCGCCGGACCTAGATTTGAAACATGTGTCAAATCTTTCCATCGGACTCAGTTTCTGGCGGAAAGTCCGCTCGTCTGTGTGCTGGTCCAACAGAAAGCCCGCTCGTCTGTATGCTGGTCCAACGGACCAGATACGATGCAAGGGCAGGGTATTGCATTCCATACTCGCTGCAATAGGAAAAACAAATTTTCCTATTGCGGCGAGCGTGGGGCATCCCAGACCCTTAGGTCTGGTATGGATTATAAAGGGAAGCCCCTACGCTGAAAAAACGGTGTGGGGTCCCCCCTAAAATCCATACCAGACCCTGATCCGAGCACGCAGCCCGGCCCTTCAGGAAAGGGGGTGGGGACAAGTGAGCGCCCCCCCCTGAACCGTACCAGGCCGCATGCCCTCAAAATGGGGGGTGGGTGCTTTGGGGGAAAGGGGCACCCTGCGGGGCCCCCCTCCCCCAAAGCACCTTGTCCCCATGTTGATGAGGACAAGGGCCTCTTCCCGACAACCCTGGCCGGTTGTTGGTTGTCGGGGTCTGTGGGCGGGGGGCTTATCGGAATCCGGGAGCCCCCTATAATAAGAGGGCCCCCAGATCCCGGCCCCCCACCCTATGTGAATGAGTATGGGGTACATGGTACCCCTACCCATTCACCTAGGGAAAAAAAGTGTCAATAATAAAACACACTACACAGGTTTTTAAAATAATTTATTAAACCGCTCGGGGGGGTCTTCCTCCGGCTTCGGGGGTCTTCTTCCAGCTTCGGGGGTCCCTCCGGTTCCTCTTCTCCCGGCATCCGGTTGGTTATTCTCCGCTCTCTCCGGCCTCTTCTCCTGGTGTTCCAGTTCTTCAGCCGGCTCCTCCGCTGTCTTCAGGCCGCTCTCTTGCCAGCGGAGGTCCGGACTTCTGGGCTTCTTGTCTTCTTCCCTCTTCTCTTCTCCAGATGTTGACTGGGGATGCTGGGACTGTGACATTTTAGGGGGCATGGTCAACATCACCCAGTGACCACGCCCCCTAAAACGTCACAGTCCCAGCATGCCCAGGGACTGTGACATCATAAGGGGGCGGGGTCTCCGCCTATATAAGTCACAACGGAGCCCTCAGAGAGCAGTCCAGCCCGAGAGAGCATCGTGTCAACATCTGGAGAAGAGAAGAGGGAAGAAGACAAGAAGCCCAGAAGTCCGGACCTCCGCTGGCAAGAGAGCGGCCTGAAGACAGCGGAGGAGCCGGCTGAAGAACTGGAACACCAGGAGAAGAGGCCGGAGAGAGCGGAGAATAACCAACCGGATGCCGGGAGAAGAGGAACCGGAGGGACCCCCGAAGCCAGAAGAAGACCCCCGAAGCCGGAGGAAGACCCCCCCTGGAGCTGTTTAATAAATTATTTTAAAAACCTGTGTAGTGTGTTTTATTATTGACACTTTTTCCCTAGGTGAATGGGTAGGGGTACCATGTACCCCATACTCATTCACATAGGGTGGGGGGGGCCGGGATCTGGGGGCCCTCTTATTATAGGGGGCTCCCGGATTCCGATAAGCCCCCCGCCCGCAGACCCGGACAACCAACGGCCAGGGTTGTCGGGAAGAGGCCCTTGTCCTCATCAACATGGGGACAAGGTGCTTTGGGGTGGGGGGCCCTGCAGGGCACCCCCTCCCCCAAAGCACCCACCCCCCATGTTGAGGGCATGCGGCCTGGTATGGTTCAAGAGGGGGGGCGCTCGCTCGTCCCCAACCCCTTTCCTGACCGGCCGGGCTGCGTGCTCGGATCAGGGTCTGGTATGGATTTTAGGGGGGACCCCACACTGTTTTTTCGGCGTAGGGGCTTCCCTTTATAATCCATACCAGACCTAAGGGCCTGGGATGCCCCACGATGGGGCTCGCAAGGTGTCAATCTCGCCGATAAAAGCGGCAAGATTGACTTCCTTTTCTTGGTCCCGTCGCACCTGAGTCATGTTCAAAATGAACGGACTTGTCCATGTGTGGGCAAGTCCGTTCATTCTGAAAGTCCGCCATAACTCCGGCAAAAGTCCGTCGGAAAGACGGGCGGACTTAGCCCGCCGGAAAGTCCGGTCGTGTGTGGGCAAGTCCATCCGTTTTAAAGTCCGGCGCACCTGGCGGACAAAGCCCGTCAGAAAGTGTGACGGACCAAGTATGCCAGAAAGTCCGATCGTGTGTACGCGGCAATAGGATCAGGAAAACACCACCAACCTTCTACAGGTAGCTTTAGGTGAACACTGTGCAGAGCTCGCAAAAAAATAACTTGCAGCTTATTTAGCTGCCTGCGGTAGTGATAGGATCAGGACAATACCACCAACCTTCTACAGGTAGCTTTAACTGAACACTGTGCAGAGCTCGCAAAAAACTAACTTGTAGCTTATTTAGCTGCCTGCGGTAGTGATAGGATCAGGAAAACACCACCAACCTTCTACAGGTAGCTTTAGCTGAACACTGTGCAGAGCTTGCAAAAAAATAACTTGTAGGTTTAGCTGAACACTGTGAGCAGGACGCACTACACTAACTTGTAGCTTTAGCTGAACACTGTGCAGAGGTCTCACTACACTAACTTGTAGTTTTAGCTGAACACTGTGAGCAGGGCACACTACACTAACTTGTAGCTTTAGATGAACACTGTGAGCAGGACGCACTACACTAACTGTAAATAGTCTAGCTGCCTGACTGTGGTACTAATAGGATCAAAAGAACACCCGCAATTTTCTTCAGGTAGCTGTAAATACTGAAACAAGACAAGCCTGCCTGTCAGTAGGAAGATAACAGGAACAGATCTAGCTAAACTGAATACAGTGTATATATATATATATGCAACACCTGGGATGCATATATATACACAATACACTGTAAGTGTAGCTAACTCACTCACTGACTAATCTAGCTAACTCAAATGAAATGACACCGTCTCTCTCTCTATCTCTCAGCACACCGGAACACACTACACAGTGCTGCCGTGCAGGCGGCCTTATATAGTGTGGGGCGTGTTCTAAACCCCCTGAGCCATAATTGGCCAAAGCCACCCTGGCTTTGGCCAATTACAGCTCTCTCTACCGACGGCGCTGTGATTGGCCAAGCATGCGGGTCATAGTGCATGCTTGGCCAATCATCAGCCAGCAATGCACGGCAATGCCGCAGTGAATTATGGGCCGTGACGCACCACGTAAATTTGGCACGAACGGCCCATAACGTTCGGAATTCGGCGAACGACCGAACAACCAATGTTTGAGTCGAACACGGGTTCAACTCGAACATGAAGCTCATCCCTAGTCACCAGTACGGTATTTATAAATTGAAATCATATCCCCTCTCAAGCATCTGTTCTCCAGAGAGAATAAGTTCAGCGCTTGTAAGCTTTCTTTATAACTAATATCCTCCAGACCCTTTTTTAGCTTTGTTGCCCTTCTTTGTACTCGTTCCATTTCCAGTACATCCTTCCTGGGGACTGGTGCCCAGAACTGGACAGCATACTCCAGGTGCGGCCGGACCAGAGTCTTGTAGAGTGGGAGAATTATCGTTTTATCTCTGGAATTGATCCCCTTTTTAATGCATGCCAATATTCTATTTGCTTTGTTAGCAGCAGCTTGGCATTGCATGCCATTGCTGAGACTATCATCTACTAGGACCCCCAGGTCCTTTTCCATCCTAGATTCCCCCCAGAGGTTCTCCCCCCAGGGAGTAGATTGCATTCATATTCTGGTGTTGAGTGCTTTTCATATATCTCAGCTATTCATCATCAAGCGTGAATCCTGAAGAAGCAATTTGTTGTGAAAGGCGTCAGTTTTATATTCTTCTGTGTACAATGTTTGTTTTACAATTGCTACTTGTTTGATGTGACAAGTTTATCATGTTGACTTGATTTTAATGATGGTACTATGGTTTTAAGGAATTTAATAATAAAATCAGTGATTGTAAAGGCAGAAGGTGCATTCTATGCATTAAGATGAAAAAAACCTTCTGTGTGCAGCACCCCCACTAATAGTTACCTGAGGTCCCTCTGGATCCAACGATGTTGCAGAAGTGTCTTGGCTGCCCAGGACTCCCCTCCTCATTGGCTGAGACAGCAGCATGGCGCCATTGGCTCCTGCTGCTGTCAAAGTCAGTCAGCCAGCCAATAAGGAGAGAGAGGGGGTGGTGCTGGGCCGTGGCTCCATGTCTGAATGGACACACGGAGCTGTGGTTCGGTTTGGGTGCTGTCAGGAAGGCTCTGTCAGAAGACAGAATAATAGCAGCAGACAAATCCCTGTTCCCTGAACATCTAGAAGAAGAGACGCAATAGCTAATGCATATGCGCATGTCCGGAATGCCAACAAATATGCGAATGAGTGCACAAATGTGCGCTGCACATCTCGGGACAGATAAGGGCGCCAAATGGCCTATTTAAGCTGGATCAGCACCTAGGATCAGTGCTGTCTCATCTACAGCTTTCTGTGATTTGTTCTGTTCCCTGTTATCTGCATCTGCTCTTGAAATACTGACCCGGTTTGTTCCTGACTATTCCTGCTATCCACCTGCTTCAACCCCGGTTTGTTCTTTGACCATTCTCCTGCCTCTGCATCTGTACTTGATCTGATCGTTCTGTGTATGACCTGGCCTGTCTGACTCTGCTTATGTTCCAGTCTATTCGGAGCTATCAAGTTGCTAGCAGCAGTGGCATTGGCAGGGGGGCTGACGGTGGCTGGAGCCCTGAGTGGGTTCCCAAAAAGCCCCGGGTCTCGGGCATGCACGGTTCTATTATTAGCCTCAAGCCCGAGCGGAGACTGATCTGACCCAAGCGCAGCCGAGTGACATAGCAGGTCCCACCTTCTGAAGCCTGCAGCGCCTATGACGGACGTCCCACTGGTCCAATACGGGGACCACGGGATGTGTGATATCCATCATAGACGCTGCAGGGTCCAGAAGGCAGGACCTGCCATGTCACTTGGGTCAGGTAGTGCATCATGTCAGTGTGGGTCAGGTAGGTCAACGTGGGTCAGGTAGGTCAGTGTATGTCATGTAGGTCAGTGTATGTCAGGTAGGTCAATGTATGTCAGGTAGGTCAGTGTGGGTCAGGTAGGTCAGTATGGGTCAGGTAGGTCAGTGTGGGGCAGGTAGGTCAGTGTAAGTCAGGTAGGTGAATTTAATGGTTAGTGTATGACAGGTGGGTGAGTGTAATGGTCAGTGTATGTCAGGTAGGTGAGTGTAGTGGTCAGTGTGGGTCAGTATATGTCAGGTAAATCAGTGTATGTCAGGTACGTGAGTGTAATAGTCAGTGTATGTCAGGTAGGTCAGTGTAAGGTAGGTGAGTGTAATGGTCAGTGTGGGTCAGGGTATGTAAGGTAGGTCAGTGAGCATCAGGTAGGTAACACACTGCCCCCCTCCGGTGCTAGGCTCGGACTTTGGGCTGAAGCCCCTGTTTTTTTTGCCACCTAGCAACGCCCCTGGCTAGCAACTGTCCATCTGCCACTGGAACCTGCTCTATGGCTAAACTCCCAGCCTGTTCCTGCCCTCAGGAGATATGCTGCCATCTGGCGTACTACTCCACCATTGGTTGGAGAGACTTTCGTGACGTCACCATGCATCAGCTGACAGTCTGAAAGCTCGCAGCTGTGTCTTTATCGATTTCTTTGCTGTTTTTGTGCAAGACCTGGAATAAAGCAACCATTTCTACTGCACTATGAAGTTTTCCCTTTTCTAAACCTTTTACATATACTGGAGAAATACAAGACCAAACGATTGGAAGCTTTGGAATTTTTTTAATCATCCTTTCTGTCTGTGGCGGAGGAGAGTGGCTAATGTTTGGAGCGGACCAAGTGGAATACTACAGGTGATCACTGTGTATATCAGGCATGTCTGACCCTTATAATCTTGTCTGGTAAGTGAAAAAGTGGAGTTTGCTGGCAGTTGATGCAGCTATATCCTCTGTTAATAAAAGTCTGACCTGCCCGGTGGACAATGTTCAGGTGTTTAAGGATCCAGCTGACAAGACACTGGAAACTTTACTTATAGCCTCCTTTTCCATGCCTGAAGCAGTGCTACAACCTGCAATAGCAGCAATAGGTATTTGCCAGGCTCTGAAAGATGAGATTAAGCAGGTCATTAAAGATGTGCCTGCTCGAGGGGACGGGGCTCAGGATCTAGCTGAGCTGCCAAGGGCCTTGTGTTTCTCGGTTGATGCTATTAAAGATTCTATTCATCAGACATCCCACCTGGCCCTCCTATTGATGCACATGCGTAGAATTCTGTGGCTAAAACACTGGTCAGCTGAATCATCATGTAAAAAGCTATTGGCTGGTTTTCCCTTTCATGGGGAACGATTGTTTGGGGAGGATTTGGATAAATACATCCAAAAAATTTCAAGTGGTAAAAGTACCCTTCTACCGATTAAAAGGAAGAAGCATTCTTCATACAAAAGAGCTTCCTCTCCAGTGCCAGGACCCCCAGCCTCCAGGCAGTCACGACGGCCTCCACCATCAGGGTCAAAGGGTAGGCCTCAAGGCCAAACACAGGGCCCAAAGAAATCCTGGGGGCAAAAACCTACAAAGCAGAATCCCAAAGCCTCCTTGTGAATGGGCGCCCCCACTCGCTCAAGTGGGGGTGAAGACTTTTGAGGTTTTTAGGGGCTTGGAAGGAAGAAATCCGAGACAAATGGGTCATCTTTGTAGTAGCCCTAAGCTACAAACTAGAAATTCAGAAGTTCCCTCCGGATCACTTTTTGAGTTCCAATGTTCCCAGAGATCCAGAGAAAAGAAGGGCTTTGTTTCTAGCACTAGACTGATTGATGTCTCAGGGAGTAATCATAGAGACCCTGTCAGAGGAACAGGGAATGGGGTTCTATTCAAATCTCTTCATGGTACCAAAACCGAATGCAGATGTCAGACCCATTCTAGACCTCAAAAATGTGAATTGGTTCCTAAACATTCGCTCCTTTTGCATGGAATCAATTCGGTCAGTTGTCTCTATCCTGCGGGGAGGGGAATTTCTAGCATCAATAGATATCAAAGATTCATACCTACATGTGCCTATATTTCCCGCTCACCAGAAGTTTCTGCGTTTTGCGGTAGAACACCGCCACTTTTAATTCGTGGCCTTACCCTTCGAGCTGGCCACTGTTCCATGAGTATTTACGAAAGTTCTGGCCCCGGTATTAGCAAGACTAAGGGGCCAAGGTATAGTTGTAATGGCATATTTGGGCAGCCTATTACTAATAGAACAGTCAGTGGCAGGATTAAACCAGGGCGTGTTCAGCACGGTCAAGTATTTGGAACATCAGGGCTGGATTGTCAACCTAGAAAAATCTTCCTTGCATCCGGTAAGAAGGCTGGAGTATTTAGTCCTAGGTCAAAGACACAACCCAAAGAAGGGTGTTCTTGCCCCAGGCAAAAATCAACGCCATAAGGGAGCTGGTCCAAGTGGTCAGGACAAGGAAGGATCCTTCCATCCACCTTTGTATAAGGTTACTAGGAAAGATGGAGGCATCATTTGAAGCGGTGCCCTATGCCCAGTTTCATTCAAGATTGTTGCAAAACAGCATTCTGTCTGTTTGGAACAAAGATACCCAAACCTTGGATCATACAATGGGTCTGACCCTGAGGGTGTTCCAGAGTCTCAATTGGTGGTTGGTAACCAAAAATTTGCGGAGGGGAAAATCCTTCATGCCAGTTACCTGGAAGGTGGTAACAACGGATGCCAGCCCCTTGGGTTGGGGTGCAGGCCTAGAAGAGTCCACCATCCAAGGAAAATGGTCAGTGTCCGAAAAGACCTTGCCTATCACTGTCCTAGAGATTCGGGCAGTACGTCTAGTGCTAACAGCCTGGATATACAGATTGAGGGGATGTCCCATCAGGATACAGTCTGACAATGCCACAGCAGTGGCCTATATCAATCACCAAGGGGGCACAAGAAGTCGTGCAGCCCAGAGAGGAGCATGTGCCTTGCCTATCAGCAGTCTTTATTCCAGGGGTGAAGAATTGGCAGGCGGATTTCTTGAGCCATCAACAGATTCTCCCGGGAGAATGGTCTCTCCACCCCGACATTTTCTTAGCCATATGACAAAGACGTAGATCTATTGGCGTCCAGGTTCAACAAAAAGTTGGACAACTTTGTGTCAAGAGCAAGGGATCCTCTTGCACATGAGACAGACGCATTAGTGACCCCATGGGATCAGTTTTCGCTGATTTATGCGTTCCCCCACAGCTACTACCTCAGCTTCTTCACAGAATAAAGCAGGAACGGAAGCCGGTGATTCTGGTAGCCCCAGCGTGGCCCAGAAGATCTTGGTATGCAGAGATCATCAGGATGTCAGTGAGGAGGCCTTGGACTCTCCCAGATCGTCCAGACCTCCTGTCGCAGGGGCCAGTATTCCGTCCTGCCTTACAGACGCTAAATTTGACGGTCTGGCTATTGAAGCCCACATTTTAAAGAATCAAGGGCTTACGGGTTCTGTGGTAACCACCCTGATTAATGCAAGGAAGCCGGCTTCCAGATCCTTTTATTATAGGGTCTGGAAGGCCTATGTTTCTTGGTGTCAGGTTAGAAGTATGTCATAGGTAGAAATCTTGCCTTCCTTCAGTTGGGGTTTGAAATGAAATTGGCCTTGAGTACAATTAAGGGTCAGATTTCGGCCTTGTCAGTGTTTTTTCAAAAGCCACTTGCCTCACATTCCTTGGTTCGGGCTTTTGTACAAGGGGTAATGCATATGATTCAGCTGATCAAGAAACCCTTGTGCCCATGGGATCTGAATCTCGTCCTGTCAGTTTTACAAAAACAGCCTTTTGAACCAATACAGGATATTTCTTTGGTCCTCTTGACAAAGAAATTGTTTTTTTTGGTTGCGGTAACTTCCACAAGAGGGGCATCAGAGTTGGCAGCTTTTCCTTGTAAAGTTACCTTGTTGTCCATAAGGACAAAGTGGTGCTGCGTCCCCATCCAGCTTTTTTGCCTAAGGTAGTGTCAGGTTTTCATCTGAACCAAGACGTGGTCCTACCCTCCTTTTTCCCGCAACCTTGTTCTGCGGAAGAAAGGCTTTTACACTCTCTTGATGTGGTAAAAGCAGTTAAAGTCTATCTGAAGGCGACAGCTCAGATAAGGACAACCAATGTATGGTTTGTGCTGCCAGATGGCCCCAGGAGGGGGCAGGCAGCAGAAAAATCGACCATTTCAAAATGGATTTGTCAATTTATTATTCAGGCCTATGACCTGAAAGGGAAAGTTCCACCTTTTCAAGTAAAGGAGCACTCTACCAGGGCAGTCGGGCCTGTGTTTGTCTTTTTGGTGGCATCAGGACACTACTTGTGCTTGCCACCTCACCAGCTTGAACTGCACTTATGGGACGCCACGTCACCAAGCCACGTCACCAAGTGTTACTGCAGTGCGGGTTTGACTACGACCGGGGTGTACTAGGCCACTGGTGCTTGCCAGTTTAATAAAAAGCTACCAAAAAAACTGTTAGCGATCGCAGGGATCAGGCCTGACTCTGCGAACGCTGCAGTTATGCATTTAGTGTTTTTTAAGTGACAGTGATCGATCGATACTGCACTTGGGTGGGCTGGGCGGAGGGGCAAAACGCAGGTGCTAGCAGGTATCTGGGCTGATCCCGCTAACACTGCGTTTTTGGGAACCCTAAACTGCTGGGGATGCTAGTATAGATCTGATCGGATCAGATATTGATCCGTTCAGATACTATACCACTAAGGGAGGTGTACGGTGCGTGCGTGGGTGTTAGAGGTACTGGCGCTAACCTGACGCTGCCTGGGGCTGGTGCTTGCCAGTTCACCAAAATGCTACCAAAAAAACTGTTAGCGATCGCAGGGATCAGGCCTGACTCTGCGAACGCTGCAGTTATGTGTTTAGTGTTTTGTAAGTGACAGTGATCGATCGATACTGCACTTGGGTGGGCTGGGAGGAGGGGCAAAACGCAGGTGCTAGCAGGTATCTGGGCTGATCCCGCTAACACTGCGTTTTTGGGAACCCTAAACTGCTGGGGACGCTAGTATAGATCTGATTGGATCAGATATTGATCCGTTCAGATACTATACCACTAAGGGAGGCGTATGCTGCGTGCGTGGGTGTTAGCGGTACTGGCGCTAATCTGACGCTGTAATGAAATATGAGTGGTGTATCCGCGCAACGGAACAGAAAATTTAAAAAGTGGAGAAAATGGAAAAAAATGGAAACAATGGAAGAAATCGCATAAAGGACTGCTGCCTCCACAGATGTGATTTCCACCTAGGTGGAAAACACAGAAGGTAAGTGAAGGGTTAGTGTGTGGGTGTGGCGCTGTCCTAATTTATAGAAATACTTGGTAAATTGTGTGTAGCCAAATCCCATATGTAAAGTCGCATAAACCAAAATTGCAAATAAAAAATTCAACGAAAATAAAACCAAACAAAAAACAGCAAAGTGACCCCCTTTGGAGTGTGTAGGTGTAACGTTGTCCTAGTGGAGAAAAAAGTGGAGAAAATGGAAAAAATGGAAACAATGGAAGAAATCGCATAAAGGACTGCTGCCTCCACAAATGTGATTTCCACCAAGGTGGAAGGTAAGTGAAGGGTTAGTGTGTGGGTGTGGCGCAGTCCTAATACATAGAAATACTTGGTAAATCATGTGTAGCCAAATCCCATATGTAAAGTCGCATATAAAGTATAAACCAAAATTGCAAATAAAAAATTAAATGGAAATAAAACCAAACATAAAACAGCAAAGTGACCCCCTTTGGAGTGTGTAGGTGTAACGTTGTCCTAGTTTAAAAAATACTTTGTAAATTGTGTGTAGCCAAATCCCACATGTAAAGTCGCATGTAAATTATAAACTAAAGATAAATCACCGCGCTATAATAAAATTGATACATAGAAAGCATACTGAAGAAAATAAAATTAAAAAACAAGGTGACAATTCACTGATCAAAAACAAAACATAAAAGCAGCTGCTAAAAATGGGATACACACATTACATAATAAATACAAAAAAATACAAAAAAGAGCAGCGCTGTGACAAAGAAAGTGAAAAAAGTATATGTGATATACCCAAATCAAATAAATAAATAAATAAGTAAATACTAGACCCAAGTTGGCAATCGGTACCAAAGTTCATATAAATAGGTGGAAAAAGTCCTATCCAAGATCAATCTTAAATAGTAGACAAAATAGGAAGCGTAGATAGGTGGAAATCCAAATACATCAATATGTCCTTCACCGCACCACTGTGGTAATGATAAAAATGTGCGCTTACCAAACGGCAAGCTTGAAAAAGCTTGCGACCTTAACCCGGTCGGGGCCTTTCAGGATAAACCATCAAAGGAAAATACACATCACCTTCGCTTGGATTAAGCACGCTCACCACCAATTATCGCTGTTATATGGAGATGTACCCCTGGCTAGGGATAAACTTTGTGTGACATGGACTTTCCACAGATGTACACTTAAACCAACTTTGGCTGACCCTTGAAGTGGGCGTTGTCCTGCTTTTTTTCATTAATCAGTCTGCCACAATGCCGATTACCAGATGACGTCCCAGTTCCAGATCCGGCACGGTCATTACCACAGTGGTGCGGTGAAGGACATATTGATGTATTTGGATTTCCACCTATCTACGCTTCCTATTTTGTCTACTATTTAAGATTGATCTTGGATAGGACTTTTTCCACCTATTTATATGAACTTTGGTACCCATTGCCAACTTGGGTCTAGTATTTACTTATTTATTTATTTGATTTGGGTATATCACATATACTTTTTTCACTTTCTTTGTCACAGCGCTGCTCTTTTTTGCATGTAAATTATAAACAAAATATAAACAAAATCGCATATAGCAAATTTAACGGCTAGGTTGGCCCCCTTTGAATTGGGGGAGGGGGAAGGGGAACAGGGGATGAAATCAAAAAATGACTTTAGCCAAAGCTATTCCATCCGCATAAAAACCCCATATAGTGATTGACAAACATAACATTGCTGAATAATTACATAGGTTAAATTGTGACTAGTGCTCAGTGCAACTTAAGTGAAAAACTTGACATCTTTGTAAAACAAGGCAGGTATTTGTATTAATCTTGGTGACCAGGTGCTCGTGTCTTGTGATCATGCGGACACTCACCAGCTTCTTTAACCCCTGCGGGGGTAATGCGCAGTCACAGTGTATGCCACTGTGCGGCAATCCACAGGCTGTTTCTGGGTCATGGTGACGTTTTAGGCATAAGAGAAGAAAGAGGAGATTCCATAGCGTAAAACCATAAAACACTCTTTATTGAACGCAGATGACAGAATGGTACTCACATTTAAGCAGTTTATAATAGGCAACCAAATGTTATCAAAACAGGAGAGCGTCAGATTTAAGTTGGTGATCCTCTGGGAGATGATGCAAAAGCGTCAGAATAGGCCAAATAAATAAATTTGCTATATGCGATTTTGTTTATATTTTGTTTATAATTTACATGCGAATTTACATGTGGGATTTGGCTACACACAATTTACAAAGTATTTTTTAAACTAGGACAACGTTACACCTACACACTCCAAAGGGGGTCACTTTGCTGTTTTATGATTGGTTTTATTTCCGTTGAATTTTTTATTTGCAATTTTGGTTTATACTTTATATGCGACTTTACATATGAGATTTGGCTACACACGATTTACCAAGTATTTCTATGTATTAGGACTGCGCCACACCCACACACTAACCCTTCACTTACCTTCCACCTTGGTGGAAATCACATCTGTGGAGGCAGCAGTCCTTTATGCGATTTCTTCCATTGTTTCCATTTTTTTCCATTTTCTCCACTTTTTTCTCCACTAGGACAACGTTACACCTACACACTCCAAAGGGGGTCACTTTGCTGTTTTATGTTTGGTTTTATTTTCGTTGAATTTTTTATTTGCAATTTTGGTTTATGCGACTTTACATATGGGATTTGGCTACACACAATTTACCAAGTATTTCTATAAATTAGGACAGCGCCACACCCACACACTAACCCTTCGCTAATCTGACGCTGCCTGGGGCGACGCATATCACCACCGGGCGATCAGGGGGCTAAACCTTTATTCGGTAAGAAATGGCGGGTGCCCTGACACTATAAAAAATAAACGAACTAACCAGCGTCACCCGTAACAGTTATATGGTGATCAGTGGTGAAAGGGTTAACTAGGGGGCAATCAAGGGGTTAAAACATTTATTAGATAGTATATGGGGGTCCCTGACGCTATAAAACGCTGACGGCGAACCTAAATATTTACCTCCCTAACTAGCGTCACCAGCGACACTAATACAGCGATCAGAAAAATGATTGCTTAGTGACACTGGTGACAGGGGGTGATCAAGGGGTTAAAACTTTATTAGGGGGGGTTAGGGGGGTACCCTAGACCTAAAGGGGGCTAATACTAACTGTCCTAACACTGTAACTGTCACAAACTGACACCAATACAGTAATCAGAAAAAAAAAAAAAACTGCTTGGTGTCAGTTTGTGACAGGGGGGGGGGTGATTGGGGGGTGATCGGGGGGCGATCGGGGGGGGGATCGGGGTGTTTTGTGTGCCTGGCATGTTCTACTGTGTGTGTAGTGTTTGTGCACTCACATTTCAGTCTTCTCTCCTCGGCGCCGAAACGGAAAATACTGAGCCGAGGAGAGATGACATCATTTCTTTTGCTGCTGTTTAGCATACAGCAGCAAAGGAATGTTCCCATTGGCCGGCGGCGATCGCGAGGGGGGGGCCATGAATGGATGGCCTCCCCCTCACCTCCGATCGCCGGGGGACAAAAGAGGACCGCCTCGGGCACCGGGGGGGTTCCGATCGGACCCCCCACCCGCGGGAGGCAAATCACGTATATGTACGTGATTTTGCCTGCCCGTGCCGCCTTGCAGACGTACATCGGCGTGAGGCGGTCCTTAAGTGGTTAAATGGGTTTTTTCCTTCGAAATGTCATTTTGCTGTCAGACTGTTCTAAACACGGGAAACATGCGCCCCTTTACAGGCATACTATAGACACCCCCCAGCTACGAAATTTAAAGGAATATTACACTTTTATTGTTTGACTTTAAGCATTATTAAAATCACTGCTCCCGAAAAAACGGTTGTTTTTAAAACTTTTTTTTGCATTGATCCATGTCCCCTGGGGCAGGACCCAGGTCCCCAAACACTTTTTATGACAATAACTTGCGTATAAGCCTTTAAAATTAGCACTTTTGATTTCTCCCATAGACTTTTAAAGGGTGTTCCGCGGCATTCGAATTTGCCGCGAACACCCCAAATTGTTCGCTGTTCGGCGAACTTGCGAACAGCCAATGTTCGAGTCGAACATGAGTTCGACTCAAACTCAAAGCTCATCCCTAGCCAACACTAAGGGACCTAATTGCCAAAAACGTCCCGGAACCTCCCAAAAGATTGACAGAATTAGCCTTCTTTCAGGGGAAAGGTTTTTTCCCCTGCAAAAGGTGTTACGCTTGCATAAATACTCAACAAAATGGGCAAAAGTGTAATAAGTTTACAGCAACAAGCACTGGTAATGAACACTCTATTAAGGACTTCATATCGTGTAGGATGGAAGGAGTAGTATATGTTTTGCAATGCTCATGCTCACTACAATATATTGGCAGAACCAAGAGGCCGATGTGGAAGCGCATAAGGGAACATATTCAGAACATCAAAAAAGCTTTCCCTAAGCATAATGTCTCCAGGCATTTTGCTATGCACCACAACAGTGACCCTAAACAGTTGAAATTTTGGGCAATTCAGAAATACAAACCACACTGGAGAGGCTCAAACAAGATAAGGGAACTCAGTAAAAACGAGTCAAAATGGATATTTCCGATGGGTACTCTTGCACCGAATGGCTTGAACATAGAATTTGATCTTAATTGCTTCATATCAGACTTTTACCACTCCGTCATATTCTCAAAATATATACGTTTTACAGATTTTTTAATAATTTTTAATAATAATTTTTATTTACATTATTCTGAGAAATAGTAGTAATTCTTTATCCTTTCGGTATTTAATACACAAAATATACACCTATTTTTATCTTCTTTATCTAAGGAATCATTTTTCTATTTTTTAGGGATTATATAATAATTTTTCTATCTCATTTTTAATCGGGAATTGCATACTAATAATTATTTTAATAATTTTTTCTCAACTGGTTTATATTAGTGATAACCTGTGTTGCGCATACAGCTAAATATGTATCATAATTTAATATCTTTTTATTTTTTAATTTTATTTTTATCTTTATTATATCTCTTAAACATTATTGTATTGGTCAATTGTGGGCGTAATATACGTGGACAAATTTCATTTTCTAGTGGATGTAGCATCATACTGGCCTATTTAATATGCTGCTAGTAATAACACAATGTGGATCAATTGGTATTTTTACCTACGGAATCATACTCACGTACTAGTGATGTTACCATGTGTTCCAGCAAGGAATGTCATGCTATTTGATGTTTAAACATTGAGTGTGCAGTAACATTTTCCACCACTGGAGGGAGTTTGTGAACATTTAACTTATGTCTACATTTACGTTCCTATTTTTTGTTTGAAATTTCTACTTATATTTGTGTTTTCCTTATATCAACCTGTGATTATAATATATGTTTCCTGTTTTAAATATTTTGTAAACAATTAAATATGGCTTAAGCCTAAATATTTACATGCCATTAGTAGCAGAAAGCAGTATGATGATCCAATGAACACAGCGCTGTCTCCATGGTAACCACAATGCCATAGGACTTAAATACAGAGGCCGTGGCTTCCTGTGTTTATCCTTGAGAAAGTCACATGCCAGTGACGCAACGCGTGGGAGAAGCTTAGGACATTTAGTGCTGCAATACACCTTGAGTTTAACAGCAGCGGTTTCTCTATGGGAAGCCTCGTCCACATCGGCTGACTGCAATCTGCATATTTGAATGCCTTTAACAAACCGGGAGTATGTGAGTGTATTTCTTGTCCCTGTTTGCTTGTGTACTATTTTAGAAATTTACTGCACAATGATATATCCTTTTGCTTGTCTTGCATAAATCTTTACCCTAAGAACCTAAGAATCGAATCACCAGCAGTATTAAGGCTGAAGTGGGATGCAAGAAAAACAAAATCTCCTGAAACAAACGGCCTAACCCAGTGAATTAATTAGCTGTACTAAGGGAAGGAAGTGTCCAATTACTTTTATTTCTCCTACATATTTATCTCCATCTGGATATTTTTATGCTAAGAGTGTTATCACAATTTTTATTCACCGTCACATCACCAGTTTGCGGATTTATTTTGGGACATATATATATATGTATTTGCACCATAAATTATTTATTTGATTAATAATGTATATGCATTTAATTTATATGAATATTTATTTAGTAATTATATATGCATTACATATTTATTTATCTAAGTTATGATATATCATAAATTTTGCACTATTATCATTATTTAAAGCGCATCAATTTTACACATACTATTTTTCTTTTTGGTTATCTGATTACCTTTTATTGATAGCAGCTTTAATTAATTTATTGATTCTATCATGGCACGAGTTCTATCATTTAATTTTTGAGCACATTCAATTTTATACTAATTATCCACATCAGCGCTTGGTTTATATACTCATTACTAGCATTTTGTTAGACATGTAGGTGAGTAACCTCGCTCTAGAAGTCTTTCCCTTAATTTATTTGCCTCCCGGACAAATTCAATGTCAGTCGAACAATTTCGTCTGAGTCTTAAATATTGTCCGTATGGGATAGACAAGACTAATGGTTTCAGATGTGAACTTGACGTGTGTAGGATGGTGTTTCCAGCGGTCTCTTTCCGGTAGAGGCCGCTGGATAGAGAGCCGTAGATGGATTTGGTTATACTTAGATCGAGGAAGGTGATGGAGGTGTCATTGAAAGTCATCGTAAAATATAAATTGAAGTTGTTTTGATTCATGATCTGTATGAAATTGTGTAAAGTTTCTGGTGTGCCATTCCATATCATGAATATGTCGTCTATATACTAATATACTATACTATAAATATTTATTTATCTAAGTTATGATATATCATAAATTTTGCACTTTTATCACTATTTAAAGCGCATCAATTTTACACATACTATGTCTAAAAAAGGCCTTTAGATGAGCACGGGGACAGATGAGACATGATATTCTGTTCTCAAAAAAAACACCTGCAAATTCCCAGTCAGCCATTAGACTAATAACTACTTACAATAGACAGCATGGAATGATTAAAAGTATTCTACAGAAACATTGGCACCTATTACAAATTGATCCTAACTTAAAACCATATGTATCTACGACACCTACTATTACTTTTAGAAAAGCACGCTCATTGAGGGACCATCTTGTAAAAAGTGAATATACGGGCACTTTCCGTTCTGATACATGTAAAAGATTTGGAACGTTCACTTGCGGTGGTTGTTCGTGCTGCCGTTATATGAATACACAAACCAAATTCAAATTACCGAATGGCAGAGTGTATAGGCCCAGACACTTTGCCAATTGCAAGACACCTGGGGTCATTTACCTTCTGACATGTCAATGTAAATGCTTCTATGTTGGAAAAACAAAATTGGAGTTTCAAAAAAGGGCGGCACGACATATCCCCAGCATGAGGGAGGCGGACCCGGACCTTCCTCTGGGGCGACATGTGCGAGACCATCACACGGGAAAATTTCCCCTTGTCCATTTCACCATTCCCGACCGGATTCATCCGGATACAAGGGGCGGTGATTGGAACAAGATCTTGCTCCAGAGGGAGGTCCGTTGGATTGCCAGCCTCAATGCAACCCAATTTACAGGCCTGAATACCCAAATGAGTTTCAGTCCATTCCTAGACGGTTTTGTATCAGGAGGATGTGAAAAAGATATATAGAATTCATCACACTTAAACATACCGCGTATCTAAAAACATCCAGGTTAGGTAACGTTTAAATAACATGGTTAAAGGATTTAAGGTTGATGCGATAATTTACGCTTTTTTGTGAGATACTATTTTTCTCATAGTACTGCTCATGTTGTATAAAAATGCAGTCAACACATCCATAAATGTATTTTGTTTGTGTATGGAACTGCTATTTTGGTGCTTGTTTCCGATGTTTTTCTCATGCATTTACTGCTCCAATCTTTGCTTTGTACCCATCTATTCTTGCTATTTTTCCATCATGCGTATCCGATTGTGCCCATGCATCCAGACCGATAAAATTACCAAATCTTTTAGATCAATGTATTTATATACACATACATATCTATGTTTTTGTTGATATTGATATTATTTATTTATTTTTTTGTGCCCTTGGTCCTGGTCTTGTCTCCGCCTGGCACACGGGGGCCATGTCCTGCCCATCTTTTGATGGGGCATGGCCTTTTTTTACACTGCATGTGTGTCCGGATGACTCCGGATGTGCAATTGCGGTGTTTTGTGCGTCGGTGGGACTTGCCTGCATGACACTCCCCCAAGGCCTAGGCATTGGGCGGGTTCCATGCAGATTTGTCCCTGGGGCCTCCCCCTTTTGGATGTCCCAAGTCATAAGCCCCCTAGTTTTCTGTAACTTTTTCTTATTCAACATTTTAGTTTGTGATCATTATTTTTATCATTTGCTCACTTCCGAGTGCCCTGTGTATTTTGGTTGTCATGGTGATGATTAGATCGCCTCTGGCAACCTATTGCACAGCTCCGCTGCCTCTCTCCATTTCCTAATACCGCCCCCATATGTCATCACGGCGCTAGACGCGATGACGCGGCCCTTCAGCTCCTCCAGTCTGCTACCTTGTCTAGGCCGCCTGCGCACGTTGCCTTGTTATGACGCTTGTGCATCACACGCGACGGTGTACATCCACCTTTGCTGACACCCAGGGAATATTTTACACTGCTCAGGCGCCGGCGGCTGTTTTAAAACCGCAATTGGCGTCCTGCCCAGTGTTAAGCCACACATGCCTAATGAACACTACGCTTCAGCTTTCTGTCCAACACATGCATCCTAAGCGAGTAAGTAACAAAGTTTCATTTGATATCCTCTATATATAATTTTTAAATAAAGGAAAGGTAATGCTTTACCATCTCCTTCATTATAATTCCAGCTATGGCTGTGCAGTTCAGTATATAACTACATGGATGGTCTTTTTTTTCTTCTTTTTTATCTGTTGATTAATACACATGTGAAGCCATGTCTACGTAGTACAACTATCGGGGGACAAAAGCCATGCTTATGTTTATGATGCTTCTATTTTGTTTCTGGGATTTTTAAATGCAGTCGCACAGCAACAAAAATACTATTAAACTTGCGGCTGTAACATAGAGCAGATACTCCATTTAAAATTACTAGTGAAATTATGGAGAAAACAAGCTCCCCCCCACCCCTTCCATTATATAAATATGATACAAAACTACGTTGAAATCCTAAATATTAAATATACAACATATATTTCCTATTAAAAAAATATTCAAAAAAACATTTATTTTAAAATAATCTGGTGTGATTCAGTAATCTATATAAATCTATCCCCCCTTTTTTTAGGGCTACAGTGCGGTTTTGGCGGGGCCATCCTCCCATTCGGGGGCCTTTGCAGGAGCTGATCCTCGATCCAAGGGAAAGCCGCCACGCCCGTCATTAGCTAGTTGACGGTCCTTTTTTCCTTTTTTCATTTTCATTTAATCAAATCATCTCTTTCTACTGCTACAAAGATTTGCCATTTTGCACATTCTGTGCACAGCATTTTCTTTTTAAGGACTGAATACTGGTATGTATGTTGGACACTAGGGATGAGCCGAACACCCCCCGGTTCGGTTCGCACCAGAACCCGCGAACGGACCGAAAGTTCGCACGAACGTTAGAACCCCATTGACGTCTATGGGACTCGAACGTTCGAAATCAAAAGTGCTCATTTTAAAGGCTAATTTGCATGGTATTGTCCTAAAAAGGGTTTGGGGACCCGGGTCCTACCCCAGGGGACATGTATCAATGCAAAAAAAACTTTTAAAAACGGCCGTTTTTTCGGGAGCAGTGATTTTAATGATGCTTAAAGTAAAAAAAAAAAAGTGAAATATTCCTTTAAATATCGTACCTGGGGGGTGTCTATAGTATGCCTGTAAAGTGACGCGTGTTTCCCATGTTTAGAACAGTCCCTGCACCAAATGTCATTTTTAAAGGAAAAAATCTCATTTAAAACTGCTTGCGGGTTTAATGTCATGTCGGGTCATGGCAATATGGATGAAAATCAGTGAGACAAACGGCATGGGTACCCCCCAGTCCATTACCAGGCCCTTTGGGTCTTGTATGGATATTAAGGGGAACCCCGCACCCAAATTAAAATAAGGAAAGGTGTGGGGCCACCAGGCCCTATATACTCTGAACAGCAGTATACAGGCGGTGCAAACAAGACAGGGACTGTAGGTTTGTTGTTAAGTAGAATCTGTTTGTAATTTTGAACATTTTTAACGTGTTTAGCTCCAGCCAAAAAATCTTTTCTAAGCTTTTTGGAAAACATAGGGAAGGGTTATCACCCCTGTGACATTTGTTTTGCTGTCTTTCCTCCTCTTCAAAAGATTTCACCTCACTTTTTTGTCCCAATGACAAATATTTTTTGAAAATTTGGGTTTTTTTGTGGAACAAGGATTGGAAAGCATCAGTGGAAAGGAGAAATTGTTTTCCCATATTAACTCTTACAGGAAAGAATTTCCCTTCCTAGGGGTAGATTTCATCTCACTTCCTGTTGTCTCCTTCCATTTGCAAGTAGGAGTCGTTTGTAAGTTAGATGTTTGAAAGTAGGGTCCTGCCCTATATACTCAGCAGAAATTTGGGCCTTAGGTGTTGCTGTGGCCACAACACTGTAAGCCCTCACAGGGCCCTGCTGTGAAATATTAGATCAAGAATTGTAATTACATGCCCCTGTTGAACAGGAGCTGAAAAATTAGGCCTTAGGCACTGGTGCTGGTGCCACAACACTGCAACCCCTCACAGACACTCTAGTTGGAACGCAGGAACGAGCCCTGCTGCAAAGTATTGCTTCAAAAATTGTAATTACACGCCCCTGTTAGACAGGGGCAGAAAAATTGGGCCTTAGGCACTGGTGCTGGTGCCACAACACTGCAACCCCTCACAGACACTCTAGTTGGAACGCAGGAACGAGCCCTGCTGCAAAGTATTGCATCAAAAATTGTAATTACACGCCCCTGTTAGACAGGGGCAGAAAAATTGGGCCTTAGGCACTGGTGCTGGTGCCACAACACTGCAACCCCTCACAGACACTCTAGTTGGAACGCAGGAACGAGCCCTGCTGCAAAGTATTACATCAAAAATTGTAATTACACGCCCCTGTTAAACAGGGGCTGAAAAATTGTGCCTTAGGCACTGGTGGTGGCGCCCAGAACCAAAAATGTTCTTACAAGCTATCAGCGTGATGATTGAGGAGGAAGAGGATAATTACTCAGGGATAGTCACTCAGCATCAGCATAGGCAGTCTTTGAAGGGATCTGAGATTTCAAAAAAAATTATTCGGTTACATCAGCATCAGGTGCTTGGTAGCTGGTGGTGATCCAAGACTCATTCATTTTTATGAAGGTCAGCCGATCGACCGAGTCGGTGGACAGACGCACCCTGTGATCGGTTACCACGCCTCCAGCAGCACTGAATGTGCGTTCCGAAAGAACGCTGGATGCAGGACAGGCCAGTAGCTCAATTGCATACTGTGCAAGCTCTGGCCAGTGATCCATCCTCAAGACCCAGTAACCCAGAGGATTTTCGGTGGGAAAGGTGTCCAAGTCTGATCTTGCCCCTAGGTATTCCTGCACCATGTAAAACAGACGCTGGCGATGGTTGCTGGAACCGATCATACCTTGGGGCTGCGGACCAAAAAATTGTCTGAACGCATCGGTCAGACGGCCACCTTCTCCACCGCTCCTTCTTTGACTGACCGAAGCCTCAGCAACACGTTGTCCAGAAACAGGAGTTTGTAACCTCCCAGTCTCTGGGAACGCGTTGCACAGACCTTTCTGCAAGGCCTCCCGAAGATGTTTCATCCTCTGCTCCCTCTGCGATGGCAAGATAAGGTCCGCAACCTTACCCTTGTAACGTGGATCAAGGAGGGTTGCCAGCCAGTATTGGTCCTTCTCCTTGATACCACGAATACGAGGATCCTTACGCAGGCTTTGCAGGATCAGGGAGGCCATGCAGCGTAGGTTTGCTGAGGCATTCGGTCCGGAGTCCTCTGGGTCACTAAGAACGACATGGTCCGCAGCCACCTCCTCCCAGCCACGTACAAGTCCATGTGTTTCTTGGGACTGATCCCTTAAAGACTGCTGCTGATGCTGAGTGCCAGGCTCCACCTCCATACTGACACATCCTCCTCCTCCTCTTCCTCCTCGTCCTCTTCCTGTGTGATCGGCGGGCACGCAGGAACACTGTCTGGATAAAGGGGGCCTTGAGAGCTAAGGAAGTCCTCCTCTTCCTGCCTCTGTTCTGCCTCAAGTGCCCTGTCCATTATTCCACGCAGCGTGTGCTCCAACAGGTGGACAAGGGGGACAGTGTCACTGATGCATGCACTGTCACTGCTCACCATCCTCGTGGCCTCCTCGAATGGTGACAGGACAGTGCATGCATCCCTGATCATGGCCCACTGGCGTGGGGAAAAAAAACCAAGCTCCCCTGACCCTGTCCTGGTGCCATAGTCGCACAGGTACTCATTGATGGCCCTCTGCTGCGTGTGCAGCCGCTGCAGCATGGCCAACGTTGAGTTCCACCTGGTGGGCATGTCACAGATTAGGCGGTTCTTGGGCAGGTTAAACTCCTTTTGGAGGTCCGTCAGCCGAGCACTGGCATTATATGACCGGCGGAAATGCACACAGACTTTCCTGGCCTGCCTCAGGACATCCTGTAAGCCCGGGTACCTGCCCAAGAACCGCTGCACCACCAAGTTAAGGACGTGAGCCAAACAGGGCACATGGGTCATTTGTCCCTGTCGGAGGGCAGAGAGGAGGTTGGTGCCATTGTCGCAAACCACCATTCCTGCCTTAAGTTGGCGTGGCGTCAACCACCTCTGAACCTGCCCCTGCAGAGCTGACAAAACCTCTGCCCCAGTGTGGCTCCTGTCCCCCAAGCACACCAGCTCAAGCACCGCATGGCATCTTTTGGCCTGCGTACTTGCGTAGCCCCTTGAACGCCTACGGAGCACTGCTGGTTCCGAGGAAGAGGCCATGGAGGAAGAAGAAGAGGAGGGGGTGGAGGAGAGAGGTGTGTCACAATCAGCATTTTGGAGGCGTGGTGGCGGAACAACCTCCAACACTACTGCACCTTGTCCTGCATCCTTCCCAGCTGCCAGCAGAGTCACCCAATGCGCCGTGAAACTTAGGTAACGTCCCTGTCCATGCCTGCTGGACCATGAGTCAGCGGTAATATGCACCTTACCGCTGACCGCCCTGTCCAGCGAGGCATGGACATTGCCTTCCACATGCCGGTAGAGAGCCGGAATCGCCTTCCGTGAGAAAAAGTGGCGTTTGGGTACCTGCCACTGAGGAACCGCACATTCCACAAACTCACGGAAGGGGGCAGAGTCTACCAACTGAAAAGGCAGCAGTTGAAGTGCTAGCAATTTTGCCAAGCTAGCATTCAACCGCTGGGCATGTGGATGGCTGGGAGCAAACTTCTTTCGGCGGTGCAGCAGCTGGGGCAGGGAAATTTGCCTGGTACAATCTGACGTCGGTGTACCAAAAGCAGATTGCCCACAAGTACTTGGCTGTGACACACCTAATTCTACACCTTCATTCCTCTCACTGCAGGTCTCAGAGAGGACTGAAGGTCTAGTGGGGTTGGAAATCTCAGCTGATGAGGAGCAAGGAGAGATCCTCTTTCTTCTTTGGTGTGGGTCTTTTAGATACGCTTGCCAACGAACTGCATGGCAGGTCAACATATGTCTGGTCAAGCATGTGGTACCCAAGCGGGAGATGTTTTGGCCACGCGAGATACGCTTGAGACATATGTTGCAAATAGCAGCGGTGCGATCTGATGCACTCGTCTCAAAAAAGGCCCACACCAAAGAACTTTTTGAATAACGCGCAGAGACTGCAGCGCCCTGCACATGTGGAGCTTTGGGGTGTGATGCAGTCAATGTGCTGCCCTTAGGCTGGCCCCTGGAGGGCATCCTGCCTCGTTGGTGATGTGCCGCCGCCTCCTCCTCCTCCTCCTCCTCCTCCTCCTCTCTCCTATCAGGCACCCACGTTGAGTCAGTGACCTCATCATCCCCTCCCTCCTCATCACTGGAGCAAACCTGGCAGTATGCTGCAGCAGGGGGAGCATGACTGCCAGATTGCTGTCCTTCTTGGGCACCCCCTCTGTCCGTGCTCATGTTACTGCCTTCATCGAGCTCAGTATCGTCATCAGAGCCTTCCAAACGCTGGGCATCCTCCTGGAGCATGTACCCAACACTGTGGTCAAACAGTTCGAGGGAATCCTCATGAGGACATGGTGGAGCTAGGGAAGGAGTCACTGATGACATTGAGCTGAGGGAAGAGGCCGCTGCTTTGCCAGACAAAGCACCCTGGGCATGGGTGAGAGAGGATGAGGAGGATGAGGACGGCTTGGTCATCCACTCGACCAAGTCTTCCGCATGTTGCGGCTCAACACGGCCAGCTGCCGAAAAAAAGGCCAAGCGTGTCCCATGGCCACGTGCTGATGAGGATGCACCGTCTCCACGACCAGCACTAGACACAGAGCCTGCTTGCCCTCTCTTATTGGCTTGTGACTGTCTGCCTCTCCTTCTTGGCCTTCCAGACATACTAATGGCCTGTAGCTGCACTAAGCTGGGATAGAACACCTGTAATTTTCTTCAAGTAGCTTTATATACTGTAACCAGACAAGCCTGCCTGTCAGTAGGAAGATAACAGGAACGGATCTAGCTGAACACTGTGAGCAGGACGCACTGTACTAAATGTAAATAGTCTAGCTGCCTGACCGTGGTACTAATAGGATCAAATAGAACACCTGTAATTTTCTTCAGGTAGCTTTATATACTGTAACCAGACAAGCCTGCCTGTCAGTAGGAAGATAACAGGAACGGATCTAGCTGAACACTGTGAGCAGGACGCACTGTACTAAATGTAAATAGTCTAGCTGCCTGACCGTGGTACTAATAGGATCAAATAGAACACCTGTAATTTTCTTCAGGTAGCTTTATATACAGTAACCAGACAAGCCTGCCTGTCAGTAGGAAGATAACAGGAACGGATCTAGCTGTACACTGTGAGCAGGACGCACTGTACTAAATGTAAATAGTCTAGCTGCCTGACCGTGGTACTAATAGGATCAAATAGAACACCTGTAATTTTCTTCAGGTAGCTTTATATACTGTAACCAGACAAGCCTGCCTGTCAGTAGGAAGATAACAGGAACGGATCTAGCTGAACACTGTGAGCAGGACGCACTGTACTAAATGTAAATAGTCTAGCTGCCTGACCGTGGTACTAATAGGATCAAATAGAACACCTGTAATTTTCTTCAGGTAGCTTTATATACAGTAACCAGACAAGCCTGCCTGTCAGTAGGAAGATAACAGGAACGGATCTAGCTGTACACTGTGAGCAGGACGCACTGTACTAAATGTAAATAGTCTAGCTGCCTGACCGTGGTACTAATAGGATCAAATAGAACACCTGTAATTTTCTTCAGGTAGCTTTATATACTGTAACCAGACAAGCCTGCCTGTCAGTAGGAAGATAACAGGAACGGATCTAGCTGAACACTGTGAGCAGGACGCACTGTACTAAATGTAAATAGTCTAGCTGCCTGACCGTGGTACTAATAGGATCAAATAGAACACCTGTAATTTTCTTCAGGTAGCTTTATATACTGTAACCAGACAAGCCTGCCTGTCAGTAGGAAGATAACAGGAACGGATCTAGCTGTACACTGTGAGCAGGACGCACTGTACTAAATGTAAATAGTCTAGCTGCCTGACCGTGGTACTAATAGGATCAAATAGAACACCTGTAATTTTCTTCAGGTAGCTTTATATACTGTAACCAGACAAGCCTGCCTGTCAGTAGGAAGATAACAGGAACGGATCTAGCTGAACACTGTGAGCAGGACGCACTGTACTAAATGTAAATAGTCTAGCTGCCTGACCGTGGTACTAATAGGATCAAATAGAACACCTGTAATTTTCTTCAGGTAGCTTTATATACAGTAACCAGACAAGCCTGCCTGTCAGTAGGAAGATAACAGGAACGGATCTAGCTGTACACTGTGAGCAGGACGCACTGTACTAAATGTAAATAGTCTAGCTGCCTGACCGTGGTACTAATAGGATCAAATAGAACACCTGTAATTTTCTTCAGGTAGCTTTATATACTGTAACCAGACAAGCCTGCCTGTCAGTAGGAAGATAACAGGAACGGATCTAGCTGAACACTGTGAGCAGGACGCACTGTACTAAATGTAAATAGTCTAGCTGCCTGACCGTGGTACTAATAGGATCAAATAGAACACCTGTAATTTTCTTCAGGTAGCTTTATATACTGTAACCAGACAAGCCTGCCTGTCAGTAGGAAGATAACAGGAACGGATCTAGCTGTACACTGTGAGCAGGACGCACTGTACTAAATGTAAATAGTCTAGCTGCCTGACCGTGGTACTAATAGGATCAAATAGAACACCTGTAATTTTCTTCAGGTAGCTTTATATACTGTAACCAGACAAGCCTGCCTGTCAGTAGGAAGATAACAGGAACGGATCTAGCTGAACACTGTGAGCAGGACGCACTGTACTAAATGTAAATAGTCTAGCTGCCTGACCGTGGTACTAATAGGATCAAATAGAACACCTGTAATTTTCTTCAGGTAGCTTTATATACTGTAACCAGACAAGCCTGCCTGTCAGTAGGAATTTAACAGGAACGGATCTAGCTGAACACTGTGAGCAGGACGCACTGCACTAAATGTAAATAGTCTAGAAGATAACAGGAACGGATCTAGCTGAACACTGTGAGCAGGACGCACTGCACTAAATGTAAATAGTCTAGAAGATAACAGGAACGGATCTAGCTGAACACTGTGAGCAGGACGCACTGCATTAAATGTAAATAGTCTAGATAGAAGATAACAGGAACGGATCTAGCTAAACTGAATACAGTGTATATATATATATGCAACACCTGGGATGCATATATATACACAATACACTGTAAGTGCAGCTAACTGACTGACTGTTCTGCCTAATCTATCTAACTCAAATCAAATGACACTGTCTCTCTCTCTCTCTATCTCTCAGCACACCGGAACACACACTACACAGGGCCGCCGTGCAGGCGGCCTTATATAGTGTGGGGTGTGTACTAAATCCCCTGAGCCATAATTGGCCAAAGCCACCCTGGCTTTGGCCAATTACAGCTCTCTCTACTGACGGCGCTGTGATTGGCCAAGCATGCGGGTCATAGTGCATGCTTGGCCAATCATCAGCCAGCAATGCACTGCGATGCCGCAGTGAATTATGGGCCGTGACGCGCCACACGAATTTGGCGCGAACGGCCCATAACGTTCGCAATTCGGCGAACGATCGAACAGCCGATGTTCGAGTCGAACACGGGTTCGACTCGAACACGAAGCTCATCCCTATTGGACACTGTCGGATGTCATGATGCGAATTGTTTGTTCTGTACAATATCTCAATGTTTGAATTGTTCTCATTTGTTTTTTCAGAATACGCCTATATATATATTTTCTCTCTCCAATACTCCTCTGAAGAAGGGACATCATCCTGAAACATGTCAGGCTTATAGAGAAATATGTACTTATAAATGATAAGTGTAAAGTAATCAGCATGAAAGAAAATTTGCTGCACAAGCACTTTTGTACAGATGTATGCTTAGTCTGTCTTGTTTTTATGCTTTTTTGAGCAATTTCTAATAAATAAATAATCATTTTTATCATAAACGCAATTTTTCTGTTCGCCTATAAAGTCCCGCTGTACTGGGGGGAACAAAAGTTCCCTGTTTCAGGGTCCTTTTTTTTTCTAACACCCCCTGTTTGGTTCACAGCAGAACTCCCAAACAGGGGAAATGTTCTAACCCAAACCCCATTGAAATCTAAGGCAGCCAAACAGGAAAAATCAAAAGTGCCCATTTTGAAGGCTTATATGCACGTAATTGGCCATAAAAGGGTTATGGGGTATTGTCCTGGGGACATGGATTAATATTTTTTTTAACAATCTTTTTTTCAGGAATAGTGATTTTAATTATGCTTAAAGTACAACAAAAAAAATCCCATTTAAAATGACTCGCTGTTACAATTGCTGACACCCGGCTATTGAAAAAATGAAGAAAAAAGCTGGCATTGGGCCCCCCCAGTCCATACCAGGCCCTTCAGTCTGGTATGGATTTGGAGGGGAACCCAACGCCAAAATTAAAAAAAACAAAGCTTTGCCCAATCAGGGCACAGACTGCAAATTTGGATGTTTGGCAAATGGCCAAATCGGCAAATGTTTGGCCCGAACTCATGCTCGGGCCGAACCGATCGCCAATTCCTAATGGGACATTGTAGACAGCATGACTGGACATGGTGGAGGGCATGATGTCACCATCCTGCCTTTCCACCTCATCCAATCAGAGTAAATAACCCCCTTTGTATCTCTCTATCACCTACCTGATCAATGTTTATAAACAATGTTACTTTGTATCTCTCTATTTTCCATCTGATCAATGTTTATAAACAATGTTACTTTGGATCTCTTGCTGTGGAAATTTTAATAGGATGTATTTAATATGTATTGTCATAGGACCAATCCTATTTAATTTGATCATAAACAACCTGGAGGATGGGGTAAACTGATCAATCTCTGTATTTGCAGAGGGTACTAAGCTAAGCAAGGCAATAACTTCTCCGCAGGATGTGGAAACCTTGCAAAAAGATATGAACAAATGAATGGGGTGAGCAACTACATGGCAAATGAGGTTTAATGTAGAAAAATGTAAAATAATGCATTTTGGTAGCAAAAATATGAGTGAAATCTACTCACTGGGGGAGAGCCTCTGGGAGAATCTAGGATGAAAAAAGTCCTGGGGGTCCTAGTAGATGATATGCTCAGCAATGGCATGCAATGCCAAGCTGCTGCTAACAAAGCAAACAGAATATTGGCATTCATTAAAATTGGGATCAACTCCAGAGATAAAACGATAATTCTCCCGCTCTACAAGACTCTGGTCTGGCAGCACCTGGAGTATGCTGTCCAGTTCTGGGCCTCAGGAAGAATGTACTGGAAATGGAGCGAGTACAAAGAAGGGCAACAAAGCTAATAAAGGGTATGGAGGATATTAGTTATGAGGAAAGGTTGTGAGCACTGAACTTATTCTCTCTGGAGAAGAGACGCTTGAGAGGGGATATGATTTCAATTTACAAATACTATACTGGTGACCCCACAATAGGGAGAAAACCTTTTCAAGGAAGGGAGCTTAATAAGACACGTGGCCACGCATTAAAATGAGAAGAAAAGAGGTTTTACCTTAAACTACGTAGAGGGTTCTTTACTATAAGAGTGGCAAGGATGTGGAATTCCCTTCCACAGGCGGTGGTCTCAGCGGGGGGCATCGATAGTTTCAAGAAACTATTAGATAAGCACCTGAACAACCATAACATACAGGTAGGGATGAGCCGAACACCCCCCCTGGTTTGGTTCACATCCAGAACATGCGAACGGACCGAAAGTTCGCACAACAATCAAACACTGTTAAAGTCTATAGGACTCTGAACTTGAGAAATCAAAAGTGCAAATTTTAAAGGCTAATATGCAAGTTATTGTCCTAAAAAGGGTTTGGGGACCCGGGTCCTGCACCAAGGGACATGTATCAATGCAAAAGAAAGTTTTAAATACAGACATTTTTTCGAGAGGAGTGATTTTAATGATGATTAAAGTGAAAAAATAAAAGTGAAATATTCCTTTAAATATCGTACCTGGGGTGTCTATAGTATTCCTGTAAAGTGGTACATCTTACCCATGTTTAGAACAGTCCCTGCACAAAATGACATTTCTAATGGAATAAAAGTCATCAAAAACTACTTGCGGCTGTAATGTAATGTCGGGTCCCGGCAATATGGATGAAAATTATTGAGAAAAACGGCATGGGTAACCCTCCAGCCCATTACCAGGCCCTTTGGGTCTTGTATGGTTATTACGGGGAACCTCGCAACCAAATTAAAAAAAGAAAAGGCGTGGGGCCCCCAGGCCCTATATACTTTGAACAGCAGTATACAGGCGGTCCCCGGGTTACAAACAAGATTAGGCATGTGCATTTCGTTTCGTTCCGAATCGAAATTCGGACTAATTTTTCATTATTCGGAAATTCGGATGCATCCGAATTTCCAAATGACAAAAGTAAAGAATTTAAACGAATCCGAAAAAAAACGAACGAATTCGAATCGATTTCGAAAACATATTCGAAAACATATTCGAATCGAATTCGAAAACATAATCAAATTAAAAAAAAATAGAAAACGTTTTTCTAAAAAAAAACAATAAGGTAGAATATAAAATAATAAAGCAATAGAATATGTGTGTGTATATAATTTTTTTTTTATTATTCTCTTCTATTGTTTTTTTATGCTTTTCTTTTCTATTATTTTATATTCTATAATAGTATTTTCAATTCAAATTCAAATTCATTCTATACGAAATTCGAATTTCGGAACATGGCTTCTGAAGTTTGAATTTCGTATAGAATGAATTAGAATTTGAATAGAAAAGATTAGAACAGAAAATAATAGAAACGTATAGACTATAAAAACGATAGAACAGAATAGAAGAAAATATAATATATATATTATATTTTCTTCTATTCTGTTCTATTGTTTTTCTAGTCTATTCTTTTCTATTATTTTCTATTCTATTCTAATCTTTTACATTCAAATTTGATTTCGGTCTATATGAAATTCGAATTTTGGAAGATGTTATATATATAATTTTCTATTCTGTTTCATTGTTTTTCTATGCTATTCTTTTCTATTCTATTCTAAACTTTTCTATTCGAATTTGAATTCATTCTATACGAAATTCGAATTTCGGAAGATGGCTTCTGAAAGTGGAATTTCGTATAGAATGAATTTGAATTTGAATAGAAAAGATTAGAATAGAAAATAATAGACTAGACAAACAATAGAACAGAACAGAATAAAATATAATATATATAATTTATTCTATTCTGTTCTATTGTTTTTCTAGTCTTTTCTCTTCTACTCTATTCTAATCTTTTCTATTCAAATTCGAATTCATTTTATAAGAAATTCTAATTTCGGAAGATGGTTTTATATATATATATATATATATATATATATATATATATATATATATATATATATATATATATATATATATATATATATATACATATATATATATTATACATATACACACACACATACATATATACATATATATATATATATATATATATATATATATATATATATATATATAAAACCATCTTCCGAAATTTTAATTTCTTATAAAATGAATTCGAATTTGAATAGAAAAGATTATAAAAGAGTAGAAGAGAAAAGACTAGAAAAACAATAGAACAGAATACAAAAAATTATATATATTATATTTTATTCTGTTCTATTGTTTGTCTAGTCTATTATTTTCTATTCTAATCTTTTCTATTCAAATTCGAATTCATTCTATACGAAATTCCACTTTCAGAAGCCATCTTCCGAAATTCGAATTTCGTATAGAATGAATTCAAATTCGAATAGAAAAGTTTAGAATAGAATAGAAAAGAATAGCATAGAAAAACAATGAAACAGAATAGAAAATTTTTTATATATATATATATATATATATATATATATATATATAAAACATCTTCCAAAATTCGAATTTCATATAGACCGAAATCAAATTTGAATATAAAAGATGAGAATAGAATAGAAAAGAATAGACTAGAAAAACAATAGAACAGAATAGAAGAAAATATAATATATAATATATATATATATATATATATATATATTATATTTTCTTATTCTGTTCTATTGTTTTTCTAGTCTATTCTTTTCTATTATTTTCTGGTCTAATGTTTTCTATTCAAATTCAAATTCATTCTATAAGAAATTCAAACTTCAGAAGCCATGTTCCGAAATTCGAATTTCGTATAGAATGAATTTGAATTGAAAAGACTATTATAGAATATAAAATAATAGAAAAGAAAAGCATAAAAAAACAATAGAAGAGAATAATACAAAAAAATTACCGTATTTATCGGCGTATAACACGCACAGGCATATAACACGCACCCCAAGTTTAGGAGGGAATTTTAAGGAAAAAAAAACTTTTAGGAGGGAAGTTTAAGGGAAAAAAACTTACATTTAAATGCCCATCATTGCAGCCTTCTCAGTGCAGCCTTGCCCCAGTGCAGCCTTGTCAGTGCAGCCTTGTCAGTGCAGCCTTGTCAGTGCAGCCTTGTCAGTGCAGCCTTCCCAGTGTCCATTGCAGCCTTATCCCAGTGCAGCCTTGCCCCAGTGCAGCCTTGCCCCAGTGCAGCCTTGCAGCTCGCAGTTTGAAAATCCTGTGATCCCCTGCGATCCTGAGCTTCAAAATCGCCGACCGTGATTTGAAAATGTTGCCGCCGGCGCCAAAATACACAGAGCCGGTCCTCGGCTCTTCTCGGCGGCTCTCGTTCACTTTCGGCTCCACTCGTAGTCCCGCCCGGGATGGGCGTGACTGTGAGCGGAGCTATCCGAACCTAGCCGAGTACACTCGGCTAGGTTCGGGCGGCGCTCGAGTGAAGCCGAAAGTGGCCGAGAAGAGCTGAGGACCGGCTCTGTGTATTTCGGCGCCATTTTCAAATCGCGGTCGGCGATTTTGAAGATCTGTCAGCTCAGGATCGCAAGGGATCGGCGTATAACACGCACCCATGATTTTCCCCTGATTTTAAGGGGAAAAAAGTGCGTGTTATATGCCGATAAATACGGTATATATATTTATATATATTTTTTTTATTTTTATTTTTTTTCTATGCTGGTCTATTGTTTTTCTATTCTTTTCTATTCTTTTCTATTTTATTCTAATCTTTTCTATTTGAATGCGAAATCATTCTATACGAAATTTGAATTTCCGAAAATGGTTATACAGAAACAAAATTAAATAGAATGAAATCGAATTCTAATAGAAAAGACTAGAACAGAAAAACAATAGAACAGAATAAAAAAAAAAATATATATATATATACACACACACATCTTCCGAAATTGGAATTTGGTACAGAATCAATTCAAATAGAAAAGATTAGAATAGAACAGAAAATAATATAAAAGAATAGCATAGAAAAACAATAGAACAGAATAGAAAAAAATATAAAATATTCTATTCTAATCTTTTCTATTTGAATTCATTCTGTACCAAATTCCAATTTCGGAAGATGATTTTATTTATATATATATATATATATATATATATATATATATATATATATATATATAAAAAATATTTCTTTCTATTCTGTTCTATTGTTTTTCTATTCTATTCTTTTCGAATTTGATTTCATTCTATTTCTATATAACTATTTTCTGAAATTCGAATTTTGTATAGAATGAATTTGAATTCAAATAGAAAAGATCAGAATATAATAGAAAATAATAGAAAAACAATAGAACAGAAAAAAAAAAAAAAATATATATATATTATATTTTATTCTCTTCTGTTCTATTGTTTTTCTAGTCTATTCTATTTCTATTCTAATCTTTTCTATTCAAATTCGAATTCATTCTATACGAAATTCTAATTTTAGAAGCCATCTTCCGAAATTCGAATTTCGCATAGAATTAATTCAAATTCGAATAGAAAAGTTTAGAATAGAATAGAAAAGAATAGCATAGAAAAACAATGGAACAGAATAGAAAAAAAATATAATATATATATTTAACCATCTTCCAAAATTGGAATTTGGTACAGAATGAATTCGAATTCAAATAGAAAAGCTTAGAATACAATATATTATATTTTTTTCTATTCTGATCTATTGTTTTTCTATGCTATTCTGTTATACTTTCTATTCTATCCTAATCTTTTCTATTGGAATTCGATTTCATTCTATACGAATTTCAAATTTCGCAAAATGGTTATATATAGTTTACTTTTTCAAATTCAGTTATTGTTTTTTTCGAATTTTATAGTTTTTTTCGAATGTGGTAGAAATTTTTCGAATTTGACAGTTTTTTTCGAATGTGGTAGAATTTTTTCGAATTTGACAGTTTTTTTCGAATGTGGTAGAATTTTTTCGAATTTGACAGTTTTTTTCGAATGTGTTAGAATTTTTTCAAATTTGATAGTTTTTTTCGAATACGGTCAAATTTTTTCGAATGCGGACGAATTTTTTCGAATTCGAATACGAAAAGAAACAAATTCTGAAAACGAATGTAATGAATGCAACGAATTTAACTAAACGAATTAAGTTAAATAACGAATCGAAACGAAACTAAACTAAACTAATTTTTTCATCCTGCACATGTCTAAACAAGATAGGGACTGTAGGCTTGTTCTTAAGTTGATTCTGTTTGTAATTTGGAACAGGTACATTTTTTAAGTGAAGCTCCAGCCAAAAAATCTATTTTTAAGCTTTTTGGATAACATAGGGAAGGGTTATCACCCCTGTAACATTTGTTTTTCTGTCTGTGCCCCTGTTCAGAAGATTTCACCTCACTTTCTGTCCCAATGACAATTGGATTTTGAAAATTTGGGGTTTTTAGGGAAACAAGGATTGGTGATAAAGCATCAGTGGAGACACCTTTTTCCCATATTAACCCTTTCGTGGTGGTGGTGGTGGTGGTGCCACAACACTGTAAGCCCATATTAACTCTTACAGGAGAGAATTTTCCTTCCTAGGGGTAGATTTCCTCTCACTTACTGTTGTCTCCCTCTGTTTGTAAGCAGGAGTTGTTTGTAAGTCGGATATTTGAAAATAGAGGACCGCCTGTATATACTATATGGCCTGCACTATGCACTCTGTGGAAAATTGGGCCTTAGGTGTTTGTGGTAACAGAACACTGTAAGCCCTCACAGTTACTCTTGGTGGGTGCTGGAACGGGCGCTGCTGTGATATATTAGATCAAAAATTGTAATTACACGCCCCTGTTAAACAGGGGCAGAAAAATTGGGTCTTAGGCAGTGGTGGTGGTGCCACAACACTGTAACCCCTCACAGATTCTGTTGTTGAGTGCAGGAACGAGCCCTGCTGTGAAATATTGGATCAAAAATTGTAATTACACACCCCTGTTAAACAGGGGCAGAAAAATTGGGCCTTAGGCGGCGGTGGTGGTGGTGGTGCCACAACATTACAACCCCTCACAGATACTCTAGTTGAGCGCATCAATGAGCCCTGTTGCAAAATATTACAGCAAAATTGTAATTACATGCCCCTGTTAAACAGGGGCAGAAAAATTGGGCTTTAGGCACTGGTGCTGGTGCCCAGAACCAATAATGTTCTTAGAAGCTATCAACATGAACATTGAGGAGGAATAAGATAAGTCCCTCGACATAACAGGATAGTTCTTCAGGGGATCTCACAATTATAAAAAAATAATCAGTTACATCAGCATCAGGTGCTTGGTAGCTGGTGATCTAAGACTAATTCATTTTTATGAAGGTGAGCCGATCAACCGAGTCTGTGGACAGGCGCACTCTGTGATTGGTTACAAAGCCTCCAGCAGCACTGAATGTGCGTTCAGATAGAATGCTAGATGCAGGACAGGCCAGAAGCTCAATTGCATACTGTGCAAACTCTGGCCAGTGATCCATCCTCAAGACCCAGTAACCCAGTGGATTTTCGGTTGGAAAGGTCTCCAAGTTTCATCTTGCTCCAAGGTATTCCTGCACCATGTAAATCAGATGCTGGTGATGGTTGCTGGAACCGATCAGACCTTGGGGCTGCGGACTAACAAATTGTCTGAATGCATCCGCCAGATGGCCACCTTCTCCACTGCTCCTTCTGTGACTGACCTCAGCAACAAGTTGTCCAGGAGGACGAGGAAATTTCAACCTCCCAAGCTATGGAATCACATTGCACAAACCTTTCTGCAAGGCCTCCCAAAGATGTTTCATCCTCTGCTCCCTCTGCAAAGGCTGGATAAGTTCCACAATCTTACCCTTGTAACGTGGATCAAGAAGGGTTGCCAGCCAGTACTGATCTATCTCCTTGATACCACGAATCTGAGGGTCCTTTCGCAGGCTTTGAAGGATCAGGGAGGCCATGCAGCGTAGGTTTGCTGAGGCATTCGGTCCGGAGTCCTCTGGGTCACCAAGGATGACATAATCCGTAGCTACCTCCTCCCAGTCATGTACAATCCATGGGTTTCTGAGGACTGAAAACGATCCCTTGAAGACTGCTGCTGATGCTGATTGCCAGGCTCCACCTCCATGCTGACACAATCCTCCTCCTCCTCCTCTTCCTGTGTGATAGGCGGGCCTGCAGGAATAATTAAGGGGGCCATGAGAGGAAAGGAAGTCCTCCTCTTCCTCCCTCTGTTCTGCCTCAAGTGCCCTGTCCATTATTCCATGCAGCGTGTGCTCCAACAGGAAGACAAGAGGGAGAGTATCACTGATGCATGCAATGTCACTGCTCACCATCCTCGTGGCCTCCTCAAATGGTGACAGGACAGTGCATGCATCCTTGATCATTAGCCACTGGAATGGCGAAAAAAAGCCAAGCTCCCCTGATCCTGTCCTGGTGCCATACTCGCACAGGTACTCATTGATGGCCCTCTGCTGCCTGTACAACTGCTGCAGCATTGCCAACGTTGAGTTCCACCTGGTGGGCATGTCACAGATGAGGCAGTTCTTGGGCAGGTTGCATTCCTTTTGAAGGTCAGTCAGCCGAGCACTGCCATTATATGACCGGTGTAAATGCACACAGACTTTCCTGGCCTGACTCAGGGATCCTGTAAGCCCGGGTACTTGCTCAAGAACCGCTGCACCACCAAATTAAGGATGTGAGCCAAACAGGGAACATGGGTCAAGTGTCCCTGTCAGAGGGCGGAGAGGAGGTTGGTGCCATTGTCGCAAACCACCATTCCTGGCTGAAGCTGGCATGGCGTCAACCACCTCTGAACCTGCCCCTGCAGAGCTGACAGAATCTCTGCCCCAGTGTGGCTCCTGTGCCCTAAGCAGACCAACTCATCTTTTTGCCTGAGTGCTTGCATAGAATGTAGTACTTGCGTAGAATGCCTACGAAGCACCGCCGTTTCCGGGGACAAATCTGTACAGAAAGAAGCCATAGAGGAAGAAGGATAGAAAGGGGTGGAGGAGAGAGGTATGGCAAAATCACCACTACCAGCATTTTGGAGGCGTGGTGGCAGAACAAACAACATTACTGCACCCTGTCCTGCATCCTTCCCAGCTGCCAGCAGGGTTACCCAGTGTGCTGTGAAAGAAAGGTAATGTTCCTGTTCGTGCCTGCTGGACCATGAGTCAGTGGTAATATGCACCTTACCGCTGACCGCCCTGTCGAACGAGGCCAAGACATTGCCTTCCACATGCCCATAGAGAGCCGGAATGGCCTTCTGAGAAAAAAAATGGCGTTTGGCAACCTGCCACTGAGGTACCGCACATTCCAAAAATTCTCGAAAGGGGGCAGAGTCTACCAGCTGAAAAGGCAGCAGTTGGAGTGCTAGCAATTCAGCCAAACTAGCATTCAGCCACTGAGCATGTGGGTGGCTGGGACCGAATTTCTGTCGACGGTTTAGCAACTGGGGTAGGGAAATTTGCCTGCTACATCCGGATTTAGGTGTACCGCTAGCAGATTGCCCGCAAGTAGTTGAGACACTTAATTCTACACCTTCACTCCTCTCAGTGCAGGTCTCTGAGAGGAGTGAAGGTATAGTGGGGTTGGAGATCCCAGCTGATGAGGACCAGAGAGAGGTCGGCCTTGTTATTTGGTTTGGGTCTTTTAAGTACTGTTGCCAATGGACTGCATGGGAGCTCGACATAAGCATGTGGTGCCCAAGCGGCTGCTGTTTTGGCCATGCTTTATATGCTTCACACATTTGTTGCAAACAGCAACGGTGCGATCTGCTGCACACATCTCAAAAAAGGCCCACACCAAAGAACTTTTGAAAAAACGCGCGGAATCAGCAACGCCCTGCACATGCGGAGCTCTGCAGTGTGATGCAGTTGGATGGCTGTCCTTAAGCTGGCCCCTGGTGGGCATCCTGCCTCGTTGGAGATGTGCCGCCTCCTCCTCCTCTTTTCTATCAGGCACCCACATAGTGTCAGTGACCTCATTATCCCCTCCCTCCTCGCCACTGGAGCAAACCTGGCAGCATGGGGGAACATGACTGCCAGTTTCTTGTCCTTCTTGGGCACCCCCTCTCTCTGGGCTCATGTTACTGCCTTCATCCTCAACCTCGGTACCATCATCGGAGCCTTCAAAACACTGCGCATCTCCTGCAGCATGAACCCGACACTGTGGTCGAACAGTTCGGGGGACTCCTCAGGACATGATGGTGGGGCTAGGGAAGGAGTGACTGATGCCACTGAGCCGATGGAATAGGCCACTTTGGCAGCTGCATTGGCAGCCAAACTTGTCTTAGCCTGGGTGACAGAGGATGAGGAGGATGAGAACGGCTTTGTGATCCACTCTACCAACTCTTCTGCATGTTGTGGCTCAACACGGCCAGCTGTTGAAAAAAAGGACAAGCGTGCCCCACGGCCATGTGCTGAGAATGCACCGTGTCCATGACCAGCACTGTTGGCTGTAGACACAGAGCCTGCTTGCCCTCTTTTAGTGGCCTGTGAGCATCTGCCTTCCCTTAGTGGCCTTCCAGACATGCTGTAAAATTGGATTAGCAAAACACCACCTGAAGTTTACTAGAAAAATTACACCAGGAATGGCCTGCAGTCAGGTATAGGCTTGGCTAGACTATAATGCAGTGGATATATATGTAGGAGACAGTATATATATTTTATGCACTGCAGATCACTGAATCACCTGCCTGCCTGAAAGTGTATTTGAAAATGCACACAAGCAATGGCCTGCAGTCAGATATAGGCTTGGCTAGACTGGAATGCAGTGGATATATATATGTTGAAGACTGTATATATATTTTATGCACTGCAGATCACTGAATCACCTGTCTGCCTGCCTGAAAGTGTATTTGAAAACGTACACCAGGAACAGCCTGCAGTCAGATATAGGCTTGGCTAGACTAGAATGCAGTGGATATATATATATATATATAATGCACTGCAGATCACTGAATAACCTGCCTGGATACAGTATATATATATATATATATATATATATATATATATATATATATATATATATATACACATACCAGACTGACTGGATATATATATATTAAATACACTGCAGCTTCCCGACTGAGAGTGACTGTATCCTCACACCTATCCATGGGGGAAATTTAACCCCCATGATTGGGGATTCTCATTTGGTCTCTTCAATGGACGCTTCGCTGTGATAGAGAGTGGTTAGGGACCTAGGGGGATATTGCACTTGGAGGAGGTTTAGGGCGACTAGCCAGTCACACTGTTTAGATAACCAGGTACACACCGGTAAAGGTCTCAAATTTTTTTTTTCTTTTTTTCCCTCAAGGGAACGAGTTTTTTGTAGGGGGTTCGGTTTCGTGAAGGAACACTTGCGCTAGGCTGTCTGAGCCCAGATGGGCCAGACATTCTCTGATTTTTTCTGAAGGACATGGGGGGTTTCTCCTTCCCTATATCCTTTCTTTCTTTTCTAGGAGACCTTTTCTTTTCTATCCTGCACTCCCACCCCACCTCCCCAATCACTACAATGTGCCTAACCACATATTGTGTTTCAGATACTACACACACCCCCAAGGAAGTACCTGATATCTTCCCAACAAGAAGGCGGAATGATCATCATGATGTCGTCCAGGTTCCCACGCATCAACGGGTAAGTGAGGGCTGTAACCGATGCATTTCACTCCAACTGCTCCATGGCTAACGATCCAGTAGCTGAACTCCACATAGCTTCCCATAATGTCCAGGGAATCAATTCCCAGATTAAGAGAAGAAAGGTTCTCGACTATTACAAGCATCTCAAGTTAGACATTGTCATGCTACAAGAAACGCATTTCCCCTCCCGGTATAGCCCTAAGTTTCTCCACCCTCACTTCCCACAGTTTTTCTTAGCGAGCGCTGACAACAAAACCAAGGGAGTTGCAATCATAATATCCAAACACCTTAAATTTGTAAAAATCTCTGAATTTGCTGACCCAGAGGGCAGGTTCCTCCTGGTCAAGGGCACAGTGGGAGACCACCTGTATTCCCTGATCTCCTACTCTGCTCCAAATAGAGGACAAGCAAATTTTTTTGACTCCCTAATGCGCATCCTCGCTCAGAAACTGGAGGGAACGGTCATCTTTGGCGGAGATTCGAACGCAGCGTTCGATCAGGGATTAGACAATTCTAAACCCCCGCGGACTCAACTTACGCGCCCCACCAAAGAAAGCCTCAGAATCGCAAAGATAATCCATGCCCACGGCTTAGCTGACACTTGGAGGAAACATAACTCCAACAAAAGGGACTATACCCATTACTCTTCCCCTCATAACACATATGCGAGGATTGACCACATACTGACCCCATCCTCCCTACTCCCATTAATCCACAGAGCACAAATCAGGGAGTCGGCCCTCTCGGACCACTCCATCGTCACCATAACAATAAAAACAAGCACCCTGGGTGAATCCAGAGGACATTGGAGACTGAATGAGTCGCTGTTATCTGATCTCATCAGGGTTACAGAACTTGAAAAAGCCCTACAAGAGTATTTTGAATTTAGTAAACCAGGGGACACTTCTCCCGAAACGCTATGGGCTGCACATAAAGCTTTTATAAGGGGTAAACTCATCCAGATTGCCACTCAAATCAAACGAGCACAGAAAGCAGACCTAATTCGGTTAGACAGGGAATATACCACCCTGAAGGCTTCCCACAAAAAAGACCCTTCCAAGACCCCTGTCTCCCTCATTGATAAAGCCAGACTTGATCTCAATCTAGCACTCACATCCAAGGCCGAAAAGGCCGTTCGCTGGAACGGGCAGAAATTTTACACACAGGCAGACAAAATAGGCCCCCTCCTAGCGAAAAAACTGTCTCCCCCAATCAAGATCAACGCTTTACCCAAACTCAGGATAAATGGTCAACCCCCCACGACTAACCCTTCTAAGATACTAGAAGCTTTCCAGGGTTTTTACTCTAAATTATATACCCAAACAGCTACGCCAACCGCAGACTTAATCCCTAAGTTCCTGGAGGGTATTCCCCTACCCTCCCTAAAAGATGCCCACAAACAAAGGATGGAAACACCCATCACAGAGGAGGAGGTATTGGGGGTCATAAAAGATCTTAGAAAGGGGTCAGCACCGGGTCCTGATGGTCTCTCTGTAGCATACTATAAATCTTTTGCGACCATTCTGGCACCTCACCTGACCTCCTTCTTTAACTCCAAAACCAATGGAACCCCCCTAGACATTCACCTCAATACTGCTTTAATCACGGTCATACCCAAACCTGACAAAAACCACGAAGACGTTAGCAACTACAGACCGATCTCACTCATAAACAATGACCTAAAAATACTCACCAAAATAATGGCTAACAGGTTATCATCCTTTATTACTCAATATATACATAAGGACCAGGTAGGATTCATACCCGGGAGACAGGGTCCTGACCAAATAAGGAGGGCAATAGATATCACCTCAATTCTACAAACTAACTGGGAAGGGGGACCGAACCAACTGGGACTTCTTCTATCATTAGACCTGCAGAAGGCCTTTGACACAGTCTCTTGGCACTACATCTTCACTGTGCTGGAGAGGTGGGGATTCGGCGATCGCTTCCTGGGACTTCTGCATGCTCTCCATTCACAACCAAAGACCCAAATACGCCTCCAAGGACATTACTCCCAAACAATAGACATTTTGCGTGGCACCAGGCAAGGGTGCCCTTTATCTCCCCTTATATTCGCTATAGCCATAGAAACCTTAGCGATCGCAGTTCGACATAACCCTGATATCAAAGGTGTGACCTGTGGAGACCAGACGCACAAATGTGGGCTATTCGCCGATGACATCCTCCTATTCCTGACATCCCCCCTCACTACACTCCCCAATCTCTGCCTAGTGTTAAAGAACTTCGCCAAAATCTCTGGACTCAAAGTTAATTTCTCTAAATCCCAAGCTCTTATTGTCTCCTTACCGCTTCAAACAGTTGCCTCTCTAAAACAATCCTTCCAATTCAAATGGAGTGACACCTCCATTAGCTACCTAGGTATCACACTGTCGGCCAAAACAGAAACTCTCTATGCACAAAATTATCCTTCAATCTTCAGGAAACTGGAGGCAACCTTAATCTGTGGTCAAAACACGAGCTATCCTGGCTGGGTCGGATCAACTCCATTAAGATGACCTTACTCCCCAGGCTCCTCTACTTCTTTCGCTCCCTCCCTATACCAATCAGGAAAGATCACCTACGAGCATTACAGAGTAAAATACTCCAATTTATTTGAGGTAAGAAAGGATATCGTATCCCTCAGAACACCCTATTCATTCACAGACGCAAGGGATCGCTAGGTCTCCCAAATTTACATAAATATTACTTGGCAGCTAGATTAGCCCAATTGTCCACAATTTATTCACGCTATGAAAAACCAGATTGGGGGGGCGTGGTTTGGAGCCGCTCTAAGATGGACGCGCTGTGCTGAAGCTCCCGTCCATGAGGTCCCGCTACACTAGCGTTTCGCTATCAAACGACCATCTGCTATGGTAAGAAAAGCCCGCAGCACCTCAACATCCCGATCCAGATCCCCTCGGAACCAAAACCCCCCGCGGGGAGAGCATATTCCCGAGATCTTCCGCTCCCGGCCTAGAGCCGCCATGTAGGCCGCACAACTAGCGGCCTCGAGTAAACCGCAGCCCCAGAGCGCCAGCACCCCCAGCTCAGGCACTCAGAGCAGAGCAGGCACGGGAGCAGAACAGAGACACCCTCCCGCAGTAAACCTGGATGATCTCCATTCTGTCGCCGCAGACATAAAAAACACTTTAATGTCGGCCATCTCAGACATGCGTTCCGACTTACAGGCAATCTCACTCAGAGTAGAAGAGGTGGAAACTACCCAGACACGACATGAGGCTTCCCTGTGCCATGTCCAGCAGATCACAGAGTCCCATGCCATACACTTAAGAGACATAAATCGCCACATGGAGGATCTCGACAATCGCGGTAGACGCCGCAACCTCCGATTTAGAGGAATACCGGAATAGATTGATCCACAACAGTTATCCCAAGCAGTCACTACCATTGCGAATGAGCTCCTGGACAGGCCCCGAGATGGCCTGGTGGGTTTTGAACGCATACATAGGGCGCTACGACCAAGAGGGAGAGATACAGACCCCCCCAGAGACATTGTTTGCTGTCTCATAGATTTCTCTCTGAAAGAGGACATTTTAAGGGCCTCCAGAAATCGCAATCAGATAATTTACCAAGGCTCAAACGTCAAAATCTATCAGGATCTCTCCAACATTACCCTGCAGAGGAGACGTGAATTGAGGCCCCTACTCGACATCTTGCGAACCAGGTCTATCGCATACTGATGGAAATTCCCCTTTGGTCTCTCCGCCTCACATCAGGGACGTACAGCCCTCCTCAGAGTCCCTGAGGACTTGGAACACTTCTGTTCTACACTGGATATCCCCATTGTCGCCCTGCCGGACTGGTACAGTGATTTTCGTCTCCCCCAACTACGCAGAGCCACTTCGATGGACGGCATAGCAGAAGCAGGAAACTTCCACCTAGGACGCCGCCGACACCACCAAAGGCCAAACTTCTCCCCACAACGAGACCCTGACCTGCCAAGGAACGGCAGCCCTACAGCCTCCCCTGCACATCGCAGAGCCAGGATCACCTAATGGCCTGGTAACGCCTGGATCTCAGAAGACACCCGAACAGAAGAACAAGAGAAACTGTTCTGTCATAAAATGATGGACACCTGCAGTAAATATAACTGTCTTTCTATTCTCTTCCTTTTCCCCCTATACCCCTAACTCTCTCCCTCCACTTTATTATGCTTTGTAACTCAGGGCCTCCTCTCACAATCTCTCACCTTTAAGATAAACAGCTCAGAGCATCACCCCATAGCTCACTTTCATGTGCAAGTACTCCTTGCATAACAAAAACCAGATTACTGGTCATACATGTATATTAGTTCTATTGGTTGATATACGGTCAGAGCTATTGTCATACAACCCCGCCCCTCTCCAGCTTTTCTTATGCTCTCCATTACACTATATAACCCTAATATGTTTAAACCTTAGGCAACTGTGTATACAGGTCGACAGGGGCGGGCTCTGGTAAGTGATCCACACCAAAAATTACCTACCCATTTATGCTGAACATTCTAACTTCGATCTGACCCTCCCCCACAGAAGTTATTACACTGTTCATTCAAACACCAACAGGGTGTAACTCTCAAAATTCTCACTCAGAGATTGCGGCAGAGCGTGCCCCTCTCGATACCAGGGAGATCTTATTGCTGACCCACCTTCTGTAAAGGTATGTTTGTTTCTGTTAACCTTTTATCTCGTTTGGGTAGATAAGTTCATAAAGGTGAAAGCTCGCCAGTTACTCTGAAAGTTACCAGGCCTACAGGTACCGTACACCTTCATACTACCCGAGGCCTATACAGTTCTACTCAACTCAAGTTTAACCGTTGACAGTTCTCTTGGCAATGGAGGCAGTAAGTCAATACCACCTTTTCATTAATAAACAAATATCACATGATAATGAACCTGTCCACTATATAGATTACATCTCTCAAATCAAAACACCCCTAAATCTCCCGTGTAATATACACACTATCATAACTCATAGAGCTCTTATGATAGGGGTGCATTCTCACCCCCAACATACCATAGTCAGAAATCTTCTACGATACCATTCGGGCCCACGGGGGAATCCCCTTGACACCCACCGTGTAACCCCGACCCGCATATTAAGCGAACATTCACTTCGCCCGTCATGACCTCATTGGGACTCAGGACGACCTCCTTTTTCTGAGCGTCACCTTCCACTCCCGCACACAGCAGAACCTAGTGGTTCTAGCTGACTCATACCGGTCCCCCCGTTTTAACTAGTGGGCCCGCCGGCCGACCCACACAACCGGTTCCTTTGCTCACTTCCCCTGATACCTCTCCTCCACATACCCTCCCACCACTCCCTTACCCACACCCCTAACCTTATCGCCACGCTAAAATCCCCCTGCCCTAAACCCAAACACACCCACAACCCAATCTCTGACTCCTCCTACATACCCTCATAAACCTAGGCTTCCAAGCATCTTAAGTGAGACAATGGCACCCCATCAGTCGCAACCACTCTCCCATCCGTTGAAAGTCATATCTATCAACGCAAAGGGCCTAAATATCCCTGAGAAGCGCTCACAGCTACTTGCTCAAATGCGTAGCTCAAAGGCAGATGTAATATTTATACAGGAGACTCACTTTTCTAGCACTAACATCCCTAATCTGGCAAACCACTTCTTCCCCCACTGTTACCATGCCACTTCACCTTCGTCAAAGACAAAGGGAGTTTCAATCCTTCTTTCCAAGAATACACACCTGCAAATTTCAGATACTTTAACGGACGCACAAGGTAGATTCATCTTCATCAAAGGCACATTCAACAATAGACCAATCACCCTGGCAAACATCTATAGCCCTAACACCTCTCAGGTCCCGTTCTTTCGCACAATAACGAGAGAATTATCATCCTTTCAGGAAGGCCTCCTGATTCTGGGGGGGGATTTTAATATCCCCCTTGACCCCATTGTAGATTCCTCAACAGGCAAATCTCATCTTCCATACAGGGCCCTAAAACAAATCAAAAAATGTTTACAAGACCTAGCTCTACATGACTCATGGAGAACCCTACATCCATCAGACAAGGACTACACATTTTTCTCAGCCCCACATAATAAATATTCACGTATCGACTACTTATTCCTATCACAACCAGACCTTCCCGCCCTCTCCAACGCGACCATAGACCCGATGTCATTTTCCGACCACCACCCCATCTCGATGTCACTCAATCTCTCGGATACTCCCCAATGTCCCTACTTATGGAAATTAGATCACACACTCCTGACGGACGAAATACAGGTAGCGGAAATTCGCTCCTGTCTGAAGGATTACTTTATAGAGAATAATACCCCAGATACATCCACCCTGACGCAATGGGAAGCGCACAAATGCGTAATAAGGGGGAAACTAATTTCTATCACAGCTTCCATCAGAAAAGCCAAAAAAGCCACCCTACACAACCTTTTTCAGAGACTCAAAAAGCTAGAAGCATCCCATAAACAAACACTAGCACAAGACACCCAAGCAGAACTAACAGAGATCCGTACTCTTATCAAAGACGAAATTTTCTCTAACCTTAAAAGAAAGTTCATCCTCTCACACAAACTATTTTATGAGTTCGGTAACAAAAGCGGCAGACTGTTAGCCAGAGCTCTACGCAAACAAAAATCGGACAACACCATACACAAATTACAGTCCTCTTCAGGACAATCCCTCACACAAAATGAAGAGATAGCAAGAGAATTTGCGAATTACTATTCCTCCCTTTATGACCTACAGACATCTGAACCAACATCTACTCCTACTCCAATAAAATCCCGAAACATCAAAACATTCCTGGATAAATATACCCCTGAGAAACTATCCCCAGAGATATCTGCATCCCTTGACTTACCAATTACCTCTATAGAATGGTCCCAGGCCATCAAACAACTTAAGACCGGTAAAAGCCCAGGCCCGGATGGCCTCCCGGCCGCCTACTACAAAACATTTTCAGACATTCTCCAAGCCCCATTCCTACGTACCATTAACTCTCTCTCCCCCACTAACCCCCTTACTAGGGGGATGTTAGAAGCCCACATAGTAGTGATCCCAAAAGATGGCAAGGACCCCTCCCACACTAAAAATTATAGGCCGATTTCCTTATTAAATGTAGACATCAAAATCTTTTCCAAAATTCTAGCCAACAGACTTTTAACACTTCTCCCCTCCATTATATCCCACGATCAAGTCGGCTTTATCCCGGGCAGAGAAGCCAGGGATAACACCTGCAAAGCAATTAACCTTCATCATCTGATCACATGCACTAAACAAAAAGGATTTTTCTTGTCATTGGATGCGGAAAAGGCGTTCGACAGAGTATCCTGGGATTACATGCTAGCGGTTCTGCAAGCCATAGGACTTGGTCCTCAGCTGATTGGCCTTATCATGTCACTATATAGTTCTCCAACAGCAAAAGTAAGGATCAATGGTACTCTGTCGGACGCCTTCCCGATCCATAACGGAACGAGGCAGGGATGCCCTCTATCACCCCTCCTCTTCGTATTAACCCTAGAACCCTTTCTAAGGAAAATTACACTTAACCCGGACATAAAAGGAATTCTTTCACCAGTAAAAGAATATAAGTATGCGGCTTACGCGGACGATATTCTACTGTTCCTCTCACAACCTTTAACAACATTACCAATATTACTATCCGAATTTAAATTATTTCAGTCCCTATCTAATCTGAAGATCAACTTCTCCAAATCTTTCGCCCTTAACATATGCTTAACCCAACATACAGTGGACCAATGCAAACACAATTTCCCATTCCAATGGAAACAGGACGCGTTAACGTATTTAGGGATACAAATCACACCATCACTCACTGACCTATACAGGAAAAACTTTCTCCCCCTCTTAAACAAATTAACTTCGGACTTTGACATCTGGAATAAAACGACATTTTCGTGGTTTGGCAGAGCGGCCATACTGAAAATGAACGCTCTCCCCCGGATTTTATATTTACTACAGGCGATACCGATACAAATTCCCCCCCTATTTTTTAAGTCATACAGGCAGATCAGCTCCAAGTTCTTATGGGGTAAACATAAACACAGAATAAGCCATCTCTTGCTCTCCCGCCCGAAAAATCTAGGTGGAATAGGTCTCCCTGACATCTCCAACTATCACATAGCCACTCATCTCACCAGGATAGTGGACTGGAATGTCCACACTCAGCAAAAAGACTGGGTTTCCCTTGAAGCCTCCTTCACGAAATTAGAATGTAAATCACTCCCGTGGATCTCTCCTCACCATATTCCACAAGAGATCCAAAACCACCCGACGATAGGCCCCACCCTGCGCTACTTCCACTTAACTTGCAAAAAGGTTCCGCTCTCTTCTACTCCCAGCCCACTGACACCAATAAAACTGAACCCAGACTTCCCCCCGGGAATGCACCACCAGTTTCTAGATGACCACCTACCTCAAGGACAAACCAGTGCTTCCCACTTCCTCCAACAGGGCAAAATTATCCCTGCAATACAATTAGCATCACGCTCCGAAAAAGCACTTATCCCACAGTGGACATACCTAATGATAACATATTACCTCCAAACACTCGATAAGGCAGGTCAATGCTCCAGGCAACTCACACCCTTCGAATCTCTATGTACCAAATCATCACCACAAACGCACCTCATTTCTCAGATACATAATATGCTTTTTGCTGACCTCAAAGCCAACGACAGTCCGTTTTGCAAAAAATGGGAGAAAGATCTCTCAATACAAATACCGGAAGAGAGCTGGGAGCGAATATTCTCGCACATACATAAAGGCTCAATAAATGTTTCCACTCAAGAGAATGGATTTAAAATACTATCAAGGTGGTACCATACCCCAGCATTATTGCACAAATTTAAATCCAACATTCCCAAAACATGCTGGAGGTGCCACCAAGCAAAAGGTACTCTACTCCATATGTGGTGGTCATGCACCCCTCTCCAAACTTTCTGGTCAGAGGTTCACAAAATGATCGAACGGATCACCACCTACAACATAGATTTCGCCCCAGCTCAATTCCTCCTCCACCTCTCTTCCCACTCACATGGCACATACCATAAATCACTTATGATGTATTTGATAAATGCAGCAAAACAATGCATACCCATACATTGGAAATCACACAAAATACCTACCCTAGCTGAATGGTTTGCCAGAATAAACAAAATAGAAGAAATGGAAAAACTTATCCATATCGCTCAAGACACCCCAACGAAATTCAACCATAAGTGGGCGTGCTGGACCCACTTTAAGACCCTGCCTGAATATAAATCCATTCTGGACTCTCCTGCATACAGTGACTAGGTCTTTTAACATGACCACCCAGACTATTCCTACACACGTTCTGGATATATTCATCCTCTGCCCCCACCTTGCTGGGGTTCTACCCCCGCTTTGTCCCCTTATATATATACTTTGGGTGCTTTTAATCACCCTCTCCCTCACCTGGAGGAGTCAGAGATTTCCCAGACCCCCTATTCCACCCCTTCCCCCCCTCCTTTTTACCCTATTTACCCCTCATAACCCCCCCCCCCTTCTCCCCTGACCTCATTCTTTCCCATGCCTGGCCCCCCTTATTTCACATTAGCCCCCAAACCTCCCACGCTGCACTCCAATCAGATACCCAATTGGATAACTGCAAGGCAGAGCGCTAGGAGAGGGCTAGGCAAGTGTATGCAAGTAAGACGTCGCACCATAATCATACAACAACTAACAAAGACATTGTCCTACAACACCTAATGACATTCTTATTCATTCCGTTCTCTGGTTTGGTTATTCATTTCAGTGCCACAGCTTTCTGATTACGGTTTATTTCATGCTGTACTGTACTTATAATGTAAACATACAAACCATGCCATCTTTGTAACATTTCTTTACTGCTTTGAAATATCCTTGTTATACTGAAATCTCCAATAAACATTTTGAAACAAAAAAAAAAAGAAAAACCAGATTGGGTGACTATTGAACGACAGGCTATCCCCAACCATACGCTATATTACATACTTTGGTGCCCGACTAAATCTAGACCGCCCATCCTTTCACCCACTTTATCCCACTCCTGCGCCCTTTGGGACTCCCTCCGGCAATCCACAGCTCTGGTCTCCATGGGACGACCTCTAGCTCACCTATTCCACAACCCTGACTTTCCACCTGGACTTGACATCTCAGCATTCAAATGGTGGCTGGACAAAGGGCTATACCGGATAGGGCATTTCTTCACCCCCAGTGGACCAATCACCCTCAAATTCTGTATCAAACACCTGGACCTCCCTGAATCGGAACGATTCCGCTTTTACCAAATCGCTCATTTTCTCCACACTATTTGGAAGGAGAAACCGCTTCCCCCTAAATTTACTGTATACGAACAGTGGTGCGGACAAGCCATGAAGCAGAGGGGGGGTATATATTCAGCCCTCACTTGCCCTACTGACAAAACCACATATATGAAGGCTTGGGAGGCTGACTTCCAATGCTGCAGGGACATAGAGACTTGGCAAGCAGCACTAACCAAATCCTTTAAGGGGATCCAGAACATCTCCTTAATGGAGGCAAGCATCAAACTGATAACCAGATGGTACCTGACCCCTACCAGGTTAGCAGCAATTTATCCCTCAGCAAACCCCTTATGTTTCAGAGGATGCCAACACCAGGGCACAATGGCCCACATTTGGTGGGAATGCCCCAAAATTCGCACTTTTTGGAGAAAAGTCTTCTCTATGATTTACAAAGTGACAGCTTGCCAGGTCCCTAGGTCCCCAGAGGTGGCAATTCTCAATGCAAACCTATCTGGAATTTCTAAGGCTACCCAAACACTGATCAACTTTATATTACTGGGTACTAAAATCTCCATTGCCAAAGCCTGGAAACAGCCGAGGCCCTCGTTTAACGCAGTAAAAAGGAAGGTTTCGTGGATTATGGCCCAAGAAAAACTTTCCAGCATTCTGACAAATACCTCCACGAAATTCCAAACAATATGGGAACCTTGGGCCCAATATATGGGAACTTCCCTCATACCGGGTGTTCAGGGGCGCAACAACCCCTAACCCACTCCTAGACAAACTCATCCTACAGTTCTACTAGAGGCACACAGATGAACTCCTCCTCCCTCCTCATCCTCCCTGAGGACCCCTTTACCTTCCTTCCCTCCTCACTCTTTTTTCCCTCTCTTTCATATCTTCTTTCTGTCTACTACCTCACATCAGATAGCTAATTGGTGATAAATCAATATGAAGCTACCATACGGTAGCCTCCCTCGCTTACGGGGAGAAGTAGGGAAATTTCCCCGCCCGGCACAGTTAGATCCCATCAGGGGTGCCGGGGATGGGGAAAGGACCCGTGATGTTTTAGGGGCAATATATGGAGACTAAGTATTTAGTGTTTGGGTATTGATATTTATCAGGTTGACCCCCCCAATAGCCTTTAAGGTTGAAACATCGTATGTTATCTGTTTTAAAATGTAACCTTTATGTCTCATGTTCAAGGAGGCAATCCCTCCTGCGCAATTTAATGTGTCAATGCATAATCTGTATGACTTAATTGAAAATAAAAACATATTGAAAGTAAATACACTGCAGCTAACTGAATCAACTGCCTGCCTGAAGTATATTAGAAACAGTACAGCAGTAACGGTCTGCTAGGTGTGTGGCTTTCCTAATCAAGTCCAATCAGTATAATCAAACACAGCTGGACTCAAATGAAGGTGTAGAAGCATCTCAAGGATGATCAGAAGAAATGGACAGCACCTGAGTTAAATATATGAGTGTCACAGCAAAGGGTCTGAATACTTAGGACCATGTGATATTTCAGTTTTTCTTTTTTAATAAATCTGCAAAAATGTCAACAATTCTGTGTTTTTCTGTCAATATGGGGTGCTGTGTGTACATTTTTTTTTGCAAAATTGTATTTTTATTACATTTTTTATATTTTAGAGTGAACAAGTACAGCATTGTTGTGCAATATAGAATACAAAGTTATTGAAAACATATTGATATCAAAACAAAATAAGTACAAATGAACAGATTCTACAATTACAGAGCACAAGAGTGTTCTGCATAAACACGTCCAGGATATATAAAGTGAGCAATCCGATATTAGGTATTATAGAATCGAAACCATAAGTCAATCACATATGGGGAGGAACAAAGATTCCATGAAGGATATGTGGTATGGGACAGGAAAAACTCTAAATTATATATATGAGAATGAAGTAGGTGAGAGGGGAGGCACCATGATCACAAAAGAAAAATATTTATACCAAAAGAAATCTTAAAAATCGATAATTGGCATAGGGGTCCCAAATTCTGACTGATCCCAGAATTCCCACACTTTTTGAAATTGGGGGATAGTGTCATGTACTGAGGCCATTAGATATTCCATCCTCCGGATTTTAGCCACTAATTGTAAAAATTTGGGCCAAGGGGGAGGTGCGTTGGACAACCAGTAGAGGGGAATAAGTCTTTTGGCAGCCAATAAAATGTAGGAAAGAAGCCGATTAGCTCTTCTGGTTAGGCCAGGGAAAGGTAGGCCCAACAGGTAATGCAAGGGATCGAGTGGGAGGAGTTTATTCAACACTTCCTGCATCAGGAGCCTCACCTCACACCAAAAAGGTTGGATTAGTGAACATTGCCAAAATATATGGAATAGGGAACCTGTGTCAGTTCCGCAACATCAACAGCGCGGCGACACTGAGGGATCATATTTATGAATAACATCAGGGGTTCTATACCAAAACATGAGGATTTTCATGGATGTCTCCCGCTGGGTCACACACTTGGAAGACTTGGAAACAGAGGACCAAATCCTATCCCATACCTGAATTGAAATAGGTCTCCCTACTGAATTGGACAATTTTCCCATATAATTATGTGTGGTCTCAGTAAGAGGTGTCGACCCATGGAGGATATGATGAATGGAGGATATTAAATGTAATTGATGGGGGCCTTAAGTGCATATGTACTCAAAGGTAGTTGGATTGTCAAGAGTTAAGGTTGGGGATTTAGAATGAAAGAAGTGTCTAACCTGCAGATAGAAATGGAAAAGTTGGGGGGATATCAAATTTCTCACGCAGAGTGTCGAAGGTATGTAATCTTCGTGTGATAGGGTGTACTAGATTTCGAAGTTGGAAAAGGGATGCATTAAGCCATGAAAAAATCCTGCCTAGGGACATACTGTCCGGTATAAGTGGGTTAATCAATATATTGACAAGCGGGGAACAAGGCGAGACAAGGCGATATTCTTTGAGGCATTTACGCCAGATGTTTAAAGTAAAAATCATTGGAGCAGTGCATTGGTGTTTAAGAATGGGGTCCAGGGGTGAGGTAACTCCCCAAATCAAGGAACTCGGGTGGACTGGATATAGCACACCCTTTTCAATGGCAGTCCACTGATTTGGTGTGAATAAAGAGGACCAGGAAGCAATAGGCCGTAGATGTGAGGCATGGTAATATTTAATAATGTCCGGTGCACCCATTCCCCCCCTGGATCTTGGGGCAAAAACCACTGAACTTGCTATGTAATGAGGCCTATCCCCCATATGAACTTTAAGAAACTTCATTGAATTGCCTTTGATTGAAATGAGGGTAAGGCAACTGGTAATGTTTCAAAGTGGTATAACAGTCTAGGAAGAAAAGACATTTTTAGAACATTAATCCTGCCCAACAAAGACAAAGGGTATTTCGCCCAAGCCATCAGATTTATTGATGTCAAGAACCAGGGGTGGGAAGTTAGCGGAGTAAAGAGAAGAATAGGAAGGGGTGAGAAGATCACCTAGGTATTTAAGGGAAGTCTTGCACCATTTGTAAGGATATGACTCTTTAAGCTGTGATAATATGGGTATTAGGATGTGTAGAGGCAAAGCTTCAGTCTTGGAAGTGTTGACCTCATAACCTGAGATGGCCCCAAAGGAGGTCAGCAATTTATGTAGAGAGGGAAGACAAATCAATGGATTAGTGATAGTGAGCAAGATGTCGTCTGCAAAAAGTGATAACTTATATTCCCCCTGCCGCATCACCACCCCATGAATATCCGGATGAGTGCGGATGGACTCCGCCGGGGGTTCTAAACAGAGAATAAAAAGCAATGGTGATAAAGGGCAACCCTGGCGGCAACCCAGCTCAAGTACATCTGTACATTGAGCTGTAACTGTTGAATATAGAGCTTCTAAAGCTTTCACAAAAGGACCCCTGAAGCCATACAGCTTCAAAACATTAAACATATAAGGCCAACTCAGCCTATCGAAGGCCTTTTGTGCATCTAGACCTAAGATCAATTCCTGTCTAGTAGTTCTATCCAAAAGATCAATCAGGTCTATTGTACAACGGGTTTTGTCCCCGGCACGTCTGCCAGGCACAAAACCCACCTGATCCTTGTGAATCAGTTTGGGAATAAGTCTAGATAGTCTGGATGCAAGAATTTTGGTAAAAATTTTATAATCTGAATTTAAAAGGGCTATAGGCCTATAATTATCTGGGATAGAGGGATCCTTGCCTGGTTTTGGAATGACAGAGATAAATGAGTGAGAGGATTGTGAAAGAGGAGACGTACCTTTAAGCAGGGACTCATAAAGAGTCAGCATATGTGGAGACAAGATATCAAAAAAGGATTTGTAGTAGAAATAGGGCAAACCGTCAGGGCCGGGTGATTTATGTAGGGGGAGTTTCTTAACTATGGTCAAGAGTTCTTCAGTCGTTATGTCTTTATTCAAACTGTCCAAGTCCTCAGAAGATAGTTTCGGGAGTTTTATATTAGAAAAAATGTTTTCAAACTTCTCCTGAGTGAAGATAAAATGGTTTTCTGGAGTGAGACAGTTGTACAATTGATGATAAAATTTGCCAAAGGTGTTTGACATTGCACGGGGACAGAACACTCTAGATCCATCCGCCTGTTGAAGGCAATCAGGAAAGGAGTTAAATGGGCGTGGATGTAGCTTGTTGACTAGCATTCTATGTGGTTTATTTGAATATTCGTAAAACTTTTGTTTTGTCCACAATAAGGACCTAGCTGCTCTGCCCAATTGTATAAGTTTAATTTGCTCTCTGAGGGAGGTGACCCTGCATAGTTTCAACACTGTGGGGCTACTCAAAAGTCTCTGCTCTGCAGTAACCAAAGCAGAAGTAAGAGACTGTATAAGACTATTTCTATCTTTATTTAACCTGGAGCTTTCAGTTATGCAGGCGCCGCGAAAAACAGTCTTATGTGCCTCCCACATTGTGGAAAAATCTGAGACAAACCCTATATTATACTGAAAATATTCCTCAAGACTTTTTGCTAGTATGGTACGTGAAACCTCAGATTGTAGAAGGTGATCGTTTAAGCGCCAGTGACACGACTTAGTGTAGGCCTGAGAAAGCATAAGGTTTAATGTGATGGGGGCATGATCCGACCATGTAATAGGTAATATGTCAGCCTCAGCCACATAAGATAAGAGAGGAGCTGATATAAACAAATGGTCAAGACGTGAATACATCTTGTGAGCTGAGGAATAGAAAGTGAACTGTGTAGAGGAGGGGTGTCTGATCCTCCATGAGTCAAACAGTTGATGAGACCTTATACATTTGCGAAGAGGATTAGCTTGGGATATAATCTTTTTAGAAGGCATGGTGTTGAAGAGTGTTTGCCTATCTCTAGTGGGTGGCATAACCAGATTGAAGTCCCCGCCAATGATCATGAAAGGCTGTGAAGAGTAGCGAGGGGAGTCGAATAATTTTATTAAGGAAGTCAACTTGGCCTTCATTATGGGCATAAAGATTGATAAGGGTAAAAGATGTAGTCATATATTCACAATCCAGTATAAGGAATCTACCAAGGTGGTCAGCATGAGAACTTTTTACCTTAATAGGACATGACTTCCTAATCAGAATCGCCACTCCTGCCCTGCCCGAGGGATCCGAGGCAAGGAAGGAAGTGGGGAAATACCTTTAGGCAAATTTAAGTGAACCATCTGACTTAAAATGGGTCTCCTGGACCAGCACCACATCTGCGTCTGAGGCCCTGAAATCCTTCAGGGCCATCCAGCGCTTGCGGATGGAGCCCAGACCTTTCACATTATACGACATGATTTTCAAAGTCATGTGTATGGACCCATTAGATAAGCTTTTGTAAGGGCATAAAAAACAAAGAGCACATAAACACAAGAGACAAGAAAAAAACAAATATAATCACAAACATTGCCTGTAGCAGCGTTCCCGTGGTACTCAAACAGTAGCAGACATATCCTGTACTAAAACTGCATTTAGTTAGAAAGACATGGGTATGACATATTCATCCTAAGCATCTGATTAATATCCATGGACAAAGAAGAGAACAAAAACTAACTGAAAAAACAAAATAAAAACAAAAAAGAACCGAAATTATGTAAGACCTGAGAGGCAACTGCATCTCAGGAGGCCCTGAACAAAAGTCAAGGCCAGGTAGGGGCGTATACGGACTTCCATTAGGGGACTCTAGGTAGAGGACTGGGAAGCACCCGCCGCTCGCCTTATGAGCTCGGTAGCTATTGGGATAGAGTCTACCAGTAGGAGAGTAGTTAACAGAACATAGAAAAAAGTCAGCAGATGAACCAGAGAGTCTTCCAACTGAGGCACTATGGCCAGGGAGGGGAGAACATACCATTAGCTACAGGGCCTCATGGGATGAGGAAAAAAATAGCTCTACCCTAGAAACAAAACAGAAAGAAAAAAAAAAACAAACAAAAAGACCAGGGTAGTTGCAAAGGGTATTGTAGGCCAGAACAATAATTTCCAGTACTCTTAAGCCATGAAGAGTAGAAAAGTTCTGGCAATACTGTGTGATTGGATCGAGGAGACAGAGGCAAAATAATCAAGGAGGTTGCTTGGAGGTGCTAAGACGTTGGGGTGTAGAGAAACATTTCCTGGATTTGTCTCTCATGGGGGTCCAAATGTGGCTAGGCATGTTAGGAGGTGGACGTGCCTGATTATTTGGAGGGAACAAATCCTCTTCCGGGAGGGGAGGTAGACCGAGACCTTTCAAGAATGCCTCACCTTCTAATAATTCACACAGGGTGTGCTGCACGCCATCCTTGGAAACGGTGAGGCAGAATGGAAAACCCCAATAGTATGGAATCTTGTGGTGTTGTAGGTGCAAGGTGATTGGGCGTAGATTCCTACGTTTAGCGAGGGTAATGGGAGAAAGGTCACTAAAAATCTGAAGTTTTGGCCCTTATATGTAAGTAGAGATTTATTACGGGTGGCTAGGGTGAGTGCTTCCTTGCTTTCAAAATAAAGGAACTTTATAACATCTCTGGGCCAAAGACCGATGGGCCCTATCAAGGCGCCAGTCTATGTCCACCACCGTGGGAGCCAGGGTGTTAAAGAGACCCAAAAATAGGCACGTAGGTCAGGGTCTCCCACAGTTTCAGGGATACGTCAGGGATACGTCTGAAGCGTAAATTTTGTCTTCTTTCTCTGTTTTCCACGTCCTTCTGCTGCAGCTGTAATTGAGACACTGACAAACGTAAGTTATGGTTTTCCTCTTTAATAGCCTGTACATAGTTTATCATCTCATCAAATTTGTTTCAAGAGTGTCAGTACGTTCACCAATTTGGTCTATCTCGCCTCTCAGTTCCGCAGCTAGCTTGCTCACCTCCGTTGAGACATTATTTGTGATTTGTGGCAATAAGAGCTGCAGTTTGGCATCTAGCTTGGCATCTAATATATCTGGAGTGAGGATCTCATGTGAAGGGGATATAACAGGACCTGGACTCTGAGGATTAGTAGTTGGTATGTTCACGGCATTCTCCACTCCCATGGATGGATCCATTAATGCAAAAGGGTCTGTGGGAGAGTTTGAGGACACAAGTTGGGGTCTGGTTACATATCGTTCCATGTTTGAAATTTCACGTGACCCAAACAAAGGTTTGTAGTTACGCTGTTGTTGACCAACTTTGCCCATGTCATGTTCAGGGAATGTGGCAGACGATCTGGCTTACCTCCGATGCTATAGATTGCTGATATAGTGTAGCGGAGGTCTCGGGTAGCAGGCGGGCCTCCGGGTTCACTTAGGATACATAGTCCATATTAGGTGGGGCAGTTACTATTTATTTGTCAATGACATCTGTAAAGCAGCTGAGTGAAGAAATGGTAATCTCAATGGTAGACACCAATCAGTTAGGATGGAGATAAAATACAGAGGGAGTGGGAGAGAAGCGGCTGGGTGTAGCAGGAGTCCCAAGATGGCCGGCGACCTCCATGTCTAGGCCAAAGCCGCAGACTTTCCTAGAGGCGAATGCCATCTATGTGAGTTTGGCTCCGATCAAGCCCCGGAGTTTCCCACTAAGCACAAGCGAGGAGTCAGTGGGCAATCGCCGCTAAGGGTGTCAGCTGTGAAGGAGGTAGGTCTACTACTCACTGCGCCCAAGGGATGGGATAGGAGCCAGAACGATAGGCCTCAATCCTCGGTATGGTGTCAGGCAGAGGAGTGTTCAGGGCCTATGATACTGCAGACAACTTTCAGGCAGTCGATCGCCCCCCCCTGCAGAGGTGTCCGGTGTTCTCTGGGGATGAGTCGTTGGCGTGTTGGAATACAGCGACCTCTTCTCTTCTCTTCTCTTGGAGCCCGAAGACTGAGGAGACGGCCTGAGATGTACACAACCGGACACAATCTGCGGCAAATAAATAGTTGTGGTGGCAACACACAACGTCCCGAGAGATACGCCGCTGTCCACAATGTAAACAGGGATGAAGCAGAGGAAGGATAACGTTAGATTGTCTCTGTCTGTGCGGAGCTCCACACAAACACGTCTTCCCTGCTTCCCTGCGGGACACGCCCCCCGCTGTGTGTACATTAATGAGGAAAAAAATTAACTTAAATGATTTTAGCAAATGGCTTCAATATAACAAAGAGTGAAATATTTAAGGGGGTCTGAATACTTTCTGTCCCCACTGTATATATATATATATATATATATATATATATATATATATATATATATATATATATATATATATATTACCAGTGGCAGCTGGTGACGTTTTAGGATGGGGGGGTGTCAGACTCTCCCTTCCTTTTTGACAGCTCCCACTTTGTGAAAATGGAAAATGGGCGTGTTTTCAGCTAAATAGTGGGCATGGCTTAAATGGGGTGGCTCTAAGGGGGTGTGGTTAGCGTCTGAGATGAATGACGGATGAAGGGAGAGGGAGGGAGAGGGAGAGAGGGACAGCAGGCCCAGATCCTACACAACAATATAAATTTGTGTATTCTAGAAAGTTTAACAATCAGCAGATAAAGATACTCCAAACACCTGGTCTTAGCACTTCAATCATCCCCACACCATGGTTGTTATGGTGTCAGGATGACTGAAGCATATTATTTCTATTATTACATTGTAATATAAAATGAAATCATTCAACTCACCATAATGCAGAATCAGTGGGAGCCCCGAGTGTGTCACTAGCCATGTCGCCTGCCACCAGATGCCACCAGAGTCCCTCCTTACATCAGGTGCCCCCAGCGGAGTTCCTCCTTATATCAGGTGCCCCTAGCGAAGTCCCTCCTTATTTAGCAGAGATATTCCTACGCTATCGGGTATGGAGATGGCTAGGGGTGGAACAGCTGCATGCACCTATTTAGGTAAACACCTGACCTAAATTGATAATATATGAATAGATGGTGCAGCGCTAATCCTGTATGTGAAACCTCTGGTGGTTTAAAAATAGGTCATATTATAGATCACTACAGTGTATATACATAGTCTGGAAAGCCAGTGACGTATTCCTACAAGTGGTATATCTCACTAAACTAAATAAATTAATAAAAATGTAAGTGTAAAAAAATAGCATGTGTATTAAAAACTTAGATCACCATATCAATAACTAGTTCACCATAGATCACCATATCAGTAACTGGTTCAACATAAGTGACAAAAAAACAATTTAAATAAAGTGCAGCGTGATTTGTACTAAATAATTAACAATCCAAAAATGACAATGTGCATTGTGCAAACACTGTGCAAAATATAAATGACTACATCACACATTAGCTTGTGGTGTTAAACGACAAAAATTCCGTATAAAGTGCAAATGTGCAAAAAAAGGACCAGAAATCTCCAAAATATATAGTCATAAAATATTAGTGAATGTCCCAAAAGTTATGATACATAAAAAAGAAAATTCACACAGAAAAAACGTCCTTATTTATGATGAAATCTGTGACAGTAAAGTGCTAACATGCGCATGTGGCAGTTGGAGTGCCTGGTGACTCAAATCTCATGCAGCTTCGTGTGCAAACACTACAGTGGGTAGTGGCCCCTTACCTTAAAGTAATGGGGCAACAGCATATGACCAAACAGGTTCTTTATCTCTTCCACCTAGGGGCTCCTGCGTATTCCTCACCGTCCTGGGGTAAGGTTCCCTCAGATATGATGCAGGAAGGTATTTATAAATAAAGTAGAGTAGAAAAGAACCCAATAGTGTAATTCCGTTTTCATAAGTAGCTTGTTGTTTATTAGGCAAAGAAACAGGTACTCACATTGGCAATTAAGTGATACAATGTTTGTATCCGACGAGCGGCGAGCTCGTAACCTTCTCTCAGTGTATCCAGCCTATCCCGTCCCTACGCGTGACGTCACACCACACGTGACTTCTTCAGGGGATAAGTATAGGCTGTAACAGTGTCCTTAAATAGTTTAGTATTGGCCGGCAATGGGCGGCCATTTTCCCGAAGTTTGATATATTGTGTTACGGCGGCCATTTTCCTAGAGATTTTTTGAGGCTCTGATTCCGCTTATGATGTATGTCAGCTGACTGTTAATGGCCAATAAGGGCTGTCAGCTAGTTCATTGCCGCTTGTACTGTCAGCAGAGGGGGACAGGAATTACTTCTAATGATAGAAGCCAAGCGGAGAGCGGAATCGAATTGCGATTTGCGCTACAAGTATAGGATTGCCTGCGGGATAATGTGGATGGTCTGATAATGCCCTAAATAAGTTTAAATCGGGCAGAGCTTGTAACAGGATAATATATATGATACTAAGAACGAAGAAAGAGAGAGGCAGCAAACACTGATAACATACTGGGTATACATAATGAATAGATAAAAACATATATATATATATAAAGAACAATATTACATAAATAATAAAATTAGCATTAAATTGATACCAAAGGGCCTAAAATTTATTAATAAGAATAATTAAGAAAATTGTGTAACTTTATTATATGTATAAAAATATATGTATAAAAGTGTATAAAAAATCAAAATCGAAATTAATTAGGTTAAAATAGTCCCTAAACTCGGTTGAATTTAGAAGAGAGGCTAATCATGTGAGAGCTTTTAGATACTCCCCTAGGTGGCAAATCAGTAATCAGGGGAAGTATATGAAGGGAGATGTAGAGGAGGGGAAAATACCAGAAAATAAGATCTTTACCCAAATATCTCCAGATATTTGGGGTTGGGTTCACTTTATATCTAATGATGGCTAGAAATATAGGCCATACGTAAAAACATGCCTAGTGGGCAAGGCAGATAAATAGATATGTACGATCTTAATTAAAATTTTAAATCTAAAAAATGTAAAGTTAAAATTAATTTTAAAAATTAATTTAAAAATCACTCAGTAAACAATTCAGATCAAACTCAATGTTTAAACCACGGGGCCAGAAAGTATCCAAGGTGAAGATCCATTTAGATTCCAATTTACTTAGAGTTCTCACCTTGTGACCCCCCCGCCAGTGTTTTACATATGGAGTAATACCCCAGAAAGTCAGATGGGTGGGGTCTTTGTTATGGCAGGTGAGGAAATGTTTTGATACACAGTGTTTGTCATAGCCGTTAAGGATATTTTTGACATGTTCCTTAATACGGACTCTGAGGGGTCTTTTAGTACGACCTACATACTGAAGGCCACAGCTACATTCAAGTGCATATACTGCCCCTTCTGTGTTACAGCAAACAAAGTCTTTGATTTCATGGCTCTCTCCAGTACTGGTTGAAGTGAAATTAAACACTTTCTTATTTGGTCGTTTGGTCCTGAGGCACGCAAAACACCTCTTGCACGGAAAAAATCCGTTTCTGGAGAAGAAAGTAAAAGGTTTCTTGGGTGGGTCCACAACATTTTTTACTAGTATATCCCTAATCGTTGGTGCTTTTTTGTATATAAATTTTGGGTTCTCGGGGAGAATATCTTGTAATTGCTTATCTGCCCGTAGGATATGCCAATGGCGCTTGATTATCCTTTCTATTTTCCTATATTGTACATTGAAGTCTAGGATGAGAGGTATTCCTTCAATTGTGTTTTCTTGTTGAGTAGTTTTTTCTTTAATCAGTTGGTTCCGGTCCAACTTGGCGACTTCATCAATTTTGGTCTTGATAAATTTGCGGTCATAGCCTTTTGTGGTAAATCTCTCGCCCATTTTCTCTGCCTGTTCAAAATATGTGTCAATTTTGGTGCAGTTCCTCTTTATCCGCATTAATTGTCCTTTCGGAATATTACATAAATTACATAAAAATAAAATTGATCCACCACCTAGGCCGATAGTGAATGGCATCGAGTCAATAACAGCTAGGATGGGCCAGTACATAGATGTTTTTTTACAGCCGGCGGTTCAGAAAACTGAAGCTTATTTGAAAGATAGTAAAGAAATGTTACGGGTCATAGACAACATTCAGGGAGAGAACAGATCATGGGTCATGGCCACTGCCGATGTGTCGGCGTTATACACAATTATTCCTCACCATAAGGCCTGTGAAGCAGCAAAATGGGGTCTAAGGAAATATACTGAACTCCACACAACGTGCACACAGAGGAAGTTCCTAAGCAAATGACTGGAATTCAGCCTCAAAAACAATTATTTTTGGTATGATAAATCTTACTACCATCAACAGACTGGGGTGGCCATGGGTGCCAGGTTTGCCCCGAGCATAGCCGGCCTTTTCATGGCACAGTGGGAAGAGTATAACGTTTTTAGTGAGCGCCCAAGCCAACTCGTCATATATAAAAGATATATAGACGATATTTTTATATTATGGGATGGAGAAGAAGGACACCTAATTGAATTCCTCATGAAACTTAACAACAATGATAGAAACATCTCATTAACTTGGGATATTAGTTCAGAAAAAATTAATTTTCTAGATCTAGAGATTTCACTTGATAACTCTACATTCAGCACCAAAACGCACTTTAAGGGAGTTGATAGGAACAGCTACCTCCCAACCACAAGTTGCCATCATAAAAACTGGATTTTTAATATTCCGAAAGGACAATTAATGCGGATAAAGAGGAACTGCACCAAAATTGACACATATTTTGAACAGGCAGAGAAAATGGGCGAGAGATTTACCACAAAAGGCTATGACCGCAAATTTATCAAGACCAAAATTGATGAAGTCGCCAAGTTGGACCGGAACCAACTGATTAAAGAAAAAACTACTCAACAAGAAAACACAATTGAAGGAATACCTCTCATCCTAGACTTCAATGTACAATATAGGAAAATAGAAAGGATAATCAAGCGCCATTGGCATATCCTACGGGCAGATAAGCAATTACAAGATATTCTCCCTGAGAACCCGAAATTTATATACAAAAAAGCACCAACGATTAGGGATATACTAGTAAAAAATGTTGTGGACCCACCCAAGAAACCTTTTACTTTCTTCTCCGGAAACAGATTTTTTCCGTGCAAGAGGTGTTTTGCGTGCCTCAGGACCAAACGACCAAATAAGAAAGTGTTTAATTTCACTTCAACCAGTACTGGAGAGAGCCACGAAATCAAAGACTTTGTTTGCTGTAACACAGAAGGGGCAGTATATGCACTTGAATGTAGCTGTGGCCTTCAGTATGTAGGTCGTACTAAAAGACCCCTCAGAGTCCGTATTAAGGAACATGTCAAAACTATCCTTAACGGCTATGACAAACACTGTGTATCAAAACATTTCCTCACCTGCCATAACAAAGACCCCACCCATCTGACTTTCTGGGGTATTACTCCATATGTAAAACACTGGCGGGGGGGTCACAAGGTGAGAACTCTAAGTAAATTGGAATCTAAATGGATCTTCACCTTGGATACTTTCTGGCCCCGTGGTTTAAACATTGAGTTTGATCTGAATTGTTTACTGAGTGATTTTTAAATTAATTTTTAAAATTAATTTTAACTTTACATTTTTTAGATTTAAAATTTTAATTAAGATCGTACATATCTATTTATCTGCCTTGCCCACTAGGCATGTTTTTACGTATGGCCTATATTTCTAGCCATCATTAGATATAAAGTGAACCCAACCCCAAATATCTGGAGATATTTGGGTAAAGATCTTATTTTCTGGTATTTTCCCCTCCTCTACATCTCCCTTCATATACTTCCCCTGATTACTGATTTGCCACCTAGGGGAGTATCTAAAAGCTCTCACATGATTAGCCTCTCTTCTAAATTCAACCGAGTTTAGGGACTATTTTAACCTAATTAATTTCGATTTTGATTTTTTATACACTTTTATACATATATTTTTATACATATAATAAAGTTACACAATTTTCTTAATTATTCTTATTAATAAATTTTAGGCCCTTTGGTATCAATTTAATGCTAATTTTATTATTTATGTAATATTGTTCTTTATATATATATATATATATATGTTTTTAATATATATATGTTTTTATCTATTCATTATGTATACCCAGTATGTTATCAGTGTTTGCTGCCTCTCTCTTCCTTCGTTCTCAGTATCATATATATTATCCTGTTACAAGCTCTGCCCGATTTAAACTTATTTAGGGCGGGGGGCGTGGCCTGCAACGGAGCTGAATGGACGTCTGATCCCGGAGCTCCGGCACTCCGGCGGACAATAGCGACCAAAAACGGCTAAAGGCAACCGGATTTCACCCCCATCGGCTGGCGAAACGATCCGGGCACACCAGGAGGATATGATGGGCAAAAGAAAAGGCACATCTAAGCCCCAACGGCTGACGGACTACTTCTCACAGCCACAGCATGGAGGTAGGCAAGATGGCGCCGACCATCCACATGCACTGCCACATAAAAACAACCCCGCTCCGCTCACCGCCACCTCATCCCCTAACCAAAATGATTCCTGTAGCAGCCAAAGATCCCTCCCTTCATTCTCTCCATCAGGGAGTCCAGCAAAAGCCAAACAAAAGTTGGATGGAGCTGGATGCAGTCCTGCAATAAGCCCAGGAACGGACTCAGGGGATGACACCAGGGAGCTCCCTGATTCAATTACCACCTTCCCCACCATGAATCAACCTGTACTGGACACTGTCCTAAAAGATATGTTAGTATCTCTAAGAAGCACTTTGCAGGCTGATATGATGCACTGTATGCACAGATTTAGTGGGGAATTAAACGCAGTAGAGGCCCGAGTGGAGCATGTGGAAAATAAGATGGGGGATTATGCATCCACCATTAATGACTTGGTAGATGCAAATGAAGAAAGAGAAGAAGAATCTATATGGATTAAAAATAAAATCGCAGATATAGAGGACAGGTCCAGAAGGAACAACCTTAAGATTAGGGGGATCCCCGAATCAGTACAAACATCTGAACTGAGACCATATGTTGTGGACCTTTTCACTGCTCTCTTACCAGACCTCTCCGAAATAGACATTACTATTGACAGAATACACCGCCTACCAAAGCCAACTTATCTCCCGGACACTGTCCCCAGAGATGTGATCTTACGCTTGCATTTTTTCCATGTCAAAGAGCAATTAATGCAAGCAATGCGGAGACAGGAGAATATCCCACCCCGCTTTCAACAACTACAATTCTATGCTGACCTTTCTCAGCATACATTGCAAAAGAGAAGGAACTTGAACACTATCACAAAAGTGCTCAGGAACCACAACATACCCTACAGATGGGGGTACCCTACTAAAATAACCGTCACCAACCAAGATAAAACGTTCATTGTAGACTCAGTGGATAAAGGCATTGCCTTACTTAAATCATGGAATATCCTTCCTGACTCCGAAAACGACAGAAGCCCTAAAGGCAACCGACAGTCAATTACACCTGACTGGAAGAAAGTAACACCAAAGAACGCCAAGTCGCATAAATAATTTCTTTTGGAAATTTGGAAAAATTGTATGTCCACCTAAAATGCCGGAGTAGCCGATAGACTAGAACTTAACCCCTCAAGTTTCTTGAGCAGCAATTTGCTGCACACTGGTGATTCCCACTAAACCCCATGAGAAGGAAGTTTCCCTTATGGGTCATCCAGAAGTTTCTGGAAAGTTGAATGGTAACTATACCTACTATGTTAACTTTGTTTTGTTATATTTTTTCTGCTTTTTCTTTTTTCGCCCGCAAATGGAGCAACACAACAACCTACCCAGCATCCAGCTCTTCGCAGCATACGACCATCAATCATCTGAAAATATCCAGTACAACAACCGCCATGATACAGATATTACAAGGATCACAGTGAGTACTTGTACCACAAGAGAATATACGCACGTACTGCACCCTTCACTAAAAGTGACTTTCAGATACCTCAGATCTGAATACAAACCACAACCAACACTCATAAAAATCCAACCTAATGGCTATCCAATTTTTATCTATTAATGCCAAAGGGCTTAACCACCCAGCAAAGAGAAAATCCCTCTGGAAGGAAGCACTAGTGAACAAATCTGATATATTATGCGCACAAGAAACACATTTTAGTAGCACAGCAGCCCCAATATGTCAGCACAAGAACTTTCCACACATCTTTTTTGCAAACGCTGAATCAAAATCCAAAGGAGTAATGATTACCATAAGAGATACCGTTGCATTTAATCTTCATTCAAAATATATTGACCCACAGGGGCGATACTTGGCGTTAGTGTGCGATATCAATCAAGTAACCTACACCATAGTAAACGTCTACGCACCAAACAAGCATCAGATCCGCTTTTTTCACAAGCTTATCCACAAGATTGATTCCCTGAAAAAAGGTTTTTTGATATTGTGTGGGGACTTTAACATTATACCTGACCCATCCATAGACACAACAAGAAAGGCGAATCGAGCAATAGCATCTCTACAAGAGTCTATTCACAGGGAGAACCTATATGATGTATGGCGGTGTCTTCATGTTGGAGAGAAAGACTTTACATTTTTCTCCGCCCCACACCACACGTACACCAGGATTGACTTATTTTTGGTAGACCAACACACTCTGATCAAAGCAGCTTCTTCAACCATCAACAACATCACGTGGTCAGACCACGCCTCAATCACCCTATCTATTAAAGACGCTTCAATAGTCAATACCACCCCAGTGTGGAGAGTCAACTCTTTTCTTATGCAACAACCAGAATCCAAAAAAATTATTGAAGATCACTTGGTAGAATTCTTTCACATTAATGAGTCTTCTGTCCAGAGTCCTTTTACTCTATGGAGTGCTCATAAGGCATTCATTAGAGGAATAATCATTAAATTGGGGGCCAGGGCGAGGAGGCAGCGGCAAAAGAAACTTCAGGATATCACAGATGAAATTTTTAGTATTGACTCCAAAAATAAACAACAATTCTCCCCTACACTATCTAAAAGACTAAACCAACTGAGATATGACCTAAGACTCCTTTTACTAGAGGAGTTTGAAAAAAACACGAAACGACTTAAAATGAACTACTACGCACACGGTAACAGGGCAGGAAAAATGTTAGCACAACAAATTAAGGGCCATAGAAGTAAAACTAAAATTCCATATATACTACATCACACAAATAACACTAAACTACAACATCCACAAGATATAGCAGACGCCTTTAGCACTTATTATGGCAAATTATATAACCTGAAAGATGATATAACCACAGTCCAACCTACACCAACAACGATAACTGATTTTTTAAACCACATCAAATTACCAACACTTTCTCAACAAGAAACGGAGTATTTAAATGCACCATTTACTACTGAAGAAATTCATAAAACTATAGAATCACTCCCAAATAATAAATCCCCAGGTCCAGACGGCTTTATAGGGGAATACTATCAAACGTTCAAAAATTTACTGTCCCCACATTTAAACAAAGTTTTCAATACAGCGGCTGCCTCCTCGTCCTTCCCATCTGAAATGTTAACTGCACTGATAGTGACATTGCCCAAGCCAGAGAAAAGCCCAGACACCCCAGCAAATTTTCGCCCCATTTCTTTATTAAATACAGATTTAAAAATTTATGCTAAAACAATAGCTAACCGACTCATAGATATCTTACCTCACTTAATACACCCGGATCAGACCGGATTCACCAGGGGACGTCAGACCTCTGACGCTACTAGGAGACTAACGAATATTATTCATATTGCTGCAGCCCAGCAAAGGCCTTCTCTGCTCCTAGCATTGGACGCAGAGAAGGCCTTTGATAGAGTCCATTGGGGCTACTTAGAGTTGGTTCTGGGGAGATTTGGATTCTCTGGACCTATCTTAAAAGCAATCATGGCATTGTATTCAAAGCCCTCAGCCCGCGTATATACATCGGGAGTACTCTCTAAGCCATTCAACATAACCAACGGTACCCGCCAGGGCTGTCCTCTCTCTCCATTAATTTTCAATTTAATTTTAGAACCCTTAGCAATGTTTTTCAGACAACACCAATCTATAACAGGCTTCCTGACCCATAAATCTGAACATGTCATTAGTTTATTCACGGATGATATTATCCTGATGCTCACAAACCCAACAACCTCCCTGGCTTCGGTACATGACACACTACAAATGTTTTCTAAAATTTCATACTATAAGGTTAATGAGAACAAGTCTTATATACTAGGTATCATAGGCGTGCGCAGCCTGTTGCATTAGGGTGTGCACCCCAAAGTTTAAACACACACTATATATATATCTATATCTATAGATATAGATATAGATATCTATATATATCTCTATTAGTAGACCAGTAGATGATGTCAGTAATTTATTTTTATTTTTTTATTATTCTAACTTTTTACAATTGTATTATTTTTCCAATAATTTATTATTATTATTTTTTTTACAATTTATTAGGAGCCCCATTGGGGGACTTTTGTGAAATATCAAGAGTCCGAACAGCCTCACTTTTGAGACAGAGAAAGGGACTGAGGACAGAGATTTCCCAGTCCCTTTCTCTGCAGCCAAGCTAAGGGGAATCTGCGCAGCACAGCGTGATTAGGGTGTGCCCAGGCACACCTGGCACACCCTGTGCGCACGCCTATGCTAGGTATGGGTATAGAACCGCAAGAAGAAGGGGTTCTCGGTTCACGGTTTCCATACTCATGGTGTAAGGAGGGGGTGAAATATCTAGGAATCACCCTAACAGCGTCTCCGGACCATCTTTTTAAGGCTAACTATATCCCCTTTCTTGACGCTTTACCGACTAAACTGCAAAAATTAGCCAAAACAGAACTCCTATGGTCAGGACGCCTGGCCGCTTTTACAATGGTAATTCTACCCCAAATAATATACCTGTTTAGATCACTCCCTATCCCTGTCCCTAACTCCTATTTTTCCAAACTTCAATCTATGCTAAATGGGTTTCTATGGAAAGGGAAAAAAGCGAGATGGGCGTTTAAAAACTCAGTGATGTCCAGGAAAGTTGGGGGTGTAGGCAACATTGTAATCAAGGACTATTACCTAGCATCTATATTAGCACAATTGAGAACATGGTTCCCAGAATCACCCGACACTAGGTGGCAAGAGTTGGAAGAAGACCAAATTCCCAACAAAAACTTATACGACTATCTAATGTGCAATTCAATTACTTCTTCCCACACCCAGAACTTAGCACCACCAATAAAAGCGTCACTCAGAGCCTGGAATATTTTGGTAAAAAAACAATCATACACTTCTCCTATGTCCCTGATAAAGATACCCATCACCAGTCTATCCGAACTTATTCCTGACCTTAGCATAAAACATTGGGCTAAATTAGGTATTGTAAACCTAGAAGATCTTAGAATAGGACCCATGATGAAAACATTTAGAGCACTACAAATTGAATACAATTTAGAGCATTCTGAGTATTACAGATATATACAGATTTGCCATTTCATGAGAACCAACCCCTCTCTCTCAGTACAACTCCCCTGGAGAATAGTACTATACTTTACAAAACAAAACACCAATATTAAAGGAATTTCACTATTTTACAATACTCTAAACAATAAATTAGCATTTGTCAAACATTCCTATATTGATGCCTGGGAACGTGAATTAAAGCAATGTTTCAAGCCAGAACAATGGCAAAAAGCACTTCAAACTACATACACCACTTCCAGGTGTATCAATCTATGGGAATTAACACAAAAAATACTTATGCGTTGGTATTTAACACCGTACAGGATCTCCAAGTTTGACCCCATGACCTCCCCACTGTGTTGGAGGAACTGCAATCATGTAGGTACCTTATACCATATACTTTGGGAATGCCCTAAAATACGTACTTTATGGGAAAAGGTATTTGATATACTCACAAAAATAACGAATCAGCAGATCCAGGCTACACCAGAACTAGCTATTCTCTCTATAGACATAGACCTGTTCCCTAAAACATATAGGAAAATAATATCTCATGTATTACTAAGCACTAGATTAACAATAACTAGACATTGGAAGACACAAGAAACCCCCAAAATAAAAGAAATAATTCTAACCACCAACACGCACATCACATATGAAAAAATGTATGCATCATCCCAAGGTAAATTCCTGATATCATGCAAACAATGGAAACCGTGGACCGAGTGGTATAAACCAAGATTGGCATAGAAGCTAAAAACAAAACTGATATATGCGCACTTACTGGATGAGCTTAAGCTTACACCTCACAAAATGGATTGCTCCATTCCTTATTCCTTATTATTATTATTTGATATAATTTGTTTATGTTCTTAGTATTTATTTTATTTATTTTACTTTATATGTTTTATCTTTAATCTGTTTCCTCTGCTCATATCCACATAACAACCATTACAACTGGTCCAAAGTATTGCAGGACATGTGAAATCTGTACTGATTATAGATCCTTTGTTTGAGTTAAATCGATGGGGCCCCCTCCTCCTGGGGCACAGCAGGTTCCCAATAGGGGTGTCGGAGGAGGGAGGGTTCCTAAAATATGTATGCCTCTTTATCTACTTCCACTTAACTACAATGTGGCTTTTTCAGAGTACAATAACGCATAAAACCATGTAATGTCTAGTAATATAATTGTCTAGTGGATAAGTTGGAAATGTCAAATCGCATAATACTGCCTTTTATTACAAGTACTACTGTTTGTACTTTTCCATTTTTTCTTTTCTTTTCTATGTTCAAAATCAATAAAAACTATTGAAATTAAACTTATTTAGGGCATTATCAGACCATCCACATTATCCCGCAGGCAATCCTATACTTGTAGCTCAAATCGCAATTCGATTCCGCTCTCCGCTTGGCTTCTATCATTAGAAGTAATTCCTGTCCCCCTCTGCTGACAGTACAAGCGGCAATGAACTAGCTGACAGCCCTTATTGGCCATTAACAGTCAGCTGACATACATCATAAGCGGAATCAGAGCCTCAAAAAATCTCTAGGAAAATGGCCGCCGTAACACAATATATCAAACTTCGGGAAAATGGCCGCCCATTGCCGGCCAATACTAAACTATTTAAGGACACTGTTACAGCCTATACTTATCTCCTGAAGAATTCACGTGCGGTGTGACGTCACGCGTAGGGACAGGATAGGCTGGATACACTGAGAGAAGGTTACGAGCTCGCCGCTCGTCGGATACAAACATTGTATCACTTAATTGCCAATGTGAGTACCTGTTTCTTTGCCTAATAAACAACAAGCTACTTATGAAAACGGAATTACACTATTGGGTTCTTTTCTACTCTACTTTATTTATAAATACCTTCCTGCATCATATCTGAGGGAACCTTACCCCAGGACGGTGAGGAATACGCAGGAGCCCCTAGGTGGAAGAGATAAAGAACCTGTTTGGTCATATGCTGTTGCCCCATTACTTTAAGGTAAGGGGCCACTACCCACTGTAGTGTTTGCACACAAAGCTGCATGAGATTTGAGTCACCAGGCACTCCAACTGCCACATGCGCATGTTAGCACTTTACTGTCACAGATTTCATCATGAATAAGGACGTTTTTTCTGTGTGAATTTTCTTTTTTATGTATCATAACTTTTGGGACATTCACTAATATTTTATGACTATATATTTTGGAGATTTCTGGTCCTTTTTTTGCACATTTGCACTTTATATGGAATTTTTGTCGTTTAACACCGCAAGCTAATGTGTGATGTAGTCATTTATATTTTGCACAGTGTTTGCACAATGCACATTGTCATTTTTGGATTGTTAATTATTTAGTACAAATCACGCTGCACTTTATTTAAATTGTTTTTTTGTCACTTATGTTGAACCAGTTACTGATATGGTGATCTATGGTGAACTAGTTATTGATATGGTGATCTAAGTTTTTAATACACATACTATTTCTTTACACTTACATTTTTATTAATTTATTCAGTTTAGTGAGATATACCACTTGTAGGAATACGTCACTGGCTTTCCAGACGAAGTCCCTCCTTAAATCAACTGCCCCAGTGGAGTCCCTCCTTACATCAGCTGCCCCCAGCAGCAGAGTCCCTCCTAACATCTGTGTCTCCATCAGCGGTGCCCCTCCTTACATCTGTGTCCCTGTCAGTGGATTCCCTAAATACATCTGTATCCCTATCAGCAGAGCAGAGTCCTCCTTACATCTGTGTCCCCCTCAGCAGAGCAGAGTCCTCCTCACATGTGTCCCCATCAGCAGAGCAGAGTCCTCCTCACATGTGTCCCTGGTAGCACAGCCCTCCTTACATCTGTGTCCCCGTCACCAGAGCCCCTCCTTACATCTGTGTCCCCATCAGCAGAGTCCCTCCTTACATCTGTGTCCCCGTCAGTGGAGTCCCTCCCTACATCTGTGTCCCTATCAGCAGAGCCCCTCCTTACATCTGTGTCCCCATCAGCAGAGCAGAGTCCTCCTTACATGTGTCCCTGGCACCACAGCCCTCCTTCATGCTGTGTCTGTCTCTCCCCTTCAGCAGCAGCTAGTTCCTGGCTTTCTCCGTGTGTTCAGTGGAGAGGGGCCTCCCCTCTCCACTGAACACAAGGGGATTAGTCCTCATGGCGGCGGTCATCACACTGAGAACAAAGCACCCAGCTGTAGTGATACACTATGGATTCCGGGCGGAAGCTGTTCAGCGAGATGTATTGCGCGACAATGCAGCTCCAAACCCTGCCAATGAAGCGCTGCATCTGCAATCACATGATTGCATAGATGTGGCGCTTTCCATAGTGCACTGCGCCCAAACACAGTGCACTTAAGGACTTTTTTTTTTAGGGCCATATTAAATTTTTTTTTTTGTGACTGCCTGGGTGCCCCCTATGGATGGGCTGCAACTGTATTGTACCAAGTGCTTCACCAATCACAATATTGATATCAAGTACTACCCTGTGCTCTTAACACCTTTTGCCATCTTTAGTGGCTTTCTTAGGCCTTCTGGCTAAGTGGAGCAGATTCTGCCTTATGACATCAAGCTACATGACGTACATTACACACATACTGTATTTTATTCTGCCAGTATTATTACACACATCCCATATGGTTGCATCCCATTCAGACACTGATTGCTATAGGTTCCCTAGAACATTTGATCTATTGGGCTTCATTACATCTCCATTATATCTATCTACATTCAGGTGAACTTTGCCTCCAATTATTTTATGTATATATATTAAATTATATTTAAAGATATCATAGAGCCTTAATTTTTTTTTTATTAAAATAACAAACATGTTAAAAGTACCTACTCTGTGCAAGGGATTTGCACAGAGCAGCCCCGATCCTCATCTTCTCTGGTCCCATGCCGGCGCTCCTGGCTGCTCCTTCCTGTCGGGTGCAACTTGCTGTGGAGGCACCCGAGCCGAGCCGCAAATCTGTGTGTCCATTCACACATGGGGCCGTGGTTCGAACCTGCCCCCTCCATCTCCTGATTGGCTCACTGGCTGTGATTGACAGTAACAGGAGCCAATGGCTCCCACTGTTGCCAATAGCCAGTCAGGAGTGCGAGTCCCTTCAGAGGCAAGGCACTTGTGGAAATCACTGGATAAAGAGGAGGCTCGGGTAAGTATTGGGGGGGCTACCGCCCACAGAAGTTTTTGTTTACCTTCATGCATAAAATGCATGAAGGTAAAAAAACCTTGTGTCTTTACAACAACTTTAATTTAAATTGAATTTGTCAATTTGCAAACTCGTGATTAGTTTATTTATTTTTTATCTGTTTGTTGAGAACTTACCATGATTAGTTTTTTTAATTAATTTCCTTATTTAGCCTTCCAATAATTATTCACAAAGAGTTCCAGCATGATGTATTTCTTAATCTTCTATTGTTTTTTAATCCATTTGAATTGATTCAAATTCGTAAATGTCTTACTTATCAGATGATTAATAGTTATATTAATTTAGAATACATAGATATATTTACAAACTAATTTTATTTATTTTCAAATATGCAAAGCCATCATTTAGAATGCAATGGGCTTTAGGTTTAATATACTATCAAGGTCTTTTCTTACACTCGGAGGTGGGAAGGTCTGCGTTATCACATGATTGCTGTGATTTGCTGTCTCAGCGGTCACATGATGGGATCTAGTTACACTTTGGAAAGCACACAAATGTGTCCTACCAGGGGAACTACTCTACATGTCTGCATCACTAAAGAGAGAAAGCCAGACACGGTTGACAACTCACCAACTGTATAACGAGCTTGACCACAAGCACAGTCCACACTCAACGAGTTGACCCATCTAAGTACAATTACTAGGGGAACTTGACAGGAAATCCAAATGCCAATTTATACTTATGTTGTATGAACAAGGGAATAAGAGTATGAAGCTTCTCAGATCTTTACAACATAAATGGCCATCTATGATGGTCCACTTCATTAGAGGCAATCAAGGCTCTACACGCAAAGTGATTACAGATTACAAAGCAATTTCAGAACTATTATGAAGTCATATATAACCTAGGACATAATAAACATCATTCCCCCTCGGCATGTAATAAAGAGACGTTGATCAGGAAGTTTTTAAGCAAAAATAATCCCCCAGCAATATCAAACCACAATGCACTTTGTATTCACATTTAACTTCCTGCCGGACGTACATCCCTGCTCATCAACACTACACTTATCCCTAAAGATGGCAAAGATGTAATCCAAGTAGAAAATTAAGGGCCAATCTCTTTACTAAATGTGGACATCAAGATTTATGCAAAGTGCTGTCTAATAGACTTTAGACATTTTTGCCGAACCTGATCTCCTTAGACCAAGTGGTGTTTGTCTCAGGCTAAGAGGCTAAGTACAACATCATACATGCCCTTAACAGCCACTATTGGATGGTACAAGCAGTCAAAAGCTTTTTTTTTTTCTATCCATGGATACTGAGAAGGCATTTGAAAGAGTCCCCTGGGACTACATGGAGACAGCACTATGGGAGCTTGGCCTGGATGAAAATGTCTGTACCGGTTTGTAACCCCTTGTTTGTGTCCCAACCCGGAAGCTCTTCCTCAGAGGTTTACAAGCTAACTCAGCAGTGAAAGGCATCTCAATAGCAGGCAGGGAATTTAAAATAGCCACTTTTGCAGACAATATCCTATTATTCTTGATGGAACCACGCCTAACTCTTCCCTGACTCTTACTGTAGTGGAAATGGAACATTTTCAACTTCTTTCCAATTCCTAAATCAACTACAAATCTCATGCTTTAAATATCTTGTTTGCATTGGCAGAGGTGGAACATTGTTGCCAGAACTTTCTTTTTACTTGGAAACAGGGATCAGCTTCCTTCTTTCCTGTCGGGTTTATATGACCATAACTACCACCCCCTTTAACTGAAAATCCAACAATATATTAAAGTGTCGGACGAATCTTATTTCTCTTTGTTTGGGAGGGTGGCAAAACTAAAAAATGAATATTTTGCCCTGTGTGAGGCGTTGGGTATTGTTGGGCATATTGTAACTGGGCTTTTTGTGGCATTGGCGCAGTAAAGACTTCTTTCTGGCAACTCAACCATGCAGCTAATATATGTTCAGGTATTGTTTTCCAGAGAAGCCTGTATTTCTCCTGAGGTAACCTGTGGGGTTTTTCTTTGTATCCCGAACAATTCTTCTGGCAGTTGTGGTTGCAATCTTTCTTGCTCTACCTGACCTTGGGCTTGGTATCAGGAGATCCCCAAATTTTCCACTTCTTTATAAACGACTGAACAGTCCTGACTGGCATATTCAAGACTTTGGATATCTTTTTATATCCTTTTTACAGCTTTATAAAGTTCCATTACCTTGTTATGCAGGTTTTTTAACAGTTATTTTCTGCTCCCCATGGCTCAGTATTTAGCCTGCTCAGTGCATCCATATGCGAGCTAACTAACACATTGACTATTTATACATAGACAATAATTGCAATTTAAAAAGCCACAGATGTAGGAGATTAATCTTTAATTGCCATTGTAACCTGTGTGTGTCACAATCTCTGCCTGTATCAATGCCAAACATTCCAGAGAGGAAAACTTTTCATCAGGGCCATTTGGGTGATTTCTGTTATCAATATGTTTTAAAAAGGAGCCAAACAAGTATGTGATAATAAACGGCTTCATATGATCACTATCCTTAAAGGGGAAGTCCGCCCTGACACTAAAATATCTACATCTACAGGCATCCATGATCTAAGACTAACCTTCCTAACACTGTAAAGAAGAAATCGCTATACATGCCTTTTCTGGAGCCAACCTGGTCCCACGCTAAGTTGTAAGCTGTGGCTTCACTGTGAAGATGGGTGCAGAAAAGGCAGCTGACAATGGAAGCCCCATAGTAAGTCTATGGGTGACGTCACTCCCCATTCATTCCCAGACGTTGTCGTCTGTCTCCTCTGGAGACCAGACCAGAGCGGCTTAAAAAACGATATGTATAGAGATTTCTTCTTTACAGGGCTAGATAAGTTAGTCTTAGATCGTGGATGCCTGTAGATGTGGAGATTTTAGTGTTAGGGCGAACTTACCCTTTAAATACAGTGTATCCGGAAAGTATTTACAGCGCTTCACTTTTTCCACATGTTTGCAAATTTATTAAAAATAAAAAACAAAAAATCCCATGTACAGAAGTATCACAGCATTTGCCATGACACTCAAAATTGAGCTCAGGTGCATCCTGTTTCCAATTATCATACTTTAGATGTTTCTACAACTTGATTTGAGTCCACCTGTGGTAAATTCAGTTGATTGGACATGATTTGGAAAGGCACACACCTGTCTATCAAAGTTCGCACAGCTAACAGGGCATGTCAGAGCACAGACCAAGCCATGAAGTCCTAGGAACTGTCTGTAGACCTCAGAGACAGATTTATATGGAGGCACAGATCTGGGGAAGGGTACAGAAACATATCTGCAGCATTGAAGGTCCCAATAAGCACAGTGGCCTCCATCATCCATAAATGGAAGAAGTTTGGAACCACCAGGACTCTTCCTAGAGCAGGATGCCTGGCCAAACTGAGTGATCGGGGAAGAAGGGCTTAGTCAGGGAGGTGACCAAGAACCTGATGGTCACTCTGACAGAGCTCCAGCATTTCTCTGTGTAGAGAGGAGAACCTTCCAGATAACCAACCATCTCTGCAGTAGTCCACCAATCAGTCCTGTATGGTAGAGTGGCCAGACGGAAGCCACTCCTCAGTAAAAGGCACACGACAGACCGCCTAAAAGCAGCTAAAGGACTCTCAGACCATGAGAAACAAAATGCCCTGGTCTGATGAAACAGATTTAACTCTTTGGCCTGAATAGCAAGGGTCATGTCTGGAGGAAACCAAGCACTGCTCATCACCTGGTCAATACCATACCTACAATGAAGCATTGTGGTTGCAGCATCATGCCGTGGGGATGTTTTTCAGCAGCAGGAACTGGAAGACTAGTCAGGATTGAGGGAAAGATGAATGCATAAATGTACATCGTTGAAAAAAACATGCTCCAGAGCGCTCTGGACTGGGGCAAAGGATTATCTTTCAACAGGACAACAATCCTAAGCACACAGCCAAGATAACAAAGGTGTGGCTACGGGACAACTCTGTGAAAGTCCTTGAGTGGCCCAACCAGAGCCCAGACTTGAACCTGAATGAACATCTCTGGAGAGATCTGAAAATGGCTGTGCACTGACGCTCTCCATCCAACCTGATGGAGCTTGAGAGGTCCTGCAAAGAAAAATGGGAGAAACTGCCCAAAAATAGGTGTGCAAAGCTTGTAGCATCATACTCAAAAATAGGGATGAGCCGAACACCCCCCGGTTCAGTTTGCACCAGAACCTGCGAACGGACCGAAAGTTTGCGCAAACTTTAGAACCCCGTTAAAGTCTATGGGACTCGAACGTTCGAAATCAAAAGTGCTAATTTTAAAGGCTAATATGCAAGTTATTGTCCTAAAAAGGGTTTGGGGTCCTGGGTCCTGCCCCAGGTAACAATGCAAAAAAAGTTTTAAAAACGGACGTTTTTTGGGGGGCAGTGATTTTAGTAATGCTTAAAGTGAAAAAAAAGTGAAATATTCCTTTAAATATCATACCTGGGGGTGTCTACAGTATGCCTGTAAAGTGGCGTGTGTTTCCCGTGCTTAGAACAGTCCCTGCACAAAATGACATTTGTAAAGGAATAAAAGTCATTTAAAACTGTTTGTGGCTTTAATGTTATGTCGAGTCCCCCAGGTCCTATATACTCTGAACAGCAGTATACAGGCAGTGAAAACAAGACAGGGACTGTAGGTTTGTTGTTAAGTAGAATCTGTTTGTAATTTTGAACTGGTACATTTTTATAGTGTAGCCCCATCCAAAAAATCTATTTTTAAGCTTTTTTGGAAAACATAGGGAAGAGTTATCACCCCTGTAACATTTGTTTTGCTGTCTGTGCTCCTCTTCAGAAGATTTCACCTCACTTTCTGTCCCAATGACAAATGTTTTTTGACAATTTGGGGTTTTAGTGAAAAAAGGATTGGTGATAAAGCATCCGTGGAAAGGAGATGTCTCTCGTCCCCCCCTCTTTTCCTGCGGCCTGCCATCTATGATGGCATGGAGGGAGGCTCCCGCTGTGTGACGCTTCTCCTCTTCTGACGGTTCTTAAATAATGGGGGGCGGGGCCACCCGGTGACCCCGCCCCCTCTGACGCACAGTGACTTGACGGTGAAGTCACGGGGATGCCACGGGGAAGTCCCTGTCAAGTCCCCGTACATCAGAGAGGGGCAGGGTCACCGGGTGGCTCTGCCCCCCCATTATTTAAGAACCATCAGAAGAGGAGAAGCGTCACACAGTGGGAGCCTCCCTCCCCGCCATCATGGATGCGGAGCGGCCCGAAAAAAAGATAAAGACAAGAAGATGAAGAGAAGAAGATGAAGAGAGAAGCGTCACACAGCGGAAGCCTCCCTCCATGCCATCATGGATGCGGAGCGGCCCGGAGAAGAAGGGAAGAAGACGCCGCAGAGGAAGATGCCGGACGAGAACATCGGAGGAAGAACCAGAAGAACCAGAAGAACCAGAAGAAGAAGAAGATGGAGGAAGGTAGAAGAAAAAAGAAAGAAGAAAGAAGAAGCATTTAAATAAAGGAATTGTCAAAAACTGTCTCTAGTCATTTTTAAAATTTTTGACACTTTTTCAGTGAAATGGTAGGGGTACTTTTGTACCCCCCTTACCATTTCACACAGGGGGGAGGGCCGGGATCTGGGGGTCCCCTTGTTAAAGGGGGCTTCCAGATTCCGATAAACCCCCCTCTCGCAGACCCCCACAACCACCAGCCAAGGGTTGTGGGGATGAGGCCCTTGTCCCCATCAACATGGGGACAAGGTGTTTTGGGGGGCTACCCCAAAGCACCCTCCCAATATTGTGGCATGTGGTCTGGTACGGTTCAGGAGGGGGGGCACTCTCTGGTCCCCCCTCTTTTCCTGTGGCCTGCCAGGATGCGTGCTCAGATAAGGATCTGCTATGGATTTTTGGGGGGATCCCACGCCGTTTTTTTTTTTTAAAGTTTTGGCGCGGGGTTCCCCTTAAAATCCATACCAGACCTAAAGGGTCTGGTATAGATTTTGAGGGGGACCCCACGCCATTTTTAAAAAAAAATTTGGCCGGGGTTCCCCCTAATATAATAGCCGCGAGTAGTTTAAATGACTTTTTTTCCTTTGAAATGTCATTTTGCTGTCAGACTGTTCTAAACACAGGAAACATGCGCCCCTTTACAGGCATACTATAGACACCCCCCAGGTACGAAATTTAAAGGGATATTACCCTTTTATTGTTTCACTTTAAGCATTATTAAAATCACTGCTCCCAAAAAAACAGCCGTTTTCAAAACTTTTTTTTGCATTGATACATGTCCCCTGGGGCAGGACCCAGGTCCCCAAACACTTTTTATGACAATACCATGAATATAAGCCTTTAAAATTAGCACTTTTGATTTCTCCCATATACTTTTAAAGGGTGTTCCACGGCATTTGAATTTGCCGCGAACACCCCAAATTGTTCACTGTTTGGCGAACTTGCGAACAGCCGATGTTCGAGTCGAACATGAGTTTGACTCGAACTCGAAGGTCATCCCTAGCCACGACACTGTAATGCCCCGTACACACGGTCGGACATTGTTCGGACATTCCGACAACAAAATCCTAGGATTTTTTCCAACGGATATTGGCTCAAACTTGTCTTGCATACACACGGTCCCACAAAGTTGTCGGAAAATTTGATCGTTCTAAACGCGGTGACGTAAAACACGTATGTCGGGACTATAAATGGGGCAGTGGTCAATAGCTTTCATCTCTTTATTTATTCTGAGCATGCGTGGCACTTTGTCCGTCAGATTTGTGTACACACGTTCGGAATTTCCAACAATGGATTTTGTTGTCGGAAAATTTTATATCCTGCTCTCAAACTTTGTGTGTCGGAAAATCCGATGGAAAATGTGAGATGGAGCCTACACATGGTCAGAATTTCCGACAACAAGGTCCTATCACACATTTTCCATCGGAAAATCCAACCGTGTGTACGGGGCATAAGCCCTCAGAGTTACTCTTGGTGGGTGCAGGAACTGAAATATTAGATCAAGAATTGTAATTACATGCCATTGTTGAACAGTGGTAGAAAAATTGGGCGTTTGGTGGTGGTTGTGGTGTTGGTGCTGGTACCACAACACTGTAAGTCCTCACAGTTACTCATGGTGGGCGCTGGAACGGGCCCTGCTGTGAAATATTATATCAAGAATTGTAATTACATGCACCTGTTGAACAGGGGCAGAAAAAATGGGCCTTTGGTGGTGGTGGTGGTGGTGTTGCCACAACACTGTAAGCCCTCACAGTTACTCTTGGTGGGTGCAGGAGTGGGCCCTGCTGTGAAATATTAGATCAAGATTTGTAATTACATGCACCTGTTGAACAGGGGCAGAAAAATTGGGCCTTTGGTGGTATTGGTGTTGCCACAACACTGTAAGCCCTCACAGTTACTCTTGGTGGGCGCAGGAATGGGCCCTCCTGTGAAATATTAGATCAAGAATTGTAATTACATGTCCCTGTTGAACAGGGGCAGAAAAATTGGGCCTTAGGCACTGGTGCCACAACACTGCAACCCCTCACAGATACTATAGTTGGAGCGCAGGAATGAGCCCTGCTGCAAAGTATTACATCAAAAATTGTAATTATACGCCCCTGTTAAACAGGGGCTGAAAAATTGGGCCTTGATCCATTTTTGAATCAATCTGTACAAAAGATCCATTTGCTAAAGGTACAATTTCATCACTTTATAATCAATTATTTGGAGTAGCAAATCTTAATAGACCCTCTTACGTTCAGAGGTGGGAGGAGGACCTGGGACGAACTTTAGAAGACACGGACTGGTCTAACATATGGCTCACATCTAAGTCATCTTCACCCAACATCTTAGCACTGGAGACAAATTATAAAGTCCTAACTCGCTGGTACCTTGTACCTGCTAGAGTGGCAAAATATTCACCTAATACCTCAGCTCTTTGTTTTCGAGGATGCCCAGAAATAGACACACATTTACACATATGGTGGACGTGCCCAGTAATCCAAACCTTCTGGAAGGAAGTCTTTGTGATTGCATCTAAAATATTTTAAAAAATAATACAACCAGATCCATATATAACTTTACTTAATCTAAAACCGGAATGGTTAACACTCTCTCAATTCAAACTTATGATCCAACTAATAACGGCTGCAAAACAAACAGTGGCCAAGGCATGGAAATCTCCTACATTGGTACTAGCAGAAACAATTCACAGAATGAATAATACAATGTCCCATGCTAAGATGGTAGCCATCGATCAAAATCAAATTCCAAAATTTGAAAAACTTTGGCATCCTTGGATAAAACAACAGTTCCTGTCAAACTTCAATGACTCTGTCCTGTTGCCATGGTAACAGATTAAATGACTTACAGAGACACACATTCTAAGGCTTCAAAGAGAACTAAAAAGAATAATAAACTGACGAGCGGGACAACCTTGTGGACTATACCTCTACCTTTCTACCCTTTTTCTTCTTTCTCTTTCCTTTTCTCCACCTTACGATTAAAGCTCATTATCAGAATTTATTTGACCTATATACACTCTACCTGTAAACAATATGTATAGTAGGTATAAATCATTTAAATACCTACAAAAGTAACTAAGGAAATGATATATATCTTTAATTTAGGTTTACGTGAACCCAATGTTTAATATTTGAAATTTCATGATATTTACCTATATAAACCCTACTGTAAAACAATGAGCTTACTTTATAGATCCTTGTAAACTTACTTTATGTATCTTTATAATATTGTATACTCAATAAACTTCTTTTGACAAGGAAAAATTGGGCCTTGGGTTCTGGTGCTGGTGCCACAACACTGCAACCCCTCACAGATACTCTAGTTGGAGGGCAGGAATGAGCCCTGCTGCAAAGTATTGCATCAAAAATTGTAATTACACGCCCCTGTTAAACAGGGGCAGAAAAATTGGGCCTTAGCCACTGCTGCCACAACACTGCAACCCTTCACAGATACTATAGTTGGAGCGCAGGAATGAGCCCTGCTGCAAAGTATTGCATCAAAAATTGTAATTACACACCCCTGTTAAACAGGGGCAGAAAAATTGGGCCTTAGCCACTGGTGTCGGTGCCCAGAACCAAAAATGTTCTTACAAGCCTTCTTGAGAAAAAGTGGCGTTTGGGAACCTGCCACTGAGGAACCGCACATTCCACAAACTCACGGAAGGGGGCAGAGTCTACCAACTGAAAAGGCAGCAGTTGAAGTGCTAGCAATTTAGCCAAGCTAGCATTCAACCGCTGGGCAAGTGGATGGCTGGGAGTGAACTTCTTTCAGTGGTGCAGCAGCTGGGGCAGGGAAGTTTGCCTGGTACAATCTGACGTTGGTGTACCGATAGCAGATTGCCCGCAAGTACTTGGCTGTGACACACCTAATTCTACACCTTCATTCCTCTCAGTGCAGGTTTCAGAGAGGACTGAAGGTATAGTGGGTTTGGAGATCCCAGCTGATGAGGAGCAAGGAGAGGTCCGCTTTGTTCTTTGGTGTGGGTCTTTTAGGTATGCTTGCCAACGAACTGCATGGCAGGTCGACATATGTCTGGTCAAGCATGTGGTGCCCAAGCGGGTGATGTTTTGGCCACGTGAGATATGCTTGACACATATGTTGCAAATAGCAGCGGTGCGATCTGATGCACTCATCTCAAAAAAGGCCCACACCAAAGAACTTTTTGAATAACATGCAGAGACAGCAGCTCCTGCACATGCGGAGCTCTGCAGTGTGATGCAGTTGGTGTGCTGCCCTTAAGCTGGCTCCTGGAGGGCATCCTGCCTCATTGGAAATGTGCCTCCTCCTCCTCTCTCCTATCAGGCACCCTCGTGGAGTCAGTGACTTCCTCATCATCCCCTCCCTCCTCATCACTGGAGCAAACCTGGCAGTATGCTGCAGCTGGGGAACATGACTGCCAGATTGCTGTCCTTCTTGGGCATCCCCTCTCCCTGGGTTCACGTTACTGCCTTCCTCTTGCTGGGTACCATCATCGGAGCCTTCAAAACGCTGGGCATCCTCCTGGAGCATGTACCCAGCACTGTGGTCCCCAACAGTTTTTACCCCAACAGTTTGGGGGACTCCTCAGGAGGACATGGTGGGGCTAGGGAAGGAGTGACTGATGCCATTGAGCCGAAGGAAGAGGCCACGTTGGCAGCTGCTTTGCCAGACAAAGTACCCTGAGCCTGGGTGAGAGTGGATGAGGAGGATGAGGGCTGTTTGGTCATCCTCTCTACCAAGTCTTCCGCATGTTGCGGCTCAACACAGCCAGCTGCCAAAAAAAAGGACAAGCGTGTCCGGCCTAGACACAGAGCCTGCTTGCCCTCTTTTATTGGCTTGTGACTGTCTGCCTTTCCTTTTTGGCCTTCCAGACATACTAATGGCCTGCAGTGAGATGTTGCTGCACAAAGCTGGGATGTATATATATACGGATACTGCAGCTAGCAGAATCAACTGCCTGCCTGTAGTATTATTAGTATGAGAACACCAGAAATTGTCTTCAGGTAGCTTTAGGTGCACCATGTGCAGAGGACACAGTACACTAAGGGGTTGATTTGCTAAAGGCAAAAAGACTTTGAAAAGTGCAGTTGCCCTCTGCAAGTACAGTTGCTCCAGAGCTTAGTAAATGAGGTAAGGCTTCATGTTGCAAAGAGTACCCAATCACATGCAAAGGAAATTAATAAAAAAGCATTTTTGCTTACACATGATTGGATGATGGAAATCAACAGCGCTTCTGCTCATTTACTAAGCCCTGGAGCAACTTGTACTTGCAGAGTGCAACTGCATTTTGCAAAGTGCACAGTTTATTTGCTTTTAGTAAATCAACCCCTATTTGTAAATACTGCAGCTGCCTGCCTGTGGTACTAATAGGATCAGAAGAACACCAGCAATTTTTTTCAGGTAGCTGTAAATACTGTAAAAACACTTGCCTGCCTGTCAGTAGGAAGAGAATAACAGGAACAGATTTAGCTAAACTGAACACAGTGTATATATATATATATATATATATATATATATATATATATATGCACCTAGGATGTATATATATATATATACACAATACACTGTAAGTGCAGCTAACTGACTCGCCTGCCTACTCTAACTTAAATCAAATGACACTGTCTCGCTCTCTGTCTATCTCTCTCCGCCGCCGCAACACACTACACAAGGCCGCCACGCAGGCGGCCTTATATAGTGTGGGGCGTGTACTAAACCCCCTGAGCCATAACTGGCCAAAGCCACCCTGGCTTTGGCCAATTACAGCTCTCTGTACAGACAGGGCTGTGATTGGCCAAGCATGCGGGTCATAGTGCATGCTTTGCCAATCATCAGCCAGCAATGCACTGGGATGCCGCAATGAATTATGGGCCGTGACACGCCACTCGAATTTGCCCATAAGGTTCGCAATTTGACAAACGGTCAAAAAGGTCGAACAGGCGATGTTCGAGTTGAACATGGGTTTGATACGAACTCGAAGCTCATCCCTACTCAAAAAGACTTGAGGCTGTAATTGGTGCTAAAGGTGCTTCAACAAAGTATTGAGCAAAGGCTGCGAATACTTATGTTCACGGGATTTTTTTGTTTTTTATTTTTAATAAATTTGCAAATATTTCAAACAAACTTCTTTCACGTTGTCATTATGGGGTATTGTTTGTAGCATTTTGAAGAAAATAATGATTTTAATCCATTTGGGAATAAGGCTGTAAGATAACAAAATGTGGAAAAGGTGCGGCACTGTGAATACTTTCCGGTTGCACTGTACAAGACATTTTCTTTTTACATGATCAGTCATTATTTCAATATGAATGACAAAATTCCACCATATCTGCCAAGGCATGGAAACTTTTGAGCATGACTGTATATATCTACAGAGAGAGTGAGAGAGAAAGGGGAAGAGGAAGGGCAAGAAAATGTAAGCACTTAAAATAAAAAGAGGTAGTAAACTTATAAGTTAAGAAAGTTTTAAGGAAATATCCAATGGTGAAAAAAAAAAAAACAAGATAAAGTGGCCAGATAAAAACAAGTCTCTGTTTGTTTATCTGTCTTTAATAGAGGGTAAGATAATGAGAGCATGCACAGCCAATACTATAAGATACAAAAGAGGTGCAAATAAAGAGTATAAAAATTAGAGTGTAAGCCCCCAGTTATGGGTGAGTAAACATTGGCCAGTAGCAGAATAATGTGCCAGCCAGTTGATCCAAATACAGAAACACAAGGCTATATTTTTCTATTAAAATGAGAGCTTCAGTCCACGGGTACAGGTGTATGAAAAATTGACCCCCACTACCTCTTAGCTTGTTGCCTTTGCATCACACAAGCCGGCATTCTGTCATTACAAGAAATGCTGGTATCACCACAGAACCCATCCATCTCCGTTAGCATGTACCAACAGATATTCTGGCATCACCACGGAGCCCATCCATCTACCAGCACATACAAACAGAAATTCTGCTACCACTACAAAAGCCACTTATCTCCCAGCATGAACCAACAGAAATTCCGGTACCACTAGAAAGCCAACACATCTCCCAGTGCATACCAACAGAAATTCTGGTACCACCACGGAGCCCACCTATCTCCCAGCGTGTACCAACAGAAATTCTGGTACCATCATGGAACCCACCCATCTCCCAGTGCATACCAACAGAAATTCTGCTACCACCACAGAGCTCACCCATGTCCCAGCACATACCAACAGATATTCTGGCACCACCATGGAACCCACCCATCTACCAGTGTGTACCAACAGAATTTCTGGTACCACTACGGAACCCGTCCATCTCCCAGTGTGTACAAACAGAAATTCTGGTATCACCACAGAGCCCACACATCTCCCAGTGCATACCAACAGAAAATCTGGTATCACCATGGAGCCCGCACATCTCCCAGCGCATACCAACAGAAATTCTAGTACCACCATGGAACCCAATACTGTTTTTAAGGAAGGGCAAAAGGGGCAGCTTCCCTGGGCCCCATCATTGTTATGGGGCCCAAAGCAGCTTCCTCATACTTGCCAACTATCCCAGTTTAAATTCCTTTATCCCTTGAAGTTTTAGTCCTGTGCTCTGTCCCAATATCTCAGTGTAAAGTTCTGTTGCTGCTGCCCAGCTCTGCGCTATTGCCATGTACAGATGACTCACCTGCAGACCCCGTGTTTACATGTAAATAGCCGGAATTGATATTTAAATAGCGGCAGCATTAATATGTAAATAGTCGTGGACCACAGTATTGATACGTAAATAGAGGCGGCATTCATATGTACATCATGTCCCCCTGAGGTCATATCTACCATCACTTCTGCTGAATGCTACCCACTGGGGAGGTAAAGAAGCATGCTTGAAAGTCCTGCCTACAACTATAGTCATTAAGCCTAACTTTAGCCTGTTCTGCAAGGGTAAGCAAATTGGAGCTGGAACCCTTCTTCAAAATAACATGGTGCCACAGCACCCTGAATTTTGGTGCATGTGAATACGCACATCTCAGACGATGCACAAGGGTGTCATTAACAATTACTGGCACTGCTGTGTATCTGCTAAAAGGCAGCATGTTTCTGTGGTGTAAGGAAAGCAATTTTGCATGTATTCCCGACACACACAAATGTAAATGCAGGTTATTATGTCTCGTGTACATTAGTGGTCAGTGTAAATCTTCTCATTACGTTGGGGCTTGGTGTACAATCCTTTCATTCACACTAGTGGCCAGTGTGAAGGTCCCCCTTACATTGGTGGTCAGTGTAAATCCCTCTTTACATTGGTGGTAACTGTGAATGCTCCTATTACATTAGTGGTCAGTGTAATTCCCTATTATATTAGTGGCCAGTGTAGAAACGCCTCTTTATATTGGTAATCGTTAAAAAAATCCAAACTTGGGGGCGTGGTCTCGGCATGGAAGTGTGAGGACGTGTTCCTACTGAGCTCCCAGTCCGCGGCTCTCTGGCAGCCCTCCAAGGTAGACATAACTAACATTATTCTCTCCAGCTAATTACCCGGGTGGTAGGGAAGGCCGACTGCTGCAAGAAAGGTCCCGCTGGTGAGATGGAGTGTTTCCTGGTCCCCGTACAGTCTGTGGCTTCTACCCCAGACACATCCAAGATGGCGCTGGCGGCTACCACGAGGACGACACTCAGGCTGTTGTGAGCACATCACACAGTGTGACACCCCAGCAGGGGTCTTTTACTGGGCAGCTCACTGAGCAAACTATTTAGGCATTCTTACAAAAACTCCCCCCAGAGAGGACTTTGAATCACTGGCCTCTTGTGTAGAAATGGCTCTCAGGGGGGAGCTGGCTGGGCTTAAGCAGGAAGTAGTAGATGTTACAACACGGGTCACATCGCTAGAATCTGAGGCAACTACCATCACTCAATCTGTAGCCAACATGCAGACAGCGCACGCTGAAATTACTAACCAAGCTACTCAGTTAACTCTAATTTTGGATGACTTAGAAAATCGCAACCACAGGCATAACATCAGATTACGAGGGCTCCTGGAAGCCACTCAACAAGAAAACCTTAAAGCCACATTCTCCTCCATTTTCAACACGTATCTGGAGCGCCCCTCTGATACCAGCATTGCCATCGATAGGGTCCACAGGGCCCTGGGTCCCAGAAACGAAGATAGACCTAGAGATGTCCTTTGCTGCCTTCACAGCTACTACCTCAAAGAGGAAACTTTCCAACAGGCTTGGCGCAGAGGGCCGATAGAATTTGATGGGGCCCGCATCCTCCTGTTGCCAGATGTGTCAAGAAGGACTCTCCAGATGCGCCGCTGCATGAAGCCCCTTCTGGAGAGGTTCAGCGACATCGGTGTCACCTACAAATGGTGCCACCCCTTCCACATTACCACTCGGAAAGGTAATCGTTTTTACCCTTTACAACACCCGTCAGAGTTACCAGCTTTCTTTAGTGCCCTAGAGATGGCTCCAGTTCCTCTTCCCAACTGGCTGGCATTTACTCTACCAACAAACACCGATGCTACAACCCCTGCAACCAGCAGGCAAAAGAGATCGCGCAGAAATCATCGCTCCCAGCAAAGAGAGCAGCCACAGCCTCAAGACTGTGAAGCCTAACAATTTAAGATGTCGTCCATCTGTGATTTCCAGATACTTTCACGGTCCTTTTGTCCCATAGGCTCACACTCAGTGAATCCAGTTTTGCGGGGCCATTGCCGGACACCAGTTACCTGACCCGGATACGTTCACAAGTTCTTTGTATCTATTGCCACCCTTCCCACACCTTTCTCACTTCTACTCACCTGGATGGTCCTGACGCAAACACAATCACTTTGATCGACAGGTGACAATCAGGCTGGACACTCTACAGGGGAAGCCTTCCCGTCTGGATGGTGGAAGACTCTTAGTTTTGTATTTTTAGTATTTTTAGTTTCTTATTTTTGTTCTCACCTCAATTTAGATTCATCAGCATGCCCACTAACTTTGACGGCCATACTGGTTGGCGTCACGCCATCCTACTCTTTATATCCTTTTTACAGCTTTATAAAGTTCCATTACCTTGTTATGCAGGTTTTTTAACAGTTATTTTCTGCTCCCCATGGCTCAGTATCTAGCCTGCTCAGTGCATCCATATGCGAGCTAACAAACACATCGACTATTTATACATAGACAATAATTGCAATTTAAAAAGCCACAGATGTAGGAGATTAATCTTTAATTGCCATTGTAACCTGTGTGTGTCACAATCTCTGCCTGTATCAATGCCAAACATTCCAGAGAGGAAAACTTTTCATCAGGGCCATTTGGGTGATTTCTGTTTTCATTATGTTTTAAAAAGGAGCCAAATAAGTATGTGATAATAAACGGCTTCATATGATCACTATCCTTATAGGGGAAGTCCGCCCTGACACTAAAATATCTATATCTACAGGCATCCATGATCTAAGACTAACCTTCCTAACACTGTAATGAAGAAATCGCTATACATGCCTTTTCTGGAGCCAACCTGGTCCCACGCTAAGTTGTAAGCTGTGGCTTCACTGTGAAGACGGGTGCAGAAAAGGCAGCTGACAATGGAAGCCCCATAGTAAGTCTATGGGTGACGTCACTCCCCATTCATTCCCAGACGTTGTCGGCTGTCTCCTCTGGAGACCAGACCAGAGCGGCTTAAAAAAAGGTATGTATAGAGATTTCTTCTTTACAGGGCTAGATAAGTTAGTCTTAGATCGTGGGTGCCTGTGGATGTGGAGATTTTAGTGTTAGTGCGAACTTCCCCTTTAAATACAGTGCATCCGGAAAGTATTTACAGCGCTTCACTTTTTCCACATGTTTGCAAATTTATTAAAAATAAAAAACAAAAAATCCCATGTACAGAAGTATCACAGCATTTGCAATGACACTCAAAATTGAGCTCAGGTGCATCCTGTTTCCAATGATCATACTTTAGATGTTTCTACAACTTGATTTGAGTCCGCCTGTGGTATATTCAGTTGATTGGACATTATTTGGAAAGGCACACACCTGTCTATCAAAGGTCGCACAGCTAACAGGGCATGTCAGAGCACAGACCAAGCCATGAAGTCCTAGGAACTGTCTGTAGACCTCAGAGACAGATTTATATGGAGGCACAGATCTGGGGAAGGGTACAGAAACATATCTGTAGCATTGAAGGTCCCAATAAGCACAGTGGCCTCCATCATCCATAAATGGAAGAAGTTTGGAACCACCAGGACTCTTCCTAGAGCAGGATGCCTGGCCAAACTGAGTGATCGGGAAAGAAGGGCTTAGTCAGGGAGGTGACCAAGAACCTGATGGTCACTCTGACAGAGCTCCAGCATTTCTCTGTGTAGAAAGGAGAACCTTCCAGATAACCAACCATCTCTGCAGTAGTCCACCAACCAGTCCTGTATGGTAGAGTGGCCAGACGGAAGCCACTCCTCAGTAAAAGGCACACGACAGACCGCCTTAAAGCAGCTGAAGGACTCTCAGACCATGAGAAACAAAATGCCCTGGTCTGATGAAACAGATTTAACTCTTTGGCCTGAATAGCAAGGGTCATGTCTGGAGGAAACCAAGCACTGCTCATCACCTGGTCAATACCATACCTACAATGAAGCATTGTGGTTGTAGCATCATGCCGTGGGGATGTTTTTCAGCAGCAGGAACTGAAAGACCAGTCAGGATTGAGGGAAAGATGAATGCATAAATGTACATCGTTGAAAAAAACATGCTCCAGAGCGCTCTGGACTGGGGCAAAGGATTATCTTTCAACAGGACAACAATCTTAAGCACACAGCCAAGATAACAAAGGTGTGGCTACGGGACAACTCTGTGAAAGTCCTTGAGTGGCCCAACCAGAGCCCAGACTTGAACCCGAATGAACATCTCTGGAGAGATCTGAAAATGGCTGTGCACTGACGCTCTCCATCCATCCTGATGGAGCTTGAGAGGTCCTGCAAAGAAAAATGGGAGAAACTGCCCAAAAATAGGTGTGCAAAGCTTGTAGCATCATACTCAAAAATATGGATGAGCCGAACACCCCCCCGGTTCGGTTTGCACCAGAACCTGCGAACGGACCGAAAGTTTGCGCAAACTTTATAACCCCGTTAAAGTCTATGGGATTCGAACGTTCGAAATCAAAAGTGCTAATTTTAAAGGCTAATATGCAAGTTATTGTCCTAAAAAGGGTTTGGGGTCCTGGGTCCTGCCCCAGGGAACAATGCAAAAAAAGTTTTAAAAACGGACGTTTTTTCGGGGGCAGTGATTTTAATAATGCTTAAAGTGAAAAAAAAAGTGAAATATTCCTTTAAATATCATACCTGGGGGTGTCTATAGTATGCCTGTAAAGTGGCGTGTGTTTCCCGTGCTTAGAACAGTCCCTGCACAAAATGACATTTGTAAAGGAATAAAAGTCATTTAAAACTGTTTGTGGCTTTAATGTTATGTCGAGTCCCCCAGGTCCTATATACTCTGAACAGCAGTATACAGGCAGTGAAAACAAGACAGGGACTGTAGGTTTGTTGTTAAGTAGAATCTGTTTGTAATTTTGAACTGGTACATTTTTATAGTGTAGCCCCATCCAAAAAATCTATTTTTAAGCTTTTTTGGAAAACATAGGGAAGAGTTATCACCCCTGTAACATTTGTTTTGCTGTCTGTGCTCCTCTTCAGAAGATTTCACCTCACTTTCTGTCCCAATGACAAATGTTTTTTGACAATTTGGGGTTTTAGTGAAAAAAGGATTGGTGATAAAGCATCCGTGGAAAGGAGATGTCTCTCGTCCCCCCCTCTTTTCCTGCGGCCTGCCATCTATGATGGCATGGAGGGAGGCTCCCGCTGTGTGACGCTTCTCCTCTTCTGACGGTTCTTAAATAATGGGGGGCGGGGCCACCCGGTGACCCCGCCCCCTCTGACGCACAGTGACTTGACGGTGAAGTCACGGGGATGCCACGGGGAAGTCCCTGTCAAGTCCCCGTACATCAGAGAGGGGCAGGGTCACCGGGTGGCTCTGCCCCCCCATTATTTAAGAACCGTCAGAAGAGGAGAAGCGTCACACAGTGGGAGCCTCCCTCCCCGCCATCATGGATGCGGAGCGGCCCCAAAAAAAGATAAAGACAAGAAGATGAAGAGAAGAAGATGAAGAGAGAAGCGTCACACAGCGGAAGCCTCCCTCCATGCCATCATGGATGCGGAGCGGCCCGGAGAAGAAGGGAAGAAGACGCCGCAGAGGAAGATGCCGGACGAGAACATCGGAGGAAGAACCAGAAGAACCAGAAGAAGAAGAAGATGGAGGAAGGTAGAAGAAAAAAGAAAGAAGAAAGAAGAAGCATTTAAATAAAGGAATTGTCAAAAACTGTCTCTAGTCATTTTTAAAATTTTTGACACTTTTTCAGTGAAATGGTAGGGGTACTTTTGTACCCCCCTTACCATTTCACACAGGGGGGAGGGCCGGGATCTGGGGGTCCCCTTGTTAAAGGGGGCTTCCAGATTCCGATAAACCCCCCTCTCGCAGACCCCCACAACCACCAGCCAAGGGTTGTGGGGATGAGGCCCTTGTCCCCATCAACATGGGGACAAGGTCTTTTGGAGGGCTACCCCAAAGCACCCTCCCAATATTGTGGCATATGGTCTGCTTGCGGCTGTTATGTCGGGTCCCGGCAATATGGATGAAAATCAATGAGACAAACGCTCCCCCCCCAGTCCATTACCAGGCCCTTTGGGTCTTGTATGGATATTAAGGGGAACCCCGCACCCAAATTAAAAAAAGGCGTGGGGTCCCCAGGCCCTATATACTCTGAACAGCAGTATACAGGCGGTGAAAACAAGACAGGGACTGTAGGTTTGTTGTTAAGTAGAATCTGTTTGTAATTTTGAACTGGTACATTTTTATAGTGTAGCCCCAGCCAAAAAATCTATTTTTAAGCTTTTTTGGAAAACATAGGGAAGAGTTATCACCCCTGTAACTTTTGTTTTGCTGTCTGTGCTCCTCTTCAGAAGATTTCACCTCACTTTCTGTCCCAATGACAAATGTTTTTTGACAATTTGGGGTTTTTAGTGAAACAAGGATTGGTGATAAAGCATCCGTGGAGAGGAGATGTTTTTTCCCATATTAACTCTTACAGGAGAGAATTTCCCTTCCTAGGAGTAGATTTCATCTCACTTCCTGTTGTCTCCTTTCGTTTGCAAGTAGGAGTTGTTTGTAAGTTGGATGTTTGAAAGTAGGGGCCTGCCCTATATACTCTGCAGAAATTGGGGCCTTAGGTGTTGGTGTTGCCACAACTAGGTATTGAGCCGAACACCCCCCTGTTCTGTTCGCACCAGAACTTGCGAACAGGCAAAAAATTCAATCAAACACGCGAACACCGTTAAAGTCTATGGACAAACATGAATAATCAAAAGTGCTAATTTTAAAGGCTTATATGCAAGTGATTGTCATGAAAAGTGTTTGGGGACCTGGGTCCTGCCCCAGGGGACATTGATCAATGCAAAAAAACGTTTTAAAAACAGCCGTTTTTCCGGGAGCAGTGATTTTAATAATGCTTAAAGTGAAACAATAAAAGTGTAATATCCCTTTAAATTTCATACCCGGGGGTGTCTATAGTATGCCTGTAAAGGGGCGCATGTTTCCCGTGTTTAGAACAGTCTGACAGCAAAATGACATTTCAAAGGAAAAAAAGTCTTTTAAAACTACTCGCAGCTATTAATGAATTGCCTATCCGACAATACACATAAAAGTTCATTGATAAAAACGGCATAGGAATTCCCCACAGGGGAAGCCCGAACCAAATTTTTTTTTAAAAATGACGTGTGGTCCTCCTAAATTCCATAGCAGGCCCTTCAGGTCTGGTATGGATTCTAAGGGGAACCACGCGTCAAAATAAAAAAAAAATGGCGTGGGGTCCCCCTAAAAATCCATACCAGACCCTTATCCGAGCACGCAACCTGGCAGGCCGCAGGAAAAGAGGGGGGATGAGAGAGCGCCCCCCTCCTGAACCGTACCAGGCCACATGCCCTCAACATTGGGAGGGTGCTTTGGGGTAGCCCCCAAAAACACCTTGTTCCCATGTTGATGAGGACAAGGGCCTCATCCCCACAATCCTTGGCCGGTGGTTGTGGGGGTCTGCGGGCGGGGGGCTTATCGGAATCTGGAAGTACAAAAGTACCCCTACCATTTCACAAAAAAACTGTCAAAAATGTTAAAAATGACAAGAGACAGTTTTTGACAATTCCTTCATTTAAATGCTTCTTCTTTCTTCTATCTTCTTTCTTCTTTCTTCTATCTTCCTTCGGTTTCTTCCTCCATCTTTTCTTCTGGTTCTTCTGGTTCTTCCTGCGGTGTTCTCATCCGGCATCTTCCTCCGCTGCGTCGGCGTCATCTTCCCTTCTTCTCCTTGGGCCGCTCCGCATCCATGATGGCATGGAGGGAGGCTCTCGCTGTGTGATGCTTCTCTCTTCATCTTCTTCTCTTCATCTTCTTCTATTCATCTTCTCTTCATCTTCTTGTCTTCATCTTCTTTCGGGCCACTCCACATCCATGATGGCATGGCATGAAGGCTGTGTGACGCTTCTCCTCTTCTGACGGTTCTTAAATAATGGGGCGGGGCCACCCGGCGACTCCGCCCCCTCTGACGCACAGGGACTTGACGGGACTTCCCTATGGCATTCCCCGTGAAGTCACGGGGATGCCACAGGGAAATCCCTGTCAAGTCTCCGTACGTCAGAGAGGGGCGGGGTCACCGGGTGGCTCTGCCCCCCCTATTATTTAAGAACCACCAGAAGAGGATAAGCCTCACACACTGGGAGCCTCCCTCCTCGCCATCATGAATGCGGAGTGGCCCGAAAAGAAGATGAAGACAAGAAGATGAAGAGAAGAAGATGAAGAGAGAAGCGTCACACAGCGGGAGCCTCCCTCCATGCCATCATGGATGCGGAGCGGCCCGGAGAAGAAGGGAAGAAGACGCCGCAGAGGAAGATGCCAGGAGAGAACACTGGAGGAAGAACCAGAAGAACCAGAAGAAGAAGATGGAGGAAGAAACCGAAGGAAATAGAAGAAAAAAGAAAGAAGAAAGAAGAAGCATTTACATAAAGGAATTGTCAAAAACTGTCTCTAGTCATTTTTAAAATTTTTTACACTTTTTCAGTGAAATGGTAGGGGTACTTTTGTACCCCTCTTACCATTTCACACAGGGGGGAGGGCCGGGATCTGGGGGTCCCCTTGTTAAAGGGGGCTTCCAGATTCCGATAAGCCCCCCACTCACAGACCCCCACAACCACCGACCAAGGGTTGTGGGGATGAGGCCCTTGTCCCCATCAACATGGGGACAAGGTGTTTTAGGGGGCTACCCCAAAGCACCCTCCCAATGTTGAGGGCATGTGGCCTGGTATGGTTCAGGAGGGGGGGCACTCTCTGGTCCCCCCTCTTTTCCTGTGGCCTGCCAGGCTGCGTGCTCAGATAAGGATCTGGTATGGATTTTTGGGGGGACCCCACGCTGTTTTTTTTTTAATTTTTGGCGCGGGGTTCCTCTTAAAATCCATACCAGACCTAAAGGGTCTGGTATAGACTTTGAGGGGGACCCCACGCCATTTTTTAAAAAAATTTTGGCCGGGGTTCCCCCTAATATAATAGCCGCAAGTAGTTTAAATGACTTTTTTTCCTTTGAAATGTCATTTTGCTGTCAGACTGTTCTAAACACAGGAAACATGCGCCCCTTTACAGGCATACTATAGACACCCCCCAGGTACGAAATTTAAAGGGATATTACCCTTTTATTGTTTCACTTTAAGCATTATTAAAATCACTGCTCCCGAAAAAACGGCTGTTTTTAAAAAAAAATTTCCATTGATCCATGTCCCCTGGGGCAGGACCCAGGTCCCCAAACACTTTTTATGACAATACCATGAATATAAGCCTTTAAAATTAGCACTTTTGATTTCTCCCATAGACTTTTAAAGGGTGTTCCGCGGCATTCGAATTTGAGTCGAACACGAGTTTGACTCGAACTCGAAGCTCATCCCTAGCCACAACACTGTAAGCCCTCACAGTTACTCTTGGTGGGTGCAGGAACGGGCCCTGCTGTGAAATATTAGATCAAGAATTGTAATTACATGCCATTGTTGAACAGTGGTAGAAAAATTGGGCGTTTGGTGGTGGTGGTGCTGGTGCCACAACTCTGTAAGTCCTCAAAGTTACTCATGGTGGGTGCTGGAACGGGCCCTGCTGTGAAATATTATATCAAGAATTGTAATTACATGCACCTGTTGAACAGGGGCAGAAAAAATGGGCCTTTGGTGGTGGTGGTGGTGGTGTTGCCACAACACTGTAAGCCCTCACAGTTACTCTTGGTGGGCGCAGGAATGGGCCCTGCTGTGAAATATTAGATCAAGATTTGTAATTACATGCACCTGTTGAACAGGGGCAGAAAAATTGGGCCTTTGGTGGTGGTGGTGGTGTTGCCACAACACTGTAAGCCCTCACAGTTACTCTTGGTGGGCGCAGGAATGGGCCCTGCTGTGAAATATTAGATCAAGAATTGTAATTACATGTCCCTGTTGAACAGGGGCAGAAAAATTGGGCCTTAGGCACTGGTGCCACAACACTGCAACCCCTCACAGATGCTATAGTTGGAGCGCAGGAATGAGCCCTGCTGCAAAGTATTACATCAAAAATTGTAATTATACGCCCCTGTTAAACAGGGGCTGAAAAATTGGGCCTTGGGTTCTGGTGCTGGTGCCACAACACTGCAACCCCTCACAGATACTCTAGTTGGAGGGCAGGAACTAGCCCTGCTGCAAATTATTGCATCAAAAATTCTAATTACACGCCCCTGTTAAACAGGGGCAGAAAAATTGGACATTAGCCACTGCTGCCACAACACTGCAACCCTTCACAGATACTATGGTTGGAGCGCAAGAATGAGCCCTGCTGCAAAGTATTGCATCAAAAATTGTAATTACACGCCCCTATTAAACAGAGGCAGAAAAATTGGGCCTTAGCCACTGGTGTCGGTGCCCAGAACCAAAAATGTTCTTACAAGCCTTCTTGAGAAAAAGTGGCATTTGGGAACCTGCCACCGAGGAACCGCACATTCCACAAACTCACGGAAGAGGGCAGAGTCTACCAACTGAAAAGGCAGCAGTTGAAGTGCTAGCAATTTAGCCAAGCTAGCATTCAACCGCTGGGCAAGTGGATGGCTGGGAGTGAACTTCTTTCGGTGGTGCAGCAGCTGGGGCAGGGAAGTTTGCCTGGTACAATCTGACGTTGGTGTACCGATAGCAGATTGCCCGCAAGTACTTGGCTGTGACACACCTAATTCTACACCTTCATTCCTCTCAGTGCAGGTTTCAGAGAGGACTGAAGGTATAGTGAGTTTGGAGATCCCAGCTGATGAGGAGCAAGGAGAGGTCCACTTTGTTCTTTGGTGTGGGTCTTTTAGGTATGCTTGCCAATGAACTGCATGGCAGGTCGACATATGTCTGGTCAAGCATGTGGTGCCCAAGCGGGTGATGTTTTGGCCATGTGAGATAAGCTTGACACATATGTTGCAAATAGCAGCAGTGCGATCTGATGCACTCGTCTCAAAAAAGGCCCACACCAAAGAACTTTTTGAATAACGTGCAGAGACAGCAGCCCCTGCACATGCGGAGCTCTGCGGTGTGATGCAGTTGGTGTGCTGCCCTTAAGCTGGCTCCTGGAGGGCATCCTGCCTCGTTGGAGATGTGCCTCCTCCTCCTCCTCCTCTCTCCTATCAGGCACCCACGTGGAGTCAGTGACTTCCTCATCATCCCCTCCCTCCTCATCACTGGAGCAAACCTGGCAGTATGCTGCAGCTGGGGGAACATGACTGCCAGATTGCTGTCCTTCTTGGGCATCCCCTCTCCCTGGGTTCACGTTACTGCCTTCCTCTGGCTGGGTACCATCATCGGAGCCTTCAAAACGCTGGGCATCCTCCTGGAGCATGTACCCAGCACTGTGGTCCCCAACAGTTTTTACCCCAACAGTTTGGGGGACTCCTCAGGAGGACATGGTGGGGCTAGGGAAGGAGTGACTGATGCCATTGAGTCGAGGGAAGAGGCTGCGTTGGCAGCTGCTTTGCCAAACAAAGTACCCTGAGCCTGGGTGAGAGTGGATGAGGAGGATGAGGACGGTTTGGTCATCCTCTCTACCAAGTTTTCAGCATGTTGTGGCTCAACACGGCCAGCTGCCGAAAAAAAGGATAAGCGTGTCCCACGGCCACGTGCTGATGAGTGTCCACGACCAGCACTGTTGCCTCTAGACACAGAGCCTGCTTGCCCTCTTTTATTGGCTTGTGACTGTCTGCCTTTCCTTTTTGGCCTTCCAGACATACTAAAGGCCTGCAGTGAGATGTTGCTGCACAAAGCTGGGATGTATATATATACTGATACTGCAGCTAGCAGAATCAACTGCCTGCCTGTAGTATTATTAGTATGAGAACACCAGAAATTGTCTTCAGGTAGCTTTAGGTGCACCATGTGCAGAGGACACAGTACACTAAGGGGTTGATTTACTAAAGGCAAAAAGACATTGAAAAGTGCAGTTGCCCTCTGCAAGTACAGTTGCTCCAGAGCTTAGTAAATGAGGTAAGGCTTCATGTTGCAAAGAGTACACAATCACATGCAAGGGAAATTAATAAAAAAGCATTTTTGCTTACACATGATTGGATGATGGAAATCAGCAGAGCTTCTGCTCATTTACTAAGCCCTGGAGCAACTGTACTTGCAGAGTGCAACTGCATTTTGCAAAGTGCACAGCTTATTTGCTTTTAGTAAATCAACCCCTATTTGTAAATACTACAGCTGTCTGCCTGTGGTACTAATAGGATCAGAAGAACACAAGCAATTTTTTTCAGGTAGCTGTAAATACTGTAAAAACACTTGCCTGCCTGTCAGTAGGAAGAGAATAACAGGAACAGAGCTAAACTAGCTAAACTGAACACAGTGTGTATATATATATATATATATATATATATATATATATATATATATATATATATATATATATATATATATATATATATATATATATATATACTGGCCTGCCTACTCTATCTTAAACTTAAATCAAATGACACTGTAAATACTGCAGCTGCCTGCCTGTGGTATTAATAGGATCAGAAGAACACCAGCAACTGTCTTCAGGTAGCTTTAGGTGCACACTGTGCAGAGGACACAGTACACTAACACAATACACTGTAAGTGTAGCTAACTGACTCGCCTGCCTACTCTAACTTAAATCAAATGACACTGTCTCTCTCTCTGTCTATCTCTCTCCGCCGCCGCAACACACTACACAAGGCTGCCACGCAGGCGGCCTTATATAGTGTGGGGCGTGTACTAAACCCCCTGAGCCATAATTGGCCAAAGCCAAACTGGCTTTGGCCAATTACGGCTCTCTGTACAGACAGAGCTGTGATTGGCCAAGCATGCGGGTCATAGTGCATGCTTTGCCAATCATCAGCCAGCAATGCACTGGGATGCCGCAGTGAATTATGGGTCGTGACGCGCCACTCGAATTTGCCCATAAGGTTTGCAATTCGACAAACGGTCGAAAAGGTCGAACAGGCGATGTTCGAGTTGAACATGGGTTTGATTCGAACTCGAAGCTCATCCCTACTCAAAAAGACTTGAGGCTGTAATTGGTGCTAAAGGTGCTTCAACAAAGTATTGAGCAAAGGCTGCGAATACTTATGTTCACGGGATTTTTTTGTTTTTTATTTTTAATAAATTTGCAAATATTTCAAACAAACTTCTTTCACGTTGTCATTATGGGGTATTGTTTGTAGCATTTTGAGGAAAATAATGGTTTTAATCCATTTGGGAATAAGGCTGTAAGATAACAAAATGTGGAAAAGGTGAGGCACTGTGAATACTTTCCGGTTGCACTGTAAAAGACATTTTCTTTTTAAATGATCAGTCATATTTTTAATATGAATGACAAAATTCCACCATTTCTGCCAAGGCATGGAAACTTTTGAGCATGACCGTATATATCTACAGAGAGAGTGAGAGAGAAAGGGGAAGAGGAAGGGCAAGAAAATGTAAGCACTTAAAATAAAAAGAGGTAGTAAACTTATAAGTTTTAAGGAAATATCCAATGGTGAAAAAAAACCAAGATAAAGTGGCCAGATAAAAACAAGTCTTGGTTTGTTTATCTGTCTTTAATAGAGGGTAAGATAATGAGTAGGGATGAGCTTCGTGTTCGAGTCGAACCCATGTTCGACTCGAACATCATCTGTTCGCCCGTTTGCACCAAATTCGTGTGGCGCGTCACGGCCCATAATTTACTGCGGCATCCCAGTGCATTGCTGGCTGATGATTGACCAAGCATGCACTATGACCAGCATGCTTGGACAATCACAGCGCCGTCAGTAGAGAGAGCTGTAATTGGCCAAAGCCACCCTGGCTTTGGCCAATTATGGCTCAGGGGGTTTAAAACACGCCCCACACTATATAAGGCCACCTGCATGGCGGCCCTGTGTAGTGTGTGTTCCAGCGTTGAAAGAGAGATAGACAGAGAGACAGTGTCATTTCATTTGAGTTAGATAGATTAGGCAGAGCAATCAGTGAGTTAGCTGCACTTACAGTGTATTGTATATATATATGCATCTCAGGTGTTGCATATATATATATATATATATATATATATATATATATATATATACACTGTATTCAGTTTAGCTAGATCCGTTCCTGTTATCTTCTTACTGACAGGCAGGCTTGTCTTGTTACAGTATTTACAGCTACCTGAAGAAAATTGCTGGTGCTCTTTTGATCCTATTAGTACCACAGTCAGGCAGCTAGACTATTTACAGTTAGTGCAGTGCGTCCTGCTCACAGTGTTCAGCTAAAACTACAAGTTAGTGTAGTGCATCCTGCTCACAGTGTTCAGCTAAAACTACAAGTTAGTGCAGTGCGTCCTGCTCACAGTGTTCAGCTAAAACTACAAGTTAGTGCAGTGCGTCCTGCTCACAGTGTTCAGCTAAAACTACAAGTTAGTGTGGTGCGTCCTGCTCACAGTGTTCAGCTAAAACTACAAGTTAGTGCGGTGCGTCCTGCTCACAGTGTTCAGCTAAAACTACAAGTTAGGGTAGTGAGACCTCTGCACAGTGTTCATCTAAAGCTACAAGTTAGTGCGGTGTGTCCTGCTCACAGTGTTCAGCTAAAACTACAAGTTAGTGGGGTGCGTCCTGCTCACAGTGTTCAGCTAAAACTACAAGTTAGTGCGGTGCATCCTGCTCACAGTGTTCAGCTAAAACTACAAGTTAGTGCGGTGTGTCCTGCTCACAGTGTTCAGCTAAACCTACAAGTTAGTGCGGTGTGTCCTGCTCACAGTGTTCAGCTAAAACTTCAAGTTAGTGTAGTGAGACCTCTGCACAGTGTTCAGCTAAAACTACAAGTTAGTGCAGTGCATCCTGCTCACAGTGTTCAGCTAAAACTACAAGTTAGTGCGGTGCGTCCTGCTCACAGTGTTCAGCTAAAACTACAAGTTAGTGGGGTGCGTCCTGCTCACAGTGTTCAGCTAAAACTACAAGTTAGTGTAGTGAGACCTCTGCACAGTGTTCATCTAAAGCTACAATTTAGTGCAGTGCGTCCTGCTCACAGTGTTCAGCTAAAACTACAAGTTAGTGGGGTGCGTCCTGCTCACAGTGTTTAGCTAAAACTACAAGTTAGTGCGGTGCATCCTGCTCACAGTGTTCAGCTAAAACTACAAGTTAGTGCGGTGCATCCTGCTCACAGTGTTCAGCTAAAACTACAAGTTAGTGGGGTGCGTCCTGCTCACAGTGTTCAGCTAAAACTACAAGTTAGTGTGGTGCATCCTGCTCACAGTGTTCAGCTAAAGCTACAAGTTAGTGCGGTGCATCCTGCTCACAGTGTTCAGCTAAAACTACAAGTTAGTGCGGTGCATCCTGCTCACAGTGTTCAGCTAAAACTACAAGTTAGTGCGGTGCATCCTGCTCACAGTGTTCAGCTAAAACTACAAGTTAGTGGGGTGCGTCCTGCTCACAGTGTTCAGCTAAAACTACAAGTTAGTGTGGTGCATCCTGCTCACAGTGTTCAGCTAAAACTACAAGTTAGTGTAGTGAGACCTCTGCACAGTGTTCATCTAAAGCTACAAGTTAGTGTGGTGCATCCTGCTCACAGTGTTCAGCTAAAACTACAAGTTAGTGCGGTGCATCCTGCTCACAGTGTTCAGCTAAAACTACAAGTTAGTGCGGTGCGTCCTGCTCACAGTGTTCAGCTAAAACTACAAGTTAGTGTGGTGCATCCTGCTCACAGTGTTCAGCTAAAACTACAAGTTAGTGTGGTGAAACCTCTGCACAGTGTTCATCTAAAGCTACAAGTTAGTGCAGTGCGTCCTGCTCACAGTGTTCAGCTAAAACTACAAGTTGGTGGTGTGCGTCCTGCTCACAGTGTTCAGCTAAAACTACAAGTTAGTGGTGTGCGTCCTGCTCACAGTATTCAGCTAAAACTACAAGTTAGTGTAGTGAGACCTCTGCACAGTGTTCATCTAAAGCTACAAGTTAGTGCAGTGCATCCTGCTCACAGTGTTCAGCTAAAACTAAAAGTTAGTGTGGTACGTCCTCCTCACAGTGTTCAGCTAAACCTACAAGTTATTTTTTTGCGAGCTCTGCACAGTGTTCAGCTAAAGCTACCTGTAGAAGGTTGGTGGTGTTCTCATACTACAGGCAGGCAGTTGATTTTGCTAGCTGCAGTATCAGTATATATATATATATATATATATATATATATATATCCCAGCTTAGTGCAGCTAAAGGCCATTAGTATGTCTGGAAGGCCAAGAAGGAGAGGCAGACAGTCACAAGCCAATAAGAGAGGACAAGCAGGCTCTGTGTCTATTGCTGGTCATGGAGATGGTGCATCCTCATCAGCACGTGGCCGTGGGACATGCTTGGCCTTTTTTTCGGCAGCTGGCCGCGTTGAGCCGCAACATGCGGAAGACTTGGTCGAGTGGATGACCAAGCCGTCCTCATCCTCCTCATCCTCTCTCACCCATGCCCAGGGTACTTTGTCTGGCAAAGCAGAGGCCTCTTCCCTCGGCTCAATGTCATAAGTGACTCCTTCCCTAGCCCCACCATGTCCTCCTGAGGAGTCCCTCGAACTGTTTGACCACAGTGTTGGGTACATGCTCCAGGAGGATGCCCAGCGTTTGGAAGGCTCTGATGATGATACTGAGCTTGATGAAGGCAGTAACATGAGCACGGACAGAAGGGGTGCCCAAGAAGGACAGCAATCTGGCAGTCATGCTCCCCCTGCTGCAGCATACTGCCAGGTTTGCTCCAGTGATGAGGAGGGAGGGGATGATGAGGTCACTGACTCAACGTGGGTGCCTGATAGGAAAGAGAAGGAGGAGGTGGAGGCGACACATCACCAACGAGGCAGGATGCCCTCCAGGGGCCAGCCTAAGGGCAGCACATTGACTGCATCACACCCCAAAGCTTTACATGTGCAGGGCGCTGCAGTCTCTGCGCATTATTCAAAAAGTTCTTTGGTGTGGGCCTTTTTTGAGACGAGTGCATCAGATCGCACTGCTGCTATTTGCAACATATGTCTCAAGTGTATCTCGCGTGACCAAAACATCTCCCGCTTGGGTACCACATTCTTGACCAGACATATGTTGACCTGCCATGCAGTTCATTGGCAAGCATATCTAAAAGACCCACACCAAAGAACAAAGAGGACCTCTCCTTGCTCCTCATCAGCTGAGATCTCCAATCCCACTATACCTTCAGTCCTCTCTGAGACCTGCACTGAGAGGAATGAAGGTGTAGAATTAGGTGTGTCACAGCCAAGTACATGTGGGCAATCTGCTTTTGATACAGCGACGTCAGATTGTACCAGGCAAATTTCCCTGCCCCAGCTGCTGCACCGCCGAAAGAAGTTTGCTCCCAGCCATCCACATGCCCATCGGTTGAATGCTTGCTTGGCAAAATTGCTAGCACTTCAACTGCTGCCTTTTCAGTTGGTAGACTCTGCCCCCTTCCGTGAGTTTGTGGAATGTGCGGTTTCTCAGTGGCAGGTACCCAAACGCCACTTTTTCTCACTGAAGGCGATTCCGTCTCTCTACCGGCATGTGGAAGGCAATGTCCATGCCTCGCTGGACAGGGCGGTCAGCGGTAAGGTGCATATTACCACTGACTCATGGTCCAGCAGGCATGGACAGGGACGTTACCTAAGTTTCACGGCGCATTGGGTGACTGTGCTGGCAGCTGGGAAGGATGCAGGACAAGGTGCAGTAGTGTTGGAGGTTGTTCCACCACCACGCCTCCAAAATGCTAATGATTGTGATACACCTCTCTCCTCCACCCCCTCCTCTTCTTCTTCCTCCATGGCCTCTTCCTGTGCTTTGTCCTCGGAACCAGCGGTGCTCTGTAGCCTTTCAAGGGGCTACGCAAGTACGCAGGCCAAAAGATGCCATGCGGTACTTGAGCTGGTGTGCTTGGGGGACAGGAGCCACACTGGGGCAGAGGTTCTGTCAGCTCTGCAGGGGCAGGTTCAGAGGTGGTTGACGCCACGGCAACTTAAGGCAGGAATGGTGGTTTGCGACAATGGCACCAACCTCCTCTCTGCCCTCTGACAGGGACAAATGACCCATGTGCCCTGTGTGGCTCACATCCTTAACTTGGTGGTGCAGCGGTTCTTGGGCAGGTACCCAGGCTTACAGGATGTCCTGAGGCAGGTCAGGAAAGTCTGTGTGCATTTCCACAGGTCATATAATGCCAGTGCTCGGCTGGCGGACCTCCAAAAGGAGTTTAACCTGCCCAAGAACCGCCTAATCTGTGACATACCCACCAGGTGGAACTCAACATTGGCCATGCTGCAGCGGCTGCACACACAGCAGAGGGCCATCAATGAGTACCTGTGTGACTATGGCACCAGGACAGGCTCAGGGGAGCTTGTTTTTTTTTCCCCATGCCAGTGGGCCATGATCAGGGATGCATGCACTGTCCTGTCACCATTTGAGGAGGCCACGAGGATGGTGAGCAGTGACAGTGCATGCATCAGTGACACTGTCCCCCTTGTCCACCTGTTGGAGCACACGCTGTGTGGAATAATGGACAGGGCACTTGAGGCAGAACAGAGGCAGGAAGAGGAGGACTTCCTTAGCTCTCAAGGTCCCCTTTATCCAGACAGTGTTCCTGCATGCCCGCAGATCACACAGGAAGAGGAGGAGGAGGAGGAGGAGGAGGAGGAAGATTGTGTCAGTATGGAGGTGGAGCCTGGCACTCAGCATCAGCAGCAGTCTTTAAGAGATCAGTCCCAAGAAACACATGGACTTGTACGTGGCTGGGAGGAGGTGGCTGCGGACCATGTCGTCCTTAGTGACCCAGAGGACTCCGGACCGAATGCCTCAGCAAACCTACGCTGCATGGCCTCCCTGATCCTGCAAAGCCTGCGTAAGGATCCTCGTATTCGTGGTATCAAGGAGAAGGACCAATACTGGCTGGCAACCCTCCTTGATCCACGTTACAAGGGTAAGGTTGCGGACCTTATCTTGCCATCGCAGAGGGAGCAGAGGATGAAACATCTTCGGGAGGCCTTGCAGAAAGGTTGTGCAACGCGTTCCCAGTGACTGGGAGGTTACAAACTCCTGTTTCTGGACAACGTGTTGTTGAGGCTTCGGTCAGTCAAAGAAGGAGTGGTGGAGAAGGTGGCCGTCTGACCGATGTGTTTAGACAATTTTTTGGTCCGCAGCCCCAAGGTATGATCGGTTCCAGCAACCATCGCCAGCGTCTGTTTTACATGGTGCAGGAATACCTAGGGGCAAGATCTGACTTGGACACCTTTCCCACCGAAAATCCTCTGGGTTACTGGGTCTTGAGGATGGATCACTGGCCAGAGCTTGCACAGTATGCAATTGAGCTACTGGCCTGTCCTGCATCCAGCGTTCTTTTGGAACGCACATTCAGTGCTGCTGGAGGCTTTGTAACCGATCACACGGTGCGTCTGTCCACCGACTCGGTCGATCGACTGACCTTCATAAAAATGAATCAGTCTTGGATCACCACCAGCTACCAAGCACCTGATGCTGATGTAACCGAATAATTTTTTTTGAAATCTCAGATCCCTTCAAAGACTGCCTATGCTGATGCTGAGTGACTATCCCTGAGTAATTATTCTCTTCCTCCTCAATGATCACGCTGATAGCTTGTAAGAACATTTTTGGTTCTGGGCGCCACCACCAGTGCCTAAGGCCCGATTTTTCAGCCCTTGTTTAACAGGGGCGTGTAATTACAATTTTTGATGCAATACTTTGCAGCAGGGCTCATTTCTGCGTTCCAACTAGAGTATCTGTGAGGGGTTGCAGTGTTGTGGCACCAGCACCAGTGCCTAAGGCCCAATTTTTCAGCCCCTGTTTAACAGGGGCGTGTAATTACAATTTTTGATGCAATACTTTGCAGCAGGGCTCGTTCCTGAGTTCCAACTAGAGTGTCTATGAGGGGTTGCAGTGTTGTGGCACCAGCACCAGTGCCTAAGGCCTAATTTTTCAGCCCCTGTTCAACAGGGGCATGTAATTACAATTCTTGATCTAATATTTCACAGCAGGGCCCCTTTCTGCACCCACTAAGAGCGAGTGACGACTTACAGTGTTGTGGCACCAGCACCACCACCAGCACCACCAAAGGCCCAATTTTTCTGCCCTTGTTCAACAGAGGCATGTAATTACAATTCTTGATCTAATATTTTACAGCAGGGCCCTGTGAGAGCTTACAGTGTTGTGGCCACAACAACACCTAAGGCCCAAATTTCTGCTGAGTATATAGGGCAGGCCCCTACTTTCAAACATCTAACTTACAAACGACTCCTACTTGCAAATGGAAGGAGACAACAGGAAGTGAGATGAAATCTACCCCTAGGAAGGGAAATTCTCTCCTGTAAGAGTTAATATGGGAAAAACATTTCTCCTTTCCACAGATGCTTTCCAATCCTTGTGCCACGAAAAACCCCAAATTTTCGAAAAACATTTGTCATTGGGACAAAAAGTGAGGTGAAATCTTCTGAAGAGGAGGACAGACAACAAAACAAATGTCACAGGGGTGATGGCTGGAGCTTAAAAATGTACCCGTTCAAAATTACAAACAGATTCTACTTAACAACAAACCTACAGTCCCTGTCTTGTTTGCACCGCCTGTATACTGCTGTTCACAGTATATAGTGCCTGTTGGCCCCACACCTTTCCTTATTTTAATTTGGGTGCGGGGTTCCCCTTAATATCCATACAAGACCCAAAGGGCCTGGTAATGGACTGGGGGGCACCCATGCCATTTATCTCACTGATTTTAATCCATATTGCCAGGACCCGACATTACATTAAACCCGCAAGCAGTTTTAAATTAGATTTTTTTCCTTTAAAAATTACATTTTGTGCAGGAACTGTTCTAAACATGGGAAACATGCGCCACTTTACAGGCATACTATAGACACCCCCCAGGTACGATATTTAAAGGAATATTTCACTTTTTTTTTTTTTTTACTTTAAGCATCATTAAAATCACTGCTCCCGAAAAAACGGCTGTTTTTAAAAGTTTTTTTTGCATTGATACATGTCCCCTGGGGCAGGACCCGGGTCCCCAAACCCTTTTTAGGACAATACCATGCAAATTAGCCTTTAAAATGAGCACTTTTGATTTTGAACGTTTGAGTCCCATAGACGTCAATGGGGTTCTAACGTTCGTGCAAATTTTCGGTCCGTTCGCAGGTTCTGGTGCGAACCGAACCGGGGGATGTTCAGCTCATCCCTAATAATGAGAGCATGCACAGCCAATACTACAAGATACACAAGAGGTGCAAATAAAGAGTATAAAAATTAGAGTGTAAGCCCTCAGTTATGGGTGAGTAAACATTGGCCAGTAGCAGAATAATGTGCCAGCCAGTTGATCCAAGTACAGAAACACAAGGCTATATTTTTCTATTAAAATGAGAGCTTCAGTCCACGGGTACAGGTGTATGAAAAGTTGACCCCCACTACCTCCTAGCTTGTTGCCTTTGCATCACACAAGCAGTCTGTCATTACAAGAAATTCTGGTATCACCACAGAACCCATCCATCTCCGTTAGCATGTACCAACAGAAATTCTGGCATCACCACGGAGCCCATCCATCTACCAGCACATACAAACAGAAATTCTGCTACCACTATGAAACCCACTTATCTCCCAGCATGAACCAACAGAAATTCTGGTACCACTAGAAAGCCAACACATCTCCCAGTGCATACAAACAGAAATTCTGGTACCACCACGGAGCCCACCTATCTCCCAGCGTGTACCAACAGAAATTCTGGTACCACCATGGAACCCACCCATCTCCCAGTGCATACCAACAGAAATTCTGCTACCACCACAGAGCTCACCCATGTCCCAGCACATACCAACAGATATTCTGGCACCACCATGGAACCCACCCATCTACCAGTGTGTACCAACAGAATTTCTGGTACCACTACGGAACCCGTCCATCTCCCAGTGTGTACAAACAGAAATTCTGGTGTCACCACAGAGCCCACGCATCTCCCAGTGCATACCAACAGAAAATCGGGTATCACCATGGAGCCCGCACATCTCCCAGCACATACCAACAGAAATTCTAGTACCACCATGGAACCCAAGGAAGGGTTTTTAAGGAAGGGCAAAAGGGGCAGCTTCCCTGGGCCCCATCATTGTTATGGGGCCCAAAGCAGCTTCCTCATACTTGCCAACTATCCCAGTTTAAATTCCCTTATCCCTTGAAGTTTTAGTCCTGTGCTCTGTCCCAATATCTCAGTGTAAATTTCTGTTGCTGCTGCCCAGCTCTGCGCTATTGCCATGTACAGATGACTCTCCTGCAGACCCCGTGTTTACATGTAAATAGCCGGAATTGATATGTAAATAGCGGCAGCATTAATGTGTAAACAGTCGTGGACCACAGCATTGATACGTAAATAGAGGCAGCATTCATATGTACATCATGTCCCCCTGGGGTCATATCTACCATCACTTCTGCTGAATGCTGCCCACTGGGGAGGTAAAGGAGCATGCTTGAAAGTTCTGCCTACAACTATAGTCATTAAGCCTAACATTAGCCTGTTCTGCAAGGGTAAGCAAATTGGAGCTGGAACCCTTCTTCAAAATAACATGGTGCCACAGCACCCTGAATTTTGGTGCATGTGAATACGCACATCTCAGACGATGCATGAGGGTGTCATTAACAATTACTGGCACTGCTGTGTATCTGCTAAAAGGCAGCATGTTTCTGTGGTGTAAGGAAAGCAATTTTGCATGTATTCCCAACACACACAAATGTGAATGCAGGTTAAATGTCTCAGTTACATTGGTGGTCAGCGTAAATCTTCTCATTACATTGGGGCTTGGTGTACAATTCTTTCATTCACACTAGTGGCCAGTGTGAAGGTCCCCCTTACATTGGTGGTCAGTGTAAATCCCTCTTTACATTGGTGGTAACTGTGAATGCTCCAATTACATTAGTGGTCAGTGTAATTCCCTATTATATTAGTGGCCAGTGTAGAAACGCCTCTTTATATTGGTAATCGTTAAAAAAATCCAAACTTGGGGGCGTGGTCTTGGCATGGAAGTGTGAGGACGTGTTCCTACTGAGCTCCCAGTCCGCGGCTCTCTGGCAGCCCTCCACGGTAGACATACCTAACATTATTCTCTCCAGCTAATTACCCGGGTGGTAGGGAAGGCTGACTGCTGCAAGAAAGGTCCCGCTGGTGAGATGGAGTGTTTCCTGGTCCTCGTACAGTCTGTGGCTTCTACCCCAGACACATCCAAGATGGCGCTGGCGGCTACCACGAGGACGACACTCAGGCTGTTGTGAGTACATCACACAGTGTGACACCTCAGCAGGGGTCTTTTACTGGGCAGCTCACTGAGCAGACTATTTGGGCATTCTTACAAAAACTCCCCCCAGAGAGGACTTTGAATCACTGGCCTCTTGTGTAGAAATGGCTCTCAGGGGGGAGCTGGCTGGGCTTAAGCAGTAAGTAGTAGATGTTACAACACGGGTCACATCGCTAGAATTTGAGGCAACTACCATCACTCAATCTGTAGCCAACATGCAGACAGCGCATGCTGAAATTACTAACCAAGTTACTCAGTTAACTCTACTTTTGGATGACTTAGAAAATCGCAACCACAGGCGTAACATCAGATTACGAGGGCTCCTGGAAGCTACTCAACAAGCAGACCTTAAAGCCACATTCTCCTCCATTTTCAACATGTATCTGGAGCGCCGCTCTGATACCAGCATTGCCATCGATAGGGTCCACAGGGCCCTGGGTCTCAGAAACGAAGATAGACCTAGAGATGTCCTTTGCTGCCTTCACAGCTACTACCTCAAAGAGGAAATTCTCCAACAGGCTTGGCGCAGAGGGCCGATAGAATTTGATGGGGCCCGCATCCTCCTGTTGCCAGATGTGTCAAGAAGGACTCTCCAGATGTGCCGCTGCATGAAGCCCCTTCTGGAGAGGTTCAGCGACATCGGTGTCACCTACAAATGGTGCCACCCCTTCCACATTACCACTCGGAAAGGTAATAGTTTTTACCCTTTACGACACCCGTCAGAGTTACCGGCTTTCTTTAATGCCCTAGAGATGGCTCCAGTTCCTCTTCCCAACTGGCTGGCGTTTACTCTACCAACAAACACCAATGCTACAACCCCTGCAACCAGCAGGCAACAGAGATCGCGCATAAATCATCGCTCCCAGCAAAGAGAGCAGCCACAGCCTCAAGACTGTGAAGCCTAACAATTTAAGATGTCGTCCATCTGTGATTTCCAGATACTTTCATGGTCCTTTGTCCCATAGGCTCACACTCAGTGAATCCAGTTTTGCGGGGCCATTGCCGGACACCAATTACCTGACCCGGATACGTTCACAAGTTCTTTGTATCTATTGCCACCCTTCCCACACCTTTCTCACTTCTACTCACCTGGATGGTCCCGACGCAAACACAATCACTTTGATCGACAGGTGACAATCAGACTGGACACTCTACAGGGGAAGCCTCCCCGTCTGGATGGTGGAGGACTCTTAGTTTTGTATTTCTAGTATTTTTAGTTTCTTATTTTTGTTCTCACCTCAATTTAGAGTCATCAGCATGCCCACTAACTTTGACGGCTATACTGGTTGGCGTCACGCCATCCTACTCTATGTAGGCAGTAAGAGCTCTTTGGCAGTCGGGAGGGCTGGGAAGGCTAACATGGGGCAAATTGGACTGAGGCTGCACCCAAGACTAGTTCAATGCTCAGATAAACTCTCCTGCTGGCATCATATGGGTTACATTCTAGCTCTCATAGGCTATACCAATGTAATGAAAAATAGTTATATATAGCATAAATGGGGAGATCACAAGGAGTGCTTTTCTGTTCTTAAATGTTGACATTTGGGGTTCCTGTTATGAAGTGTATGCACTCAACAAAAACTGTACATGTTTTTCCTCTCATGTAGTTACTCAAGAGTGTAATCAGGGGGTACGCCACTCCACTACCCCCCCCCTTTTTTTTCTTTAAAGAGGGGAGGGGAAGGGGAAAGAACACATTTTTGTTTTTTGCTTTTTCCTGGCTCAGTGCCAGGATAGGCACTCTGCTTAGCACTCTCTGGGAACTCTTCTCCCCCGATAGTTGGTTATAGATGTGAATTACTTATATTTGCAGGTCAAGTTGACGTGAGTTACCTTCTGCCTGGGGATGGGTTTCTTGAGACCACTCCCATGACAGACTTCCTGGGATCTGGAATACATCTGCCCTATGAACATTTGGGGATCATTGTCTTGTATTCATCTCCAGACCTTGGCCATCCCTGCTTGGCGACGATTGATCGCCCTGGCCTGGACATCTCCTTGGTTTTTGGTTCTGGTCCTGGACGGACCTTTTTTTTTTATAGCTATGGTTAAATTATTAGTCTAAGCTGTTTGATAGTTATTTCCTTGTTGGAACTCTAGGTGTTATGCCTTGTTAAACAAAAGTTTCTCCCCCTGCTATTCTCTCCTTAATCATACCAAGAGGATCACATAACAGGGCTGATCTCTTTTAGGTTGGCATATGATTTGGGGCATCGCGGGAGTTGCCTGTTACAGGGAGCCCATCCCCTGAAGTGCCTTACCTCTTCCCCCAATAGGCCGTAGCTGCCCAAGTCGGCAGTTGATCTCCACGTGGAGTCTTAACACCTTCCCTTGTTCTCCATTTCCTTGCTCTTCTTTCCTTATTACATCTCCCCTGCGCTTATTTTTCTTTATATCTGACCTATCTCTTTCCACTGCCTCTACCCTTCTATATATCTGTTATCTTCACCTACCCTAACCCCCCCCTTTTTTTTCCCCCTATCCTCTTCCCTGCATTCCTACACACCCAAAAAGGTTGTCCGCTGGGACCGGTTTCTTCAGGATGACATTAAAACTGCTGTCCTGGAATGTTTAGAGCCTTAACACCCATGAAAAATGGTCCAGTTGCCTCTCGGATCTGTGGAGACAACGCCCCCAAATTGTATTTCTTCAGCAGACTCATTTTCGAGCAGACAGAATCCCGAAAATGCACAATAAGCACTTCCCAATGGCCTATCATAATGTGTCTCCCTCATCCAAATCAAAGGGGACCAGTATCCTCCTGTCCCCCCTGGCAAATGTTTATCTACCAAACACAAACCAACTTGCAGTGCTTGATTCGTGTCTCTCCTCCTTGGACTCCTTTTCTGAGGGTACTCTCATACTAGGTGAAGACTTCAATCTTACTCTCGACCCATATAAAGATTCATCAATGGGCTCTTCGGCCCTCTCTCAAAAATCCAGAACTAGACTTAAAGAACTTCTACATTCCTATCAATTGGTTGATATATGGCGTATTCTCCACCCGCAAGAAAAAGATTACACCTTTTTTTCCCCACCCCATGGATCATATTCCAGGATAGACTTTTTCCTTTTCTCCCATGCCACTAGTTTCCAGTGCCCACATCGGCAATATTGCACTGTCAGACCACGCCCCGATCTCATTGGACTTAGCTTTACAACACTGGATGCCTAGGTCCGCCACCTGGCGTCTTAATGAAACCCTTCTACAGGACCATGACATTAAAACAGATAACTTGAGGGAGCTACAACTCTTCTTTGAGACCAATCAAGACTCAGTATTTAGCCCTCTCTTCCTTTGGGAGGCACACAAGTGTTATATACGAGGAGTTCTCATTAAACATGGCCACAGAGTTAAACAAGATAAGGCGAAAACATTATCCAGTTTATTATCCAAACCTCATGAACTTGAAAAACAGCATAAATCTCACCCTGATCAGCTTGCAGAAGGAGAGCTTAAAGCGGGGTTCCACCCAAATTTTGAACAATAACTGTATGTATTCTCTTCCTTGCCTAGATGCTAACATGCCTTTTAAAAAAATTTAAATCGCAGTAATTATCTTTTATTTTTCTATTCTTCTTTGCACTTCCTGGTTCTCCTCCCATGGGAGTAGGCATGTTTCTAGCCTCTCCCAGACTCCGCACAGTCTCCTGAGAGCTAGTCTCAGGCTTCCCAGGATGCCACTGAGCATGTGCGGGAACGAGCGGTGAATGCTGGTATCACAGCATTCAACGCATCCAGGAAATAAATGCTTGTGGGCTTCAAATGCCCACAATGAAGATGGAAACCGCCTGCTGTGAATAATATAAGTTATTCTTTCCGACGAAATCTGACACAGGCGGACATATTACACACAATATGTGAGTACGTAATGCTGAGAAGAAAAGTTTGTGAATGAACTCAAAAAAAAAAAACGATAGATAGGTGGACCCCCGCTTTAATCGGCTTCGGGAGCATATCAGAGACCTCTCGTTATTCCAGGCCAAAATTAGGCTTTTGAAGGCACGTAGAACATTCTACGAATTTGGAGACAAGTGTAGTAGGTCAGTGGCGAACACTATACAAGCCCGACCCAAATCATCCGACATTGCAGCTGTATCCACTCCTTCAGGTACATTCATTCATTCATCCCTGGAGAAAGCGGAGACATTCCATGATTTTTACGCTTCTCTTTATAACTTACCCTCATCCCCCGCGGCGGCTTGTACCCTGAAGAAGTCTGCAGGCTTATCTCCAGGCTGCAAAGCTACCTTCACTCACTGACAAGGAGGTTGAGCTGCTATCGGCACCCATCTCTGCAGAGGAATTTGCGGATGCAATAGCTGGATCACCAGCACGAAAAGCACCAGGGCCAGATGGTTTTACAACCCCATACTACAAATTTTCGGGTGCAATTGGCATCCCACTTTTCCAAGGCTTTTAATGCCATCTTAGAGGGCCACGCCATGCCTCCAGATCTCCTCAGGGCAAGTATCTCGGTCATCCCAAAGCCAGGCAAAAACTCACTCCTCTGCGCCAACTATAGGCCCACCTCCCTTCTTAACTGCGACCTAAAATTGATCACAAAAATGTTGGCAGAGAGAATGGGTTCTATTCTCAAGTGTATCATCCCCATTGATCAGGTCAGTTTTATCCGCAACAGAGAGGCATGAGACAACACGAAATGAACTATTAATGTTATAGCAAGAGCCAAGCATCTTAATACACCATTCATTCTCCTTTCTACCGACGCTGAAAAGGCCTTTGATAGGGTGAACTGGACCTTCCTCCAGGCCACCTAAGGACACATTGGGATGCCGAGCTCGGTCCTTTCTTGGATTTCTGCCCTGTAATCGATGCCTACAGCCACGGTCAAAGTGAACGGAGTAGCCTCTAGAGCAGGGATCTGCAATTAGCGGACCTCCAGCTGTTGCAAAACTACAAGTCCCATCATGCCTCTGGGTGTCATGCTTGTGGCTGTCAGAGTCTTGCAATGCCTCATGGGATTTGTAGTTCTGCAACAGCTGGAGGTCCGCTAATTGCATATCCCAGCTCTAGAGCCTTTGTGATTGGTAATGGAACGAGACAGGGTTGTCTCCTCTCTCCACTCCTATTCATTTTATCATTGGAACATCTGTTGCAGCACATTCGGAATAACCCAGACATTGGTGGTCTTGAAACTAGTACGCACCATCACAAAGTCGCGGCTTATGCGGATGACTTGTTCTATTTCAGACCCGCTCATATCCTTACCAGTTCCCTTATCTGAAATCCGTACGTATGGAGAATTGTTGGACTTTAAAGTAAATCTACAAAAATCAGAGGCCCTCAACGTTAACCTCCCGCCTCAGTCTATTTCTCATCTCAGTAGTAACTTTCCTTTTCGATGGGCCCCCCAAGCCATCCACTACCTGGGAGGCCTAAACTTCACATTTTCAGAAGATCAAAAGAACCGAAGGTAGTCAGACAGAGGCATAGCCTGATGAGGAAGTAAATAACAAATATGAGAAATAGGAACATCACAATGTAAGCTCCTAGTTTCTGTAACCATGTTGCTATGCCATATAAAAAGTCACCAAAACCTCCTAAACCCTGAAAGGGGTTCCATCCATCTTTAGCAATATTTCTGGCCTTATTCTGTAGTTCTCTTATCTTAGTAAGATGCCCTTTAACCAGTTACCAACCGGCCCAGAGCCAAATGACGGCTGCGGGGCGGTTGGATAACTCTGGGAGGGCGTACAGTGACATCCTCCCAGAATCCTGCTCTCACGCGCCCCCTGGGGCGCGCACCCGAGAACATCCAGCCATTTACCATGTGTCAAATGACGTAGCGATCACATGTATACAAACCGGCGTCATGTCATGACGCCGGTTCCTCTCTCCCCTCTGTGTACCGATCGGTACAGTGTGAGAGGAGAGGGGGAGGGATCGGATGGCAGCAGCCCTGTGGGCTGGATCTGTAGTGCCCACAGCGCTGCTCTGTGACAATTGCAGTCACATCCAGCCATCCATCCATCCATGCTCAGCAATACCCTGCAATACTCTGCCAATACCCTGCAATACTCTGCAATAGGGATGAGCCGAACACCCCCTGTTCGGTTCGCACCAGAACTTGCGAACAGGCGAAAAATTCTATGGGACACGAACATGAATAATCAAAAGTGCTCATTTTAAAGGCTTATATGCAAGTTATTGTCATAAAAACCTGGGGACCTGGGTCCTGCCCCAGGGGACATGGATCAATGCAAAAAAAAGTTTTAAAAACGGCCGTTTTTTTGGGAGCAGTGATTTTAATAATGCTTAAAGTCAAACAATAAAAGTGTAATATTCCTTTACATTTCGTACCTGGGGGGTGTCTATAGTATGCATGCAAAATTACATTTCAAAGGAAAAAAATTCATTTAAAACTACTCGCGGACCAGAAGAACCAAAAGAAGAAGAAGATGGAGGAAAAAACCGAAGGAAGATAGAAGATAGAAGAAAGAAGATAGAAGAAAGAAGAAGCATTTAAATAAATTGTGAAAAACTGTCTCTTGTCATTTTTAACATTTTTGACACTTTTTTTGTGAAATGGTAGGGTACCCCCTTACCATTTCACACAGGGGGGAGGGCCAGGATCTGGGGGTCCCCTTGTTAAAGGGGGCTTCCAGATTCCGATAAGCCCCCCGCTCGCAGACCCCCACAACCACCGGGCAAGGGTTGTGGGAATGAGGCCCTTGTCCCCATCAACATGGGGACAAGGTGTTTTGGGGGGCTACCCCAAAGCACCCTCCCAATGTTGAGGGCATGTGGCCTGGTATGGTTCAGGAGGGGGGGCGCTCTCTCGTCCCCCCCTCTTTTCCTGTGGCCTGCCAGGTTGCCTGCTCGGATAAGGGTCTGGTATGGATTTTTGGGGACCCCCACGTCATTTTTTTTAAAATTTTGCTTCGGGGTTCCCCTGTGGGGAATTCCCAGGCCATTTTTATCAATGAACTTTTATGTGTATTGTCGGACCGGCAATTCATTAATAGCCGCGAGTTGTTTTAAATTACTTTTTTTTCATTTGAAATGTCATTTTGCTGTCAGACTGTTCTAAACATGGGAAACATGCGCCCCTTTACAGGCATACTATAGACACCCCCCAGGTACAAAATTTAAAGGGATATTACACTTTTATTGTTTCACTTTAAGCATTATTAAAATCACTGCTCCCAAAAAAACGCCCATTTTTAAAACTTTTTTTGCATTGATCCATGTCCCCTGGGGCAGGACCCAGGTCCCCAAACACTTTTTATGACAATAACTTGCATATAAGCCTTTAAAATTAGCACTTTTGATTTCTCCCATAGACTTTTAAAGGGTGTTCCACGGCTTTCGAATTTGCCGCGAACACCCCAAATTGTTCGCTGTTCGGCGAACTGGCGAACAGACGATGTTCGAGTCGAACAAGAGTTTGACTCGAACTTGAAGCTCATCCCTACTGTGCAATACTCTGCAATACCCTGCAATACCCCACAATACCCTGCAATACTCTGCAATACCCTGCAATATCCCACAATACCTTGCAATACCCTGCAATACTCTGCAATACCCTGCAATACTCTGCAATACCCCGCAATACCCTGCAATACTCTGCAATACCCTGCAATACTCTGCAATACCCCGCAATACCCTGCAATACTCTGCAATACCCCGCAATACCCTGCAATACTCTGCAATACCCCGCAATACCCTGTAATACTCGCCAATACCCTGCAATACTCTGCAATACCCCGGAATACCCTGCAATACCCTGCAATACCCCGCAATAATCTGCAATACCCTGCAATACTCTGCCATAGCCAGCCATACTCTACAATACCCAGCCATACTCTGCAATACTCGGTGATACACAGCCATACTCTGCCATACCCAGCCATACCCAGCCATACTCTGCCATACCCAGCCATACCCAGCCATACTCAGCCATGCTCAGCCATTCTCAGCCATACTCAGCCATGCTCGGCCGTACTCGGCCTCTGTATGTGGCCAGGCTGTGGAAGTCTCACACATGTGGTATCTCCGGTCTCCGGAGGAATAGGAGAATCTATTTTGGGGTGTCATTTTTGGTATTTACATTTTATGTGTTAGAAATATTGTATAAATGGACAACTTTGTGTTAAAAAAAAAATGTGTTTTAACCACTTCCCGCCCGCCGGCCGTCATACGACGTCCTTGACTTTGTGCGGGGATATCTGAATGATGGGTGCAGCTACAGGCATCATTCAGATATCATTTTTTTCAGCCTGCGATTCCCTACACCATAAGAATGATCATAGTGACTGTTCCACTGCTTGATCATTCTTACAGGAGGCGAGAGGGGACGTCCCCCCCCTCCGCCCTCAGGTGATTCTACTGACTCACCGCTACGATCAAAGTCAGGATAGTTTTTTTTTTTTTCAGGCTTCCCAGCCTAGAGATGAGATGTGGGGTCTTATTGATGCAATATCTCACTGTAAAGAGGACCTGTCATGTCATTCCTATTACAAGGGATGTTTACATTCCTTGTAATAGAAATAAAAGTGATCAAAAAATGTATTTTTTGGAAAAAAGCATCAAACTAAAATAAAGTAAAATGAACAATAAAAAAAAAAAAAAATTCCCCCGTGTCCCCGTGTGCTCGCATGCACAAGCAAACGCATACATAAGTCCCGCCCACATATGAAAATGGTGTTCAAACCACACGTGAGGTATCGCTGCGATTGGTAGAGCGAGAGCAATAATTTTGGCCCTAGACCTCCTCTGTAACTCAAAACATGTAACCAGTAAAAAATTTTAAAGCGTCACCTATGGGGATATTTAAGTAGCGAAGTTTGGCGCCATTCCACGAGCGTGTGCAATTTTGAAGGGTGACATGTTAGGTATCTATTTACTTGGCATAACTTCATCTTTCACATTATGCATAAACATTGGGCTAACTTTACTGTTTTGTTTTTTTTAAGCACAAAACTGTTTTTTTTCCAGAAAAACGCGTTTGAAAAATTGCTGCGCAAATACACTGTGAGATAAAAAGTTGCAACGACCGCCATTGTATTCTCTAGGGTCTTTGCTAAAAAACATATATAATGTTTTGGGGTTCTATGTAATTTTCTAGAAAATAAATGATGATCTTTACATGTAGGATAGAAATTTCAGAATTGGCCTGGGTGCTCCAGAACGCCTGAAGGTGCTCCATGCATGTTGGGCCTCTGTATGTAGCCACGCTGAGTAAAAGCCTCACACATGTGGTATCGCCATACTCAGGAGTAATAGCAGAATGTGTTTTGGGGTGTAATTTGTGATATGCATATGCTGTGTGTGAGAAATAACCTGCTAATATGACAATTTTGTGAAAAAATAAAAATAAAAAATAAAATCTTGATTTTGCAAAGAATTGTGGGAAAAAATTACAATTTCAAAAAACTCATCATGCATTTTTCTAAATACCTTGGAATGTCTTCTTTTTAAAAGGGGGTCATTTGGGGGGTATTTGTACTTTTCTGGCATGTTAGGGTCTCAAGAAATTAGATAGGCCGTCAGTACTTCAGGTGTGATCAATTTTCAGATATTGGCACCATAGCTTGTGGACTTTATAGCTTTCACAAAGACCAAATAAAATACAACGATTTGGGTTATTTTTACCAGATATATAGCGGTATAAATTTTGGCCAAAATATATGAAGAAAAATTACTAATTTGCAAAATTTTATAACAGAAATTAAGAAAAATGCATTTTTTACAGAATTTTCGGTCTTTTTTCTTTTATAGCGCAAAAAATAAAGAACCCATCGGTGATTAAATACCACCAAAAGAAATCTCTATTTGTGTGAAAAAAAGGACAAAAATTTCATATAGGTACAGTGTTGCATGACTGAATAATTGTCATTCAAAATGTGAGAGCATCGAAAGCTGAAAATTGGTCTGGTTATTGAGGGGGTTTAAGTGCCCAGTGGTCAAGCGGTTAATAATGTCCTCATTATCAGAAATGTATATACAACAGCCAGTGCGAAATTCCTTACACATCCTACCTTGAGCTGCAGTGAGATAATTTAGAGTTAATCTGTGCTCTAATACTACTTTTTAAGATGAGCCATTTCTTCATTTAATAAACCTATATCAGTGGTAGTAAGGTTAATAATCTCATCTACAATTCTAGTGTAATTATTTATTCTTTTCATTGCTTCAATTCCCCATCCTGTCCAGGAAGGGAACCATGACCATGCCATGTCACCTTCAGTGAACAGCTCTCTTTTGAACACTAAAGGGTATTCTGGACTTTGATTTGGTCGCACTGTATCTTTGTGAACAGCCAAAGCAGGTGATAACTTCCCAATATAACATGTACCTGTAACATTAGTAGGAAGCCAGGAGTAAGCTTTATTTCCACACATATAATATAACCCTCTACGTATGGATGGTATTCCTGCTCCTAAAAAACTGGAAGCAATAACATGGAATCCCAGGTAACCGATATTTTCACATATTGGGAACTGTGAGCAATTTGTACTATAAAGGGTTCTATTTAGTTCTGGATCTGGGATGTAATAATATTGGCCATAGTTTGGCTTAGGAGAATGATTTTGGGGAACATGGACAGGCCTCCCTGCATTGTACAGAGCACAAGTGAGACATGAAGCACAAAACCTGGCTGCAAATGCACTAAATCTAGGTGTTATCCAATAGCAGTCAGTAAGTGCCACCATCGCGCCCTTAGCAAGTTGACTGAAGCCATGTGCCAGTTGTTCTAAAACTGGGTACAAACTCCTGAGTAGACACCACCTGTTGTCAGCGCTCCACAGACTCTGCTGATTTTTCAAATCTACTGGCAGACACATGTCTGGTGTTTACTTGATTCATGATTTCCTGTACTGCATGTGGCACATACAGGATCAGAGCAGAATCTAGTACAATCTCCGTTACATTGTCTAGCAGCAAAATGCAGGCTGCTATGGCTCGCATACAACTGGGGGAGCCTTTGATGACAGGGTCTAATGAGGCTGATACATACATCACAGGGCTCTGTCTCCATGTAACTGGGTGAGTACACCTGCAGCAAATCCATTGACTTCATGACAGAACAACGATAAAGTCTTAGTATAGTCAGGAAGTCCAATGGCGGGAGCTTCAGACAAAATTTGAATAAGCTCCTTCATCTGCAATTCATTGTCCCATGTGAGTTTAAAAGGGTTTCTAGTGGTAGCCTCATATAGAGGAGCCATAAGTTCTGATGCATTTGGAATCCAGTCCCTACAATATCCCACTAACCCCAGGAAGGCACGTAGTTGCCGTACATTTCTTGGCTTTTCAAAGTTTTGTAGAGTTTTAACTGGATCTGGGGTTATGTGGGATTCTCCGCTCAAAGAGGGGTTTAAACCAGAGTGCTTGTATCTCATTACCTCCAGGAATAGAAGAGCCCCAGGTGCTGGCTAAATGCTGATGCAAGTAGAAGAAAACAAGAAGACCTGGACAGCCACACACCGGAATTGATTTTTATTTCATTCATTTTTTCACTTTTTTTTATTACATCTCCAAATTGTTGTTTTTATACCTACTTGCTATGGGGATTTCCATTTTAGATTTACTAACCAGCAGCAGGTGCGGAGATCTCATACGGCTGCTTCTCAGCTGTTCTGTATTTTCTCATCATTGCATGGTCACATGTTCTAATATTTTTAGTATATATATATGATTTTTCATTCCCATTTTAGCTAGCTATGAGTAAACACTTGGTGTAAGTGAGAAACGTGTCAGAATGTGTTTTGTGTACCCCATGATCCTGTATTTGTCAGTTGTGTTTTGTGTACCCCATGATCCTGTATTTTGAATAAAGGATGGATTTATCCATTCTGGTGTGCAGCTGTCCAGGTCTTCTTGTTTTCTTCTACTTCTATCTGGGGTTAGGTGACGGATTCCATGTGAAATGCAGTGACCCAGGAAGATCACTTTCTCTTGGCAGTATTTTAGCTTCTCTTTGCTAACTTTGTTGTTACTGTTATAGAGTAACATGAGAAGGCTAACTGTTTATCTGCTACAAATGTCCTTTGTATCAGAACAAATAAGCAAATCATCTATGTACTGAAGCAAAACTGTGTTTGGGTGTGAGGGGGACCATTGGTCCAATACTTGCTTTAACGCAGTATTATATTCAGAGGGGCTACTCACACAGCCTTGGGGCAATCTTGTCCATGCTAACTTTTGGGCATCATGGGTAAATGAAAAAATGTGCCAGCAATCTGGGTGCAGGGGCACCGAAAAGAAAGCATTGCAAGATCAATCACTGTAAAGCAGGTGCTGGAGGCAGGTATTCCACTTAGTAAAGTGTGGGGGTTGGGCACGATCGGGGTATCTGCCTCAATTATATTGTTAATGGCTCTCAAATCATGCACCTGCCCACCCTTCTTGTCTGGCTTCTTTGCAATTGGGAACAGCGATGTATTGACTTGGGACTTAATTGGTACAACAACCTGTGCTGCTTTCAGTTGAGTGATTTGATCCTTTATCCCCTCAGTCTGAGCAATACTCAGTGGGTACTGTTTAATCCGTGGGAGATGGGCTCCTGGTTCAATTTTTATCATGACTGGGGTGCAATCCAGCAGACCTACATCATATTTGCTGGTGGCCCATAATTCAGCGAGAATCACTTTAAATTCTGGTGGAAATGGCGGAGTGGAGTCTTGGATTAAAAATACTCCTGTTAGACATCAAAGAAATTCTGGACAGCCGTACTCCAAAAATATTTGCCATTATTCAATAAGGTGTCATCCAAAATACAGGTTTCATCCAAAATACAGGTCACAGCAAAATGGAACAAAGCTTACGCGTTTTGCACTACAAGGAGTGCTTAGTCATAGCTATGACTAAGCACTTCTTGTAGTGCGAAACGCGCAAGCTTTGTTCCATTTTGCTGTGACCTGTATTTTGGATGACACCTTATTGAATAATGGCAAATATTTTTGTAGAACGGCTGTCCAGAATTTCTTTGATGTCTAACTGCCATAGCATTGCCAGCACCTGGACTTCTAGAGTCAAGGAGATGCATTTTACCTTGATCTGACCCACCTGGAGCAGTGATACTCCACAGGCAGAAATTAAAAAACGTCTCCTGATAGACTACCGACCACTTGGACTCCTGTAGGAGTGTAGTCTATGTTTGGTAAAATGTGGTTCAAAATGTCAGCTCCCAAAAGATTGGTAGGAACTGTGCCTGAAACTAGCACTTTAGTGACAATTTCTGTTTGCTGTCCTAGCCTGAGTTTAAGTGGCTTGGACTCAATCAAATCAGTAGAGGTCCCGGTTAGGCCAACACCAAAGATAACATTTGTAGATAATAATCCTGGAGGTAAGTCCTCTATATTAAAAACACTTTGGCTTGCACCAGTATCGATTAAACAGGTTCATTCTGTTTCTCCTCCAGGCTAGGGGAGTTCTTGTAAAAATACTTTTACTCTGGCCTCAGGACCATTGTCTCCCCTATTTAACATGATTGATACTCGCATGCCATTTTCCTATGCCTGATCCACTGCTTTTGGCAGAGAACTGGGATCAGCATGAGGGGCCTCTAAGCTCTTTTCCAGTCTACGGTCAGGAAGATGTCAGAATTTGGCTATGTGTCCTTCCCCATTACAATTGTAGCATATAATTGGTCCCCGATTGCCATGATTTCTGAAATTGCCTTTGCCTCTTGCTCTTCCTCACTGCTTCCCCATGTACATAACTTTGGGTTTGCTGTCTTTTTGGTTAAGCCTGTTTCCTATGGATAACAGGATAGGAAGGGGGTCTCGAATAGACATATTGCCTGACTCAGGCCTTGTTGTGAACAACTTTTCTTTCAACTGGGGTATTAAACCATCAAGAAACCTTTGTTTCACCAGTTGTGTAGATGGACTTGCAGTTTCTCCCGCCTTCTCTTCCTCTATTTTAAGGCCTGCTTCCTAAGCCCTATTGCTTAACTGCCTCCAATAAGCCTCTGCGGCTTCCTCTTTCCCTTGCTTAGCATTCATAAATTCAGTATGTCTGGTTTGTCCATATATTTGGGGCAATTTTTCCTTTAATTTCTCACAAACCTCCCTTCCACTAACCATCTTACCTGGATTTTTGACGTGTACACCACATTCTTTAAGTATATAGCCAGACATGTTGCTTCCCACTGCTTTAACAAGAAGCTGATGAATGTCAGTAGCAGAAGCCTCATATGCTTCCTGTGCAGCGCTAAGTTTGTTTGCAAACCCAATTGGATTCTTTCTAGGATCGCCCAATCCCTCTAAAATGGCTCTCATTTCTTGGGGACCAAAAGGTACATGCCATTTAATTTAAGACTTACTGTCAACAGCATTACCTTCAAAAACTAATTGGCTTCTGACAGGATAAACTGCAACAGATTGCTCTGTGCCAGGGGCAGAAGGGGTGGTGTCTCCCTTCCTTCTCTCTTCATCTTGCTGCCACAATTTGGAAATTATGGTTTGCTCCAGCAGCTCAGACTCTATCTCTCTTTCTCTGGCCAAAGCCTTAAGTTCAGAGAGATCTAGTTTTGCATATGTGCCTTTTGATTTATGCCAATCATCTGTTTCTAGGATACGAGCCAAAACCCTCTTTGTAGGTTGATATGGGGCTGTTAAACCTCTGCTCTCTACTATATTGTCCAGCTCATCTTTTGTGTTGTTCCATGTAGTCTAATTCTTTTGCTTTTGTGCGTGGACCCCTTAAAGCCAAACTGGCAGCCACATAAGGTGGGGGGTCCTCCTCTACAGGGTATTCTGGCCAAACGTAATAAATTTAAGCAGTACTTTTATTAAACATCTCCGTCAAGCCAATTTGATTTTCTATTTTAGCTTCTGTCTCCCATGTGCAAGCTATTCTCCACATTCCTTCACTGTACAGTAGTGGGCCATAATCGTGCAGAAAAGTTTGCCATACTTGTAAATCAAAAGTCCCTTCATATTTTAAAGGTTTAGCTGTTCCCTTTGTCCATTCTACCCATTTATCTAGGGGCTCAGTATAGGCGGAACCGTACCTTCGGTTCATATATTCTCTAGTGCTCATCTTGCACTGGGCATTTTCTAAAGGCCTCTCACCCTTCATTCCCTTAATTAATTTAATGCCCATAATGACTGGCCAGTCTTCTCTCTTCTCTACTTGTGCCTATACCCTCTTGCCTCTAAAAGAAATAGTACAGCAAATCTGCAGATTTACAAGAATAGTCTCCACTTATCTACGTGGATAGAAGGGGTTTATGACAATAGACAAAACACTCATTAAGAGACCCTCCTCATCTCTTCTCTTCCCTGTGAGTTTTATCTGACCCTACCATGCGCCTCTGACCCAGGTTACCCACAAGGAGTCAACGCAGGGAACTGCAGAGGATTTTCCCTATCCACACACAGTCTAACCCATGAAAGGGAACACAAACACATTCACACACACACACGTTACCCAACCAGAGAGGTCGGAGAGTGGTCTGGTTTCCTTGAGAACCGACAGATAGGATACATAGGAAAGGCAGAAATATAGCAAGCTTAAGGACAGCTTACCTAGCCGGCATTTAGAGGTCTGGGTTCCCGATGATCCTGATCAAAGCGCGGTTCCTTCTGAAGTAGGGATGAGCTTAGAGTTCCAGTCGAACTCATGTTTGACTCGAACATCGGCTGTTCGCAAGTTCGCCGAACAGCGAACATTTTGGGGTGATCGCGGCAAATTCGAATGCCGCGGAACACCCTTTAAAAACCTATGGGAGAAATCAAAAGTGCTAATTTTAAAGGCTTATATGCAAGTTATTGTCATAAAAAGTGTTTGAGGACCTGGGTCCTGCCCCAGGGGACATGGATCAATGCAAAAAAAAGTTTTAAAAACGGCCATTTTTTCAGGAGCAGTGATTTTAATAATGCTTAAAGTGAAACAATAAAAGTGTAATATTCCTTTAAATTTCGTAGCTGGGGGGTGTCTATAGTATGCCTGTAAAGGAGCACATGTTTCCCGTGTTTAGAACAGTCTGACAGCAAAATCAAACATTTCAAATGAAAAAAAGTCATTTAAAACTACTCGCGGCTATTGCATTGCCGGCCCGACAATACACATAGAAGTTCATTGATAAAAACGGCATGGGAATTGCCCACAGGGGAACCCCAAACCAAAATTAAAAAAAAAAAATGAAGTGGGGGTCCCCCTAAATTCCATACCAGGCCCTTCAGGTTTGGTATGGATATTAAGGGGAACCCCAGCCAAAATTTAAAAAAAAAATGACGTGGGGGTCCCCCTAAATTCCATACCAGACCCTTCAGGTCTGGTATGGATATTAAGGGGAATCCCACGCCACAATTAAAAAAAAAAACGGCGTGGGGTCCCCCCAAAAATCCACACCAGACCCTTATCCGAGCACGCAATCTGGCAGGCCGCAGGAAAAGAGGGGGAACGAGAGAGGGCCCCCCTCCTGAATGGTACCAGGCCACATGCCCTCAACATTGGGGGGGTGCTTTGGAGTAGCCCCCCAAAACACCTTGTCCCCATGTTGATGAGGACAAGGGCCTCATCCCCACAACCCTGGCCGGTGGTTGTGGGGGTCTGCGGGCAGGGGGCTTATCGGAATCTGGAAGCCCCCTTTAACAAGGGGACCCCCAGATCCCGGCCCTCCCCCCTGTGTGAAATGGTAAGGGGGTACAAAAGTACCCCTACCATTTCACTAAAAAACTGTCAAAAATGTTAAAAATGACAAGAGACAGTTTTTGACAATTCCTTTATTTAAATGCTTCTTCTTTCTTCTATCTTCCTTCATCTTCTTCTTCTTCTGGTTCTTCTGGTTCTTCCTCCGGTGTTCTCATCCAGCATCTCCTCCGCGGCGTCTTCTTCCCTTCTTCTCCTCGGGCTGCTCCGCATCCATGTTATTACATGTTATTTTATACATAGATAAGAAAGGGGTGGTGTGAGATGTTATTAAAAACTAACAAATAGAAATATGTTATTAAAAGCTAGCAAATAGAACAACTGCAAAAGTAAAACCTTGAGAGGGGAGGGGGGAGGGGGGAGTAGAGAGCTTCTAGTAGATGTGTCTGTGTGTTAGGTGAAGGTTACAGAACACATTTCAACAGTGAGGACAAAATGGAGTCTCTTGTGCGTAAATGAACAGTACAGTGAATGTCAATGTCAATGGGTCATAATAAAATAAAGAGGAAGGCAACGCTGGAGAAACTGGTGAAATTGGTGAAGCCTTTGTACCCCAGGGCACACATCAACTATTTTACAGCCAAAATTGGTAGCCTGAGGAGTCCATATAATAGTGAGCACAATCTGACCCCGGACTACAAGAGATCAGGAACAGCAGCAGATGACATATATATCCCCAGGCTGTGGTCATACAACAGCCTGCATCTTTTGTCAGACCAGACTGAACCCAGGCCATCACACTCTTGTCTTCCTTCCACTCTTCCTTCCAGGCTATGGTTTTGGAGTTGTGGCAGGTGGTGGAGGTGGAGGAGGATGGTAGAACTCACACAGGTGGGTTTTGGTTGTGAGTTGGCCCCTCAATCCCTTATTTAGCATCAGATACATAATTTCCTCACAGATGAGGCGTTGGCCCTCCTCCATTTCCTGCATTTTGCATGCAGCCATGGTGGCAGTGGTGGGTGGTTCTGAGGGCAGCATTAGCCTCCCGAATCAGCCCAAGCGCTACCTCCTCCATGTTACTCCTCTTCCTGGGTCTTTTGGTTGGAAGGCGGAGTGGAGGGACCTGGTATTTGGTCAGGCTACTGGGCCAGGCCACCTCCTGGCTGCCACTTCCCCCTGCTACCTCCTGGCTGCCACTTTCTCCCATCACCTCCTGGCTGCTACATTCCACAGTCTCCTCCTGGCTGCCACATTCCACGCCCTCCTAATGATTGAGGCTTTCCTGTGTATGAAAAATTGACATAGTTTTATTTTTTTTGGCCACTACTGTCTATTGATATGTAAAACACTTTATTAGATCAGCAATTAGTGATCAATAATAACATCTAGTTAACATCATTTATTTTACGACAACAAATATAGAACAATGCTATACCTGGCTCAAGTTGGGCTTCTCCACTTCTTCCTGGCTGGAAGGCCCAGGTTGGATGTTGGAAGTCTCAGCTGGGGTGGAAGGAAGCATGGAAGGAAGAGTAGAAGGAAGAGTAGAGAGTATTGGCCTGAATTCGGACTGGTCTGACAGAAAACTCAGTCTGTCATAGTACCACAGCCTTTTGTTTATGATTATAATACAGATGTTTCACCTACCACAGACAGGGCAGCTCCCTGTACTTGTCCATGAATAGGGGGAGGAAGTTGTGATCATTGAAGCCATCCATTTTCTCTGCAAGACACAACACAAGACAAACCCTAATGTCAAGCTAAACTCTCCCAATCTTGTCCCAATATAGGCCTCAATCTAGAAGCAGTATAGGCCACTGATGCACCAAGTTAAAATTGTACCTTTGTTATCACGATCAGCGCTTCCGCTACTCCTTCCTCCACTCACGTACGATGCACGCGTGTTACGCTTTATATACACTGCGCATGCGTGAAACTTCGCCCACCCCTGACGTTCTTTCTAGTCATTTCCCCGCCCCTTGTCTCTCGGCTCAGTGGGAAAGCACATGGCGGAGAAAGAGCAAGTGCATGCGGACAGCAGCAGCAACGATGAAAGGCCGGAGCCATGAACGTCCCAATCCTGGAGGAGATTTAAGCCTCAAATATGTCCTTTATAGAGATGGTGGAGATGGTGGACATCTTGAAGAGGGTCTACTATGATGGGAAGCATGGACCTTACCCAAAGGCCAAGATCATGACTAAAGTTGTGAAAAGTCTGTACAGGAATTTTGGGGTAAGACAATCCAAGGTTCAATTGAGGAAACACTGGTCAGACCTGAAACTGAGGGAGCATGATCAGTACAGAAAGATCAAGAGAGTTCTTCAAAAAAGTATGTAGTTGTGTGTTGGTGTGTTCCTATTATTTGTATTACTTGCATGCTGCTCCATGTGCTTTTCTTTACTGTTGTACAGTTTAAAATGGCAACTTTCAGGTTCGTGGGCACAGTAATCGTTCGTAGTAAACATCGTTCATTCGCCCACTAATAAGATGTTTTTGGCAGATCCAGGTTAACTACATTTGTTCAGGCCTATTTGTATTAAAAGAAGTTTAGGACATTGTTGTCTAGATGGGTTTGTAACTAGAATGAAATGTAAACTTGATTCAGTGTAAGGAGAGGACACTCAGCAGCTGTTTACACATCTGGACGCAGGAGCACTAGTGTGGGACACCAGAACAAACTTTTTAGGGTGTCCCAAACAGATGCTCCAGTGGAAACTAGGGGTGTCTCCACGTGTGAAAATTGTACAAAAAAGGTAAGTATTCCAGCTTTAGGAAGGGAAAAAAATAATGGCTTCAGCTTGGAACTCTGCAAAAAAAGACAATTGTACGACACTTCCAAGCAATGTTTCATATTACTATTTATTGGCTCAAATATCTGTGTGCTAAGTATACCTTTTTTTTATTCACATAGGGGAGAAAAGACTCGGGACATCTGAGGACACCAGGGACCCACAACCTCCCAAAGAAGGGGAAATCCACACACCACAACCAGAGGATGTGGAGGAAGGAGAGGTTTATGATTTGGGCAAAATAGTGAGGTAATAGACATATGCCTGCACATTTATAATACATGGCGTGTTTTTGAATTTTAGGTGATGTGGATGTTGTGGAAGAAGAAACTCATTTCACAAGTGCAAGTGCACATATCCTCATAGGGGAGATCATGGTGTGCAATCGGGACTTACAGAAGATCAAGGAAGACATCAATGATGCTGAAAAAAAGACTCAAAAACATCATTGATGTTTTAGGCAGAAAAACACACCTAAATTCTTAAATTTGTTGTTATTTGGAATATTTTTTAAACTTTTTGGAAGTTTATGGAAAGCCAAATTTTGAAGATGCACACAGTGTGTCAACGTGCTATCTGCCATCATGGGATATCAATGTATGCGTTTTGTGGGTGCAACCCCTTCCTCGCAACTCAAGTAGCTGAGAGGAAGGTGTTGCACCCCGAAACACATCCATTGATCCCTCATAATGGGAGCTAGCACATTTTGGCATTAGGCATGGGATCTGGAGGTAAATCCCCATTTTGACTCTCAATTTGTGTGCATCTTCAAAATTTGGCTTTCACAGGGGTGACATCACCCCATCTGATGAAGGCAATATCAACACAGTTTGAACATACTAATGCTTCAACTCTCAAGGTAGCTGCCGTTGGTGTTCAGCATCAGTTTTATTTTATTTTGACTTTATTGACTTTTTAATTTTCTTCATTTGGGACTTTTTTAGTCATACTACAATTTATATCATCATTTGGGACTCTGATATTCATGACCATTTCCCATTGTGGATTTATTTCATTATTTATTTATTATTTTCCCTTTGCATGTTTTGGTGATATCTTGCGCCAATTTCCCCTTTTCTACTTTGGACATACTAATGTCTGATCTTGCCTTCATTTTTTCAAAGTTGAACTTTGTAAGTTCCCGAGTTGGGTATTGTTTTATGGTTTTAACCACTTCAGCCCCAGAAGGATTTATCCCCTTCCTGACCAGAGCACTTTTTACAATTTGGCACTGTGTCACTTTAACTGCTAATTGCGCGGTCATGCAATGCTGTAACCAAACGAAATTTGCGTCCTTTTCTTCCCACAAATAGAGCTTTCTTTTGATGCTATTTGATCACCTCTGTGGTTTTTATTTTTTGCGCTATAAATGGAAAAAGACCGAAAATTTTGAAAAAAAATTATATTTTCTACTTTTAGTTATAAAAAAAATCCAATAAACTCAATTTCAGTCATACATTTAGGCCAAAATGTATTCGGCCACATGTCTTTGGTAAAAAAAATTTCAATAAACGTATATTTATTGGTTTGCACAAAAGTTATAGCGTCTACAAACTAGGGTACATATTTTGGAATTTACACAGCTTTTAGTTTATGACTGCCTATGTCATTTCTTGAAGTGCTAAAATGTCAGGGCAGTACAAAACCCCCCCAAATGACCCCATTTTGGAAAGTAGACACCCCAAGGAAATTGCTGAGAGGCATGTTGAGCCCATTGAATATTATTTTTTTGCCCCAAGTGATTGAATAATGACAAAGAAAAAAAAATTACAAAAAGTTGTCACTAAATGATATATTGCTCACACAGGCCATGGGCATATGTGGAATTGCACCCCAAAATACATTCAGCTGCTTCTCCTGACTACGGAGATACCACATGTGTAGGACTTTTTGGGAGCCTAGCCATGTACGGGGCCCCGAAAACCAATCACTGCCTTCAGGATTTCTAAGGGCGTAAATTTTTGATTTTACTCCTCACTACCTATCACGGTTTTGAAGGCCATAAAATGCCCAGATGGCACAACCCCCCCCCCCAAATGACCCCATTTTGGAAAGTAGACACCCCAAGCTATTTGCTGAGAGGCATGTTGAGTCCATGGAATTTGACACAAGTTGCGGGAAAGTGACAATTTTTTTTCTTTTTTTGCACAAAGTTGTCACTAAATGATATATTGCTCACACAGGGCATGGGCATATGTGGAATTACACCCCAAAATGCTTTTAGCTGCTTCTCCTGAGTATGGGGATACCACATGTGTGGGACTTTTTGGGAGCCTAGCCATGTACGGGGCCCCGAAATCCAATCACCGCCTTCAGGATTTTTAAGGGTGTAAATTTTTGATTTCACTCTTCACTGCCTATCACAGTTTCGGAGGCCATGGAATGCCCAGGTGGCACAACCCCCTCCCCAAATGACCCCATTTTGGAAAGTAGACACCCCAAGCTATTTGCTGAGAGGCATGGTGAGTATTTTGCAGCTCTCATTTGTTTTTGAAAATGAAGAAAGACAAGAAAATTTTTTTTTTCTTTTTTCAATTTTCAAGACTTTGTGACAAAAAGTGAGGTCTGCAAAATACTCACAATACCTCTCGGCAAATAGCTTGGGGTATCTACTTTCCAAAGTAGGGTCATTTGGGGGGGGGGGGGGTTGTGCCACCTGGGCATTCCATGGCCTCCGAAACTGTGATAGGCAGTGAAGAGTGAAATCAAAAATTTACGCCCTTAGAAAGCCTGAAGGCGGTGCTTGGTTTTCGGGGTCCCGTACGAGGCAGGATCACAAAAAGTCCCACACATGTGATATCCCCGTACTCAGGAGAAGCAACAGAATGTATTTTGGGGTATAATTCCACATATTCCCATGGCATGTTTGAGCAATATATCATTTAGTGACAACTTTGTGCAAAAAAAAAATTGTCTTTTTCCCGCAGCTTGTGTCACAATATAAAATATTCCATGGACTCGACATGCCTCTCAGCAAATAGTTTGGGGTGTCTACTTGATGGGGTCATTTGGGGGGGTTTGAACTGTCCTGGCATTTTATGCACAACATTTAGAAGCTTATGTCACACATCACCCACTCTTCTAACCACTTGAAGACAAAGCCCTTTCTGACACTTTTTGTTTACATGAAAAATTTTTTTTTTTTTTGCAAGAAAATTACTTTGAACCCCCAAACATTATATATTTTTTTAAAGCAAATGCCCTACAGATTAAAATGGTGGGTGTTTCATTTTTTTTTTTCACACAGTATTTGCGAATGCATTTTTTGGGGAAAAAACACACTTTTTTAAATTTTAATGCACTAAAACACACTATATTGCCCAAATGTTTGATGAAATAAATGCATACCAAACATGACATGCTTTAAAATTGCGCACAAACGTGCAGTGGCAACAAAATAAATACATTTTTAAAAGCCTTTAAAAGCCTTTACAGGTTACCACTTTAGATTTACAGAGGAGATCTACTGCTAAAATTACTGCCCTCGATCTAACCTTTGCGGTGATACCTCACATACATGGTGCAATTGCTGTTTACATTTGACGCCAGACCGATGCTTGCGTTCGCCTTAGCACGAGAGCAGGGGGGGACAGGGGTGCTTTTTTTTTAATTATTTTTTTTTGTTTGTTTGTTTGTTTTTTTATCTTATTTTTAAACTGTTCCTTTCATTTTTTTTTAAATCATTTTTATTGTTATCTCAGGGAATGTAAATATCCCCTATGATAGCAATAGGTAGTGACAGGTACTCTTTTTTTAAAAAATTGGGGTCTATTAGACCCTAGATCTCTCCTCTGCCCTCAAAGCATCTGACCACACCAAGGTCGGTGTGATAAAATGCTTTCCCAATTTCCCAATGGTGCTGTTTACATCCGGCAAAATCTAAGTCAATAAATAAATAAAATGCTCGTAGCTTCTGGTTTCTTAGGCCATAGAGATGTTTGGAGCCACTCTGGTCTCTGATCAGCTCTATGGTCAGCTGGCTGAATCACCGGCTGCATTCTCAGGTTCCCTGTTGAGACAGGAGAGCCAGAGAAAAACACGGAAGACGGTGGGGGAGGGGGCATTCCCTCCCACTGCTTGTAAAAGCAGTCTAGAGGCTAATTAGCCACTAGGATTGCTTTTACATGAAAGCCGACCGCTGGCTGAAAAGAATGATACCAAGATGATACCTAAACCTGCAGGCATCATTCTGGTATAACCACTCAAAGTCGTGAATGGCGTACCTGAAGACAAAAAAATGGTTAACAATAAAACACAGTAAACGGTAAAGTATAAAAATTGCATACCTGAAAAGCAAACATGATAAAACATAATAACAATAACAATAAAACATTGCAGAATAGAATACAGTAAAAAAGAGCAGAACAATAGAGAAAGAATCGAGAGAGAGAGAACAATAAAACGACAACTATTTTTTTTTAGTTTATATATTTTTTTGTGGTTTTTTTTTTACACTTATTTTGTAACTGTAACTTTTATAACTGTAACCGGTTCCAGGTTCGGGTCTCTCAAAATGCGATGGCATCTTGGGAGACCCTGTGAAAGTGTGTCCTAGTCTGTACAATGCTGTACCCTACGCTAATACTCAACTAGTGTATGGTAGCGTTCAAAACATTGCAAAGACCAGGATTGTCAGGACAGGAGGGACAATAATAGCGGGTGTCATGCCTATATCCGCGCTTGCTTCAGACACGACATCTTTTTGGGGGGTTCGTTGGGTAGAGGTACTTGGGAGGACATAAAGAAAATGCCTCTCATGCACCCGACTGCATTTGGTTGGGGATGTGAATGGGGGAAGTACAGGCGCTGCAGAAGTGGTGGGTTCCCAATTAGGATTGGCGAATGCAGCAGGAAGGGCACTATGGGCATGACGGGCCTGTGTTTGTCTTCTTCTTGGTGGCAGCGGGACACTATTTGTGCTTGCCACCTCACCAGCTTGAACTGCACTTATGGGACTTGCAACGTCACCAAGTGTTACTACAGTGCTGGTTTGACTAGGGTGTACTAGGCCGCTGGTGCTTGCCAGTTCACCAAAACGCTACCGAAAAAACTGTTAGCGATCGCAGGGATCAGGCCTGACTCTGCGAATGCTGCAGTTATGCGTTTAGTGTTTTGTAAGTGACAGTGATCGATCGATACTGCACTTGGGTGGGCTGGGCTGAGCTGGGCGGAGGGGCAAAACGCAGGTGCTAGCAGGTATCTGGGCTGATCCCGCTAACACTGCGTTTTTGGGAACCCTAAACTGCTGGGGATGCTAGTATAAATCTGATCCGATCAGATATTGATCCGTTCAGATACTATACCACTAAGGGAGGCGTATGCTGCGTGCGTGGGTGTTAGCGGTACTGGCGTTAACCTGACGCTGCCTGGGGCGACGCATATCACCGCCGGGCGATCAGGGGGCTAAACCTTTATTAGGTAATAAACGGTGGGTGCCCTGACACTATAAAAAATAAACTAACTAACCAGCGTCACCCGTAACACTTATACGGTGATCAGTGGTGAAAGGGTTAACTAGGGGGCAATCAAGGGGTTAAAACCTTTATTAGGTAGTATAGGGGGGTGCCTGTCGCTATAAAACGCTGACGGCGAACCTAAATATTTACCTCCCTAACTATCGTCACCAGTGACACTAATACAGCGATCAGAAAAATGGTCGCTTAGTGACACTGGCCACGGGGGGTGATCAAGGGGTTAAAACTTTATTAGGGGGGGTTAGGGGGGTATCCTAGACCTAAAGGGGGTAACACTAACTGCCCTACCACACTAACTGTCACAAACTGATACCAATGCAGTAATCAGAAGAAAAAAAAAAACTGCTTGGTGTCAGTGTGACAGGGGGAAGGGTGATTAGGGGGTGATCAGGGGGTAATCGGGGGTGATGAAGGGGGGTAATGTGTGCCTGGCATGTTCTACTGTGTGTGTGTGTGTTGGTGTAACTCACTGGGATGTCTTCTCTCCTCGGCGCCGGAACGGAAAATACCGAGCCGAGGAGAGATGACATCATTTCCTCTGCCTCTGTGTACTATACAGAGGAAGGGGAAGATTCTTAATGGCTGGGAGCAATCGCGAGGGGGGGGCATGAATGGATGGCCTCCCCCTCATCTCTGAATGCTCCCAGACAGAAGCTGACCGCCTCGGGCACCGGGGGGGTCCGATCAGACCCCCCGCCCTCGGCAAGCAATCACGTACCAGGTACGTGATTTTGCCTGCCCGTGCCATTCTGCTGTAGTATATCTGCGTTATGCGGTCGGCAAGTGGTTAAACATGCCTGTTTACCACAAAAAAGGCTATTTTGTAATGTCAAATGCCAAAATGTTATTACAAAAATATGTTGGTTTGTTCAAAAACCCTTTTCTAACGCACATGTGAATGTGCACAGAGTAAAAATGTTTCTAATCAACAATGTGTGGCTTCTTCTTTCAATGCTAAATAGCATTATTTTTAGTAAGTTGGTGTTTACAGTGGCAATTCTGGGTTATTTACTAAAGGCAAATCCACTTTGCACTACAAGTGCACTTTTAGTGCAGTTTCAGTGCACTTTCAAGTGCACTTTTGCAGTGCACTTGTAGTGCAAAGTGGATTTGCCTTTGGTAAATAACTTCCACAGTGCTTTAAAGTTTGCCACAATCAGGCTATTTTCATGACTCACAAAAATTAATTCATGGTGCTGAAAATGATGAATATTTTTATCAGTAATGCATTACATACATTAACAACAAAAACAAGATGTGTGTGTAGCAGACACAGAACATAATAATTTGGCTGAAGAAGAGATTGTCACCTCATCTATCAAATAAATTATATTTGCACTGTTGAAGAAAGTGGCAAAAAGAAAAGCCCATTGGATAACCTAGAAGACAGCTAAAAGAAACATAAGCTCTAAATCAAAGGAAATCTTATTTCAGTTTAACTAAAAAAAATTATTTTTAAAATGTTTATGAAAGATTTTCTGGCATATCAATGGCCCCCCTCCCCGCAAAGTACTCCATATATTTTATACAGACCTCGCGGGCGCTTTGGGGGGGGCAAGCCAGGACGGCCAGCGCTGTCAGGGTTTGTTCGTTAAGTCCGGCCTCAGGCCCAACTCAGGCAACATATTTCATTGAATTTCTCCTTAAATAGTTTTGGAGAATGCAGTATGCAAGGATTATATGGTTAAGTTTATATTCCACCATGTTGATTGCTGTAAGGAATAGGTGGAACCAGCTGGCCATTATCCTGAAAGCATTCTCCACCACTCTTTTGGCTCTGGCCAGCCAATGGTAAAAAACCCTCTGGTCCGGGGTGAGGGTCCTTGTCATGGACGTACTGCGCATGGCTCTGCAACTGACCATGGATGCACAGGTCCATTGGGATGTGTTCCAGTCCATAGGCATTCAGCAGTGAATAGATGTACGCCAATGCGCATGCGCGTGCGCAGATCGCGGACATGCACACAGTAACGCAGCTTTGGCGCCCAGTGAAGGGGCCTCTTCAGAATGCATCCTTGCTGTCTGATCTGCAGCTCATCCTGTACCCGATCCTGAACCTGCATCCGCTCCAGTGTTACCCGGCTTCTCCTAACCTCGCTGCTGTCTCCAGTCCTGACCCCTTGGCTTGCCTTTGACCTGCTCTGTGTTCCTATTTGTTTGATCTCCTGTTGCCGATTCTGCCTGGACTTTGACCATTCTCTGCCTTCTGCTTCTGTCTGATTGATCCTCTGCTGTGACCTGGCTTGTCTGACCCTGATCCTGCCTACTGTCCTGCGCTGGTGTGCGCTTGTCTACAAGTCCTGCATCCGTGTGCATCTGCCTACAAGTCCTGCATCTGTGTGCACCTGCCTGCAAGTCCTGCATCCATGCGCATCTGCCTACAGTCCTGCATCTGTGCGCACCTGCCTGCTGAGTGGAAGTGTGCTGACTGTCTCTGACACCCCGTGCGCCACCCTACTCTCCTCAGAACTCTCCGACAGTCTCTTCTTAGCGGTCTCTGCCAGAGACCGCTAAGAAGAGACTGTTGGAGAGTTCTGAGGAGAGTAGGGTGGCACACGGGGTGTCAGAGACAGTCAGCACACTTCCACTAAGCAAGTCTCTTTATCTGGCATTATGAACCTGAGCTGTACCCGCTGTGGCAAGATTGTCTACCCGACTGAGAAAGTCAACTGCCTGGACAAGTACGCTGCATAGTGAGACGCCCTACTGCTAGCGGGATACCGGGACACAGTCTACATAGTCTGACATATGGTTGTGATGCTCATCATCTGTGACGCTGTCCAGAGGATTGCTTTGTTGCCAGCCGCACACCTTGATTCACAGACGTGCCTGTTGTGCTTGCTATCTGGTAAGCGCATATATTTTAGATGGTGGAGGATCACTACGAGGGGTGTTTTTTCCTACTTTTCCACACTGGCCTACATGGTTAACTATAGGGGGGCTCTTCTCATCTCCATAGAAGACTCTTTGGACTTCTGAGTTCATGAACTTTGCTATCATCTCTTTATTATGCTTGATGTTTTATGACACTAATATCTAATATCTAATATCTGCACTGATTGATTTTTATGCATAATTTTTGTTTATAGCATAGCGCAGTTTATTCCTTGTTCTTTTGTATGTTGTGAAGATCTCACAGTTGAACTGCTGCTCTTTGGGGGGGTTGTGCTGTCAGCACTGTGATTTTTTTTTTTTTTTTTTTGTTTATTCCCACGGATCTCCCGCAACAAAGGCATGTGCGAGAATTGGTCACTCTGGAGTAACTAATTCTTCATCCATGAACTCCTCCCTACCCTGTCCATGGACTGGGCTTGGGTCAAAGTAAGAACCTCAACAACAAGCCCCTGCACAGCACGAACTCTACGACGAGTACGTAACCGCAACATGGCTTCAAAACAGTCGGCTGGTTACAACGAACTAACAGAAAACACTGAAAAATAGAAAGGCCCAAGAAGAGCGAGCTGAAAATCAGAAATGAGCAGACAAGAACGTACTGAAAATCAAATACGTACTATAATAATACACACTGAAAAACAAATGCGAACTGACTGCATGCACTGAAAAACAGATATGAACCCACAAGCACAAACTAAAGAGCAGTAACGATCTGAAAAGCACAAGGCTGAAAAGCGCGAATCGTCTCTCACCAAACTTCTACTAACACAAGATTAGCAGAAAGCGCCCAAAGGGTGGTGCACTGGCTATTGAACTTCCCTTTTATAGTGCTGTTGTGCGTGTTGTACATCACCACGTTATTGACGTTCGGAATTTCCGACAACATTTGTGTGACCGTGTGTATGCAAGACAAGTTTGAGCCAACATCCCTTGGAAAAAAAATGGATTTTGTTGTCAGAATGTGCGATCGTGTGTATGCGGCATTAGTTTCACGTTCCTCCAAAAATACAACGGCCGCAAAGCGTAGAAGGGCCGTCGCGGTGGGTTCAAACATATTCATGTTACTACATACAAACAATGAGAAGACTAAGACATGAGACAAACATTTAGATACAAATGTTGGGGAGATATTTCATAGTTCCAAAACAAAAATAAAAAACAAAAACAACCAGATGGAATGCTGCCTTCACTCTTTTAGCAGTAGAAAAAAATACAATGGGAAAAACACAAGAGCAGCTCTAAACCTTGCATGGGCTAGCCACACAAAGTTCAAAAACAGGCATGAGAATTTTAATCACACAAGCGTATACTACACATCCATCAACCCACTCATCATTACAGATTTCTGAAGCCACAGCTGAGCTACATCTAAGGTCTTTGCTGCCCAGAGCCTGGTTTTAAACTCTTTTATGTATTTCTCCCACATCCAGGCGTCAAATACCCCAAGTACTACCCTTGGACCACCTATGTCATTCCTTAAGGGGTTTAATGGCCTTTGCCCCAAAATTAGACTTAATGTACTGTGCAACCGTCTGACTGTGGGAAGCCTCACATTCCTTCCCTTGCACGAACTGCCCATTGCCCATGGCATTCGAATGGGCGTATCGTGTTACCCTTGCTTCCAGAGAAACCCTTGCACCCATTTAGGAGAGCACCGTCCAGTGCCTTCTTCTACGGTGGATTGATTGACTACAACCACTATATCTGGTCCAGTCCCCCAACTAGAAATCCTAACCAAGGCGATGGTGTGACAACACTTTTGGCACAGAACTACGGAGTACCACTCTTTTACACTGCAATACCCGTAATAACAACCAACTATTAACTATGCCAAATGATTAGTCAACAACCACAGCTCACCCCACAAATTATGTCTTTACCCCTCACAGTGTATGCATACACAAGCGTATTCGCTGTACAACTGTGCACTGCGTCGTCAGACTAAACTGCACAGCACACTTATGCCCGATTTCTCTACAGAACAATGTGGCTTCTCTCTGTACCTAGATGTTACAACAATAACGTGGATGCCTCACGTTTACTCTCTACCCAAAACTGTATTACAGTATAAAACTTTGCAAAACAACTGTAATTAAATTTAAAAACCAAAGTGATTTCCAGCGTCCTTCCAAACACAAGTCCCTTTGTCCATATGCTTGTTTCAAAAGACCCCAAGCTCCTCCCACCGACTTCCTGTTGATACATTACATCCTGCAAAGAACTTCCTGTTGCATGCATCACATCCTGCAAAGAACTTCCTGTTGTCTGCTCAGCTCTAAAAACCCATCTAACTGGTTTATTTACATATCAATGGACAGGAAGGGGGAAGGGAAGCCTAGCTTCCCTGAACTTCATAGTATGTCTTTTACACAAAAAATAGCTATGGCTACCCCCTCTGGACTTTATAACATCATATAGAAAACTTCAACATGTCTAAAAAAACTTTTGTCCAGGAAAGGGTGGAATAAACTCCCATACTGCAAATGGGAGGGAATCCCCCTTGACTCCCATATCCCCTAGGCAGTCAGACCACTGAAACTCCTTAAAAAAATGACTCAACCTCACTAAACGGCCCAAAAGCAGAGCAATTCCACCCAAAACCAAAACACAGTGGACATGAAATGGCAGTTGCAACAAATAAAAATCAGGCAACGGCAAAATGGTGGGAGAAATCCGGACTACAGCAAAATGGCTGATGAAAGCGGACCACGACCACATGGTAGATGAAATCTGGACTACAGCAAAATGGCAGATGAAAGCCGGACTACGAGCATATGGTAGATGAAATCTGGACTACAGAGGTGTGCATGTGCGGGACTCCCGAGGAGACACTCTAATCGAGAGCTCCGCACCGCTCCGGCCCTTCTCTCCCCCCAGAGCACTTAGATTGAGCGGGATCGGCACCGAACCATCTCCTGGGCTCACAGAACCCTCCTAGCCTAATCCTACATGACGGGCGGCACACAAAAGAGCAAGGTGAGCCGCCAACTAAACTTAAATCAGGCGGCCCCTGACCCATCCAAGATGGCGAATGCAGCTTCTCTGAGAGACAGCATGGAGATCACAGAACACCCATCCCCCACCCAGCAGTGCGCTGACATGCTGGCAACAACAGTGAGTCAAAGCATACCTCAAGGGATCCCCCCTACTATCACAGACTCCCTCCTCAACAGGACACTAGGTGACCTCCTCAACCCACCCAGGCTCCATTCTCCTCTAGGCCTAGCAGGGCCCCTTCATCCCTCAGCCTCACAGCAGCCCCAGACCCAGGACATGCAGCTCTTACTACAGAGCTTTTCTGATATGCTGGCAGTAGGTCTGGCTCAAAATGCCACTCAGATTACAGCTGTTATTAAGGCTGACCTACAGAGCCTGGGCTCTCGCATAGATGCGATTGAGCAGGTGGTGGACAACACTGCTGCACGCACCAACCAGAACACGGCCTGTATTCAGTCTTTACAAGACCAGCTAGATTCTGCCTTATCCAAAATAGACGATTTGGAAAACAGAAATAGACGTTACAATTTCCGCATATGTGGGATACCCGAAACAGTAACGGATATACCGAACACCGTCCAATTATTCCTCAAAGATATCATTCCAGACATCCAAAGTCACAGACTTGAACTTGACAGAGCACACAGAGCCCTCCAGCTTCCCCGCCAAGATGGCCTCCCGAGGGACATCGTGGTCAAGCCCCATTATTATGGCGTTAAGGAGGAGGTCATGAGAAGAACCCGCAACATGGACAACTTGTCCTTTCAAGGGCATAAGATTCAAATCTTTGCGGACATCTCGCCAGCCACGGTTCAAAAACGAAGAGCGCTCAAACCACTGTTGCTAATAATTTCCCAAAACTCCATCAAGTACCACTGGTCGTTCCCTTTCCGCCTTCAATTTCACTTCAAGGATACTCCCTACCACTTCTCCAACTTCCAGGATGGAGAGCGCTTGCTCCTGCAACTAGGCTTGATCTCACAGACCCTGGCTCCTCTGCACGAGACACCTACCCCGGGCTCTTCCAAGTGCCCCCCCCGGGTAGCCCCCTTACTCCGCTGTGGAACAAGCAGCTACCAAAGCGGCTACGTGACTCTCGCTCTACAAGATGAACGTCTCTCCTCACATCTGGAATGGAATTGCTTCTTCCAACTTCCCTGTTGGACTGAAGACCATATTTTCCCCTATAAGTAGGGGCATCCCTACGTTGAACTACCTTCTGAAATCTCTCCAGGCCGGCCCTTGCCCGCAGTTAGGCCCCACTAGCCCTAATAATGGCTATCGGGGATTCCTTTCCGGGCTATACCGTATCCTCCCGACGGGGATATATACCTTGCGGCATGGCATATTTCATAATACAACTGCTAACCTTTTTATTTATTTTTTATTATTTTTATTTTTACCTCCCCCCGCAGTGACTCTCCCTTTTTTTTTTTTTTTGCATTATTGGTCTCGGTTACCTAATTTATGCCTATTGTTCTCCTACACTTACAAATTAGTTAACACTTCTTCCTTGAGACCGATCCCACATTTTCTCATTTCACCATAGGGGGATCCAGACGGCTGGAGCGGCCTTGCATACCACCCTCTCTGTTGTGACTCGAGGGGACACAGTGCCCCTCTGGTGACATCGGGTAGACAACCCAATTTGAGGTTGCCCTCTCCTTTTTTTTCTCCGGGCTCCCCCACAAAGGGGAATCCGGACTAGGACTAGTAGTACTAGTCCGAGTTTTGGCTATTTCTTTTATATATTTTTTTTCTAGTTTTGATTTCATTAATTGTTGGTTTTGCACTCAATGTTTGCGGTATTATTATACCTGATTAATCTTCATGATCTACATTCTTCTTATTCTTCTCTTTTCTCCTCCTCTCCTTTCTCCTCCTTTCCTTTGTCTCTTCCTCATTCCCCTCCCTCTCTGTACCACTCTCTCCAGGAATCCTTGCGGAGCAGGCCTACCAACCCAGCCCTCAGGAAGTATTGCGAATCCATTCCTCTTCGAACCAACATCCACTCCCTGGTGGTGCAGGTAAGCTCTCTTTGCTTCATATCGCTCCATACTCCTTGCACCCATGGCTGACCCAACCACCCAGATACACTCGTTAAAAATAGCTTCACATAATGTCCAGGGACTCAATTCCCCCTCTAAACGCCGCAAGGCTTTTCAGAGCTACCACTCTAGAGGCCTCGATATTGTTCTACTCCAGGAAACCCATTTCCCAGCCAGTTATACCCCCACCTTTCTACACCGCACATTCCCGACTTTTTTCCTAGCGAATGCTGATACCAAAAAAAGGGGTGTCGCCATTCTCCTATCTAAAGGTACTCCCTTCTCTCTTACACACATAATCAAGGAACCGGAGGGCAGGTACATTCTCATAAAAGGAAATATAGGGGGGGTTCTGTACTCTATTATCTCCTATTACGCACCTAATCAAAGACAGGCACGTTTCTTTACCTCTATGCTGTCAATCCTATCCCCTCACCTGGAAGGCAGGGTGATCATGGGTGGTGACTCTAACATCACCTTTGATCAACTGCTGGACAAGTCCTCTCATGGGAGATCTCGTCTAAAGAATCCGCCTACTCAAAGCCTCAGGATTGCCCGCCTTCTACATGACATGGGCTTGATAGACTTGTGGAGGGAACTAAACCCCACGGCAAAAGACTATACCCATTTCTCGGCACCTCATAATACCTATGCCAGAATTGACCATATATTTCTTCCAAACTCAGATATCCACACAGCATCCCATGCCTCCATACAGGAAGTCCCCTGGTCAGACCACTCCTTAGTGACACTTAAAATATCCTGCTCCCTCTCGCCTTCTGGGCCTCCACAGTGGCGCCTAAGTAAATCACTACTATCCAACCCTGTCCACTGCATAATTTTAGAAAAAGAAATTAGAGAATTTTTCCGTCTCAATGACACAGGAGATATTTCTCCAAGTGTCCTCTGGGGAGCACACAAAGCCGTCCTGAGAGAGAAAATGATCCAAATAGCGTCTCAACTCAAAAAGGAAAGGAAAGTGGATATTTTGCAACTGGAGAGGGAATTCCATTCCCTTAGTAAGTCCCATAAAGCGGACCCATCTTTCGCAACCCTGACCAAGTTGGAAGCTTCCCGAGTAGCACTCAAACTGGCCCTTACATCCAATGCAGATAAACATCTGACTTGGCTAAGCGGCAGATTCTATATTCAAGCAAATAAAATTGGTCCCCAGTTGGCCGCTAAACTATCTCCCAAAATAAAAACCTTCTTACTACCCAAGATCAGATCCCTGTCGGGAACTCTCACCCAAAACCCCCAAAAGATCTTGGAAACCTTTCAGGCTTTTTATTCCAAATTATACTCAGCCCCTAACCCTAACAACTCAGACTCCATTGATTCCTTCCTGCATAGCCTCGATATTCCTACACTTTCGGACTCTCATAGGTCCATTATGGAATCTCCCTTCAGGGTGGAGGAAATTCACGAAGTCATAAAGAACCTCAAAACAGAATCAGCCCCAGGCCCTGACGGCTTTTCCGCACATTATTATAAAGCTTTTTCAGATGCCCTCTGTCCTTATCTGGCCCACCTCTTTAATTCTCTTCGCGCGGGATCCCCCCTGGAACCAACAGCCAACTTGGCATACATATCAGTAATCCCCAGACAGGGCAAGGCCCCAGTGATGTTGGCAACTATAGGCCATTCTCGCTGATTAATAATGATTTAAAGATTATGACGAGTGCGCATGCGTGGGACTCCCGGGAGGACGCTCTGAACGGGAGCTCCGTCACAGCCGAGCCTTCCGCGGTCCCCAGACGCCGGATTCTTTAGCGGAACCGTCCCTGCTAACCACCCGCAGGTAGAGGAGGTCCGTGGGCACAAATCTATATGCCCAACCGCTCACATCGCTCAGCGGCTAGCAGGAAACTCTCCTTCGGCCTGCCCGACCCCACTACATCTAAGATGGCGGCCGCGGCCTCCTCACAGGCAGACACAGGAGACGGAGACCTCATGGCAGACATCCCAAAGGAGGAACAGATCGCCAATACCACACTGGGATCCTCTGTGAGTAACATCTCCCCCAAGAATGCTTATCCTACCAGCAAAGACTCCCTTTTTAACAGGGCCCTATCTGATATGCTCCATATTCCATCACTGCATGCTCCCGCCCCATCCCCTGCCATGCAACAGGCTGCTCCTCTGAACTCTCCCCACCAGTCAGACATGGCACAACTTCTGAACTGCTTTTCAGACATGCTGGCCACAGGCCTGGCCCAAAATGCAGCGCAGATCACCACGTCTATAAAGGCCGACTTACAGAGCTTGGGGGCCCGCATTGATTTGATCGAACAAGCAGTGGATCATACTGTTGCGCGCACCAATCAGAATACTGACTGCATTCAATTGATGCAGGAACAACTTGATACGGCACTAAGGAAGATTGACGACTTGGAAAATCGTAATCGGAGAGGTAACTTCCGCATTCGAGGTATCCCTGAAGCTGTAACTAATATTCATGACACAGTGCAGCTTTTCATGAAAGAACTTATCCCAGATATCTCTGACCGCAAACTAGAGATTGACAGAGCTCACAGAGCGCTGCAACCACCCAGACAGGACGGGCTCCTGAGGGATATAGTGGTTAAGCCCCACTATTACGAAACCAAAGAGGAAGTCATGAAAAGATCTCGGAACCTGGACACCTTATCCTTCCAAGGAAACAAGATTCAAGTCTTCGCAGACATTTCCAAAACTACAATTCTAAAAAGAACAGCTTTGAAACCTCTGCTTGAAATCCTCTCTCAGAAATCAATTAAATATCGCTGGACCTTCCCTTTCCGTCTTCAGTTTCAACATAAGGAAAGGTCATATGGATTCTCTTCATTCCAAGAAGGTGAACACTTACTCCTGCGACTTGGATTCATCTCTCAAGAAGCTTCCCCCCAGGATCCTCCGTCCAAGTCAAGTTCCTCGAAGACACCCCCTCCAGGCAGCCCCATCACTCCCCTCTGGAACAAACAACAACCGAAGCGTCACCGCGACTCCTTTCCTCCAAGATGAAGTCATCTTTACTCAGCTCTACAAGGACTGCGTGACTACCTTTTCTCCTTCAGGTTATACCCTCTGAATGAGGGGTACTTGTGTATATTGTGTACACCCCATCCGATCCTATATACCCATCAGTGAAAATGGTCGCACTTACCTGATCTTTCTCCACTCACCTCACTAAAATGAAGATGGAAGAAGATGATCCCGGGTTGTGTTTATCCCCCCCCTCCCTTTTTTTTTTTGACAATTATCCTCGGTTTTCATAATGGACCGCACTTGAGGTTATAATGACTTCCGGGAACACCAGGGCATAAGGTCGTGCCCCATTTCACTTCCCCCCCCCTCCCTTCCACATCCCTACTCCTACCCTCCCTCCCCCTTCCCGATTACTAGTAGAATATCTCCTATGGCAGGTTTTGTTTTGTCATTTTTATTTAAGGCAGTGATTTGCCCATGTACCTCTTAGAGGTTGGGCTCAACTCCTCATTTTTGTTCCGTTTCTTTTAGTTGGGTATATATTTAAAATTTTTGACTTTCACACTTTTTAGGTCCCATATTTCCCCAATAGATGGGGTCCCGGCGGCTCGGCTGGGCTAGCATCGCCACTCCTTCTGTTGTGATCAGGGGAGACTCTCCCACTGGTTACATCAGACTAACAACCTCGGCTGAGGTTGTTCCTGTTTTTCTGAGACCCTTTTGTTTTTGGGTCTCAGACTCGAACTGAACTTTTCAGTCCAGTTCCTTGCTTTTCTGGGCTTTTACGCCTAGTCTTTTTTGAAGTTATTAGATTGTTTTATTTAATGATTCTTCCCTTCCTCTTTGATTTTCTTCTCACTCCCCTCTTCCCCCTCTTCTCCTCCTTCCCCTTTTCTCTATTTCAGGAATGTGCACAGGAGACCGGCTTTATCCAGAACCCTCCGCAGCGACAGCAAGATCTCCCTCCCAGACTCAGCGCTGCTTCATTAGGGAACCGGGTAGGTGCGCACCTAACACACCAGGGTTACTCCCTCTGTGACTATGGCTGACCCACCTCCTTTACAGAGGGCACTTAAGGTTGCCTCTCATAACACCCAAGGGCTCAACTCACCCGTCAAGAGACGCAAAGCTTTCCAAAGCTATCACTCAAGAGGAATAGATGTCGTGCTCCTCCAAGAAACCCATTTCCCCTCAAACTATTCGCCTTCTTTTTTACACAACAAATACCCCACTTTTTTTCTTGCAAAAGCTAGCAAGAAAAAAAGAGGAGTAGCCATCCTAATCTCCAAACAGACCCCTTTTTCTCACACATTAACCGTTAAAGATAATGATGGGAGATATATACTAGTCAAAGGATTGATTGAAGGTAACCTCTACACTATCATTTCATATTATGCCCCTAACAAAGGCCAAGCCAAATTTTTCTCCTCCTTATTGGCAAATCTCTCACCCCACTTTGAGGGTAGGGTGATTATGGGAGGGGACTCCAACATTACATTTGATCAGATCCTAGATAAAGCAGCTCAGGGGATCCCTCACCTTAAACAACCCCCCAAACGGAGCCTCCAGATTGCCAGACTTTTTCACTCGGTGGGCCTCATTGACTCATGGAGGGAATTAAACCCCTCAACAAGGGACTATACACACTACTCAGCACCCCACAAGACATATGCTAGAATCGACCACATTTTCATATCGAACTCTGATATACAAATTGCTAATCACGCCTCTATCCACGATGTTCCGTGGTCCGACCACTCCCTAGTAATCTTAGGAATATCCAATTCATTGTCCCCATCTGGCTCACGCACATGGCGCCTAAATGAGAAAATCTTATCTAACTCCGTCCACTGTACTATACTAGAAAAGGATATTAAAGAGTACTTCCTAATGAATGACACTGAGGATATCTCCCCTAATACTCTTTGGAATGCTCACAAAGCAGTAATCAGAGGGAAATTGATCCAATTTGCAGCCAAATTAAAGAGAGAACGGCAAATAGATATCATGAAGCTAGAGAAAGAATTCAAAAATCTCAGCAGGTTCCACAAACTGAACCCCAATCCTACTACTCTATCTAAACTTGATACTATTAGACTATCCCTTAACTCAGCCCTGACTTCCAACGCAGAAAAGCACCTTCATTGGCTCAGCGGCAGTTTCTATCTGCGAGCGAACAAATTTGGCCCCCAGTTAGCGGCCAAACTTACTCCGAAACATAGGTCATTTGCCCTACCCAAAATAAAAACCCAATCCGGGTCGCACACCCAAAACCCAAGTAAAATCCTTAAATCATTCCAATCCTTTTATGCCAACCTGTATTCCGACGATTGCCCAATTTCTCAACAAAAATTGGATGCTTTTCTAGAGAAAATCCCATTACCTAAAATTTCTGAATCCCACCGCTCCATCTTGGAATCCCCATTTCAAGAATCCAAGATCCGAGCAGTCATAAAAGGGCTTAGAAAAGACTCAGCCCCAGGCCCAGATGGTTTCTCAAACCACTATTACAAAACTTTTATAGATGCCCTCTCTCCGTACCTGGTCCGCTTCTTCAACTCCTTAACCAAAGCATCCTCGCTGGATCCTAACGCCAATTTGGCTTTTATTTCGGTCATACCTAAGCCAGGTAAAGACCCCAGCGAAGTCAGTAACTACAGACCTATTTCATTAATTAATAACGATCTAAAACTTATGACAAAAATACTATCCAATAGACTCGCCTCTTTTATAGATACCTACATACATAAGGACCAAGTGGGGTTCATACCGGGGAGACAGGGACCGGACCAGATACGGAGAGCGATAAATGCAGTCTCCCTAATGAGATCGGGATGGGATGGGGGATCTCCTCAGGGGGGCCTCCTCCTCTCCATAGATCTCCAAAAAGCGTTTGACACAGTGGCTTGGCCCTACCTCTTCACAATTTTAAGTAAATGGGGTTTTGGCCCAAACTTTATCAATATCTTGAGAGCCCTCTACCATCAACCTAAGGCACAGGTGAGATTACAAGGACATCTATCAGATAAATTCTCTATACAGAAGGGAACAAGGCAGGGATGCCCCCTCTCCCCCCTTCTTTTCGCGATGGCTATCGAATCTTTAGCCATTGCGATTAGACAACACCCAGACATCCATGGAGTTCGTTGTGGGCAAAATTATCACAAATGCGCTCTATTCGCGGATGACGTCCTCCTGTTCGTCACATCTCCCCTAATCTCCATCCCCAACATACTGCAACTTTTACAAGACTTTGAATTAGCTTCCGGACTTAAGGTTAATGTATCCAAATCAGTCGCTCTCAATGTTTCCATTTCTCCAGACATTGTCAACACCCTAAAGAGTAAATTTCCATTCTCATGGAATTCCACATCCATCCCTTATCTTGGCATTAACCTTACGTCCGGTATCGATACACTTTATAAACATAATTTTCCCCCCATGATAAAAAAGCTCACAGACGACCTGACCCAATGGTCGCTATATAAGCTCTCGTGGTTAGGTAAAGTGAACGCAGTTAAAATGACACTCCTACCTAGGTTATTATATCTCTTTCGTTCCTTACCCATCCCAGTCCCCAAATTGCATATTCAACGCCTACAATCTGCCATAATCCGCTTTATATGGGATAAAAAAGGCCACGGGTTTTCTAAAGAGGTGCTTTTTAGGCCCAGAAAAAAGGGAGGACTAGGGGTCCCTAATCTTTGGTGGTATTATCAGGCAGCGCAATTGAGCCAATTTTCAACTATTTATATGAAAGAACCCAAACAAGACTGGGTGAGCATGGAGCGAGAGGCGGTCCCCGGTTTCACCTTAGACTTTCTGCTTTGCAATATCCCCAAAAAACGCCCCCCTATATTAGCACCCACATTATCTCACTCAATGAAACTTTGTGACGCCCTTCATAAGCTCAAACCCCTCATCTCCACTTGGCACCCCCTGGCACATATCTTCAGGAATCATAATTTTCCACCTGGCCTAGATATTCGAGCCTTTAAATGGTGGCTGGACAAGGGCCTTTATAGAATTGGTCAATTCTTCAACTCCAATGGTCCCCTCACTCTAGCATATTGTATTTCCAAACTTGAAATGCCCTCAGCCGAAAAATTTAGGTTCTTTCAACTCTCACATTTTTTGAATCGGGTATGGAAGAACAATGAGAACCATCTTTTAGTAACGCCTTATGAACAATGGTGTGCTTCGGCCTCAGACACCAAAGGTGGTATCTCCCTCATCTATTCATCCCTGGTGGAACCCACGGAAAAAGCAGCATATATGACGAGCTGGGAGCGGGATCTTGACTTCAGCTGGGACCTGGATAAGTGGCATACTAATTTTGCCCGCTCCTTTAAAGGTATGGTTAATACTTCAATTAACGAAGCAGGGCTGAAAATTCTTACACGCTGGTATCTGGTACCGTCACGTCTTGCCAAATTCTATCCGCAAACGTCGCCTCTTTGCTTTAGAGGCTGCGGTCATGTGGGGCCTCTTTTACACATACTATGGGAATGCCCTAAAATCAGAATGTATTGGAACAAGATCTTCTCCCTTATCCGCAGAACATGCGGTTGTACTCTGAAACAAGTTTATCCAAAATGACCATCACCAGGTCCTGGAAATCACCGAAAGTGTCCATTCGGTTAGCCAAACAAAAAATTACTTGGATCATGCTGCAAGAAAAAATTTCCAGCACTATCCTAGACACCCCAGATAAATTCAAAATTATTTGGGAACCCTGGGCAACTCTAGTAGGGCACCCTCTGTATGTGTAATCGATAGTTCATAAGATTGGTTCTTAGTTGGAGGGCTCTCAGTCTCTCCCTCTTAGGGGTCTCCTGTGCACTTCCTTCCCATCATTCCTGACGATCAGCTAATCCTTTCACCCCCTCTATCCCTTCTGTCTCTCCTAAATTCTTTATTTCCCCCTTTCACTCTTCTGCTTTCTCTACACTTCAATACTGGTTCCTCAGGCTCTCGGTACTTTCTATTACCTTGGTTATTAGCCTCAAGGAGGCTCTCAGGGCAGATTCTCAAAAGTAACACCCCCCTAACCCCCAAGCATAACATGCTTCGGACTGGATCAACCAACCAAAGTTTATTCCACCCTGAGAGATAGACTGACCAGTTGGCTTTTTTTTTTTTGATTAAAGTAATGATTGTATAAATACGTTACTAACATGGTATTCAGTTGTCATAGAGATACAAGCTCCCTTCAGTTTTCTCCTTTTTATTATTTTTCCGGTTCCTGAAGTTGCGTATCTGTATCCTAGACATTTATCCACATGTTAGTGGCGAGGTGGGCTCGGGGAGACCCGGTTCATCAGAGCAGTTAGTTCCCAGAAGGGGCTCTGGTGCCGAGACTCCCAACGCCCATAGCAATGTATTTGTTTATGTTACAAGCCTATGTCTACTCAAAATTTACTGTTGACATCCTTTATAACCGCTGTACCACTTTTATAACTTGTACTCGATGAGCGTTGTGCTCTTTTTTCCCTCTCTTGATTGATGTAATTTTTCAATAACTTAATAAACTGTACTTTCAAAAAAAAAAAAAAAGATTATGACGAAAATTCTAGCAAACAGACTGGCCTCCCTCATTACTAACTATATCCACAAGGACCAGGTGGGGTTTATCCCCGGAAGACAGGGGCCAGACCAGATCAGGAGAGCGGTAGACTTAATCTCCCTCATGCAATCGTCATGGGATGGGGGGCCTTCTCAAAAAGGATATGTCCTTTCAATAGACCTCCAAAAGGCCTTTGACACGGTCACTTGGCCATACCTTTTTACTGTTCTACGGAAATGGGGCTTTGGCCCAGACTTCATTACCACCATATCGTCCCTTTATTCCTCCCTGTTAGGTACCTGGTAGATGAGCCCGACTGGTAGAAAAAGACCTCTCTTAAGCGCTGGTTCAGGAGCCACTGGAGTGGGAACAGTGGTCTCCTGAGCACAGTGGGTAGGAGTGTCTGATGCGATTCCTTGCGACGACCAACACAGGAGCTGAGGAGACTTCCTCCGGAATGACTGTATAGCGGATGCAGGCAAGCAGAAGTGGATCCGTTAGCAGGCAGGTGGAGGGTATTGCAGCAGCAGAACCTGGACCTTGGAAGAGCAGGTGGTGAAGAGCGTCACAGGACACAAGCAAAGCAGAGTCAGACAGTCCGAGTTGGCAGGAGATCAGGCAGGAATAAGGCAGAAGGAATGATCACAGAATAGTCAGGCAGGCAGGTATTCGGCAACAGGTGGCAGGATATCAACAAGGTCAGGCAAGCCGGGTCGGATTGGAGATAGCAGAGTAGTCAGACGGAGCCGGGTCAATAGTAATGGTAACAACAAGCAGGATACAGGAATTCAGGTGCAAAGCTGCAGACGAACAGCACCTGATGGGAGTAACTGACACCTTTTTAAAGGGGCTTTGGCGCCAAACAGCGCTAGCGCGAACGGGCGCGCGCACGCACGCGCGCGCGCACCCGCGAACGCGTGAACGGGCGCGCGCGTGAACGCGCCAGCGCCCCCCCAGTGGGGAATTCAGCCGAGCAATTCTAGAAACGCTCCTTGTGCACCTACGTGCACGCAAGTTAGCCTGATTGCCACCGACATGTCCCTGACACTCCCCTAAAGCACGCATTAAAATACAAGGCCATCTTCCTGAAGAATTTTCTATTTTGCAGGGGACTAGACAAGGCTGCCCTCTTTCGCCGATCCTATTCGCAATAGCGATAGAAACTTTGGCTCTGGCCATAAGACAAAACTCTGACATTCATGGAGTGCAATGTGGCCAAAAGACTCATAAATGCGCCCTCTTTGCCGATGACGTCCTCCTGTTTGTCACCTCCCCCTCATCTCCACCCCCAACATTCTACAATTACTTAACTCGTTTGGCTGCATTTCGGGACTTCAGGTCAACATGGCCAAATCAATGGCTCTGAATATTTCTACCCCCCCAAGACCTGGTGGAGAGGCTCTAGACCCACTTTCCCTTCTCCTGGTGCGATTCCTCCTTACCCTACTTAGGTATCTTCTTGTCAGCGAAAATAGAACGTCTCTACCACCACAATTACCCCCCAATGCTCAAGAAACTCTCAGATGATCTCTCGCATTGGGCCCGGTATAAAATGTCCTGGTTAGGTAGAATAAATTCGGTCAAAATGACATTACTCCCTAGGATCCTATATCTCTTTCGCTCCCTCCCTATTCCTATCCGAAAACACACACTGGACAAACTACAGGCTTCAATCACAACATTTATCTGAGGGGGGAAGGGACATTGCTTCTCCAAAAAGGTGCTATACCGGCCAAAGAAAAAAGGGGGCCTAGGACTCCCTAATTTATGGTGGTATTATCAAGCCGCACAACTTTGCCAATTTTCAGCTATTTACTCTAAAGGCCCTAGGCCTGATTGGGTGGATATAGAACGTTAGGCCACTCCCAACCATACCCTAGACTTCCTGGTTTGGAGACCACAAAAGGACAGACCTCCGATTCTTTCCCCCTCTTTGTCTCACTCAATGGCCCTGTGTGATGCACTATATAAAAGACATTACCTGACCTCCCCTTGGCTACCCCTGGCACACATTTTCCACAATCCACAATTCCCGCCGGGTATGAATATTGAGGCTTTTAGGTGGTGGCTCAACAAGGGCCTTTACAGAATAGGGCAATTCTTCATTAACTTTGGTCCTATTTCACTTAAGTACTGCATTTCTAAACTGGAGATGCCAGCATCAGAGACTTTCCGCTACTACCAATTATCACACTTTTGCGTGAGGTCTGGAAAAGCTCGGCAACCCCGCTCTCGGTTACTCCCTAAGAATTCTGGTGCTCCTCAGCCATGGGTGTAAGGGGAGGAATTTCCCTAATCTACTCTGCACTAGCGGTGCCCCGGGAGAAAGCGAATTATATGTTGCAGTGGGAGCAGGATCTGCTCATGGATTGTGACATGGATACTTGGCATACTTGCTTCTCCCGATCCTTTAAGGGCATGCTTAGTTCCTCTCTGGTGGAAGCGGATCTTAAAGTCATGACCAGGTGGTATCTGGTACCCACTCGTATTACTAAATTGTATTCACATTCATCGCCCCTCTGTTTCAGAGGTTGTGGCCATATAGGCTCCCTACTTCACACTTTTTGGGAATGTCCCAAAATTAGAGGGTTTTGGAATGGAATTTTTTCTCTCATCTGCAAATCCACAGGCTTTGCAGTCAAACAAAGCCCCACCATAGCGCTCCTAAATGACAATATCCGGAAAGTACCTAAATTGTCTCGGTCTCTGATTCACTTCATTCTGCTTGGGGCCAAGATAACGCTAGCTCACGCCTTGAAAAAACCTTCGGTATCCCTTCGCCAGGCCAAACAGAAAATTTCCTGGATTATGACACAGGAGAAGGTCTCGAGCAGAATTTTAGACACCTCTGATAAATTCAGACTCATTTGGGAACCCTGGGCTCGGTTCTTGGGTATATCACTTCTTACCTGATTCTAAATAATGTCTAGGTAGCCCCCAGGTACTAGGCGGCTCTGGGCCCTCCTCTTTCTCCGCGAGGATTTTTGCTCCTAACATTCCCTTATCTCTTCCTCTCTTCCCCCGCTTATGTCCCTCTGTCCTTCCTCCTTCTCTCCCTTTCCTCCTACTGTCTTCTTTCTTAACCCCACTAAGTGTTATTTGCACAGGTTAAGAGTAACGGACCTTGCAGAACTCTCCTTCCCTTCTTTCTCTTCCTTTAATTGCTTGTTAATGCTGTACACTCTCGGAATGAAAACATCCACAACATATTGGTTCAGCATGTACCACCTCCAATTTTTGGGGATAGTCCCCAGTATAAGTGATATTATTTCTTACATTATTGTTGGGCTCATAAAGTTTCTAACCGTTACGACAGAGTTTTTGTCTTATTCAACGATGGGTGGTCCGTGAGTTCAGGATGGGACCAGGGAAGGTCTTTTTGAACCCCCAGTGCTCCACTCGGTTGGTCCGCGCACAGCAGGTTCCCATTCGGGGTGCGTGGCCTACCCTAGAGGAGTCCTGGTACCTGCGAGCTTTAGCTTCCCTATCCTGACCTCCGGCTGCCATTCTCTGGGAGATAGAGTGTTTGATGATGCCCTAGAGTTTATAGGTGTTTACACATTTATTTTGAGCCCGACTCTGATTCAGGTACATGTATACCTTGCTTCTAATGTTATTGACATTGTTGTGATATCTGTTTTGGTGATTGCCAGTTTAATACCTTTGTACTGTTATTTCTTTTCCAATAAACAGTATTTAAACGAAAAAAAAAAAGAGATCTGGACTACGGCAAAATGGCAGACAAAAGCCGGGCCACGACCACATGGTGGCATTAACACATGACATGCAGTCGCTGATCCCGCCAAAACCAGCACAAACCGAGATTTCTTCACTAGAAAACCAAAATTTCTCCCCACAAAAACTGACTGTACAATTGAGACACCAAATGAACACTTAACCGTAGACAAACACTTTAGGCTACATCAATTAGGGCCCATAGGAGGCTTAAAACACAGGCTCTCCAACCAAACAACACATCAGAAAATGCCAAAGTTACATAAAACACAAAATAACACGGCTCAAATTTACACTCTTGTTCCCAAATACAACACAATAATTGGCTCTGAAAGTTGGAAGGTCAACAGATACACTGGACCAAGACAATGCTGCTTGAATGTTTGATCTTTTCATCTCAAAACAAAAGAACTCCCCCCATGCTATTGCCTAGAATCCTGTACGACATGTTCCAACAATGCATGGCTGCCCTTCCCCCCTCAGCCACATCACCACTTGAATACGCGGCAGCCATTTTCAAAAGCAACTTCAAACACAAAGTTCACTAAACCATTTGTAGGTGAAAATATTATTACATTGATGGGGACATGTGTCTTGCATCAGGTAAACAATATACACAACTGGCTTGTTGGTTCCCTACATAGGTAATAATCACAATTCATATTTCTCATATACATCACAAACTTATTACACAGCATAAAGTTTCTTATCAGCCTGCTCAGTCATACACAACATACAATTACTTACACAAATATTTTAGGTTGTATTAAATGGGTCCTATAGATGAGGGAAGTATCCCAAACAATACTGACAAACATACAATTGAAATCCCGCCATTATACCAAAAGATGAAAAATTAGTTCCTTTGCAAAACAGAACCTACCTAACACATCGGACAGAGAAAACAAACCCCTTTGTCTCAGGACAACAAAGTATTTCAAACGGTTTGATGTCCTGGATTGGGATCCGCTCTCCCCTCCTCCTGATCCAATGTGTAGATGATTCTGTTCGCTCCATAATATCCTGGCCTGCCATCACTGACGGGGAAATTTCTCTATACGCTTCGCGTAATCCATGTCATTTTCAGCCATTTGGTATAATGCATCTTCGTACGACCCTGTTTCCTGTATCTTCCCAAGTAACACAGACATGACCACCATTTTTACATCCTTAGCTCCACAGTTCGACCATCTTACCCTCAGAGCAATCTTTATTTATATAACAATAGAGCTTGGTTGCTTCACAAATCAGCCAATCGAGCACAGGCATACAGGAGGAGTTATACAAATCTTAACCAATGAACAATGACTAGGGGAGTCTTATGGGCGTGTCTGGGCAGCGGCAGTGTATATGATTTCCCGCCCCCTGTAGCCACATGGCTGGTCTTGAAATCATGGACGCTGTCTCAGACCATAACGATTCAAAGGCACCCGTTTTTACCGTTGGTGTGAATCCTTATTCTGCATTGTTCAGTGCATACCCGGATTATACTACCATTCATATGCTGATTAAACACACCGATAATGTCCTTGCAGAGTGAACACATCCCCCCAGACGATCGTCTATGCATTGCACAGGGGCTCTTCAATGGCGGACATATCCTCACTCAGCAAACACTAATCTGTATCCACAAGAAGCTTTTTACTACCAGATGGATCTCAACCAGTGTCAGTCTGCCCCAGTCCGCTCTTTAGAGCAGGCTGCGGGAGAACTAACACTGGAAGACACTGTGACAATATATATTAAATACATCTTAATAAAATTTCCACAACAGCTTATATTGCCGGGAGGGCATCCATAGATGTTCTCCGTGAGACTCAGCTGATTGTAGATCAGGTAAAGAGCCAATCACAGCAGGCCCTTTACCACATGATCAGCTATCAGCCAATGACAGCTGATCACGGAAATAAACAGGTACCGCTTACGTTTTTTTTCTTCGCGTTGGCAGGGTGAAGGAAAGAAAAAAACACAGCTTCTTTTAGAGGGATTAAAGGGACATTAGTCCCCATAGCGCCCACATGTGCTGCTAATCAATGCCATCTATCAGTGCCCACCAGTTCCACATATCAATGCCCACCAGTGCCATATATCAGTGCCCAGCAGTGCCACCTATCAGTGCCCAGCAGTGCTTGCAATCAGTGCCTCATCACCAGTGCTGCCTATCAATGCTGCCTATCAGTGCATATCAGTGGCCATCAGTGCCACCTAATTGTGCCCATCATTGCCACCTATCAGTGTCCATCAGTGCCACCTATCAGTGCCCATCAGTGTCACCAATAAGTGCCACCTCATTAGTGCATCCTGATCAGTGCCCACCAGTGCCACCTCATCAGTGCCCATCAATGCAACCTATCAGTGCCTCCTGATCAGAGTCCACCAGTGTTGCCTCATCAGTGCCCATCAGTGAAGCCTATCAGTGCCCATCAGTACCATCTATCAGTGCCCATCAGTGCTGCCTCATTAGTGCACATCAGTGCATCCTATCAGTGTCCATCAGTGTCACCTCTCTGTGCTGCCTATTAGTGCCCATCAGTGCCACCTATCAGTGTCCATCAGTGCCACCCATCAGTGCCACCTCATCAGTGCCTCCTGATCAGTGCCCATTAGTGTTGCCTCATCAGTGCCCATCAGTGAAACCTATAAGTTTCCATCAGTGCCACCTATCAGTGCCCATCAGTGCAGCCTATCAGTGCCCTTCAATGCTGCCTAATAGTGTCCATCAGTGCCCGTCAGTGACACCCATCAGTGCAACTTCATCAGTGCCTCCTGATCAGTGTCCAGCAGTGAATCCTTATCAGTACCCATAAGTGCATCCTATCAGTGCCCATCAGTGCCTATCAGTGCAGCCTATCAGTGCCCATCAGTACCGCCTCATAAGTGCCCATAAGTGCCTATTAGTGCAGCCTCATCAGCGCACATCAGTGAAGGAGAAAAATTACCTGTTTGCAAAATTTAATAACAAATTATGAAAAACATATAAAAACCCAGCTGTGATTAAATACCACCAAAAGAAAACTCTATTTGTGTGGAAAAAAAAATTATAAAAATTTCATCTGGGTACAGTGTTGTATGACCGCGCAATTGTCATTGAAAGTGTGAGAGCGCTGAAAGCTGAAAATTGGCCTGGGCAGAAAGGGGAAAAAGTGCCCAGTATTGAGGTGGTTAAACAATCATCACCCCATTATTAACATTCACCTATCAGCCAAGAATCCCCAGATGACAGCTGAATGGACCAGACTGGGAAGAGTCACTGGTTGTTAGGACACCGGCAGCTGCTGACTCCCTACCAACCATCCTAGGTGGGAAGTTGTCACATTTAGTAACAGTAATATCGCTGCTAAATGTATCACTGCTCGCTTCAGCCAGAGGTTCAGCTTATACCCATTTAGTTTGGCCAGTCAAAGAACCATCAAACAGCCTTAAAATGATCCTATCGTGAGTTCAGACCAACCCAGAGCTGATCCCTAACGCGGAGTGATGTACACTGTGTATTATATATTGCTTCACGGCCAGAACCCCCCCCCCCCCCTCCCCGAGTTCAAATATCTGATTCAGTAATATTTCTACTGATAATACAGAAATTCATACACTTCCTCTATGTGTGTCCGTGGTATTTGTAAGTTCCCAAAATCAAAATGTAGTAACTCCTTCTTTTACTGGAATTCTAAAGATAACAAGCACAGATATTGAAGACACGGACTCTGCAGGGCACGGAATCGGGTTTGTCCGCAACGTGCAATGAGGAGACCTGAGAATCTGGAGATGAAGGCAGGTAGGTCAGAGATGTGATTATTGATGAATACTGAAGGAAGTGGGAATCCTGACAAAAAAGTTTAGTATCCTTAAAGGGTTTGTAATTAATGTTAATCAATCTCCTTGTTGTGTAATCAATCTCCTTAAAGGGTGTGTAATCAATGTTAATCAATCTCCAATGTGTAATCAATCTCCTTGTTTGCCTGGTAAAAATTCCACCAAAAAAGTTGTGTTATGTTTGTTAGGGAAAAAAAAACTCTTCTTGATCCTACCAGTGACATTATTACAGAATTAGTCAGGTTGAATAAAGACCAAAGTCGATCAAGTTCAACAATCAGAGAAAATAAATAAATAAAAATATAAAAAGCTCTATACTACAACTGATCCAGAGGAAGGCAAAAAAAAAAAAAAAATATATATATATATATATATATATATATATATATATATATATATATATAAAGCATGGTACAACGTGCCCCACCAAGAAAAAAATATTCCTGAACCCACAGAAGGCAGATAATTCCCTGGATTTACAATTTATTACCTATACATGTTAGTAAGCAATTACATAATAAGTCTGGTTGAAAAAAGTACATTTATTTCAACCAATAAAAGCAGAGACAAAAATAATTTATTCTATTCCACATTTTCACAGCTTTCACTGTGAAGAAGACTTTCTGTATTTAGAGATTAAGTCTCTTTTCCTCCAGACATAAAGAAAGCCCCTTTGTCCTCTGACCTTAAGGTGAATAACTCAACACCAAGTACACTATATGGACCACTTATGTATGTATACATGGTGATCATATCCCCCTTATGTATGTATACATGGTGATCATATCCCCCTTATGTATTTATACATACAGATCATATCCCCCTTATTAGGGATGAGCCGAACACCCCCCCTGTTCGGTTCACACCAGAACTTGCGAACAGGCAAAAAAATCATTCGAACACACGAACACCGTTAAAGTCTATGGGACACGAACATGAATAATCAAAAGTGCTAATTTTAAAGGCTTATATGCAAGTTATTGTCATAAAAAGTGTTTGGGGACCCGGGTCCTGCCCCAGGGGACATGGATCAATGCAAAAAAAGTTTTAAAAACGGCTGTTTTTTCGGGAGCAGTGATTTTAATAATGCTTAAAGTCAAACAATAAAAGTGTAATATTCCTTTAAATTTCGTACCTGGGGGGTGTCTATAGAATGCCTGTAAAGGTGCGCATGTTTCCCGTGTTTAGAACAGTCTGACAGCAAAATGACATTTCAAAGGAAAAAAGTAATTTAAAACTACTCGCGGCTATAATGAATTGCCGGTCCGACAATACACATAAAAGTTCATTGATAAAAACGGCATGGGATTTCCCCACAGGGGAGCCCCGAACCAATATTAAAAAAAATGACGTGGAACAGTTCTCCATCACTTGGACCTCGTGGTCAATGTTTCGATACTCCGATGACTTCTCAGTATGGGCCAGGGATGACCCACCTCCATCCACCGGCTAGCCATGCCGGGGTGTCTTTCTTTCCCACCTTTTTTATTATTCTCTATTTCTGTTCCCATCAACACTCTCTCTTCTCTTTTTTTTGCCAACTCTCATGCATATACTGAAACAAGTAAACAGTTAAATAAAGGTCATATACCTTTCTATAGTTCAACGACTTGAATACCTAATATAAGTAAATAAAAGATCACGACAGCATATCAACCTGATTTGGTAGATCCTTATAATGCCAGCATGCAAATCATAAGGGTAAACATATGTTGGATCCCACATGTTTGTTACTCTTCTCATATGTCTAAAGGCTTTTATGATCAATACGAGACTTCGTTGATACACCTGAGACTATGTGCCAAAATGTTATTCTATAGGTTCATCTCTGATAAAGTTTAAATCCATTGTTCTGTGCATACTATATGTAATGTTCTAATGTAGAACACTTTTTTTTTTATATATGTTAAACTTTTTTCGCTTGAAATAAAATAAGATTGAAAAGAAAAAAAATGACGTGGGGGTCCCCCTAAATTCCATACCAGGCCCTTCAGGTCTGGTATGGATATTAAGGGGAACCCCGGCCAAAATTTAAAAAAAATTGTGTGGGGTCCCCCTCAAAATCTATACCAGACCCTTCAGGTCTGGTATGGATTGTAAGGGGAAACACGTGCCAAGATTTAAAAAAAAATGGCGTGGGGTCCCCAACAATAAATCCATACCAGACCCTTATCCGAGCATAGAGAACTATCATGGGGAATATGGCGCTGTTCAAAAGTGAATGGAAATAAAAATAGTACCCCAAAAAAATATACATCAAAGTGTAATACTACAATATGTGGGAAATACTGTAAATGAATGCGTAAATAGTAAACAAACAGTGTGTCATGTGCAAATGCCACATGTGTAAAACTTCACATAATATTATAAAATCAAGTGCAAATAAATGTAGGTATAGCTGGAGCATCAATGGTCCTAAAAGAAATGCATACACCTAAAAATAATGATATGGATATAAAGAAAAAAAAATATATATGTGTAATGTTAGTGCTGGTTTAAAAAATCCCAGAAAAGAAAAAACACATAAAATATACCCCAAAAAAATTGCACAATTAGGATCAATCAGTATAATAAGGTATTAATGTGATAGTGCACCAAGATCATCCAAAATAGGATCCAAATGATTTAAGTGTCCAAACAAAAATAAAGTTCTATATATGTGAAAAAAGAAAAAATCTGTGAGAAGTGTCTCTGCTTCCAAAGGATCCCGTGTGGATTATTGTAGTTATTATGTGATCTCCTCCTCTGGAACCCCCACTTGTGTCCCCACTCACCAGAAGGCCCAACCCCTGCAGGGGTAATGAGCATGTAAATGTAGATCCAATGGCAGGAATAGATTGGTGTCCCCCTCAGTGACTCCATGATCTCCTTCCTGGTTGTGTCACCACTGGTCCTTTAATGAAGTCCACCGGAGCGTGTCCATATGCATTGAGAAGAGAGGAGCCTCATAGTGTAAATACAAAAAGTTTATTTAGCCAGTCAGCTTACATTTAAAATAAGTAGGTAAAACGAATGGTATCCGAGTAGGAAGTGGTACTGTTCCACCGGCTAATGAGGGGCCAATAGCCGAGACAGTAGTGAGGCAGCGGCATGCGTTCCACAGCCTGACTGCCGAAAACCGGAAGTGTTCGAACAACAGCTAGAGCGACGTATGCGTACCAACGTGACCACGCCTTACGCGTTTCATCATCAAGACGTCATCTGAGGCGCGGCCATCTTGGTACTCCATACGTCCTAATATGCTACAGGGAGGCGCCGCGTGTCCAATCCAAATGGGAGAATGGTATGAGAAGAACACGCCCACCCAGCGGGGAATATTGAATAGGCTCCTATGGGAGGACTAAGGGCAAACCCACAGGCATAACACCCCCTGGGGGAGAAAGGTGAAAGTGTACAATTGTTTAAAAGGTGTGTGATAAGTATCTCTATGGGGCGCCTCCATGCAAAGTTAGAAGCAGCAAATTAGAATTGATAATTAACCTAACAGGCAAACAGATTATAATACAATCAGCTTACATGTGAACGCTGATACAAAGGAGAAGGAAAAAGGCACATGTCAAATCATACCACTCATAAATAAAAAATAAAGGTAAGATGATGGCAACAGTATGAAAAAAATAAATAAAATATACAAAAATGTATAAAAATTAATAAATAATAATCCAAAAAATAAAAAGTAAAAAATGTAGGTAAAAAGGCAAGAAATTAACTTTACGCCATAAAATGTTTACTCACAACGATAATTAATATATAATATCTCAAGCTCATGAAAATGGGGGGAATTTCAAATCATGATAAAACCCCCCTCTGATAAAAGCAGGTATTAAAAATATAAAAATGTAAAAAAGTGAAAAGAATGGAAAAAATGAAGAAAATGAAGAAAAGGGGGAGGTGTGCAGTATCCACTCAGGTTATTCTATGTGAAGCTAGTATAAGTTGATCAACCTTTAGAGGGCTGGAGAAGGAGGCTATGTTGAACTGAGGGGAATATAAACATATACCATAAGACGATTAGAATTAGCAAAATGATGTATAATTCATTATTAAAATATGTGCAAGTGTATGCTCCCAGATCAAACCCTCAGTAAAAAAGACTCACTGGTATATATTATATATCCTAAAAATATGAGTTTATGCATGGGTTGGAGGGCGGAGCTAGAAATGAGATAAGAAGCAATTTAAATCGATGTCCACGTTAAGTCCTCTAGGCACCAAGCTATCTAGACGGTATATGCATCTGGTTTCGTTCTGGGATATCTGTATCTTCTTACTACCCCCCCTCCAATGGTCCTTAATGGTATCAATACCATAAAAAACTAAACCAGAGGGATCCCTGTGATGAAATTCGTCGAAGTGTCTTGAGAGGTTATGCTTAGGAAACCCCTTTTTTATATTGTTAATGTGCTCTCTGATGCGCACACATAGGGGTCTAGTAGTCCTGCTCACATATTGCAGTCGGCACGGGCATTATGCAATATGTGGGCAGGACTACTAGACCCCTATGTGTGCGCATCAGAGAGCACATTAACAATATAAAAAAGGGGTTTCCTAAGCATAACCTCTCTAGACACTTCCACGAATTTCATCACAGGGATCCCTCTGGTTTAGTTTTTCATGGTATTGATACCATTAAGGACCATTGGAGGGGAGGTAGTAAGAAGATACAGATATCCCAGAACGAAACCAGATGCATATACCGTCTAGATAGCTTGGTGCCTAGAGGACTTAACGTGGACATCGATTTAAATTGCTTCTTATCTCATTTCTAGCTCCGCCCTCCAACCCATGCATAAACTCATATTTTTAGGATATATAATATATACCAGTGAGTCTTTTTTACTGAGGGTTTGATCTGGGAGCATACACTCGCACATATTTTAATAATGAATTATACATCATTTTGCTAATTCTAATCATCTTATGGTATATGTTTATATTCCCCTCAGTTCAACATAGCCTCCTTCTCCAGCCCTCTAAAGGTTGATCAACTTATACTAGCTTCACATAGAATAACCTGAGTGGATACTACACACCTCCTCCTTTTCTTCATTTTCTTCATTTTTTCCATTCTTTTCACTTTTTTTACATTTTTATATTTTTAATACCTGCTTTTATCAGAGGGGGGTTTTATCATGATTTGAAATTCCCCCCATTTTCATGAGCTTGAGATATTATATATTAATTATCGTTGTGAGTAAACATTTTATGGCGTAAAGTTAATTTCTTGCCTTTTTACCTACATTTTTTACTTTTTATTTTTTGGATTATTATTTATTAATTTTTATACATTTTTGTATATTTTATTTATTTTTTTCATACTGTTGCCATCATCTTACCTTTATTTTTTATTTATGAGTGGTATGATTTGACATGTGCCTTTTTCCTTCTCCTTTGTATCAGCGTTCACATGTAAGCTGATTGTATTATAATCTGTTTGCCTGTTAGGTTAATTATCAATTCTAATTTGCTGCTTCTAACTTTGCATGGAGGCGCCCCATAGAGATACTTATCACACACCTTTTAAACAATTGTACACTTTCACCTTTCTCCCCCAGGGGGTTTTATGCCTGTGGGTTTGCCCTTAGTCCTCCCATAGGAGCCTATTCAATATTCCCCGCTGGGTGGGCGTGTTCTTCTCATACCATTCTCCCATTTGGATTGGACACCCGGCGCCTCCCTGTAGCATATTAGGAAGTATGGAGTACCAAGATGGCCACGCCTCAGATAACGTCTTGATGATGAAACGGGTAAGTCGTGGTCACGTTGGTACGCATACGTCGCTCTAGCTGTTGTTCGAACACTTCCGGTTTTCAGCAGTCGGGCTGTGGAACGCACGCCGCTGCCTCGCTACTGTCTCGGCTATTGGCCCCTCATTAGCCGGTGGAACAGTACCACTTCCTAGTTGGATACCATTCGTTTTACCTATTTGTTTTAAATGTAAGCTGACTGGCTAAATAAACTTTTTGGATTTACACTATGAGGCTCCTCTCTTCTCAATGCATATGGACACGCTCCGGTAACTTCATTAAAGGACCAGTGGTGGCACAACCAGGAAGGAGATGGTGGAGTCACTGAGGGGGACACCGATCTATTCCTGCCATTGGATCTACATTTACATGCTCATTACCCCTGCAGGGGTTGGGCCTTCCCGTGAGTGGGGACACAAGTGGGGGTTCCAGAGGAGGAGATCACATAATAACTACAACAATCCACACGGGATCCTTTGGAAGCAGAGACACTTCTCACAGATTTTTTCTTTTTTCACATATATAGAACTTTATTTTTGTTTGGACACTTACTGTAAATCATTTGGATCCTATTTTGGATGATCTTGGTGCACTATCACATTAATACCTTATTATACTGATTGATCCTAATTGTGCAATTTTTTGGGGGTATATTTTATGTGTTTTTTCTTTTCTGGGATTTTTTAAATCAGCACTAACATTACACATATATATATTTTTTTCTTTATATCCATATCATTATTTTTAGGTGTATGCATTTCTTTTAGGACCATTGATGCTCCAGCTACACCTACATTTATTTGCACTTGATTTTATAATATTATGTGAAGTTTTACGCATGTGGCATTTGCACATGACACACTGTTTGTTTGCTATTTACGCATTCATTTACAGTATTTCCCACATATTGTAGTATTACACTTTGATGTATTTTTTTTGGGGTACTATTTTTATTTCCATTCACTTTTGAACAGCGCCTTATTCCCCATGATAGTTCTCTAGTCTTTTGGATTTCATCTTGGTGTTTTCCTTTTTTTGGGGGGGCTGCAGTTCTTTTAAGATACTGTCCTAAGCGCGGAATATTTGAGTTCGCCTTATCCGAGCATGCAACCTGGCAGGTCGCAGGAAAAGAGGGGGGGACGAGAGAGCACCCCCCTCCTGAACCGTACCAGGCCATATGTCCTCAACATTGGGAGGGTGCTTTGGGGTAGCCCCCCAAAACATCTTGTCCCCATGTTGATGGGGATAAGGGCCTCATCCCCACAACCCTTGCCCGGTGGTTGTGGGGGTCTGCGGGCGGGGGGCTTATCGGAATCTGGAAGCCCCCTTTAACAAGAGGACCCCCAGATACCGGCCCCCCCCTGTGTGAAATGGTAAGGGGGTACAAAAATACCCCTACCAATTCACAAAAAAACTGTCAAAAATGTTAAAAATGACAAGAGACAGTTTTTGACAATTCCTTTATTTAAATGCTTCTTCTTTCTTCTGTCTTCCTTCGGTTTCTTCCTCCATCTTCTTCTTCTTCTGGTTCTTCCTCTTCTTCGTCCGGCATTTTCCTCCACGGGCCGCTCCCCATTCACCATGATGGGAGGCTTCCGCTGTGTGACGCTTCTCGTCTTCTGACGGTTCTTAAATAATGGAGGGCGGGGCCACCCGGTGACCCCGCCTCCTCTGACGCACAGGGACTTGACGGGGACTTCCCTGTGGCATCCTCGTGATGTCAGAGGGGGGCAGGGTCACCTGTTACGTAACGGGTATTGGTATTGTCATAAAAAGCGTTTGGGGACCCGGGTCCTGCCCCAGGGGACATGTATTAATGCAAAAAAAGTTTTAAAAACAGACGTTTTTTCGGGAGCAGTGATTGTAATAATGCTTAAAGTGAAACAATAAAAGTGAAATATTCCTTTAAATTTCGTACCTGGGGGGTGTCTATAGTATGCCTGTAAAGTGGCACATTTTGCCCGTGTTTACAACAGTCCCTGCACAAAATGACATTTCTAAAGAAAAAAAGTAATTTTACCCGCGATCGCCTCACGAAGAGGATGAAAACAGCATCTCCCCGTTCTGCCTAGTGACAGTGTCACTGATATCTGCTCCCTGTCATCGGGAGCAGAGATCAGTGATGTGTCACAGCTAGCCCATCCCCCCTACAGTTAGAAAACACTCCCTAGTACTGACTTAACCCCTCCCCGCCCCTAGTGGTTAACCCCTTCACTGCCAGTGTCATTTACACAGGAATCAGAGCATTTTTATAGCACTACTTGCTGTATAAATGACAATGGTCCCAAAAATGTGTCAAAAATGTCCGATGTGTCCGCCATAATGTTGCAGTCACAATAAAAATCGCTGATCGCTGCCATTACTAGTAAAAAAAAAAAAAATATTAATAAAAATGCCATAAAACTATCCCCTATTTTGTAAACGCTATAACTTTTGCGCAAACCAAACAATAAACGCTTATTGCAAATTTTTTTTACCAAAAATATGTAGGAGAATATGTATGAGAATATGTTCGAGTCGAACTCATGTTGGACCTGAACATAAAGCCTGAACATAAAGCCCATCCCTAATGGTGATCATATCCCCCTTATGTATTTATACATGGTGATCATGTCCCCCCCTTATATAATTATACATGGAGATCATATCCCCCCCTTATGTATTTATACATGTTGATCATATCCGCCTTATGTATTTATACATGTTGATCATATCCCCCTTATGTATTTATACATGGTGATCATATCCCCCTTATGTATTTATACATGGTGATCATATCCCCCCTTATGTATTTATAAATATTTATCATATCCCCCCTTATGTATTTATACATGGAGATCATATCCCCCTTATGTATTTATACATGGAGATCATATCCCCCTTATGTATTTATACATGGAGATCATATCCCCCTTATGTATTTATACATGGTGATTGTGATGGATCTCAAATACCCCTGCTGGGCACCCTCCGCCAGACCTGTGTCTCCTGTCCTCCAAACGCACCCGCAGCCTGCACCTGCAGACTCGCCATAACCAGCCCTTAACCCTTCAATCGCAAGATAAGCCACACAGGTGTTGAGGGTTAAACATGCAGAGCAAAAACACTAGGGATGAGCTTCGTGTTCGAGTCGAACCCATGTTCGACTCGAACATTGGCTGTTCGCCCGTTCGCCGAATTGCTGGCTGATGCATTGCTGGCTGATGATTGGCCAAGCATGCACTATGACCCGCATGCTTGGCCAATCACAGCGCCGCCTTAACAGAGAGCCGTAATTGGCCAAAGCCAAGGAGGCTTTGGCCAATTATGGCTCAGGGGATTTAGTACACGCCCCACACTATATAAGGCCGCCTACACGGCGGCCCTGTGTAGGGTGTGTTCCGGCGTTCATTAAGAGAGAGAGAGAGACAGACAGTAACATTTGATTTGAGTTAGATAGATTAGGCAGAACAGTCAGTCAGTTAGCTGCACTTACAGTGTATTGTGTATATATATGCATCCCAGGTGTTGCATATATATATACACTGTATTCAGTTTAGCTAGATCCGTTCCTGTTATCTTCTAGACTATTTACATTTAGTGCAGTGCGTCCTGCTCACAGTGTTCAGCTAGATCCGTTCCTGTTATATTCCTACTGACAGGCAGGCTTGTCTTGTTACAGTATTTACAGCTACCTGAAGAAAATTACTGGTGTTCTTTTGATCCTATTAGTACCACAGTCAGGCAGCTAGACTATTTACAGTTAGTACAGTGCGTCCTGCTCACAGTGTTCAGCTAAACCTACAAGTTAGTGGGGTGCGTCTTGGTCACAGTGTTCAGCTAAACCTACAAGTTAGTGTGGTGTGTCCACCTCACAGTGTTCAGCTAAACCTACAAGTTAGTGCAGTGCGTCCTGCTCACAGTGTTCAGCTAGATCCGTTCCTGTTATCTTCCTACTGACAGGCAGGCTTGTCTTGTTACAGTATATACAGCTACCTGAAGAAAATTGCTGGTGTTCTTTTGATCCTATTAGTACCACAGTCAGGCAGCTAGACTATTTACAGTTAGTGTAGTGCGTCCTGCTCACAGTGTTCAGCTAAACCTACAAGTTAGTGGGGTGCGTCCTGCTCACAGTGTTCAGCTAAACCTACAAAAGTTAGTGGGGTGCGTCCTGCTCAGTGTTCAGCTAAACCTTCAAGTTAGTGCGGTGCGTCCTGCTCACAGTGTTCAGCTAGATCCGTTCCTGTTATCTTCTTACTGACAGGCAGGCTTGTCTTGTTACAGTATATACAGCTACCTGAAGAAAATTACTGGTGTTCTTTTGATCCTATTAGTACCACAGTCAGGCAGCTAGACTATTTACAGTTAGTGCAGTGCATCCTGCTCACAGTGTTCAGCTAGATCTACAAAATTTAGTGGGGTGCGTCCTGCTCAGTGTTCAGCTAAACCTTCAAGTTAGTGCGGTGCGTCCTGTTCACAGTGTTCAGCTAGATCCGTTCCTGTTATCTTCTTACTGACAGGCAGGCTTGTCTTGTTACAGTAAATACAGCTACCTGAAGAAAATTGCTGGTGTTCTTTTGATCCTATTAGTACCACAGTCAGGCAGCTAGACTATTTACAGTTAGTGCAGTGCGTCCTGCTCACAGTGTTCTGCTAAACCTACAAGTTAGTGGGGTGCGTCCTGCTCACAGTGTTCAGCTAAACCTACAAGTTAGTGGGGTGCGTCCACCTCACAGTGTTCAGCTAAACCTACAAGCTAGTGGGGTGCGTCCTGCTCACAGTGTTCAGCTAGATCCGTTTCTGTTATCTTCTTACTGACAGGCAGGCTTGTCTGGTTACAGTAAATACAGCTACCTGAAGAAAATTGCTGGTGTTCTTTTGATTCTATTAGTACCACAGTCAGGCAGCTAGACTATTTACAGTTAGTGCAGTGCGTCCTGCTCACAGTGTTCTGCTAAACCTACAAGTTAGTGGGGTGCGTCCTGCTCACAGTGTTCAGCTAAACCTACAAGTTAGTGGGGTGCGTCCTGCTCACAGTGTTCAGCTAGATCCGTTTCTGTTATCTTCTTACTGACAGGCAGGCTTGTCTTGTTACAGTAAATACAGCTACCTGAAGAAAATTGCTGGTGTTCTTTTGATCCTATTAGTACCACAGTCAGGCAGCTAGACTATTTACAGTTAGTGCAGTGCGTCCTGCTCACAGTGTTCTGCTAAACCTACAAGTTAGTGGGGTGCATCCACCTCACAGTGTTCAGCTAAAGCTACCTGTAGAAGGTTGGTGGTGTTCTCATACTACAGGCAGGCAGTTGATTTTGCTAGCTGCAGTATCAGTACATATATATATATATATATATATATATATATATATCCCAGCTTAGTGCAGCTACAGGCCATTAGTATGTCTGGAAGGCCAAGCAGGAGAGGCAGACAGTCACAAGCCAATAAGAGAGGGCAAGCAGGCTCTGTGTCTAGTGCTGGTCGTGGAGACGGTGCATCCTCATCAGCACGTGGCCATGGGACACGCTTGGCCTTTTTTTCGGCAGCTGGCCATGTTGAGCCGCAACATGCGGAAGACTTGGTCGAGTGGATGACCAAGCCGTCCTCATCCTCCTCATCCTCTCTCACCCATGCCCAGGGTACTTTGTCTGGCAAAGCAGCGGCCTCTTCCCTCGGCTCAATGTCATCAGTGACTCCTTCCCTAGCCCCACCATGTCCTCCTGAGGAGTCCCTTGAACTGTTTGACCACAGTGTTGGGTACATGCTCCAGGAGGATGCCCAGCGTTTGGAAGGCTTTGATGATGATACTGAGCTTGATGAAGGCAGTAACACGAGCACGGACAGAGGGGGTGCCCAAGAAGGACAGCAATCTGGCAGTCATGCTCCCCCTGCTGCAGCATACTGCCAGGTTTGCTCCAGTGATGAGGAGGGAGGGGATGATGAGGTCACTGACTCAACGTGGGTGCCTGATAGGAGAGAGGAGGAGGAGGAGGAGGCGGCACATCACCAACGAGGCAGGATGCCCTCCAGGGGCCAGCCTAAGGGCAGCACATTGACTGCATCACACCCCAAAGCTCCACATGTGCAGGGCGCTGCAGTCTCTGCGCGTTATTCAAAAAGTTCTTTGGTGTGGGCCTTTTTTGAGACGAGTGCATCAGATCGCACCGCTGCTATTTGCAACATATGTCTCAACCGTATCTCGCGTGGCCAAAACATCTCCCGCTTGGGTACCACATGCTTGACCAGACATATGTTGACCTGCCATGCAGTTCGTTGGCAAGCGTATCTAAAAGACCCACACCAAAGAACAAAGAGGACCTCTGCTTGCTCCTCATCAGCTGAGATTTCCAACCCCACTAGACCTTCAGTCCTCTCTGAGACCTGCACTGAGAGGAATGAAGGTGTAGAATTAGGTGTGTCACAGCCACGTACTTGTGGGCAATCTGATTTTGGTACACCGACGTCAGATTGTACCAGGCAAATTTCCCTGCCCCAGCTGCTGCACCGCCGAAAGAAGTTTGCTCCCAGCCATCCACATGCCCAGCGGTTGAATGCTAGCTTGGCAAAATTGCTAGCACTTCAACTGCTGCCTTTTCAGTTGGTAGACTCTGCCCCCTTCCGTGAGTTTGTGGAATGTGCGGTTCCTCAGTGGCAGGTACCCAAACACCACTTTTTCTCACGGAAGGCAATTCCGGCTCTCTACCAGCATGTGGAAGGCAATGTCCATGCCTCGCTGGACAGGGCGGTCAGCGGTAAGGTGCATATTACTGCTGACTCATGGTCCAGCAGGCATGGACAGGGACGTTACCTAAGTTTCACGGCGCATTGGGTGACTCTGCTGGCAGCTGGGAAGGATGCAGGACATGGTGCAGTAGTGTTGGAGGTTGTTCCGCCACCACGCCTCCAAAATGCTAATGATTGTGATACACCTGTCTCCTCCACCCCCTCCTCTTCTTCTTCCTCCATGGCCTCTTCCTCGGAACCAGCGGTGCTCCGTAGTCGTTCAAGGGGTACGCAAGTACGCAGGCCAAAAGATGCCATGCGGTGCTTGAGCTGGTGTGCTTGGGGGACAGGAGCCACACTGGGGCAGAGGTTCTGTCAGCTCTGCAGGGGCAGGTTCAGAGGTGGTTGACGCCACGCCAACTTAAGGCAGGAATGGTGGTTTGCGACAATGGCACCAACCTCCTCTCTGCCCTCCGACAGGGACAAATGACAAATGTGCCCTGTTTGGCTCATGTCCTTAACTTGGTGGTGCAGCGGTTCTTGGGCAGGTATCCGGGCTTACAGGATGTCCTGAGGCAGGCCAGGAAAGTCTGTGTGCATTTCCGCCGGTCATATAATGCCAGTGCTCGGCTGACGGACCTCCAAAAGGAGTTTAACCTGCCCAAGAACCGCCTAATCTGTGACATGCCCACCAGGTGGAACTCAATGTTGGCCATGCTGCAGCGGCTGCACACGCAGCAGAGGGCCATCAATGAGTACCTGTGCGACTATGGCACCAGGACAGGGTCAGGGGAGCTTGGTTTTTTTTCCCCACGCCAGTGGGCCATGATCAGGGATGCATGCACTGTCCTGTCACCATTTGAGGAGGCCACGAGGATGGTGAGCAGTGACAGTGCATGCATCAGTGACACTGTCCCCCTTGTCCACCTGTTGGAGCACACGCTGCGTGGAATAATGGACAGGGCACTTGAGGCAGAACAGAGGCAGGAAGAGGAGGACTTCCTTAGCTCTCAAGGCCCCCTTTATCCAGACAGTGTTCCTGCGTGCCCGCCGATCACACAGGAAGAGGACGAGGAGGAAGAGGAGGAGGAGGAGGAGGAAGATTGTGTCAGTATGGAGGTGGAGCCTGGCACTCAGCATCAGCAGCAGTCTTTAAGGGATCAGTCCCAAGAAACACATGGACTTGTACGTGGCTGGGAGGTGGTGGCTGCGGACCATGTCGTCCTTAGTGACCCAGAGGACTCCGGACCGAATGCCTCAGCAAACCTACGCTGCATGGCCTCCCTGATCCTGCAAAGCCTGCGTAAGGATCCTCGTATTCGTGGTATCAAGGAGAAGGACCAATACTGGCTGGCAACCCTCCTTGATCCACGTTACAAGGGTAAGGTTGCGGACCTTATCTTGCCATCGCAGAGGGAGCAGAGGATGAAACATCTTCGGGAGGCCTTGCAGAAAGGTCTGTGCAACGCGTTCCCAGAGACTGGGAGGTTACAAACTCCTGTTTCTGGACAACGTGTTGCTGAGGCTTCGGTCAGTCAAAGAAGGAGCGGTGGAGAAGGTGGCCGTCTGACCGATGCGTTCAGACAATTTTTTGGTCCGCAGCCCCAAGGTATGATCGGTTCCAGCAACCATCGCCAGCGTCTGTTTTACATGGTGCAGGAATACCTAGGGGCAAGATCAGACTTGGACACCTTTCCCACCGAAAATCCTCTGGGTTACTGGGTCTTGAGGATGGATCACTGGCCAGAGCTTGCACAGTATGCAATTGAGCTACTGGCCTGTCCTGCATCCAGCGTTCTTTCGGAACGCACATTCAGTGCTGCTGGAGGCATGGTAACCGATCACAGGGTGCGTCTGTCCACTGACTCAGTCGATCGACTGACCTTCATAAAAATGAATGAGTCTTGGATCACCACCAGCTACCAAGCACCTGATGCTGATGTAACCGAATAATTTTTTTTGAAATCTCAGATCCCTTCAAAGACTGCCTATGCTGATGCTGAGTGACTATCCCTGAGTAATTATCCTCTTCCTCCTCAATCATCACGCTGATAGCTTGTAAGAACATTTTTGGTTCTGGGCGCCACCACCAGTGCCTAAGGCACAATTTTTCAGCCCCTGTTTAACAGGGGCGTGCAATTACAATTTTTGATGTAATACTTTGCAGCAGGGCTCGTTCCTGCATTCCAACTAGAGTGTCTGTGAGGGGTTGCAGTGTTGTGGCACCAGCACCAGTGCCTAAGGCCCATTTTTTCTGCCCCTGTTTAACAGGGGCGTGTAATTACAATTTTTGATGCAATACTTTGCAGCAGGGCTCGTTCCTGCATTCCAACTAGAGTGTCTGTGAGGGGTTGCAGTGTTGTGGCACCAGCACCAGTGCCTAAGGCCCAATTTTTCAGCCCTTGTTTAACTGGGGCGTGTAATTACAATTCTTGATCTAATATTTCACAGCAGAGCCCTGTGAGGGCTTACAGTGTTGTGGCCACAGCAACACCTAAGGCCCAAATTTCTGCTGAGTATATATAGGGCAGGACCCTACTTTCAAACAACTAACTTACAAACGACTCCTACTTGCAAACGGAAGGAGACAACAGGAAGTGAGATGAAATCTACCCCTAGGAAGGGAAATTCTCTCCTGTAAGAGTTAATATGGGAAAAACATTTCTCCTTTCCACTGATGCTTTCCAATCCTTGTTCCACAAAAAAACCCAAATTTTCAAAAAACATTTTTCATTGGGACAAAAAGTGAGGTGTGATCTTCTGAAGAGGAGGAAAGACAGCAAAACAAATGTCACAGGGGTGATAACCCTTCCCTATGTTTTCCAAAAAGCTTAAAAAAGATTTTTTGGCTGGAGCTAAACACGTTAAAAATGTACCCGTTCAAAATTACAAAGAGATTCTACTTAACAACAAACCTACAGCCTGTATACTGCTGTTCAGAGTATATAGGGCCTGGTGGCCCTATACCTTTCCTTATTTTAATTTGGGTGCAGGGTTCCCCTTAATATCCATACAAGACCCAAAGGGCCTGGTAATGGACTGGGGGGTACCCATGCCGTTTGTCTCACTGATTTTCATCCATATTGCCAGGACCCGACATTACATTAAACCCGCAAGCAGTTTTAAATGAGATTTTTTCCTTTAAAAATGACATTTGGTGCAGGGACTGTTCTAAACACGGGAAACACGCGTCACTTTACAGGCATACTATAGACACCCCTCAGGTACGATATTTAAAGGAATATTTCACTTTTTTTTTTTTTACTTTAAGCATCATTAAAATCACTGCTCCCGAAAAAACGGCTGTTTTTAAAAGTTTTTTTTGCATTGATACATGTCCCCTGGGGTAGGACCCGGGTCCCCAAACCCTTTTTAGGACAATACCATGCAAATTAGCCTTTAAAATGAGCACTTTTGATTTCGAACGTTCGAGTCCCATAGACGTCAATGGGGTTCTAACGTTCGTGCGAACTTTTGGTCCGTTCGCAGGTTCTGGTGCGAACCGAACCGGGGGGTGTTCGGCTCATCCCTAATCAACACTTTATTAAGTACCAAACATACACTTTTAAACACAGTTAGGTACACTCCCCTTAACCTTGTCATAGAGGGGGTAGGGGACAAGGAAGAACCAATGGAAACTCAACACTTGTATATTCAAACAACTACAGTTGAAACACATAAAGGGATTTCGATAAGCAGGCAGCCCCTCTTTACACATCCCCTGCTGAGATGTGTCTCCAGACATTTGTCTACGTGCCATGACCCAACACATTTAAACACAGCAACAACAGTGGGGGGGGGGGGGATGGAGGAGAAGGGATGTAGCATTACATTACATTATCTCAATGCCATTTTGTCCCCAAGTCTCATAGTCCCACGCTTTGGGAATACCGCCATCTTGTATATGCCTTTATCAGCTAAAAGTACATTGTGGAATAAAAGTATATATTTAGCCCAGCCAGGCCAATAGGTTTAGTTAGCCAGGAATGACTCCACGAGCCCAGCCACAGATGCCGCGTTCACCCAGTTCCAATGAACCAGCGAACACGGACACAAAAGTTTGGAGGTGGCATCTTCTCCAGGAGGTGGGAGACGGCAAATAGCCCTCCAAATCTCATGTTCTTTGCTGGGCCATAGTCTGTGAGTAGGAGGCTAGCCCACAGCTCCCTCCAAAACACACAGTGACAGTGGGTTCTGTCACAGTGATAATATCCCCCTGTATGTATTTATACATGGAGATCATATCACCCTTATGTATTAATACATGGAGATCATATCACCCTTATGTATTAATACATGGAGATCATATTCCCCTTATGTATTTATACATGGAGATCATATCCCCCCTTATGAATTTATACATGAAGATCATATCCCCCTTATATATTTATACATGGAGATCATATCCCCCCTTATGTATTTATTCATGGAAATCATATCCCCCCTTATGTATTTATATATATAGGGATCATATCCCCCCTTAGGTATTTATACATGGTGATCATATCCCCCCTTATGTATTTATATATATAGGGATCATATCCCCCCTTAGGTATTTATACATGGTGATCATATCCCCCCTTATGTTTTTATACATGGAGATCATATCTCCCCTTATGTATTCATACATGGAGATCATATCCACCTTATATATTTATACATGGTGATCATATCCCCCCTTATGTATTTATATATGGGGATCATATCTCCCTGTATGTATTTATACATGGTGATCATACCCCCCTTTATGTATTTATACATGGAGATCATATCCCCCTTAGGAAATCATATCCCCCCCTTATGTATTTTTTATATGGGGATCATATCCCCCCTTATCTGTTTATACATGAACATCATATCCCCCCTTATGTATTTATACATGGAGATCATATCCCCCCCTTATATATTTATACATGGAGATCATATCCCCCTTATGTATTTATACATGGAGATCATATCCCCCTTATATATTTATACATGGAGATCATATCCCCCCTTTTGTATTTATACATGGTGATCATATCCCCCCTTATGTATTTATACATGGAAATCATATCCCCCCTTATGTATTTATACATGAACATCATATCCCCCCTTATGTATTTATACATGGAGATCATATCCCCCCTTATGAATTTATACATGAACATCATATCCCCCTTATGTATTTATACATGGAGATCATACCACCCTTATATATTTATACATGGAGATCATATCCCCCCTTATGTATTTATACATGAACATCATATCCCCCTTATGTATTTATACATGGAGATCATACCACCCTTATATATTTATACATGGAGATCATATCCCCCTTATATATTTATACATTATTATTATTATTATTATTATTATACAGGATTTATATAGCGCCGACAGTTTACGCAGCGCTTTACAACAACATTAGGGCAGACAGTACAAGTACAATACAATTCAATACAAGAGGAATCAGAGGGCCCTGCTCGTTAGAGCTTACAATCTAGGAGGGAGGGTCAAGTTATACAAAAGGGTAATAGCTGTGGGGGATGAGCTAATGGAGAAAATAATGCAGTTGTTAGATGGAGGCAGGATAGGCTTCTCTGAAGAGGAAAGTCTTCAGGGATCGCCTAAAAGTGGATAAATTTGGAGACAGTCTGACAGATTGGGGTAGGGAATTCCAGAGGATGGGTGAGGCTCGGGAGAAGTCCTGGAGGCGGATATGGGAGGAGGTGATGAGGGAGCTAGAGAGCAGGAGATCTTGGGAGGAACGGAGATGGCGTTTAGGTTGGTATTTTGAGACTAGGTTAGTGATGTAGCTGGGGGCACAGTTGTGGATGGCTTTGTAACTTATTGTTAGTATTTTGAATTTAATTCGTTGGGCGAGTGGTAGCCAATGGAGGGATTGGCAGAGAGGGGTAGCAGACACTGATCGGTTTGTAAGGTGGATGAGTCTGGCAGCAGCATTCATGATGGACTGAAGGGGGGATAGTCTATTTAAAGGTAAGCCAATGAGGAGTGAGTTGCAGTAGTCAAGGCGAGAGATAACCAGGGAGTGGATCAGGAGCTTTGTAGTTTCACTGGTTAGAAAGGGACGTAGTTTAGAGATGTTGCGGAGGTTGAGGCGGCAAGCTTTGGAAAGTGATTGGATGTGGGGCTGAAAGGAGAGTTCAGAATCTAGAATAACACCTAACACCCTGACATGTGGGGACGGGTGGATGGTTTTGCCATTGCTCTTCACAGAGAAGTCAGGGGAAGAGGCACGTGGGGGAGGAAATATTATAAGCTCGGTTTTGGACAAGTTGAGTTTGAGGAAGTGGTGTGACATCCATACAGATATGTCGGTTAGTAAGTTAGTGATGCGTGAGGAGACTGATGGAGTGAGTTGAGGGGTGGAGAGATAGATTTGTGTGTCATCAGCATAGAAATGATATTGAAAGCCATGAGAGGCTATCAGCTGACCCAGGGAAGAGGTGTAGATTGAAAATAAAAGAGGTCCAAGAACAGAACCTTGGGGGACCCCGACAGAGAAGGGAAGAGAAGTGGAGGAAGTAGAATTGTAAGTGACACTGAAGGTGCGTTGGGATAGGTAGGAGGAGAGCCACTGAAGAGCACAGTCACGGAGACCGATGGAGTGAAGTTTTTTGAGGAGGAGGGGGTGGTCAACCGTGTCAAAGGCAGCTGAAAGATCCAGAAGTAGGAGTACAGAATAGTGTCCGTTTGTTTTTGCAGTTAGTAGGTCATTTGTGAGTTTTAAAAGAGCAGTTTCTGTGGAGTGTTGAGGGCGAAATCCAGATTGAAGGGGATCAAGAAGGTTGTTTTTAATGAGGTGGTCACTCAGTTGGTTGTAAACCAGGCGTTCAAGGAGTTTAGAGGAAAAGGGGAGCAAGGAGATAGGGCGTAGGTTATTAAGATTGGTAGGGTCCAAGGATGGTTTTTTGAGTATGGGAGTGACCAGTGCATGTTTTAGAGCATCGGGGAAGACGCCAGAGGTGAGGGAGAGATTGAAGATGTGGGTTAGAGAGTGTAGGATGGGGTCAGTGGGTGACCGTAGCATTTGAGAGGGAACAGGGTCCAGGGGACAGGTAGTTAGGTGGGCGATAGAAAGGAGTTTAGCAACTTCGTCTGGAGTAGTAGATTTGAATAGAGGTAGTGTCAGTTGTATCTGTTGACATGGGGTCTTAGCTGGGGGAGATACCTGTAGAGTGGAGATTTCATCACGGATTGTATCAATCTTGTTTTTGAAGTGATTAGCGATTTCCTGGGCAGTGAGTAAATCAGTGGGGGGAGGCGGTGGAGGACAAAGTAGAGAGTTGAAGGTAGAGAAGAGTTTACAGGGATTGGATGAGAAGGTATTAATAAGAGTTGTAAAATAGGTTTGCTTGGCAGTGTGGAGGAAGGAATAGTATTTTTGGAGGGCAGATTTGTATTGGTTGAAGTCTTTGAGAGACTTAGTCTTGTGCCACAGACGCTCAAGAGCGCGACTACGTTTTTTGAGAATTTTAGTGTCATCTGTTTGCCAGGGTTGTAGGGGTCGAGGCCTGATTCTGCGTTTAGTGAGGGGAGCGAGCTTGTCCAGGGTGGAGGACAGAGATTTATTGTAGATGGATATGGCTTGGTTGGGGCAGGACAGGGGGGAGATTTTGTCATAGAGGTGGTCGGTAGCAGAGTAGAGGAGAGAGGAGTTGAAGTTGCGAAAGTTTCTACGGGTGACGGTTAGGCGATTGGAGGGAAAGGTGGTGGAAGACAGGGGGAGAGAGAAACTAATAAGGTGGTGGTCGGAGAGAGGAAAAGGATTGTTTGAGAAGTTGCATGGAGTGCATAGGTAAGAGAATACAAGGTCAAGGGTGTTGCCATCAGAGTGAGTAGAAGCCTGTACCCATTGTTTCAGGTCAAATGAAGAGGTTAGACTAAGAAGTTTAGAAGTAGCAGGAGTGTTTGTATTAGCAGGGATGTTGAAATCACCGAGAAGGATTGTGGGAATTTCCGAAGAGAGAAAGTAGGGTAGCCAGGCAGAAAACTCATCAAGGAAAGTCGATAATGGTCCAGGGGGCCGGTAGATCACAGCAATTCTTAGGGAAGTGGGGTAGAATAGACGTATACAGTGGGCTTCGAATGATGAGAGTGAAAAAGAGGGAGGAGGGTGAATAACCTGGAAGGTGCTCTGGGGGGATAGGAGGAATCCCACTCCACCTCCCTTGCGTCCATTAGGCCTGGGGGAGTGAGTCCAGTGAAGGCCGCCCTGGGAGAGGGAAGCAGGAGAAGGGGTGTCATATTCGTGGAGCCAGGTTTCTGTGAGAGCAAGTAGATTAAAGGAATTAGTGACAAAGAGGTCATGAACAGCAGTGAGTTTGTTGCAGACAGAGCGGGCGTTCCAGAGGGCGCAGGAGAGAGTGAGGCTGGTGTTGGCAAGAAGAGGAATGGAGACTAGATTGTGTAGATTGCGACTACTGCCAGAGGGTGTAGGGTGATGGTGATGGGTGTGTTGGGCACAGTTAAATAAAGTGGGCCCAGGGTTTGGGGAAATATCTCCAGCGATTAGGAGAAGCAGAAGAGTGAGGGAGGTAATATGAGAATATGATTTGTATGAGGGGACATGCTTCAGTATCCTGGGGGGTATGTTAGCAAGTGGGCTTAGAGTTAGAAAGAGGTGATGAGTGCAGTAATAGGGGGAGGGGAGAAGTGAGGGTGATATGTACAGGTTGTGGGGTGGAGCAGAGGGATGTAGAAAAGAGAGTTTGAGGAGAGAGGCAGCAATTGTGAAAAGGAGGAGAGGTAAAGAGTGCATGTTTCAGAGAGGAAGATGATAAAATTAGGAAATGGGGTCACCTGCAGTCTTTTATAGTTTGCTTTGTGCAAATCGCTGAAGTGCAAGAGCAGAAGTGCCACTTATTTTAAGAACGCCACTTCTTTGGAAGAACCCCTGTATGTGCAGCCCCCTGTATGTGTTCCCCCGTAAGGAAGGCCTTGTTTTTATACTGTGTGTTGGGTGTGGGTTGAATCTGGCAATCAATTAGGAGGGCATATTAGCAACACAGCTAGCAGGGCATAACTTTCACACCACAATCAAACTGCAAGGGGACTAAAAGGCCAAAATTGTAAAGATAAGGCAACCCATAATTTAGGTAAGACTTAATGGCTAAATAAACATTGAAATAATGTGAGCATGGCTACAGATGGAGTTGAAACAGTGGTGACAAACAGATTTACCCAATAAGCTTTTTTGCAGTCATGCAATGTTCAGTTTTAAGGTATGTGGAGATATAAACGCAGGTTTACCCAATAAGCTTTTTTGCAGTCATGCAATGTTCAGTTTTAAGGTATGTGGAGATATAAACGCAGGTTTACCCAATAAGTTTACCCAATACCCAATACATGCAGATTAGGGATGAGCCGAACACCCCCCTGTTCGTTTCGCACCAGAACATGCGAACAGGAAAAAAGTTCGTTCGAACACGCGAACACCATTAAAGTCTATGGGACACGAACATGAATAATCAAAACAAGAATAAAGTGTGGCGCTGGGGGAGCAAGAAAATAATATATTTTGTTCGTTATTGAGCAAAGCCCGCCTGAATGTCTGTCTGGAGAGCAATGAAGCACAATAAAGTGTTTAGTGAAACCAGGACTGTTCAAATATATCCTATTAACTGCCATCAATAGAATATGTATTAATAAAAGAAAAGTGAACAATATGGAGTGTAGGTACTAGAAAATAACTGACACTCTAACATAATACAAACAAGTGATGATAAGTGGAGTATGGAGTGTGGGTACTAAAAAATAGCTAACACTCTAAAAATACAAACAGGTGATGATATACGTAAGAAAAATTAATGAATCCATACCAGTATAGCCTATACAAGGAGACCCAATAGTGCAACATACATTAAATGGGTAATAATAACCCGAAATAGCAAATAATACTAGTGTGGCTATTGCAACCGGAAGACTGCAGTACAAACAGGGATATAATAGTGCAACTAAAAAGTCCAAAAACAGATGCATAGGCAAACACTTGAAAAACTTGACCAAAAAAGAAGAACCGGCAGCAACCAGGATTGGTGATGTGGGACCCTTGGATCTGGGGATGGCAACCACAAGATGGAGTAATCAAACTTGCATGCAGATAGGGACAGGTGAAAGTACTCTTACCAGCAATGGTGGACTCACCAGCCAGCGGCTTGGGAGTCAGACAGGCTTAAGATAGAGAAATGGAGGATGTAGCACCTTTATCCACATCGGCTGGAAAGGATGGAACACCGTGACATACACTGACCAACCTTCTCAAATCCTACCGGCTCCCGCCATCCATGGTGTAGGTACAAACAGCTCGTCCCAGGACAATTTCCGTGTGGTGGGTATTAGCCCTCAAAAGATAGGGATCAAAAAGAAGACTTCCCCATAGTGTGATTCAGCTTTTCAAAGCTTTATTAAAAAATAGTACCATAAAATGCACACTGGCTAGTAACAACAGAAATGGGAACCAGGTACGAGGTAAATATAAAATTAAGCGCTTAGTTAGGTTGTGGCAAGACAGGCATAACAAAACCGACGCGTTTCGTCCGCTAGGACTTCGACTGGGGTATATGGATATATACTGGGTCTTACGGAATTTGGGGGGACCCCACGTCATTTTTTTTTTTTTTAATTTTGGCCGGGGTTCCCCTTAATATCCATAGCAGACCTGAAGGGCCTGGTATGGAATTTAGGGGGACCCCCACGTCATTTTTTTTTTTTTTTGGTTCGGGGTTCCCCTGTGGGGAATTCCCATGCCATTTTATATCAATGAACTTCTATGTGTATTGTCGGACCGGCAATGCAATAGCCGTGAGTAGTTTTAAATGACTTTTTTCCTTTGAAATGTCATTTTGCTGTCAGACTGTTCTAAACACGGGAAACATGCGCCCCTTTACAGGCATACTATAGACACCCCCCAGCTACGAAATTTAAAGGGATATTACACTTTTATTGTTTGACTTTAAGCATTATTAAAATCACTGCTCCTGAAAAAACGGCCATTTTTAAAACTTTTTTTTGCATTGATCCATGTCCCCTGGGGCAGGACCCAGGTCCCCAAACACTTTTTATGACAATAACTTGCATATTAGCCTTTAAAATTAGCACTTTTGATTTCTCCAATAGACTTTTAAAGGGTGTTCCACGGCATTCGAATTTGCCGCGAACACCCCAAATTGTTTGCTGTTCGGCGAACTTGCGAACAGCCGATGTTCGAGTCGAACATGAGTTCGACTCAAACTCGAAGCTCATCCCTAATGGAGATCATATCCCCCTTATATGTTTATACATGGAGATCATATCCCCCCTTATATATTTATACATGGAGATCATATCCCCTCTTATCTATTTATACATGGTGATCATATCCCCCTTATGTATTTATACATGTTGATCATATCCCCCTTATGTATTTATACATGTTGATCATATCCCCCTTATGTATTTATACATGGTGATCATATCCCCCTTATGTATTTATACATGGTGATCATACCCCCCTTATGTATTTATACATGGTGATCATATCCCCCTTATGTATTTATACATAGTGATCATATCCCCCTTATGTATTTATACATGGTGATCATATCCCCCCCTTATATATTTATACATTGAGATCATATCCCCTCTTATGTATTTATACATGGTGATCATATCCCCCCTTATGTATTTATACATGGTGATCATATCCCCCCCTTATGTATTTATACATGGTGAATGATCATATCCCCCTTATGTATTTATACATGGTGATCATATCCCCCCTTATGTATTTATACATGGTGATCATATCCCCCTTATGTATTTATACATGGTGATCATATCCCCCCTTATGTATTTATACATGGAGATCATACCACCCTTATATATTTATACATGGAGATCATATCCCCCTTATATATTTATACATGGAGATCATATCCCCCCTTATGTATTTATACATGGTGATCATATCCCCCCTTATGTATTTATACATGGTGATCATATCCCCCTTATGTATTTATACATGGTGATCATATCCTCCCCTTATGTATTTATACATGGAGATCATACCACCCTTATATATTTATACATGGAGATAATATCCCCCTTATATATTTATACATGGAGATCATATCCCCCTTATGTATTTATACATGAGATCATATCCCCCCTTATGTATTTATATATGGTGAATTATCATATCCCCCTTTATGTATTTATACATGGTGATCATATCCCCCTTATGTATTTATACATGGTGATCATATCCCCCTTATGTATTTATACATGGTGATCATATCCCTCCCTTATGTATTTATAAATGGAGATCATACCACCCTTATATATTTATACATGGAGATCATATCCCCCTTGTATATTTATACATGGAGATCATATCCCCCTTATGTATTTATACCTGGTGATCATATCCCCCCTTATGTATTTATACATGAGATCATATCCCCCCCTTATGTATTTATATATGGTGAATGATCATATCCCCCTTATATATTTATACATGGTGATCATATCCCCCCTTATATATTTATACATGGTGATCATATCCCCCCTTATATATTTATACATGGTGATCATATCCCCCCTTATGCATTTTGAGCTGTGTGCATCTATACTATTACAATATCTGCTGGCTACTTTTCATTTTTGGTCCCAATTTGACTTATGATTGAGCTCCGATCCCTTGTGCTATCTATTGATATATGAGCATTTGGATGTCCACCGGCGATGTAATAGGATGCTCAATCTCTTGCAGATTTTTAAATTTACAACTATCTCTGTTTACCAGAACTCCCCAAAGAAGATTCTGCGAGTTGAAACATGTAGGGGTCACCCTAGACCTAGAGTAACATACAGTGCCTTGAAAAAGTATTCCTACCCCTTAAAATTTTCCACATTTTGTCATGTTACAACCAAAAATGTAAATGTATTTTTTGGGGGATTTTATGTGATAGACCAACACAAAGTGGCACATAATAAATATGTGAAAAGTGTGTGTGTGTGTGGGGGGGGGGGGGCATTTGTATTCAGACCCCTTTACTCTGATACCCCTAACTAAAATCTAGTGGTACCGATTGCCTTCAGAAGTCATCTAATTAGCAAATAGAGTCCACCTGTGTGTAATTTAATCTCAGTATAAATACAGCTGTTCTGTGAAGCCCTCAGAGGTTTGTTAGAGAACCTTTTTATTTTATTTATTTATTTTTTTTTTATTTATTTTTTTTTTTACTTTTTTTTTGTTAGAGTACCTTAGTGAATAAACAGCATCATGAAGGCCAAGAAACACACCAGACAGGTCAGGGATAAAGTTGTGGAGAAGTTTAAAGCATGGTTAGGTTATAAAACAATATCTCAAGTTTTGAACATTTCACGGAGCTCTGTTCAATCCATCATCTGCAAATGGAAAGAGTATGGCACAACTGCAAACCTACCAAGTCATGGCCGTCCACCTAAACTGACAGGCCGGGCAAGGAGAGCATTAATCAGAGAAGCAGCCAAGAGGCCCATGGTAACTCTGGAGGAGCTGCAGAGATCCAGAGCTCAGGTGGGAGAATCTGTCCACAGGACAACTATTAGTCATGCTCTCCACAAATCTGGCCCTTATAGAAGAGTGGCAAGAAGAAAGCCATTGTTGAAAGAAATCCATAGGAGGGCGTAGCCAGCAGCCAAGGAACATGACCGCGTAAGTAGAGAGCTCCCGGTCCACACGGCAGTTCCCAACCTTTTTCAGCGATGAAGGGAAGCAACACAATGCCGCTCCAGCTTCTAATCAGTGGCGCAACTCAGGGAAAAGAAAACTGGCTTCAGGTCCCGGTAAGCTGACAACATACTTCGGGCCTGCCGGAGCTCGGTCAGCAAAAGATGGCGCCGGGCTGGAACATCCACGCTCTCCCTCACACCACAGCACTCCGTGCGGATCTCAATCCAGCGGTGGAAGCTGCTCCTCTCCCAGGGACTCTCCAGAAAACAGCCCTGTAAAACCAACCCAAAGAAGTCCCCAGCACACCAATATGCAGGTGAGAAGGGAAGGGGAGACATTTCTGAGGAACATGTGAACTCATAGAATGCATTGATGATTATCCTGCTGTGGGGCAGCATCTCTCAGACAAGACACTGAAAGACATGCTGGTGTCTCTGAGGGATCACTCCACAGGGACATGATGACGATGGTATCACTAATTAGACGGGAGGTGGAGGATATAGGAGACAGAATACACCACGTGGAAAACAAGATGGGAGATTTTGCAGTAGTACACAATGAAGTTGTTGATGCTCACAATGAAGCAGATGATGCATTAACGGCCAAGAGAAGCACAGATCCTCACCTGACCGATAGGGATGAGCTTTGAGTTCGAGTCAAACTCATGTTCGACTGGAACATCAGCTGTTCGCCAGTTCGCCGAACAGCGGACAATTTGGGGTGTTCAAGGGAAATTTGAAAGCCGCGGAACACCCTTTAAAAGTCTATGGGAGAAATCAAAAGTGCTAATTTTAAAGGCTTATATGCAAGTTATTGTCATAAAAAGTGTTTGGGGACCTGTGTCCAGCCCCAGGGGACATGGATCAATGCAGAAAAAGTTTTAAAAACGGCCGTTTTTTCGGGAGCAGTGATTTAAATAATGCTTAAAGTAAAACATTAAAAGTGTAATATTCCTTTAAATTTCATACCTGGGGGTGTCCATAATATGCCTGTAAAGGGGCGCATGTTTCCCATGTTTAGAACAGTCTGACAGCAAAATGACATTTCAAAGGAAAAAAAGTCATTTAAAACTACTCGCGGCTATTAATGAATTGCCGGTCCGACAATACACATAAAAGTTCATTAATAAAAGCGGCATGGGAATTCCCCATAGGGGAGCCCCGAACCAAAATTTAAAAAAAAATGACGTGGGGGTCCCCCTAAATTCCATACTAGGCCCTTCTGGTCTGGTATGGATATTAAGGGGAACCCCGGCCCAAAAAAAAAAAAAAAATGGCGTGGGGTTCCCCTCAAAATCTATACCAGACCCTTCAGGTCTGGTATGGATTTTAAGGGGAACCCTGTGCCAAAATTAAAAAAATGGCGTGGGGTCCCCCCAAAAATCCATACCAGACCCTTATCCGAGCATGCAACCTGGCAGGCTGCAGGAAAAGAGGGGGGATGAGAGAGCGCCCCCCCTCCTGAACTGTACCAAGCCACATGCCCTCAATATTAGTAGGGTGCTTTGGGTTAGCCCCCAAAACACCTTGTCCCCATGTTGATGGGGACAAGGGCCTCATCCCCACAACCCTTGCCCGGTGGTTGTGGGGGTCTGCGGGCGGGAGACTTATCAGAATCTGGAAGGGGACCCCCAGATTCCGGCCTACCCCTGTGTGAAATGGTAAGGGGGTACAAAAGTACCCCTACCATTTCACAAAAAAAGTGTCAAAAATGTTAAAAAAAACAAGAGACAGTTTTTGACAATTCCTTTATTTAAATGCTTCTTCTTTCTTCTATCTTCTTTCTTCCTTCGGTTTCTTCCTCCATCTTCTTCTTCTTGTTCTTCTGGTTCTTCTGGTTCTTCCTCTGGTGTTCTCGTCTGGCATCTTCCTGGTGCGGTTCAGGAGGGGGGGCGCTCTCTCATCCCCCCTCTTTTCCTGCAGCCTGTCAGGTTGCGTGCTCGGATAAGGGTCTGGTATGGATTTGGTATGGATTTGTGGGGGGGACCCCACACCATTTTTTAAAATTTTGGCCGGGGTTCCCCTTAATATCCATACCAGACCTGAAGGGCCAGGTATGGAATTTACGCCATTTTTTAAAAATTTTGGTTCGGGGTTCCCCTGTGGGGAATTCCCATGCCATTTTTATCAATGAACTTTTATGTGTATTGTCGGACCGGCAATTCATTAATAGCCGCGAGTAGTTTTAAATGACTTTTTTTCCTTTGAAATGTCATTTTGATGTCAGACTGTTCTAAACACGGGAAACATGCGCCCCTTTACAGGCATACTATAGACACCCCCCAGGTATGAAATTTAAAGGAATATTACACTTTTATTGTTTCACTTTAAGCATTATTAAAATCACTGCTCCCGAAAAAACAGCCGTTTTTAAAACTTTTTTTGCATTGATTCATTTCCCCTGGGGCAGGACCCAGGTCCCCAAACACTTTTTATGACAATAACTTGCATATAAGCCTTTAAAATTAGCACTTTTGATTATTCATGTTCGTGTCCCATAGACTTTAACGGTGTTCGCGTGTTCAAACTAATTTTTTGCCTGTTCGCATGTTCTGGTGCGAACCGAACATGGGGGTGTTCGGCTCATCCATACTGACTGACCTCCCACGATCATATGCTGGACAAGTTGAAGATATCACCCACTACCAGGTACTCTTCACTTTTTTGCTTTACCTATGTAGCGCTGGTAGATTTGCAATCTACCGCATGTTAGGTAAATTTAGTAAATTTTTGTTAGGAAGGTTAAGTTTGCCTCTGTTCCAGCTTGGCTGACGTTGTGTGTGTTTCTGTGCTGACCAGTGGGTGTCACTGTTATCACTGGTTAGTGTTGGAAGGGCAACGTGTTGAAGTGTATGGATGCTCTTCTGTCCCGGAGACAACTCGGTGGAGGTGGTCCTACGAGTTGCATTCTGGGCGAGGGTATTTATGGGACAGACGCCATATTTTGGGGTTCGTTTTACAGCCACCTGCTGGCCCTCCTGGCCAACAGGTATGCATTAAGGAGCTACCTCGTGGTCCTCCGTCCCGGAAGCCCACGATACTACGGCGCAGGGGTGGGTCCAGAGGCTTGTCTGGGGCCTACCAACGCGGCCGAGGAATGGTCCTGAGCTGTCGGTCCTGTGTGACGAAGCTGGACAACCGAGGAGATCCCAGGGGAGGACCCGTCTTGTAGGGATCACGCAGCATGCTGGTTTATAGAGGGGCCTCGTGACTCGGTTGGAGGACGTATCCGAAAGTAACTATACAGCATAGTGTTGGCGGGTTGGCTTAAAGGTTCAGGCACTGTGACTGACATTCATTACAGAAAAATCTGATACATCCTGTGGCAGAGGATCGTGCGGGTTTTGTTCCCCAAGCAAGTCTGTGGCAGAGACTTTGATTCGTGCTGTGTAATGGCTGCTAGGCTAGTGAGAGAGGCCTATCCAGACGAGGGAAGCGCATTCCATACAATATCTGAATTCCACCAGGATATTTGTCAAAAGAACCCTACAAGAAGATGTTTGAGTTTCTTCTGCAGTTTCCTTTCCGCCTCTTTCCTGCTATTTCCTAAGTCAAGTGTTTAATAAAGCATTGAAAACGTACTCCAGTGTTGGTGCGTGTGTCGTCCAGAGGTAAACTCAATGGAACCCTAGACCCGGTGCCGGTGAAACAGAGGGAAGCAGAGTGAAGGTGACAGACCTGCTTAAACCAGCAGCTCCGCCAAGAGTTATTGCTACACCTATATGAACAATGGCTCTTAAAATAGTTTCACTGAATGCCCATGGGCTAAACACCCCCCTTTAAATGAAAGGCTATGTGGCAAGAAGCTAAAAACCTCAAAGGAAATGTTATCTGTGTGCAGGAAACCCATTTCCTAGCTAACAAACCTCCAAAATGCACAAATAGACAATTTTCATACATTTTTACTGCAAATGCAAAGGAAAAGAAAATGGGAACTTTAATAGCAATTAAACATTCTGTTTCCTTCACCCTCCACTCTACCATATTGGATCAAAATGGAAGATACATCATTCTAGTGTGCGATATCAACAATATTACATATACCATAGCTAACATTTATGCTCCTAATACGTACCAAATTCATTTCCTACGCAAGGTACTAAAGAAAATCCGTCAAGTGCGTAAGGGTTCACTTCTTATATGTGGAGACTTTAATGCCATTGTGGATCATAAACTGGATTCAACCACCAAACCAACTCTCCTTACAATCTTTTCTACATAGTTACATAGATCTCTATGACATATGGCGCTGTATGAATCCCATGGAGAAGAATTATACCTACTATTCAGCTCCTCATACAATTTATAGACGAATTGATCTCTTTGTGTCTGATCTACAAATGTTATCAAGAGTGACTGCAGAAGATATACATTCCATTCTCTGGTCGGACCATGCTCCGATTACAATATTGCTTAAAGAACAAAGTACATCACGGACTATCTATATGTGACGGAATAACGTAAGCCTTTTTTCCAGACCGCCATTTAAAGCAGAAATAGAGGAAAAACTACAAACATTTTTTACTAATAATGATACACCCGAGGTATCTTCTTCCTCAGTCTGGTGTGCACATAAGGCCTTTATTAGAGGCATATTGATACAAATGGTGGCCACGGAAAAAAGGCGCAAAATGCAACTTATGTCTGACTTAATTGCTAAAATTAAACAGCTGGAATCTCATCATAAATCCACCTTAACAGAGGACAAACTAATTGAGCTGACCCAGTACAGAAACCAATTCAAAAATCTCTTATGCCCTGTACACACGATAGGATTTTCAGATGGAAAATGTGTGATAAGACTTTGTTGTCGGAAATTCCGACCGTGTGTAGGCTCCATCACACATTTTCCATAGGAATTTCCGACACACAAAGTTTGAGAGCTTGCTATAAAATTTTCCGACAACAAAATCCGTTGTCGGAAATTCCGATCGTGTGTACACAAATCCGACGCACAAAGTGCCACGCATGCTCAGAATAAATTAAGAGACGAAAACTATTGGCTACTGCCCCGTTTATAGTCCCGACGTATGTGTTTTACGTCACCGCGTTCAGAACGATCGGATTTTCCGACAACTTTGTGTGACCGTGTGTATGCAAAACAAGTTTGAGCCAACATCCGTCGGAAAAAATCCATGGATTTTGTTGTCGGAATGTCCAATCAATGTCTGACCGTGTGTACGGGGCATTAGAATCAAACCATGCAAATGCTCTAAGGAGACTTAAAGCATTGCACTACTCTGAGGGAAATAGAGCAGGAAAATTCCTAGCTAACTACTTCAGACTGGGGATGAGCCGAACACCTCCCGGTTCGGTTTGCAGCAGAACCTGCGAACGGACCAAAAATTTGCATGAACGTTAGAACCCCATTGACGTCTAACGGACTCGAATGTTCAAAATCAAAAGTGCTCATTTTAAAGGCTAATTTGCATGATATTGTCCTAAAAAGGGTTTGGCACATGTATCAATGCAAAAAAAAACGTTTAAAAATGGCCGTTTTTTCGGGAGCAGTGATTTTAATGATGCTTAAAGTAAAATAAAAAAAAGTGAAATATTCCTTTAAATATCGTACCTGGGGGGTGTCTATAGTATGCCTGTAAAGTGGCGCTTGTTTCCCGTGCTTATAACAGTCCTTGCACAAAATGTCATTTTTAATCATTTAGTCATTTAAAACTGCTTGCGGCTTTAATGTAATGTCGGGTCCTGGCAATATGGATGAAAATCAGTGAGACAAACGGCATGGGTACCCCCCGGTCTATTACCAGGCCCTTTCGGTCTTGTATGGATATTAAGGGGAAGCCCGCACCCAAATTAAAAAAGGAAACAGCAGTATACAGGCTCTGTACTCTGAACAGCAGTATACAGGCGGTCCAAACAAGATAGGGACTGTAGGTTTGTTGTTAAGTAGAATCTGTTTGTAATCTTGAACTGGTACATTTTTAACATGTTTAGCTAAAGCCAAAAAATCAATTTTAAGCTTTTTGGAAAACATAGGGAAGGGTTATCACCCCTGTGACATTTGTTTTGCTGCCTGTGCTCCTCTTCAGAAGATTTCACCTCACTTTTTGTCCTAATGACAAATTTTGAAAATTTGGGTTTTTTTGTGAAACAAGGATTAGTGATAAAGCATCAGTGGAAAGGAGAAATGTTTTTCCCATATTAACTCTTACAGGAGAGAATTTCCCTTCCTAGGGGTAGATTTCATCTCACTTCATGTTGTCTCCTTCCGTAGGAGTCATTTGTAAGTTGGATGTTTGAAAGTAGGGGCCTGCCCTATATACTCAGCAGAAATGTGGGCCTTAGGTGTTGTTGTGGCCACAACACTGTAAGCCCTCACAGGGCCCTGCTGTGAAATATTAGATCAAGAATTGTAATTACATGCCCGTGTTGAATAGGGGCAGAAAAATTGGGCCTTTGGTGGTGGTGGTGGTGCTGGTGCCACAACACTAAGTCCTCACTCGCTCTTGGTGGGCACAGAAACGGGCCCTGCTGTGAAATATTAGATCAAGAATTGTAATTACATGCCCCTGTTGAACAGGAGCTGAAAAATTAGGCCTTAGGCACTGGTGCTGGTGCCACAACACTGCAACCCCTCACAGATACTCTAGTTGGAATGCAGGAACGAGCCCTGCTGCAAAGTATTGCATCAAAAATTGTAATTACACGCCCCTGTTAGACAGGGACTGAAAAATTGGGCCTTAGGCACTGGTGCTGGTGCCACAACACTGCAACCCCTCACAGATACTCTAGTTGGAATGCAGGAACGAGCCCTGCTGCAAAGTATTGCATCAAAAATTGTAATTACACGCCCCTGTTAGACAGGGGCTGAAAAATTGGGCCTTAGGCACTGGTGCTGGTGCCACAACACTGCAACCCCTCACAGATACTCTAGTTGGAATGCAGGAACGAGCCCTGCTGCAAAGTATTGCATCAAAAATTGTAATTACACACCCCTGTTAAACAGGGGCTGAAAAATTGGGCCTTAGGCACTGGTGGCGGAGCCCAGAACCAAAAATATTCTTACAAGCTATCAGCATGATCATTGAGGAGGAAGAGGATAATTACTCAGGATAGTCACTCAGCATCAGCATAGGCAGTCTTTGAAGGGATCTGAGATTTCAAAAGAAAATATTCGGTTACATCACCATCAGGTGCTTGGTAGCTGGTGGTGATCCAAGACTGATTCATTTTTATGAAGGTCAGTTGGTCGACCGAGTCGGTGGACAGATGCACCCTGTGATCAGTTACAAAGCCTCCAGCAGCACTGAATGTGCATTCCGAAAGAACGCTGGACGCAGGACAGGCCAGTAGCTCAAGTGCATACTGTGCAAGCTCTGGCCAGTGATCCATCCTCAAGACCCAGTAACCCAGAGGATTTTCGGTGGGAAAGGTGTCCAAATCAGATCTAGCCCCTAGGTATTCCTGCACCATGTAAAACAAACGCTGGCGATGGTTGCTGGAACCGATCATACCTTGGGGCTGCGGACTAAAAAATTGTTTGAACGCATCAGTCAGACGGCCACCTTCTCCACCGCTCCTTCTTTGACTGACCGAAGCCTCAGCAACATGTTGTCCAGAAACAGGAGTTTGTAACCTCCCAGTCTCTGGGAACGCGTTGCACATACCTTTCTGCAAGGCCTCCCGAAGATGTTTCATCCTCTGCTCCCTCTGCAACAGCAAGATAAGGTCCGCAACCTTACCCTTGTAATGTGGATCTTGGAGGGTTGCCAGCCAGTATTGGTCCTTTTCCTTGATACCACGAATACGAGGATCCTTACGCAGGCTTTGCAGGATCAGGGAGGCCATGCAGTGTAGGTTTGCTGAGGCATTCGGTCCGGAGTCCTCTGGGTCACTAAGGATGACATGGTCCGCAGCCACCTCCTCCCAGCCACGTACAAGTCCATGTGTTTACTGGGACTGATCCCTTAAATACTGCTGCTGATGCTGAGTGCCAGGTTCCACCTCCATACTGACACAATCCTCCTCCTCCTCTTCCTATGTGATCGGCGGGCATGCAGGAACACTGTCTGGATAAAGGGGGCCTTGAGAGCTAAGGAAGTCCTCCTCTTCCTGCCTCTGTTCTGCCTCAAGTGCCCTGTCCATTATTCCATGCAGCGTGTGCTCCAACAGGTGGACAAGGGGGACAGTGTCACTGATGCATGCACTGTCACTGCTCACCATCCTCGTGGCCTACTCAAATGGTGACAGGACAGTGCATGCATCCCTGATCATGGCCCACTGGCTTGGGGAAAAAAAAACAAACTCCCCTGACCCTGTCCTGGTGCCATAGTCGCACAGGTACTCATTGATGGCCCTCTGCTGCGTGTGCAGCTGATGCAGCATGGCCAATATTGAGTTCCACCTGGTGGGCATGTCACAGATTAGGCGGTTCTTGGGCAGGTTAAACTCCTTTTGGAGGTCTGCCAGCCGAGCACTGGCATTATATGACCGGCGGAAATGCACACAGACTTTCCTGACTTGCCTCAGGACATCCTGTAGGCCCGGGTACCTGCCCAAGAACCGCTGCACCACCAAGTTAAGGACGTGAGCCAAACAGGGCACATGGGTCATTTGTCCCTGTCGGAGGGCAGAGAGGAGGTTGGTGCCATTGTCGCAAACCACCATTCCTGCCTTAAGTTGGCATGGCGTCAAACCACCTCTGAACCTGCCCCTGCAAAGCTGACAGAACCTCTGCCCCAGTGTGGCTCCTGTCCCCTAAGCACACCAGCTCAAGCACCGCATGGCATCTTTTTTCCTGCATACTTGCGTAGCCCCTTGAATGGCTATGGAGCACCGCTGGTTCCGAGGCCAAGGAGCAAGAAGAAGAGGAGGGGGTGGAGGAGAGAGGTGTGTCACAATCATTAGTAGTGGCATTTTGGAGGCGTGGTGGCAGAACAACCTCCAACACTACTGCACCTTGTCCTGCATCCTTCCCAGCTGCCAGCAGAGTCACCCAATGCGCGGTGAAACTTAGGTAACGTCCCTGTCCATGCCTGCTGGACCATGAGTCAGCGGTAATATGCACCTTACCGCTGACCTTCCTGTCCAGCGAGGCCAAGACATTGCCTTCCACATGCCGGTAGAGAGCCGGAATCACCTTCCGTGAGAAAAAGTGGTGTTTGGGTACCTGCCACTGAGGAACCGCACATTCCACAAACTCACAGAAGGGGGCAGAGTCTACCAACTGAAAAGGCAGCAGTTGAAGTGCTAGCAATTTAGCCAAGCTAGCATTCAACCGCTGGGCATGTGGATGGCTGGGAGCTAACTTCTTTCGGCGGTGCAGCAGCTGGGGCAGGGAAATTTGCCTGGTACAAGCTGACGTTGGTGTACCGAAAGCAGATTGCCCACAAGTACTTGGCTGTGACACACCTAATTCTACACCTTCATTCCTCTCAGTGCAGGTCTCAGAAAGGACTGAAGGTATAGTGGGGTTGGAGATCTCAGCTGATGAGGAGCAAGGAGAGGTCCTCTTTGTTCTTTGGTGTGGGTCTTTTAGATAGGCTTGCCAATGAACTGCATGGCAGGTCAACATATGTCTGGTCAAGCATGTTGTGCCCGAGTGGGAGATGTTTTGGCCACGCGAGGTACACTTGAGACATATGTTGCAAAAAGCAGCGGTGCGATCTGATGCACTCGTCTCAAAAAAGCCCACACCAAAGAACTTTTGGAATAACGCACAGAGACAGCAGCGCACTGCACATGCGGAGCTTTGGGGTATGATGCAGTCAGTGTGCTGCCCTTAGGCTGGCCCCTGGAGGGCATCCTGCCTCATTGGTGATGTGCCTCCTCCTCCTCTCTCCTATCAGGCACCCACGTTGAGTCAGTGACCTCATCATCCCCTCCCTCCTCATCACTGGAGCAAACCTGGCAGTATGCTGCAGAAGGGGGAGCATGACTGACAGATTGCTGTCCTTCTTGGACACCCCCTCTGTCCGTGCTAACGTTACTGCCTTCATCCAGCTCAGTATCATCATCAGAGCCTTCTAAAGGCATCCTCCTGGAGCATGTACCCCACACTGTGGTCAAACAGTTCGAGGGACTTCTCAGGAGAACATGGTGGGGCAAGGGAAGGAGTCACTGATGCCATTGAACCGAGGGAAGAGGCCGCGTTGGCAGCTGCTTTGCCAGACAAAGTACCCTGAGCATGGGTGAGAGAGGATGAGGAGGATGAGGACGCTTGGTCATCCACTCGACCAAGTCTTCCGCATGTTGTGGCTCAACACGGCCAGCTGCCAAAAAAAAGGCCAAGCATGTCCCACGGCCACGTGCTGGTGAGGATGCACCGTCTCCACGACCAGCACTGTTGCCTCTTTTATTGGCTTGTGACTGTCTGCCTCTCCTTGTTGGCCTTCCAGACATACAGTACCCGACCGCGAGATTGTGTTTCCAGTGCGATACCATCGCACTGGTCCTCGGCGACAGGGTACTGTGCATGTCGCGCTGGCTCGCTCATCGGGAAAGGAAAACTTTTTTTCCTTTCGCGATGAGTGACAGGCAGAGCTGACAGCTGTCTGGTATGAATCCTGAGGGGGGAACGCCGCGCCAAATTTTAAATAAAAAAACGGCATGGGTTCCCCCCAGGGGCATACCAGGCCCTTAGGTCTGGTATGGATTGTAAGGGGAACCCCCTATGCCGAACAATCGGCGTGGGGGTCCCCCCAAAATCCATACCAGACCCTTATCCAAGCACGCAGCCCGGCCGGCCATGAAAGTGGGTGGGGACCAGCGAGCGCCCCCCCCCCCCTGAGCCGTACCAGGCTGCATGCCCTCAACATGGGGGGGTGAGTGCCTTGGGGGAGGGGGGCACCCTGCGGCCCCCCACCCCAAAGCACCTTGTCCCCATGTTGATGAGGACAATGGCCTCTTCCCGACGACCCTGGCCGTTGGTTGTCGGGGTCTGCGGGCGGGGGGCTTATCGGAATCCGGTAGCCCCCCTTTAATAAGGGGGCCCCCAGATCCCGGCCCCCCACCCTATGTGAATGAGTATGGGGTACATGGTACCCCTACCCATTCACCTAGGGAAAAAAGTGTCAGTAAAAAAAAAAACACAGTACACAGATTTTAAGAGTAGTTTATTAGGCAGCTTCGGGGTCTTCTTCTGACTTCGGGGGGTCTCCTTCCGACTTCTCCCGGTGTTTTGCCTCTTCTCCCGGGCCCCTCTGCTATCTTCTTCCAGCTCTTTTGCCAGCGAGAGGGGCCCGGTCTGCTGCTGCTGTCTTGTCGCCGCTGTCTCGCCGCTGTGTCACCGCTTTCTTCTCTTCTTCTCTTCTTCCGATGTTGACACGACGCTCTCTCCAGCTGGAATGCTGTTTGCGAGCTGCGGAGCCATTTATATAGGCGGTGACCCCGCCCCCTTGTGAGGTCACGGTCCCAGCATGTGCAGGGACTCTGGCGTCATAAGGGGGCGTAACCCCAGAGTCCCTGCACATGCTGGGACTGTGACGTCACAAGGGGGCAGAGTCACCGCCTATATAAATGGCTCCGCAGCTCGCACACAGCATTCCAGCCGGAGAGAGCGTCGTGTCAACATTGGAAGAAGAGAAGAAGCGGCGAGACAGCGGCGAGACAGCGGCGAGACAGCGGTGAGAAGACAGCGGCAGCAGACCGGGCCCCTCTCACTGGCAAAAGAGCTGGAAGAAGATAGCGGAGGGGCCTGGGAGAAGAAGCAACGAGACAGCGGCAGCAAACCGGGCCCCTCTCGCTGGCAAAAGAGCTGGAAGAAGATAGCGGAGGGGCCCGGGAGAAGAGGCAGAACACCGGGAGAAGTCAGAAGAAGACCCCGGAGCTGCTTAATAAATTACTCTTAAAATCTGTGTACTGTTTTTTTTTTTACTAACACTCTTTTTCCCTAGGTGAATGGGTAGGGGTACCATGTACCCCATACTCATTCACATAGGGTGGGGGGCTGGGATCTGGGGGCCCCCTTATTAAAGGGGGGCTACCGGATTCCGATAAGCCCCCCGCCCGCAGACCCCGACAACCAACGGCCAGGGTTGTCGGGAAGAGGCCATTGTCCTCATCAACATGGGGACAAGGTGCTTTGGGGTGGGGGGGCTGCAGGGCACCCCCCTCCCCCAAGGCACTCACCCCCCCATGTTGAGGGCATGCGGCCTGGTACGGCTCAGGAGGGGGGGCGCTCACTCGTCCCCACCCCCTTTCCTGGCCGGCCAGGCTGCGTGCTCAGAAAAGGGTCTGGTATGGATTTTGGGGGGGACCCCCACGCCGATTTTTTGGCATAGGAGGTTCCCCTTACAATCCATACCAGACCTAAGGGCCTGGTATGCCCCTGGGGGGGGAACCCATGCTGGTTTTTTAATGAAAATTTGGCGCGGCGTTCCCCCCTCAGGATTCATACCAGACAGCTGTAAGCACTGCCTGTCACTCATCGTGAAAGGAAAAAAAGTTTTCCCTTCCTGATAAGGGAGCCATCTCGGCGCTGGCTCTCAGGTACTCGCAGGTGTCAAATCTTGCCGAGAAATGCGGCGAGATTGACACAATATCGCTGTCACCTACTGTACTAATGGCCTGTAGCTGCACTAAGCTGGGATATATATATATATATATATATATATATATATATATATATATATATATATATATATATATATATATATATATATATATATATATATATATAGTGATACTGCAGCTAGCAAAATCAACTGCCTGCCTGTAGTATGAGAACACCACCAACCTTCTACAGGTAGCTTTAGCTGAACACTGTGCAGAGCTCACAAAAAACTAACTTGTAGCTTATTTAGCTGCCTGCGGTAGTGATAGGATCAGGAAAACACCACCAACCTTCGACAGGTAGCTTTAGGTGAACACTGTGCAGAGCTCGCAAAAAACTAACTTGTAGCTTATTTAGCTGCCTGCGATAGTGATAGGATCAGGAAAACACCACTAACCTTCTACAGGTAGCTTTAGGTGAACACTGTGCAGAGCTCGCAAAAAACTAACTTGTAGCTTATTTAGCTGCCTGTGGTAGTGATAGGAATAGGAAAACACCACCAACCTTCGATAGGTAGCTTTAGGTGAACACTGTGCAGAGCTCACAAAAAACTAACTTGTAGCTTATTTAGCTGCCTGCGGTAGTAATAGGATCAGGAAAACACCACCAACCTTCTACAGGTAGCTTTAGCTGAACACTGTGCAGAGCTCGCACTACACTAACTTGTAGTTTTAGCTGAACACTGTGAGGAGGACACACTACACTAACTTATAGCTTTAGCTGAACACTGTTCAGAGGAGGCACTACACTAACTTATAGCTTTAGCTGAACACTGTGCAGAGGTCGCACTACACTAACTTGTAGTTTTAGCTGAACACTGTGAGCAGGACGCACTACACTAACTTGTAGTTTTAGCTGAACACTGTGAGCAGGACGCACTACACTAACTTGTAGGTTTAGCAGAACACTGTGCAGAGGTCGCACTACACTAACTTGTAGCTTTAGCTGAACACTGTGAGGAGGATGCACTACACTAACTTGTAGCTTTAGCTGAACACTGTGCAGAGGTCGCACTACACTAACTTGTAGTTTTAGCTGAACACTGTGAGGAGGACGCACTACACCAACTTGTAGCTTTAGCTGAACACTGTGAGGAGGACGCACTACACTAACTTGTAGCTTTAGCTGAACACTGTGCAGAGGTTGCACTACACTAACTTGTAGTTTTAGCTGAACACTGTGAGGAGGACGCACTACACCAACTTGTAGCTTTAGCTGAACACTGTGAGGAGGACGCACTACCCTAACTTGTAGCTTTAGCTGAACATTGTACAGAGGTCACACAAAACTAACTTGTAGCTTTAGCTGAACACTGTGAGGAGGACGCACTACCCTAACTTGTAGCTTTAGCTGAACACTGTGCAGAGGTCACACTAAACTAACTTGTAGCTTTAGCTGAACACTGTGAGGAGGACGCACTACACTAACTTTTAGTTTTAGCTCAACACTATTCAGAGGACGCACTACACTAACTTGTAGTTTTAGCTGAACACTGTGAGGAGGATGCACTACACTAACTTGTAGCTTTAGCTGAACACTGTGCAGAGGTCGCACTACACTAACTTGTAGTTTTAGCTGAACACTGTGAGGAGGATGCACTACACTAACTTGTAGCTTTAGCTGAACACTGTGCAGAGGTCGCACTACACTAACTTGTAGCTTTAGCTGAACACTGTGAGGAGGACGCACTACCCTAACTTGTAGCTTTAGCTGAACACTGTGCAGAGGTCACACTAAACTAACTTGTAGCTTTAGCTGAACACTGTGAGGAGGACACACTACCCTAACTTGTAGCTTTAGCTGAACACTGTGCAGAGGTCACACTAAACTAACTTGTAGCTTTAGCTGAACACTGTGAGGGGGATGCACTACACTAACTTGTAGTTTTAGCTGAACACTGTTCAGAGGACGCACTACACTAACTTGTAGTTTTAGCTAAACACTGTGAGCAGGACACACTACACCAACTTGTAGCTTTAGCTGAACACTGTGCAGAGGTCACACTACACTAACTTGTAGTTTTAGCTGAACACTGTTCAGAGGACGCACTACACTAACTTGTAGCTTTAGCTGAACACTGTGCAGAGGTCGCACTACACTAACTTGTAGTTTTAGCTGAACACTGTGAGGAGGACGCACTACACTAACTTGTAGCTTTAGCTGAACACTGTGCAGAGTTCGCACTACACTAACTTGTAGTTTTAGCTGAACACTGTGCAGAGCTCGCAAAAAACTAACTTGTAGCTTATTTAGCTGCCTGCGGTAGTGATAGGATCAGGAAAACACCACCAACCTTCTACAGGTAGCTTTAGGTGAACACTGTGCAGAGCTCGCAAAAAACTAACTTGTAGCTTATTTAGCTGCCTGCGATAGTGATAGGATCACTAAAACACCACTAACCTTCTACAGGTAGCTTTAGGTGAACACTGTGCAGAGCTCGCAAAAAACTAACTTGTAGCTTATTTAGCTGCCTGTGGTAGTGATAGGATTAGGAAAACACCACCAACCTTCGATAGGTAGCTTTAGGTGAACACTGTGCAGAGCTCACAAAAAACTAACTTGTAGCTTATTTAGCTGCCTGCGGTAGTGATAGGATCAGGAAAACACCTCCAACCTTCTACAGGTAGCTTTAGCTGAACACTGTGCAGAGCTCGCACTACACTAACTTGTAGTTTTAGCTGAATACTGTGAGGAGGACGCACTACACTAACTTATAGCTTTAGCTGAACACTGTTCAGAGGAGGCACTACACTAACTTGTAGCTTTAGCTGAACACTGTGCAGAGGTCGCACTACACTAACTTGTAGTTTTAGCTGAACACTGTTCAGAGGACGCACTACGCTAACTTGTAGCTTTAGCTGAACACTGTGCAGAGGTCGCACTACACTAACTTGTAGTTTTAGCTAAACACTGTTCAGAGGACGCACTACACTAACTTGTAGTTTTAGCTGAACACTGTGAGCAAGACGCACTACACTAACTTGTAGTTTTAGCTGAATACTGTGAGGAGGACGCACTACACTAACTTATAGCTTTAGCTGAACACTGTTCAGAGGAGGCACTACACTAACTTGTAGCTTTAGCTGAACACTGTGCAGAGGTCGCACTACACTAACTTGTAGTTTTAGCTGAACACTGTTCAGAGGATGCACGACACTAACTTGTAGCTTTAGCTGAACACTGTGCAGAGGTCGCACTACACTAACTTGTAGTTTTAGCTAAACACTGTTCAGAGGACGCACTACACTAACTTGTAGTTTTAGCTGAACACTGTGAGCAGGATGCACTACACTAACTTGTAGCTTTAGCTGAACACTGTGCAGAGGTCGCACTACACTAACTTGTAGTTTTAGCTGAACACTGTGAGGAGGACGCACTACACTAACTTGTAGCTTTAGCTGAACACTGTGAGGAGGACGCACTACCCTAACTTGTAGCTTTAGCTGAACACTGTGCAGAGGTTGCACTACACTAACTTGTAGCTTTAGCTGAACACTGTGAGGAGGACGCACTACACCAACTTGTGGCTTTAGCTGAACACTGTGAGGAGGACGCACTACCCTAACTTGAAGCTTTAGCTGAACACTGTGCAGAGGTCACACTAAACTAACTTGTAGCTTTAGCTGAACACTGTGAGGAGGACGCACTACCCTAACTTGTAGCTTTAGCTGAACACTGTTCAGAGGTCACACAAAACTAACTTGTAGCTTTAGCTGAACACTGTGAGGAGGACGCACTACACTAACTTGTAGCTTTAGCTGAACACTGTGCAGAGGTCGCACTACAATAACTTGTAGTTTTAGTTGAACACTGTGAGGAGGACGCATTACACTAACTTGTAGCTTTAGCTGAACAGTGTGCAGAGGTCGCACTACACTAACTTGTAGTTTTAGCTGAACACTGTGAGGAGGATGCACTACACTAACTTGTAGTTTTAGCTGAATACTGTGAGGAGGACGCACTACACTAACTTATAGCTTTAGCTGAACACTGTTCAGAGGAGGCACTACACTAACTTGTAGCTTTAGCTGAACACTGTGCAGAGGTCGCACTACACTAACTTGTAGTTTTAGCTGAACACTGTTCAGAGGACGCACTACACTAACTTGTAGCTTTAGCTGAACACTGTGCAGAGGTCGCACTACACTAACTTGTAGTTTTAGCTAAACACTGTTCAGAGGACGCACTACACTAACTTGTAGTTTTAGCTGAACACTGTGAGCAGGATGCACTACACTAACTTGTAGCTTTAGCTGAACACTGTGCAGAGGTCGCACTACACTAACTTGTAGTTTTAGCTGAACACTGTGAGGAGGACGCACTACACTAACTTGGAGCTTTAGCTGAACACTGTGAGGAGGACGCACTACCCTAACTTGTAGCTTTAGCTGAACACTGTGCAGAGGTCGCACTACACTAACTTGTAGCTTTAGCTGAACACTGTGAGGAGGACGCACTACACCAACTTGTAGCTTTAGCTGAACACTGTGAGGAGGACGCACTACCCTAACTTGTAGCTTTAGCTGAACACTGTGCAGAGGTCACACTAAACTAACTTGTAGCTTTAGCTGAACACTGTGAGGAGGACGCACTACACCAACTTGTAGCTTTAGCTGAACACTGTGAGGAGGACGCACTACCCTAACTTGTAGCTTTAGCTGAACACTGTGCAGAGGTCACACAAAACTAACTTGTAGCTTTAGCTGAACACTGTGAGGAGGACGCACTACACTAACTTGTAGCTTTAGCTGAACACGGTGCAGAGGTCGCACTACAATAACTTGTAGTTTTAGTTGAACACTGTGAGGAGGACGCATTACACTAACTTGTAGCTTTAGCTGAACAGTGTGCAGAGGTCGCACTACACTAACTTGTAGTTTTAGCTGAACACTGTGAGGAGGATGCACTACACTAACTTGTAGTTTTAGCTGAACACTGTTCAGAGGACGCACTACACTAACTTGTAGTTTTAGCTGAACACTGTGAGCAGGACGCACTACACTAACTTGTAGCTTTAGCTGAACACTGTGCAGAGGTCGCACTACACTAACTTGTAGTTTTAGCTGAACACTGTTCAGAGGACGCACTACACTGACTTGTAGCTTTAGCTGAACACTGTGCAGAGGTCACACTACACTAACTTGTAGTTTTAGCTGAACACTGTGAGGAGGACGCACTACAACAACTTGTAGCTTTAGCTGAACACTGTGAGGAGGACGCACTACCCTAACTTGTAGCTTTAGCTAAACACTGTGCAGAGGTCACACTAAACTAACTTGTAGCTTTAGCTGAACACTGTGAGGAGGACGCACTACCCTAACTTGTAGCTTTAGCTGAACACTGTGCAGAGGTCACACTAAACTAACTTGTAGCTTTAGCTGAACACTGTGAGGAGGACGCACTACCCTAACTTGTAGCTTTAGCTGAACACTGTGCAGAGGTCACACTAAACTAACTTGTAGCTTTAGCTGAACACTGTAAGGAGGACGCACTACACTAACTTGTAGTTTTAGCTGAACACTATTCAGAGGACGCAGTACACTAACTTGTAGTTTTAGCTGAACACTGTGAGGAGGACACACTACACTAACTTGTAGCTTTAGCTGAACACTGTGCAGAGGTCGCACTACACTAACTTGTAGTTTTAGCTGAACACTGTGAGGAGGACGCACTACACTAACTTGTAGCTTTAGCTGAACACTGTGCAGAGGTCGCACTACACTAACTTGTAGTTTTAGCTGAACACTGTGAAGAGGACGCACTACACTAACTTGTAGCTTTAGCTGAACACTGTGCAGAGGTCGCACTACACTAACTTGTAGTTTTAGCTGAACACTGTGAGGAGGACGCACTACACTAACTTGTAGCTTTAGCTGAACACTGTGCAGAGGTCGCACTACACTAACTTGTAGTTTTAGCTGAACACTGTGAACAGGACGCACTACACTAACTTGTAGCTTTAGCTGAACACTGTGCAGACGTCGCACTACACTAACTTGTAGTTTTAGCTGAACACTGTGAGGAGGACGCACTACACTAACTTGTAGCTTTAGCTGAACACTGTGCAGAGGTCGCACTACACTAACTTGCAGTTTTATCTGAACACTGTGAGGAGGATGCACTACACCAACTTGTAGCTTTAGCTAAACACTGTGAGGAGGACGCACTACCCTAACTTGTAGCTTTAGCTGAACACTGTGCAGAGGTCACACTACACTAACTTGTAGCTTTAGCTGAACACTGAGAGGAGGACGCACTACCCTAACTTATAGCTTTTGCAGAACACTGTGCAGAGGTTGCACTACACTAACTTGCAGTTTTATCTGAACACTGTGAGGAGGATGCACTACACCAACTTGTAGCTTTAGCTAAACACTGTGAGGAGGACGCACTACCCTAACTTGTAGCTTTAGCTGAACACTGTGCAGAGGTCACACTACACTAACTTGTAGCTTTAGCTGAACACTGAGAGGAGGACGCACTACCCTAACTTATAGCTTCAGCAGAACACTGTGCAGAGGTCACACTAAACTAACTGTAAATAGTCTAGCTGCCTGACTGTGGTACTAATAGGATCAAAAGAACACCAGCAATTTTATTCAGGTAGCTGTAAATACTGTAACAAGACAAGCCTGCCTGTCAGTAGGAAGATAACAGGAATGGATCTAGCTAAACTGAATACAGTGTGTATATATATATATATATATATATATATATATATATATATATATATATATATATATATACAACACCTGGGATGCATATATATACACAATACACTGTAAGTGCAGCTAACTCACTGACTGTCCTGCCTAATCTAGCTAACTCAAATGAAATGACACTGTCTCTCTGTCTATCTAAGCACACTGGAACACACTACACAGGGCCGCCGTGCAGGCGGCCTTATATAGTGCGGGGCGTGTTCTAAACCCCCTAAACCATAATTGGCCAAAGCCACCCTGGCTTTGGCAAATTACAGCTCTCTCTACTGACGGCGATGTGATTGGCCAAGCATGCGGGTCATAGTGCATGCTTGGCCAATCATCAGCCAGCAACGCACTGCGATGCCGCAGTGAATTATGGGCCGTGACGCGCCACACGAATTTGGCGCAAACGACCCATAACGTTCGCAATTCGGCGAACAATCGAACAGCCGATGTTCGAGACGAACATGGGTTCGACTCGAACACGAAGCTCATCCCTACTTCAGACATAGACAGCTAAAGTCTAAATTAGCCTCAATTACCGACCCTAAAACGCAAACAAAAAGATTCCACCCTGAACAAATTGCAAACGCCTTTCGCAAATGCTATACAGACCTCTGCAACTTAGCAAATGACCCATTATCTCCTCAACCATCTGAAACGCTAATAGCTGACTTTTTATGCCGCGTACACACGAGCGGACTTTACGGCAGACTTTGCCCGGCGGACTGGATTTCGCCAGACAATTCGATCGTATGTGGGCTCCAGCGGACTTTGTTTTCTCAAAAGTTGGACGGACTTAGATGTGAAACATGTTTTAAACCAATCCGTCGAAATCGAGTCCGGTCGAAAAGTCCGCTCGTCTGTATGCTAGTTCGACGGACAAAAAGCCACGCTAGGGCAGCTATTGGCTACGAACTTCCTTGTTTTAGTCCGGTCATACGTCATCACGTAGGAATTCAACGGACTTTGGTGGATTGTGTGTAGGCAAGTCCGCTCATTCAGAAAGTCAGTCGTAAAGTCTGTCGAAAAGTCCGCCGAGCAAAGTCTGCCGTAAAGTCTGCTCGTGTGTACGCGGCATTACAGTCAGTAGATCTTCCAAAGATATCTAAAGAAGAACTTGAGCAGTTAAATTCCCCTATTGGAGATGATGAGATTCTAGCTGTCATTAAATCATTGCCAAATAATAAATCACCAGGAGCTGATGGGTTTAAAGCTGAATATTATAAAGCTTTTCCTGATACTTTGACCCCACACCTAAAGAGATTATTTAATGATGCAGCTTCTAACATTTCCTTTCCTTCTGAAATGTTACGAGCCACGATAGTGACATTGCCTAAGCCAGGGAAGACCCCTGATTGCCCGCAAAATTTTCACCCTATATCGCTGTTAAACTCAGATCTCAAGATATATGTGAAAATTTTGGCTATCAGACTAGTGGCAATTACCCCAAAGTTAATCAAAACAGACCAGGTGGGATTTGCTCAGGGCAGACAGGCTCCCGATGGAACCTGATGCATGCTAAATCTCATACGTATAGCTGAGCTAAGGAAATCTCCTACAGTTTTCTTGGCTCTTGATGCTGAAAAAGCATTTGATCGGGTCCATTGGGGGTATTTACAAGCTGCCCTGAACAAATTCAGACTGGAAGGATTTTCATTGTCAGCTATTTCTGCACTATATTCTAAACCTTCCGCCAATATTTTCCAAACCTTCCAAATCTCTAATGGTATAAGGCAGAGGTGCCCTTTATCCCCTCTAATTTCCACTTTAATAATGGAACCTGTTGCTGAATCAATTGGAACCAACACAGAAGTCAAAGTCAATACCGTAGCAGGTCAACATCATAAAATCAGTTTATTTGCAGATGATGTGGTCCTCACTCTCACCAACCCAAAATCCTCGTTAGCAGCGGTACAAACCATAATTAACAACTTTATCAATATCTCATACTATAAGATGAACAAATCCACTGTTTTATCAATTAACATTCCCAAGACATCATTAGAAGTCTTAAAAAAACAATTTTCATACTCCTGGCCAAAAGGCAAATTACCCTACTTGGGAATGATTCTCACATCCCCTTCTGTTAATACATACAAGGATAATTTTCTAACTCTTATACAAAAAGTCTCCCAAGATATTCTTCAAATTGCTAAATTAGAATTGAACTGGTTAGAACGCATTGCAACCTTTAAAATGATGATCCTGCCTAAGATTCTTTATCTTTTTAGAACTATCACTATCGGTATCCCGGCTAGTTTCTTTCAAAAACGCCCTCATTAAAAATCTTATATGGCAAGGGAAGATATTAAAAAATGGTATTTTCTATGCTACTAAGGCCAAGACAGCTAGGGGGAGTAGGCATTCCAGCCTTGGAATTTTATCATACAGCAGTATTACTAGAGAAAATGCATGCATGGTTTGAACCCACCTCTGATAAACAATGGGTCTCTTTGGAGAAGGCTTCCACGGAATCCTCAGGTCTCATTTCCCTACTTTTATCAGCCAGAACACATTTACCAGTCCATATACCTAACCTCCCTGCCATTCAAGCTTCAGTGAATGCTTGGAATGTGAGTCATAGCAACTATAGGAAAAAACTACAATCATCTAAATCACTGCTCCTACTCCAGTTTTAGAGTACATAATTCTCTCTATAAAAACATGTCACTGGACCTCTTGCAAGGTACAAAATATTAAAGACATTGACACAGAAAACCCGAAAGACAGACACTATGAAACACTGCAAGTGAAACACTTAGCTCCGGTTCACACAGGGGCGACTTGTCAGGCGACTTAGCCGCCTGACAAGTCGCGTCCCATTCTCTACTACGGAACCGTTCTAATAGGAGTGACGCAAATCGCTTCGACTTAGAAAAAGCTTCCTGTAGTATTTTTGGGGCGACTTCAGGCGACTTGCATTGACTTCTATACAGAATTCGTTTTGCAAGTTGCCGCTGAAGTCGTGTGCAGGTCGCCTTGGTGAGTCGACCTGCAAGTCTTGTTGCCCCTGTGTGAACCGGCGCTTACTTAAAAAAAGTGACATAAGATACTTTGAAGTTAATAGAGAAATATGGCAAGAACTCCAAGCTAGACCTTTTAAAAAAGGAGGCATCTCAAGATTCTATGCACATTTACAACCAGATGATAACTGTCTTAAAACGACCTCTATGCTGACATGGGAAAGAGATTTAAGCACCACTTTTAGGCACTTAGATTGGAATCAAGCTAGAGAGCTCACCTTTAAGGCATCCAGATGCGTTAACCATTTGGACAACTTCCTTAAAATTATAAATATAAGTTATCTTGTCCCCTTCAGATTATCTAAAATATTCCCTGACTCTACAGCTGAATGTTGGAAGGAGTGTGGAGATAAGGGATCTATGTTCCATGTGTTTTGGAGATGTAGATGCCTATGCAGCTTCTGGAATGGCATATTTTCCCTGATATCCAAGGTCACAGGCTTTTTCATCTCCCCTACACCTGAAATGGCTCTCCTACATTTGAAATTAGATAGAGTTCCTAAATAATATTGTTTTCTGATTGTACAAATTCTCACAGCAGCTCATATGACTGTAGCCTTTCTCTGGAAAACTAAGAAAACCCCTAAGTCAGATACTATCAAAAAGGTGCAGAAATCTGCCCAATATGAACGAACACTAGCTTATAGCATAGATTCTACACAAAAATTTCATAACAATTGGAACTGTTGGCTCAGTAGATACCCGATAAGGAATATATAACCATACATCTAACACAAGATCTGGTCTCTTGGAACCTCTTTCATTTTTTGTTTACCTTTTTACAACATGGCATTATATGGTGTTAACGTTATGTTATGTTTTGTTCTGATGTTATAATATTGATAGCTATTCTGCTTTCTGTAATTCTCAGATTAGAATATGAATCACCCCCTTTATTTGGGGAACAGAGTTATAATTCACAATCCTCCTGACTGTATTTGAATTGCTCAAGGTTCTGTAATGAATATATCTGTATAATCTGCCACTATTCAATAAAAACAATTGAACAATTTGCAGTTTGTGAGAAGCCACGTGGTGGGACACAGCAAACATGTGGAAGAAGATGCTCTCGTCAGATATGACCAAAATTGAACTTTTTGGCCTAAAAGCAAAACACTATGTGTGGTGGAAAACTAATGTTACACATCACCCTGAACACACCATCCACACCGTGAAACATGGTGGTGGCAGCATCATTGTGGGGATACTTTTCTTCAGCAGGGACAGGGAAGCTGGTCAGAGTTGATGGGAAGATGGATGGAGCCAAATACAGGACAATCTTAGAGTCTGCAAAAGACTTGACACTGGGACGGAGGTTCACCTTTCAGCAGGACAACAACCCTAAACATACAGCCAGAGCTACAATGGAATGGATTAGATCAAAGTATATACATGTGTTAGAATGGCCCAGTCAAAGTCCAGACCTAAATCCATTTGAGAAATTGTGGCAAGACTTGAAAATTGCTGTTCACACACGCTCTCCATCTAATCTGACAGAGCTTGAGATATTTTGCAAAGAAGAATGGACAAAAATGTCACTCTCTAGATGTGCAAAGCTGGTAGAGATATCCTCAAAAAGACTTGCAGCTGTAATTGCAGTGAAAGGTGGTTCTCCAAAGTATTGACTCAGGGGGGCTGAATACAAATGTACCCCACACTTTTCACACATTCATTTGTAAAACATGTTAAAAACCTTTTATCATTTTCCTTCCACCTCACAATTATGCGCCACTTTGTGTTGGTCTACCACAAAAAACCCCAATAAAATACGTTTTTGGTTTTAACATGACAAAATGTGGAAAATGTCAAGGGGTATGAATACTTTTCCAAGGCACTGTATGTTTTGTTTCTCCTCTATTTAGGACATATTATGTCTTATTCCCTTTGATGTTTCATGCTTTAATAATATTTTTGTAATTTTATATACATTTGTTGATGGTTATTGGTGCCTCAAAGCCTCCCCCATGGTTGTATTTTTTGTAATTTATCTATTAGGATTGCCACCTCTACCAATGAGATCCTTAGGCACAAGCATATATGCTGCTGTGTCAGATATGTGAACAAGCATTTGAGATTTACATGATTGTGTCCTCTCTGAATGGAATCTCAGTTCTTCTGGAGAAAATAATCATATACAGACATTGCCGGGGAGAGGGAGCCCTGTGATCTCTGTGAGATAAGTGATATCCTGACACATGACTTGGCATGTTGCTCTTATCATGAAGACATATCAATGCTAAATCCACTTTAACCTTCATACTACAAGATTATTATTAGAGCATAGCTGACATGTGTGGATCTCTGATGGGAAGAATATTGAGTGGAGAGTATACATTGCTCTCATAGTGCTATATTATATCTGAATATCCTCCCTGAAATCTACAATATTGATAAGAAGGTCTATGCTTCTTTGCAGAGCAATTTTGTGAGGACAATATATATGCCAACACGTGTGATCTTGAAGTACAGAGGATAAGGAATACACCAAAAGCCAAAGGTAAGTTATTATAACGAGGGGTATCCTCTTCATCGATTATAGACAGCTGAGGACCAGAGTCTCCATTTATAGGACAAATGTCTACTAATATTAATATTGCTATACTGCTTCTATAAATCAGAGCAAATCACCTCTTACTATATATCTGTATAAAGGTAATAGGAGCCAGCATCTCATCGGTTGTTATGTTTCAGTATAAATTCACACCCAAATACAATATATTGTGAGAGTGAGAGCCCCTGTCTCAGTGAAAATGAGTGTAAAATGGACACAGGACTCTCAAAGAGGCAGTTTGAGAAGTTCCAGCAGAAGATTGGTGAGCAGAGAAAACTATGCTTTAAGTCTTCTCGTGATTTTGTAAGTCTGGATTGGGGCTGAAAACTTGAAGACTTCAAAGAGCATTGGGAAGGATGGAGTCTTCAGTCTTGTGTCCGGGCTTTCCAGAAGTTATGCAGGTTGTGTGTGTGTCCAGGTGCACACACTCATGATAAGGCAGATCAGCGCATAGCTCAGGGGAGTTGGTGTTGGAGCAGTTGCTACAGCCAGGAGGGAGGTGTGCTACCGTTTAAGAACCCAGGCAATATCCTTGAGATGGCACTCCATGTGGGAGAGGTTCCAGGTCAGTGGACTGAGAGAGTCGGGGAGACCATAGCTGAGACAACTGGAAGAGAGGGTCCTGGGGACCAGAGGGGACCATGAGTCTTGGAGGAGTGTGAAAGCCTGGAGTGTCAGGAGAACCCCTTCCTAGAGGCCAGGAGTGGGCCTGCGCAGGTTTGTACTGCTGACTCCTGGCCTTGTGTTGTAATTTTTTGGAGAAGGACCCCTGTGTGGGCAACCCATGCATGTATGAACTTTCATTTTTGTTACTTTCAATAATAGTGGGCTACCACGCCCTTAAACTGAAGTTCCTGTTGGCTGTGAACTCACTGAAAATACATCTAGCACTGAGCTAGACATCCCCAAATATCACAATATATATATGATATAATCTGAAAAAAGGATATATATCTATATCTACAACATATATACTGTGTATGTATGTGTGTGTGTGTCTGTGTGTATATATGTATGTATGTACATACGATATATGTGTATATATATATATATATATATATATATATATATATATATATATATATATATATACACACAGTGGGGAAAATAATGATTTGATCCCCTGCAGATTTCATAAGTTTGCCCAATTACAAAGAAATTAAGTTTCTTTAATGGGCATCAATAAATGGCAGACCCGGGGCCAAATGCGAACCGTGTCACATTCCCATTCGGATCGCCACCATTTAACAGCCTTTTCTCCCCCCCAGCCGTCGCTCTGTAATCCTCACAGAGCCGACATTGGGAGGCGAGACAGTTCTGGATGGAGGGTGGAGCTGCCCCTGGTTAACAAGCAGGTGTTTGGCTGCTAAGATGAAACAACCAATCACCAACTTGCAACACCCGCCCTACATCCAGATATACTGTGTCTCCCTCTGATCTTCGGTCTGTGTACGGTAAAACAGTGAGGTAGGTGGCAAAGTTACAGGGAGTGAGGACACTAGTATGAAAAGCCGAATAGGAGGTCAGGAATGTGCGTGCTGACAGGGCTGGCCCAAGACATTGCTGTATTGTGATGCCAAGAATTAAATTCTGCCCCCCCCCCACACCCAAAAAAACCCCATCACGCCCACTAAAAAGGCCCCTACATCCATTTTTGTATGTTATGAGGGGGTGAGAGAGAGCGGTGGGAGTGAAAGAGAAAGAGAGGGGGTGAGAGGGGGGTAAGAGGGAGGAGGGGTGAGAGAGGGGTGGAAGTGAGAGAGAGGTGGAAGTGAGAGAGAGGGGGAAGTGAGAGAGAGGGGGGCTGAGAGGGGGGTGGGTGAGAGAGAGAGAGAGAGAGGGGTAAATGTAAGAGAGAGAGAGAAAGGAGTGAGAGATAGGGGGGGCTGAGAGACAGAGGGGGAGTGAGAGAGATGGGGTGAGAGAGAGAGGAGGTGGGTGAGAAAATGTGTGTGCTAACAGGGCTGGCCAAGACATTGTGCTGTCTTTATCCAATAGTGAAATTCTGCCCCCCCAAAATAATCACATACACCAAAAGGCCCCCCATCCATATTTGTTTATCATGAGAGGGTAAGAGGGGGTCAGAGACCGAGGTGGGAGTGAGAGAGAGGGGGGCTGAGAGGGGGTTGAGGCAAAGGAGGTGAGAGAGGATGAGTGAGAGAGAGGTGGGAGTGAGAGAGAGGGGGTAAGAGAGAGGGGCTGATAGGGGGGTTGAGGCAGATGGGGTGAGAGAGGGAGGAGGGGTGAGAGAGAGGTGGTAGTGAGAGAGAGAGAGGTGGGAGTGAGAGAGAGGGGGCTGAGAGGTGATTGAGGCAAAGGAGGAGAGAGGGTGTGGGTGAGAGAGAGAGGAGATAAGTGTAAGAGAGAGGGAGTTAGTGGGGGGGGTAAGAGACAGAGGGAGGCTGAGAGACAGAAGGGGAGCTGAGGGAGGGGTGGAGTGTGAGAGAGGGGGTGAGAGAGAGGGGGTGGGTGAGAGAGAGAGAGAGAGGGTGAGTGTAAGAGAGAGGGAGTGGGTGAGAGAGGGGGGTGAGGGGGGCTGAGAGACAGGGGAGTGAGAGGGGTGGAGTGTGAGAGAAAGAGGGGCAGAGTGTGAAAGAGGGGGGGTGAGAGGGAGAGGGGGTGGGAGAGAGATGGGGGTGAGTGTAAGAGAGAGGGAGTGGGTGAGAGAGGGGGGTGAGGGGGGCCGAGAGACAGGGGAGTGAGAGGGGTGGAGTGTGAGAGAAAGAGGGGTGGAGTGTAAGAGAGGGGGTGTGAGAGAGATAGGGGTAAAGTGTAAGAGAGAGGAGAGGGCTGAGAGAAGCGCACAGTCTCCTTCTTGATCTGGAGGTGCTCTCTCCAGCGGCTCCTTGGCAGTCTCCGATTCCCACCCATCCTCTTCCCCTGGACCCCCAGTCAGCCTGTCTTCCAGCCCAGGCCTTACTGTTGATCTTGGAGCAGAGAGGAGGCTGGAAGAATCCAGGTTCTGGGAGTGCCGGGGAGGCTGGGCCCGCTCCTTCTCACCTCTTCGGTGGTCAGGGAGGGGGTGGAGCTCTTCTCCCTTCTGGGCTCTCACATTTAACTTCCCTCATCACAGGCCATCTTCCCCTAATCACCACGACCTGGCTGCTGTTTGCTGCCACACTCCCGCTGCCGTTGAACTTTGCATAAAAACAAGGGGCAGTATGTTAGGCGCTCTGCCCCCTCTCAAAATTCCGCCTGGGTCCAATGGACCCAGCGGGACCCATGGTAGGGCCGCCCCTGTGTACTGAGGACAGTGATATGGGGGTGCTGAGGACATTGAAGTGGAGTTGCTGTGGACTGTGATGTGTAGGGGGGGCTGAGAAATGTAATGTGGGGGGGCAATAAGGACAGTAATTAGACATGTGCGATTAGTTTAGTACGAATCGAAAATTCGTACGACTTTCCGGAAATTCGTACATTCATACAAATCCAAAATACAAATTTTTATGCATATGAATTCTGTACGAAACACAAAATTTAATTTACGAATTTCGGATCCAAATTCATTTTGAACATACGTAATTGTTACGAAAAGTTAATGAACCTAAAAGTTAAACACCCAGGAAGTAAGCACAGCACAGGGATGGTGGGAAACTGCCATTCCTCTCCCTGACAGCGAGGTGTGAGGTTGCTGGTTCCTTTGCTCCGGTGCTTCCAGAGACCAGAGGCTAGAGTTGCTCCTCTGCCCCAGGAGTGATACAGGATCCTGGGGAGGACCCTGGTGGAGGTCCCCTGGATAGGCCTCAGCCTGTGGACGACACTGGGCCTGGCCCAAGGAAAGATGAGTCCCTGTCTGCCTTTAGACGGAGGGTTGTTGAAACACTGAAGCGGATTGAGAAGGAAGAGGAGAAGTTGGTAGCTTTGAAAAATGAATTTAAAAAGAAAAAGCAGATTTGTGCCAAAGTGTTCAGCAAGAAAAGACCGGCTCTGAGGCCTGAGCTGAAAGACTTGGAACAAGCTCTGCGGAAGCAGAAAGAACTGGTGAGTTCTCTGAAGGAGAATAGTGGAGCATTTAAAGAGAAATATAAGAATGAAGAAAGATTCAGCCAAATGAGAAGAGGAGCCGCTTCTTGCATGGAGGGTGAGGAGACCAGTGAGGAGATTTAGATACAGACAGCAGAGAGTGAGAAAGTGGGCCCGGAGGATGAGGCCAGCTCTTCAACACCTCAGACATCTGCTGAGTCCTCAATGGTGGAGGCCTCTGTCCCCTTCACTCCCCAGCAATATGGAACATCTGAGCAGGAGGTTGAAGGTTCTGCCATGCTGGATTTCATCAATAAACTTGAATCCCCTCCAGGTGTGGTTTCCCAGGATGATGAGGAAAAGATGGACGCCGTTCCTAGCCCTGTGGAAGAAAGACCTGTGGAGAGACAAGGTGCAGGTACAGTGTGTGTGCAGGATGATGGCGTGAACTTTAAGGACAATGTGCTTGCTGAGGGTTGTAGTGCTGCAGGCAGTCAGCCCAGACCCATAGACAATACACAACATGCAATAACATCTGCTAATAACTGTCAGCTTCAGTATGCAGAGAGGTCCATGGACAATACAGAGACTTTGCCTGGACCAGGCACAGCGGCTGTTCCTGTGAATGGTGGAGGAGATGCTGGGTGCAGTAGTGCTACAACTTTCCAGGAGTCTGCAGCAGCCATGACTGTGATTGATCCCAGGAAAAAAACTGTGTGTTCAGAGGAGGGGGAGGGGGAGGGTCCTGCCTCTGCTAATCAGAAGACTGCTATCCCAGCTGGTTCAGACTCTCTGCCAGCAGGTTTGATTGTGTCTAAGGACAAGACTACAAATGCTGCTGGTGTAAGAAAAACTTATGCTGGTGTTGCTGCTACAGGATCTGGGAAGGGACAGCAAGCAGGGAGGGAGCATGGAAATGTTTTATCTTCCTCCCTGTTTAGAAGGAGGAATGTTGTGCAGTTAAAATGGCAAGGCGGTGGAATCCCCCCACTTAGGAGGACAGTGGTGGATAAGATTCTGCAGATGGGGTTTACACCCACAGATATCTTCGCCCTGATCAGTCCAGCAGGTTCCTATGAATATGATTTGTCCTTTATCCATCTGGAGTCTTTGGACATATTTTGGGAGAGGTATGAACACGTGTGTAGGGGCCTGCCGGACTGGAAAGGGCTCATCCCAAAGCTTGTATCACGCCAGTCCCTCATTAAAATGATCACAATTTTGGTCCGCAATGAATCCATACCACAAGGAGATTTATCTGTATGGTTGAGGAGGTATGGAGACGTCCTGAGCCCGCTAAAAAAGATTGTGGATGATCGGGGAATATGGACAGGGGGATGGTCTGTGCAGCTAAAATTAAAAGTTGTTGATAATGTCGTCCAGCATCTGCCATCCTCAGCCTTCCTGGGGAGGGACAGGCTGACCATCTTTTATCCAGGCCAGCCAAAGCTCTGCAATAAATGTGGAGATAAAGGACATCTTGCATCCTCCTGTCGAGTGATGAAGTGCTCTCTGTGTCAGGGTATAGGACATTTGGCGAAGGATTGTAATATTATCAGGTGCAATCTGTGCAATGCGGTGGGACATCCTTACAGTCAGTGTCCTGAGGCAATGCACAACAATCCTGAACTCATGAGAGAGTTCTTCCGCCTGGACATGGAGGATGCTCGGAGCTCAGCAGCTGGGGTGCCTGTGAGTCCATCTGAGTCTGTGCCAATACCTAATGTGTCTCCCCAGTCTGTGATGCCCCAGTCCGTGCCAATACGTAATGTGTCTGTGTCTCCCCAGTCTGTGCATTTACCTAGTGTGCCTGTGTCTTCTGTAGGTAAGGTATCAGTTGCCAAAAAAGTGTCCAATCCTTCTGTGTCTGTGTCTTCTAAAATTGCAGAGGCAGCAAGAGGTGCTGAGGCAGGTGCGTCAGGTGTGGTGCCAACCCCCCTCCCCCGACACTGCAGGGTTTCTATTGAGGATTGTAGGGTGCAGAGGAGTGGGGAGGATGGTGGAGAGGCTGGCCTGGTGGTAGATAAGGGAAGGGGGAGTGGGGGGGAGGGGGGTGAAGGGGAGGATAGGGGTGGGGAGGCTGTTGAGTCTGGTTTGTCTAAGGATGATATGGAGTGGTTGGAGGATAGAAGGAGGAGGGGAAAAAGGAGGAAAAAGGGGGTTCAGTTACCTTAAATCCTAAAGTTTTGCCTTTAGAAAATAAGTTTGAGGTCCTTTCAGATGATGAGGATGAATGGGACTCATTCAGTTCTGCATCCTCTACGGATGATGAGTGCCAGGGTGCAACGAAGCGCGCTGGTTCTCCAGGAAGAGGGAGTAGTCAGGCTAAGAAACGGCTGCCTCAACTACCCTAATGGCAGTTCCCACTCCGTTAAAAGTGGCAACCATTAATGTTGCCAGCTTAAGATCAGTAGGTGCTCGTCATATGGCCTTATTTTTGCTCAGCGAGTTTGATGCTGACATTTTGTTTTTGCAAGAAACCCATCTGAGTAGTTTGGCCGATATACATCTGGCAAAGAAGGAGTGGAGACGTGGTCCCTCATTTTGATCTCTTGCGGCTGAGCCTTACAGTGGAGTTGCAGTCCTTTTTTCTGGTATGGTAATGTGCCGGCGGGTAATTGAGGTAGATATAGGGAGATGCATGGTCTTAGACGTCTCTGTGAAGGGGCAGGACCTGCGACTGATTAACATCTATGGTCCCCAGACGAAGTGGGACAGGAAATGCCTCTTTACAAAGATTAAGCCTTTTCTTTTTACGGCCCAGCAGGTTATCTTTGGAGGTGATTTCAACACCATTACTAGGTCTAAAGACAGGAGAGGTTTCAGAGATAAGCTGGGCTATGACACCCTTTTTCTTAATGCGATAGTTAGGGAAGCAGGTCTGGTAGATGCGCACATTAAGCGCTGCCCAGACAGCACGGGGTTCACTTTTCAGCGAGGTAGTAGTCAGAGTAGGATAGACAGGTTTTTTTTAAAGCGAGACTCTGCTTTTTCGGCACCTGTGTGTCGGGCAGTGGAGTTTTCTGATCACTGTATTCTATCTGTGACTCTGAATGCCCCAGACATGCCACCTAGGGGGAGGGGTATCTGGAGATTGAATTTGGCCCTCCTGGAAGACGAGAGAGTAAGACAATCCTTTGATAATTTTTTTCAAGCACAGGTACAGTCCTAGACTTTTGCAACAGCAAGTCAGAATGGTGGGAGCTTGTTAAACAGCGGACTGTTGGGCTTTTCAAGGCCATAGGAAGAAAGAAGCAGCAAGATAAGTATATCACCTACCAGCGTTTGCGGAGGAAACTTGACCGCCTTGTTTCGAATGGAGGAGATTCTGGGGCGATCTCTGAGGTGAAGCTCCTCCTTAGGAGACATCAATATGACCGGCACGCCTCTTTGGTTCAGGAGAGGGATTACGGGAAATACCATTTGCCTGACCCTTACCAGAACTGTAAACAGAGTGTAGCAGTTAAGACGGTCAATGGCCTGAAGGACAGTACGGACTCTCTGACGAAGTCTAGGTCAGGGATCCTGGAGGTTGTCAGGTCATACTATGCCAATCTCCTGGGAGGAAGGAACCTTGATCGGACAAGGATGTTGGGTTTTTTGGACTCTACACCAGGACTGGAAAGTAATGTTCCTTTGATGAATTTGACAGATGAAATCACTGCAGATGAGGTAATCCAGGCTATTGATAAACTAGCCATCAAGAAAACGCCAGGGCCAGATGGTCTGACAGCCGAGTTCTATAAATGTTTTAAGACGATCCTGGCTTGTGGAGTCCATGGATCACTTTCTACTTCAATGCCCTTTTAATATAGAGGTGTACAAGAGGGTTGGGAGGGCTCTGAGTATACCCTTCCTCCCTCATATGAGTTATGCAGAGTGGGTGTATGGGGCATTCCAGACTCGTCGGGATTATGATTTGGAAAAACTTTTTTTAGTTAGTCTAGTAGTCCGTTATTTCACGTGGAGTGCACGGTGTCAGGTATCCTTACGGAGTAAAATCCTCCCTGTCAAAGTGGTGGTGCAGGACATTCTGGGTGAGGTTGTGAAGATTCGGGGTCTTGAGAAAGGCAGGTGGCAGCAGGAGGCCTGGATAAGGGTGTGGAGGAATATCAGGACTCTGTAGCTGCTGCCTGTTGATCTCGGGGTGTGCGGCTTTTCTTTGTATTCTTGATTCACCCCCCTAGATTTTCAAGATCAAATCTATTTTTGATAAAAGGCTACATGCATGGTGACGGTGATGTTCCTTAGTCTGGCTCTCCCGTAGTGATTGTGTTGTGCTCAATTTGGTTTGTACCATTTATAATGTTCTTGTTTTGTAGAATCATATTCAATTATTTTGTAAATATGTTTTATTTATTTATTATGGTTTTATTGTATATAAGTTGTTGTTTGTAAGATTTTCAATAAACAAAATGAACCCCTTATAATGGACACAGCAGGTGTACAGACCCGGGAACTCAGCACAGGGATGGTGGGAACCCTATGGGAATTTCTATGCTTACGAATGTTATACAAAATACGAAATTATGTTAACGAATTTTGGAATTTCGGATCCAAATTCTGTAACAACAGAAACGTGACTGGTGTTTTGTTCATTAATCAGAGGCAGCACAGGGATGGTGGGAACCCCTCATAATGATAAATTCATCATAACGAACATTCGTTATTTTTACGAAAAGTTAACAAACCTAAAGGTTAAAAACCCAGGAAGTCAGCACAGTACAGGGATGATGAGAGCCCCTCATAATGATAAATTCATCATAACAAACTTTTGTTATTTTGCGAAAAGTTTACGAATCTAACGAAAATTCGTATTTCATACGAATCCGAATTGAATTTCGGACATGAATTACTAATTAATTTTTGTACGAAATGAAACAAAACAAATTTATTGACAGCGCACATGTCTAACAGTAATGTGAAGGGGGCTGATGACAGTATTGTGGGTCGGCTGAGGACTGTAATGTGGGCGGGGGGCTGAGGACAGTAATGTGGGGGGGTAATGTAAATAGGTGCAGAGGACAGTACTGTTGGGGGGTTGATGTCATGGAAGTGTGAAAACATTACTGTGAAAAGGACACTCATCAAGAGAGAGGGGACTCTGATGTGCACTGGGGACTGAGGAGGCTGATGTAAGAGAGGGGTACACATATGTGCATTAGGTGCTGCACTACCGGGCTGCACTACCCGCAAAAAACATGGAGTAAAGTCCTTGACCTTTTTTCCAATATAGCACCATACCAAGCCCCATGGAGCTGCAGCAACATGTGAAAAAGTGCCACGGGTACCGATATGATATTCGGACCTCTGCTGGAAGAAAATTTTGCTTACCGGACCTCAGTGAATTTTAATTCAATACCCCTGGTCTATAATTTCTATCATAGGTGTATTATAAATGATAGAGACAGAATATCAACCAAAAATCCAGAAAAAAAAACACATGATACAAATGTTATAAATGGAGTTGCAGTTCAGTGAGTAAAATAAGTACATTATTGATTCCCAAACAAAACATGACTTGATAGTCGGTGGAGAAACCCTTGCTGGCAAGCACAACTGCCCTTGTAGTTGGTGACCAGGTTTACACACATCTCAGGAGGGTTTTTGGTCTACTCTTCTTTACCGATCTTCGCTAAATCCTTAAAGTGGTTGCAAAAGCAGAAGGTTTGTTACCTTCATACATTTGTAGCGCACTACCCCCGTAGGAGCTGCTAGTTGAGGGGCGTACACACAGTCGGACTTTTCAGCTACAAAAGTCCGACAGCCTGTCCGACAGACTTTCGACAGACTTTCGACTGACTTTTGACTGACTTTTGGCGGACTTTCTAACGACCGGACTTGCCTAGACACGATCATACCAAAGTCTGACGGATTCGTACGTGATGACGTACACCGGACTAAAATAAGGAAGTTGATAGCCAGTAGCCAATAGCTGCCCTAGCGTCGGATTTTGTCTGTCGGACTAGCATACAGACAAGCGGATTTCTGGGTCCAGCGGAGTTACGACGTAAAGATTTGAAGCAAGTTCCAAATCTAAAGTCCATCAGATTTGCTACTGAAAAAAGTCTAGTGAAAGTTCGGGGAAGCCCACACACGATCGGATTGTCCGCCGGATTTGGTCCGTCGGCGTCCGTCTGACTTTTGTAGCCGAAAAGTCTGACCGTGTGTACGCCCCATAAGTTCATTCTTTTCTGTAGTGTGGTTCAGTTACCCCACTTCCCTTCATAGATTGACACAACAGACAGTCCAGAACATTTAAACATTTAACTTTATTCTTTCCGGTACTCATTGCGATACTGCATCATAGAGCCACTCTAAATAACTCTTACAGGTTCAGCATTAAGTGAAGCAAATCCTGTTAATACATAGTCCAGATCATGTAGAACCACGGTAAATAACTCTCCACCTTCACTTTCTTACAGTTACAATTTGCAGCTTTCCTTCCTCCTGTTTGTTACTACTTCCTGACCTACAGCACTTCCAAGTTATACCCAAAGAACAATACTCTGAATAAAGCTCCTTGGGCTGACTGATTGGATTTCTCCAGGTATTAATACTTTAAGGCCCCACTCCTCTTACACAGACATCTGTATTGACCCGCACATCAATGCTCTTTGCGGGGTATTGATTCTTTAAGGACGAACTTCTGTACCTCCTCCTCCAAGACCCGCACTTTAACACCTTTAAGTCTCCTAGAAGCACTGTTTCCCTGGGTTTACACTCACTTGTACTACTGAGCAACAATCCATGCTTGCCACAGACATGCTCTCCCAGTCTTTGTTTCTGTTAGAAGTAGCAACTTCCTCCTGATGTCTCCTCCATCTCTCCTCTCCACATGGCACGTTCCCCTCCCCCGAAGGGGAGAGCACCCAAGCTGCACCAGCCCCTACATACTGTCTTCTTCTCCAAAATCCAGAACTAGAACAAGTAGAAGCATGTGACTAGGGATGAGCCGAACACCCCCCTGTTTGGTTCGCACCAGAACATGCGAACAGGAAAAAAGTTCGTTCGAACACGCAAACGCCATTAAAGTCTATGGAACACGAACATGAATAATCAAAAGTGCTAATTTTAAAGGCTTATATGCAAGTTATTGTCATAAAAAGTGTTTGGGGACCTGTGTCCTGCCCCAGGGGACATGGATCAATGCAAAAAAAAGTTTTAAAATAGGCCGTTTTTTCAGGAGCAGTGATTTTAATAATGCTTAAAGTCAAACAATAAAAGTGTAATATCCCTTTAAATTTTGTACCTGGGGGGTGTCTATAGTGTGCCTGTAAAGGGGCGCATGTTTCCCGTGTTTAGAACAGTCTGACAGCAAAATGACATTTCGAAGGAAAAAAGCCATTTAAAACTACTCGCGGCTATTGCATTGCCGGTCCGACAATACAGGTACACATAGAAGTTCATTCATAAAAACGGCATGGGAATTCCCCACAGGGGAACCCCGAACCAAAATGTAAAAAAAAAAATGAAGTGGGGGTCCCCCTAAATTCCATACCAGGGACAAGAGAGCGCCCCCCCTCCTCCTGAATCGTACCAGGCCACATGCCCTCAACATTGGGAGGGTGCTTTGGGGTAGCCCCCCAAAACACCTTGTCCCCATTTGTATATACATAGAGAAGATTAAAGGGATTTTAACGGTGCAAGTAGGCTGTACATACGGAAAAGCTGTATAACTTTTCTCTTTTAAAAACAGTTTGTTGTTTACAATCAATTAAAAGGAAACATATATGTTGTATAAAGTAACAGACATTTTTCTTTTTACAGCAATATAAAAACAAGGTGGTCAAATAGGGTAGAAAAGTGTGTATTATATATTGACAGATGGTAATTATTGCATACTAGCCCGACATGTTTCGCATTGTCGCTTTTTCAAGGGATATGCAACTGGTAAGTGAATCATCCAACACTTTTAGTGATTCCCTAAATTGACCCCACAAGGCCTCGTCAGAACCGGCATGTGCAGACCCAACCAAACGGGGTAGCAGGGAGGCTAAATTGCAACCACAGGGAGCAGAAAGATGAAGGCAGGTAGTTAATTAAGGCTATAACCAAGGATGCAGGTGATCATCGGTATCAGTAAGATAGTGGTTACAAGGGATATTTAGATGGTAATCAAATGAAGCAGTCACTCACACTGCTGGGGTCTTGGCTTACATCTTCTGGCGCCGGAAGATGTAAGCCAAGACCCCAGCAGTGTGAGTGACTGCTTCATTTGATTACCATCTAAATATCCCTTGTAACCACTATCTTACTGATACCGATGATCACCTGCATCCTTGGTTATAGCCTTAATTAACTACCTGCCTTCATCTTTCTGCTCCCTGTGGTTGCAATTTAGCCTCCCTGCTACCCCGTTTGGTTGGGTCTGCACATGCTGGTTCTGACGAGGCCTTGTGGGGTCAATTTAGGGAATCACTAAAAGTGTTGGATGATTCACTTACCAGTTGCATATCCCTTGAAAAAGCGACAATGCGAAACATGTCGGGCTAGTATGCAATAATTACCATCTGTCAATATATAATACACACTTTTCTACCCTATTTGACCACCTTGTTTTTATATTGCTGTAAAAAGAAAAATGTCTGTTACTTTATACAACATATATGTTTCCTTTTAATTGATTGTAAACAATAAACTGTTTTTAAAAGAGAAAAATTATACAGCTTTTCCGCATGTACAGCCTACTTGCACCGTTAAAATCCCTTTAATCTTCTCTATGTATATACAAATTTTTGCTCAGGGATGTGGTGCCTTTCTATGAGGGTGTTTTTCCCATATTCGGAACCAAAACCATAAACAACCTTGTCCCCATGTTGATGAGGACAAGGGCCTCATCCCCACAACCCTGGCCGGTGGTTGTGGGGGTCTGCGGGCGGGGGGCTTATCGGAATCTGGAAGCCCCCTTTAACAAGGGGACCCCCAGATCCCGGCCCCCCCTGTGTGAAATGGTAAGGGGGTACAAAAGTACCCCTACCATTTCACTAAAAAATTGTCAAAAATTTTAAAAATGACAAGAGACAGTTTTTGACAATTCCTTTATTTAAATGCTTCTTTTTTCTTATATCTTCCTTCATCTTCTTCTTCTTCTTTTGGTTCTTCTGGCTCTTCTGGTTCTTCCTCCGGTGTTCTCGTCCAGCATCTCCTCTGTGGCGTCTTCTATCTTCTTCTCCTTGGGCCGCTCCGCACCCATGGCATAGGGGGGAGGCTCCCGCTCTTCTCTTCTTCTTCTCTTCTTCATCTTCTTCTTTTCTTCTCTTCTTCATTTTCTTCTCCGGGCCGCTCTGCATCCATGCTGGCATAGAGGGAGGCTCCCGCTGTGTGACGGCGTCTCCTCGTCTGACGGTTCTTAAATAACGGGGGGTGGGGCCACCCGGTGACCCCGCCCCCCTCTGATGCACAGTGACTTGACGGGACTTCCCTGTGATGTCACGGGGAATGCCACAGGGAAGTCCCGTCATGTCCCGTGCGTCAGAGGGGGCGGGGTCACCGGGTGGCCCCGCCCCCCATTATTTAAGAACCGTCAGAGGAGGAGACGCCGTCACACAGCGGGAGCCTCCCTCCATGCCAGCATGGATGCGGCGCGGCCCGGAGAAGAAAATGAAGAAGAGAAGAAGAGAAGAATAGAAGAAGATGAAGAAGAAGATGAAGAAGAGAAGAAGAAGCCCTTTGCTGGTATGTGGGTGTCCGATTATGAGGAGTATCTGAGCACAAATTTAATAGGGGGTACTGGAAATGTGGTTGTGCTCTCCGGAGCCCCAGTGGAAACACTTAATGAAGTGGAGCTCCCCACATACCACTCCTCCTCTTCACTGGAACCACATTCCTCTGGAGAGGACCAAACAAACAAATGTTCCAAAGACCCATACCTCTCCAGCACTTCTGGGGAACCCCAGTCTATGGCCCGGCCCTTGCTTCCCCTGCCCAGCTCACCTGAGAGATCACCTCTCCTGCTAGTGGCTCCCTCTGGACAGGTTCAGTGAGGGGCTTACTTGAAGAGGTCGGCGTTTCAGGGAGATTTCCCGGGGTCTGCTTCACAACACTAACAACCCCTGGATCCCCGGCCAGACCACAGGCCTTCCCCACAGATCCTACCTTGACCTCAGGCATTTACAATTTTAAGGACTCTGGACGGAGCTTCTCTGCTGCAGTCTCTGAGGTTACTTCACCCTCCCCGGCCCTCTGGGGGTTTGAGGCTTGAGGCGTGCAGAGTCTGGTGGTGCTGTCCACGTGGTAGTAGCATACTTCCTGCTGTTCAGGTCCCAGCCGCGTATGCTGCAAGCTGCAATGGCCACAACGGACCCAGGCGGTGACTCCCATGGTGGGTTTCCGACAGCCGGGACAGATCAAACGTCTCTCCACTCCATCCACTACTCCCAACGCTAGCCCACCTGTGACTTCCAGACGGGTGCCGGTGTCTAAAAGGATCCATTCCTGCTGTTCAGTAAATTGCTGCATGGCCGGCAGGCTGGTAAAGCTCCATGCCATCTTCCATCTTGCTGAGAGCACAACGTGTGTCACGCTGGTAACCTTTCCCCCTTCTCTCGCTGGTCCAGCACGCAAGGAACTGTAGCTCTTCATTTCTATGGTGTACTCCAGCGACCCCTGGCAGCAGGCACAATAGAATTGTAGGTTAAACAGCAACTACTGTTTCACAGTGGAAATGTCTGTTGTGATGTCCCAACTGTAAGAGACATGTTCCCTGCATAGTCTCCGGCCACACCACCCCCTGTGTCCATGTTTCCAAGGGCAACAGCGACATCCACAACTCCCATTACATTCTCCTCTGTGTAGCAGGATAATTTTGGCAAACAGTGGTGATGCTGGTGCTGTACCCACGCCAGGCATCTCTGTACAAATGGCAAGGTGCCGCCTGTGATGGTCCCTTGGGACTATCCGGAATACAGTCACTGATTTGCAGGTATTGTCTGCAAGGTTGCTAAGGGTAAAGGACTAGCAGAAAAGTAAAATCTCGGTGGGACCTCCATGTAGCGCACTACCCCCGTAGTTAGTTCATTCTTTTCTGTAGTGTGGTTCCGTTACCCCCCTTCCCTTCATAGATTGACACAACAGACAGTCCAGAACATTTAACTTTATTCTTTCCGGTACTCATTGCGATACTGAATCATAGAGTCACTCTGAATAACTCTTACGGGTTCAGCATTAAGTGAAGCAAATCCTGTTAATACATAGTCCAGATTATGTAGAACCATGGTAAATAACTCTCCACCTGCACTTTCTTACAGTTACAATTTGCAGCTTTCCTTCCTCCTGTTTGTTACTACTTCCTGACTTTACAGCACTTCCACGTTATACCCAAAGAACAATACTCTGAATAAAGCTCCTTGGCCTGACTGATTGGATTTTTTTAAGGCCCCACTCCTCTTACACAGACGCACACCAATGCTCTTTGCGAGGTATTGATTCTTTAAGGCCGAACTCCCTTTTTACAGACTTCTGTATTGACCTGCAAACCAATGCTCTTTGCAAAGTATTGATTCTTTAAGGCCGAACTTCTGTACCTCCTCCTCCAAGGCCTGCACTTTAACACCTTTAAGTCTCTTAGAAGCACTGTTTCCCTGGGTTTACACTCACTTGTACTCCTGAGCAACCATCCATGCTTGCCACAGAGGGTCCTCTCCCAGTCTTTGTTTCTGTTAGAAGTAGCAACTTCCTCCTGATGTCTCCTCCATCTCTCCTCTCCACATGGCACGTTCCCCTCCCCCGAAGTGGAGAGCACCCAAGCTGCACCAGCCCCTACATGCTGTCTTCTTCTTCTCCAAAATCCAGAACTAGAACAACTAGAAGCATGTGACCTTTGCTTTTATAGCAGTCCCGCCTCTGCCCAAGCAAAACAATGATTGGTTCAGAGGGGTCTTCAAAAACTACCTGCTACTCTACTCCTTTAGTCCACCCACTTTCCAGAACATTTCAGGGAAAGTGATGGAGATCTTACAGGACAGAGTGTAGGTGGCCACACCTTCCTCTACTCTAACAAACCTCCCATCCACATTAACCCACCAGCTTACACCAACAGGGTAAAACACTGGCAAATTTACCTAGCATTAATCCTAACTGCCTACTTTAGCACACACCTAAGTAGGTGGGCGCTACACATTCTATGCATGAAGGCAAAAAACCTTCTGTGTGCAGCAGCCCCCCCCAGGCCCCCCTAATACTTACCCAAGCCCCCTCTCAAAACAGCGATGTCCAGAAGAGCCTTGCCTCTCTGGGGACTCAAAATCCCAATTGGCTATTGGCAGCAGCGAGAGCCATTGGCTCCCACTGCTGTCAATCACAGCCAGTGAGCCAATCAGTAGACGGCGGGACCAAACCGCGGCTCCGTGTGTGAATGGACACACAGAGCAGAAGCTCAGCTTGAGTGCCCCCATAGCAAGCTGCTTGCTGTGGGGGCACTCAAAAGGAGAGAGGAGCCAGGAGAGCCAACGAGGAACTTGAGAAGAGAAAGATCCAGGCTGCTCTGTGCAAAACCACTGCACAGAGCAGGTAAGTATTACATGTTTATTTTTTTATTTTAATGAAAACAAAAATTAAAGCTTTACATTCATTTTAAGGTTCTTGGCTGTCACTTCCCCTTCCCCTGATCTCTCTGTCAAAATCGATGGCACGACTATAAGCCCAGCCCCACATGCCAAGGTTCTAGGTGTAATCCTGGACTCTGAACTCTCCTTTAAGCAACACGTCCAATCACTGTCCAAATCTTGCCGCCTCAACCTCTGCAACATCTCCAAAATATGCCCCTTTCTAACCAATGACACAACAAAGCTCTTAATTCACTTGCTGGTCATCTCTCGCTTCAACTACTGCAACTCCCTTCTCATTGGCTTACCTCTACATAGTCTATCACCTCTTCAATCCATCATGAATGCTGCTGCCAGACTCATCCACCTTACCAATCGCTCTGTGTCTGCTACCCTTCTCTGTCAATCCCTGCACTGGCTTCCACTCACCCAGCAAATTAAATTCAAAATACTAACAACTACTTACAAAGCCATCCACAACTCGGCCCCCAGCTACATCACTAGCCTAGTCTCTAAATACCAACCTACTCATTCTCTTCGTTCTTCTCAAGACCTCCTGCTCTCTAGCTCCCTCGTCACCTCCTCCCATGCGCTTGCCTCCAGGACTTTTCCAAATCCTCTCCAATCCTATGGAATGCCTTACCCCAATCTGTCCACTTATCTCCTACTTTATTAGCATTTAGACGATCCCTGAAAACCCTTCTCTTCAGAGAAGCCTACTCTATCCACACCTAACAACTGTATTTTCATTTTCTCCATCAGCTCACCGCCCACAGTTATTACTTCTTGTTTCCACTTGACCCGCCCTCTATATTGTAAGCTCAACTGAGCATGGCCCTCTGATCCCTCGTGTAATGATTTCTATTGTAAGTGTACTGTCTGCCCTCATGTTGTAAAGTGCTACGCAAACTGTTGGCGCTATATAAATCCTGTATAATAATAATACACTGCATCATCGGCGCACAAGCTGTGAAGAAACAGCCCTGTCGTTTTTTCACTCGCAAGTGCTGTAACTGATGGCTCCTGCACGTATGTGTTTGCAGGTATGTTTGCAGGTAAGTGCCACATAATGGGCTAGTATGCGGTGCAAACTAGCCCTTTATGCTTTTACTTTGCAGGGGAACAAAGGAAGTAAAACCCATCAGGGTTTACTTACTGTTTAAACCACTCCTTTGTTGCCTTGGTGGTATGTTTTGGGTCATTGCCACGCTGGAAGACCTATCCAAGACCCATCTTTAGTGTTCTGGCTAAGGAAAGAAGGTTCTCATCCAAAATTTTACAATACATGGCCCTGTCCATTGGCCCCTCAATGCGGCAAAGTTGGCCTCTGCCTTTAGCAGAGAAACAGCCCCAAAGCATCATGCTTCCAACTATGTGCTTGACTCTAGGGCTGGTGTTCTTAAAGTCATAGTCAGCATTTTTCTTCCTCCAAATATGGTGAGTCCCCCACCTCAAGAAGGGACATGTACGGGCTACTCTGAAGTTTGCCAAGAAACATCTAAAGAATTAAGAGAAGAATTGGGAGAAAGTGTTGTGGTCAGATGAGATCAAAATTGACCTTAAGAACATCATCCCTACAGTCAAGCATGGAGGTGAAAATATGATTCTTTGCGGCTGTTTCTCTGCTGAAGGTACAGGCTGATTTTTCCACATTGAGGGGCCAATGGTCAGGCCACGTATTATAAAATGTTGGAGGAGAACCTTCTTCCCTCAGCCAGAACACTGAAGATGGGTCGTGGATGGATTTTCCAGCATGACAATGACCCAAAACATACCGCCAAGGCAACAAAGGAGTGGCTCAAAAAGAAACACATTAAGGTCATAGAGTGGTCTAGCCAGGCTCCACACTTTAATGCCATAGAAAATTTATGGAGCGAGCTGAAACTTTGAGTTGTCAAGCAACAGCCAAGAAACCTTAAATGAGAAGTACGGGGAAAGCTCATTTGGCTGTACTTCTATGGATCACAGGACTGCAATTTGGATTGGGCTCAGTAGTTTGGGGATTTCAAAGTGCTTTCAGAAGGAAGGAATTTCCTTACAAATTGAAATTTGATATTCCGAAATTCAGGTATATACAAATTTCCGAATCACGATCGTAAAAGAATTTCAACAAATCCAAGGTAAATGATATCAAAACAAAGTAAAAAAATGAAATAATGGATTATCCCAATTTAAATTTTGGAGTAAATATATTGGGACTTAGGCCTCATGCAGAAAATCTAGACAAAAATTGTTCAAACCCCCTAAACCCTACAAAGGCGGACTATAATACTTAAAATTATAACAAAGTTTATTATACAATTTAAAATCATCAACAGACTAATGTCCTCTCCCAATCAGGAAGGGAGGACTCAACAATACACATAATAAAACATTTGGTGTGGTTTGTAATGTTTACAGGGTATGATCGGGTTAATCAGGTGTTGTCTGCACAGTTGACGATTCGCCAAAAATATTGTTTTTTTCAGGACCCAGACACCCAATAGATTAATGTTAACCTAGAACAACATAATATTAATACACATGTAGCCATGAGCTGGAAATCTATTCCTGTGATCAGGAGACACTGTGTAACTTTACTTTTGAGAGCTGTTTTCCCTCTAGGGTTGAGTTGGACACTGACCGGTCATATCCTGAATAGGGATGAGCCGAACACCCCCCGGTTCGGTTCGCACCAGAACCCGCGAACGGACCGAAAGTTCGCACGAACGTTAGAACCCCATTGACGTCTATGGGACTTGAACGTTCGAAATCAAAAGTGCTCATTTTAAAGGCTAATTTGCATGGTATTGTCCTAAAAAGGGTTTGGGGACCCGGGTCCTACCCCAGGGGACATGTATCAATGCAAAAAAAACTTTTAAAAACGGCCGTTTTTTCGGGAGCAGTGATTTTAATGATGCTTAAAGTAAAAAAAAAAAGTGAAATATTCCTTTAAATATCGTACCTGGGGGGTGTCTATAGTATGCCTGTAAAGTGACGCGTGTTTCCCGTGTTTAGAACAGTCCCTGCACCAAATGTCATTTTTAAAGGAAAAAATCTCATTTAAAACTGCTTGCGGGTTTAATGTCATGTCGGGTCATGGCAATATGGATGAAAATCAGTGAGACAAACGGCATGGGTACCCCCCAGTCCATTACCAGGCCCTTTGGGTCTTGTATGGATATTAAGGGGAACCCCGCACCCAAATTAAAATAAGGAAAGGTGTGGGGCCACCAGGCCCTATATACTCTGAACAGCAGTATACAGGCGGTGCAAACAAGACAGGGACTGTAGGTTTGTTGTTAAGTAGAATCTCTTTGTAATTTTGAACATTTTTAACGTGTTTAGCTCCAGCCAAAAAATCTTTTCTAAGCTTTTTGGAAAACATAGGGAAGGGTTATCACCCCTGTGACATTTGTTTTGCTGTCTTTCCTCCTCTTCAGAAGATTTCACCTCACTTTTTTGTCCCAATGAAAAATGTTTTTTGAAAATTTGGGTTTTTTTGTGGAACAAGGATTGGAAAGCATCATTGGAAAGGAGAAATTGTTTTCCCATATTAACTCTTACAGGAGAGAATTTCCCTTCCTAGGGGTAGATTTCATCTCACTTCCTGTTGTCTCCTTCCGTTTGCAAGTAGGAGTCGTTTGTAAGTTAGATGTTTGAAAGTAGGGTCCTGCCCTATATACTCAGCAGAAATTTGGGCCTTAGGTGTTGCTGTGGCCACAACACTGTAAGCCCTCACAGGGCCCTGCTGTGAAATATTAGATCAAGAATTGTAATTACATGCCCCTGTTGAACAGGAGCTGAAAAATTAGGCCTTAGGCACTGGTGCTGGTGCAACAACACTGCAACCCCTCACAGACACTCTAGTTGGAACGCAGGAACGAGCCCTGCTGCAAAGTATTGCTTCAAAAATTGTAATTACACGCCCCTGTTAGACAGGGGCAGAAAAATTGGGCCTTAGGCACTGGTGCCACAACACTGCAACCCCTCACAGACACTCTAGTTGGAATGCAGGAACGAGCCCTGCTGCAAAGTATTGCATCAAAAATTGTAATTACACGCCCCTGTTAGACAGGGGCAGAAAAATTGGGCCTTAGGCACTGGTGCTGGTGCCACAACACTGCAACCCCTCACAGACACTCTAGTTGGAATGCAGGAACGAGCCCTGCTGCAAAGTATTACATCAAAAATTGTAATTACACGCCCCTGTTAAACAGGGGCTGAAAAATTGTGCCTTAGGCACTGGTGGTGGCGCCCAGAACCAAAAATGTTCTTACAAGCTATCAGTGTGATGATTGAGGAGGAAGAGGATAATTACTCAGGGATAGTCACTCAGCATCAGCATAGGCAGTCTTTGAAGGGATCTGAGATTTCAAAAAAAATTATTCGGTTACATCAGCATCAGGTGCTTGGTAGCTGGTGGTGATCCAAGACTCATTCATTTTTATGAAGGTCAGCCGATCGACCGAGTCGGTGGACAGACGCACCCTGTGATCGGTTACCACGCCTCCAGCAGCACTGAATGTGCGTTCCGAAAGAACGCTGGATGCAGGACAGGCCAGTAGCTCAATTGCATACTGTGCAAGCTCTGGCCAGTGATCCATCCTCAAGACCCAGTAACCCAGAGGATTTTCGGTGGGAAAGGTGTCCAAGTCTGATCTTGCCCCTAGGTATTCCTGCACCATGTAAAACAGACGCTGGCGATGGTTGCTGGAACCGATCATACCTTGGGGCTGCGGACCAAAAAATTGTCTGAACGCATCGGTCAGACGGCCACCTTCTCCACCGCTCCTTCTTTGACTGACCGAAGCCTCAGCAACACGTTGTCCAGAAACAGGAGTTTGTAACCTCCCAGTCTCTGGGAACGCGTTGCACAGACCTTTCTGCAAGGCCTCCCGAAGATGTTTCATCCTCTGCTCCCTCTGCGATGGCAAGATAAGGTCCGCAACCTTACCCTTGTAACGTGGATCAAGGAGGGTTGCCAGCCAGTATTGGTCCTTCTCCTTGATACCACGAATACGAGGATCCTTACGCAGGCTTTGCAGGATCAGGGAGGCCATGCAGCGTAGGTTTGCTGAGGCATTCGGTCCGGAGTCCTCTGGGTCACTAAGAACGACATGGTCCGCAGCCACCTCCTCCCAGCCACGTACAAGTCCATGTGTTTCTTGGGACTGATCCCTTAAAGACTGCTGCTGATGCTGAGTGCCAGGCTCCACCTCCATACTGACACAATCTTCCTCCTCCTCCTCCTCCTCTTCCTCCTCGTCCTCTTCCTGTGTGATCGGCGGGCATGCAGGAACACTGTCTGGATAAAGGGGGCCTTGAGAGCTAAGGAAGTCCTCCTCTTCCTGCCTCTGTTCTGCCTCAAGTGCCCTGTCCATTATTCCACGCAGCGTGTGCTCCAACAGGTGGACAAGGGGGACAGTGTCACTGATGCATGCACTGTCACTGCTCACCATCCTCGTGGCCTCCTCGAATGGTGACAGGACAGTGCATGCATCCCTGATCATGGCCCACTGGCGTGGGGAAAAAAAACCAAGCTCCCCTGACCCTGTCCTGGTGCCATAGTCGCACAGGTACTCATTGATGGCCCTCTGCTGCGTGTGCAGCCGCTGCAGCATGACCAACGTTGAGTTCCACCTGGTGGGCATGTCACAGATTAGGCGGTTCTTGGGCAGGTTAAACTCCTTTTGGAGGTCCGTCAGCCGAGCACTGGCATTATATGACCGGCGGAAATGCACACAGACTTTCCTGGCCTGCCTCAGGACATCCTGTAAGCCCGGGTACCTGCCCAAGAACCACTGCACCACCAAGTTAAGGACGTGAGCCAAACAGGGCACATGGGTCATTTGTCCCTGTCGGAGGGCAGAGAGGAGGTTGGTGCCATTGTCGCAAACCACCATTCCTGCCTTAAGTTGGCGTGGCGTCAACCACCTCTGAACCTGCCCCTGCAGAGCTGACAGAACCTCTGCCCCAGTGTGGCTCCTGTCCCCCAAGCACACCAGCTCAAGCACCGCATGGCATCTTTTGGCCTGCGTACTTGCGTAGCCCCTTGAACGCCTACGGAGCACCGCTAGTTCCGAGGAAGAGGCCATGGAGGAAGAAGAAGAGGAGGGGGTGGAGGAGAGAGGTGTGTCACAATCAGCATTTTGGAGGCGTGGTGGCGGAACAACCTCCAACACTACTGCACCTTGTCCTGCATCCTTCCCAGCTGCCAGCAGAGTCACCCAATGCGCCGTGAAACTTAGGTAACGTCCCTGTCCATGCCTGCTGGACCATGAGTCAGCGGTAATATGCACCTTACCGCTGACCGCCCTGTCCAGCGAGGCATGGACATTGCCTTCCACATGCCGGTAGAGAGCCGGAATCGCCTTCCGTGAGAAAAAGTGGCGTTTGGGTACCTGCCACTGAGGAACCGCACATTCCACAAACTCATGGAAGGGGGCAGAGTCTACCAACTGAAAAGGCAGCAGTTGAAGTGCTAGCAATTTTGCCAAGCTAGCATTCAACCGCTGGGCATGTGGATGGCTGGGAGCAAACTTCTTTCGGCGGTGCAGCAGCTGGGGCAGGGAAATTTGCCTGGTACAATCTGACGTCGGTGTACCAAAAGCAGATTGCCCACAAGTACTTGGCTGTGACACACCTAATTCTACACCTTCATTCCTCTCACTGCAGGTCTCAGAGAGGACTGAAGGTCTAGTGGGGTTGGAAATCTCAGCTGATGAGGAGCAAGGAGAGATCCTCTTTGTTCTTTGGTGTGGGTCTTTTAGATACGCTTGCCAACGAACTGCATGGCAGGTCAACATATGTCTGGTCAAGCATGTGGTACCCAAGCGGGAGATGTTTTGGCCACGCGAGATACGCTTGAGACATATGTTGCAAATAGCAGCGGTGCGATCTGATGCACTCGTCTCAAAAAAGGCCCACACCAAAGAACTTTTTGAATAACGCGCAGAGACTGCAGCGCCCTGCACATGTGGAGCTTTGGGGTGTGATGCAGTCAATGTGCTGCCCTTAGGCTGGCCCCTGGAGGGCATCCTGCCTCGTTGGTGATGTGCCGCCGCCGCCTCCTCCTCCTCCTCCTCCTCCTCCTCCTCTCTCCTATCAGGCACCCACGTTGAGTCAGTGACCTCATCATCCCCTCCCTCCTCATCACTGGAGCAAACCTGGCAGTATGCTGCAGCAGGGGGAGCATGACTGCCAGATTGCTGTCCTTCTTGGGCACCCCCTCTGTCCGTGCTCATGTTACTGCCTTCATCGAGCTCAGTATCGTCATCAGAGCCTTCCAAACGCTGGGCATCCTCCTGGAGCATGTACCCAACACTGTGGTCAAACAGTTCGAGGGAATCCTCATGAGGACATGGTGGAGCTAGGGAAGGAGTCACTGATGACATTGAGCTGAGGGAAGAGGCCGCTGCTTTGCCAGACAAAGCACCCTGGGCATGGGTGAGAGAGGATGAGGAGGATGAGGACGGCTTGGTCATCCACTCGACCAAGTCTTCCGCATGTTGCGGCTCAACACGGCCAGCTGCCGAAAAAAAGGCCAAGCGTGTCCCATGGCCACGTGCTGATGAGGATGCACCTTCTCCACGACCAGCACTAGACACAGAGCCTGCTTGCCCTCTCTTATTGGCTTGTGACTGTCTGCCTCTCCTTCTTGGCCTTCCAGACATACTAATGGCCTGTAGCTGCACTAAGCTGGGATAGAACACCTGTAATTTTCTTCAGGTAGCTTTATATACTGTAACCAGACAAGCCTGCCTGTCAGTAGGAAGATAACAGGAACGGATCTAGCTGAACACTGTGAGCAGGACGCACTGTACTAAATGTAAATAGTCTAGCTGCCTGACCGTGGTACTAATAGGATCAAATAGAACACCTGTAATTTTCTTCAGGTAGCTTTATATACTGTAACCAGACAAGCCTGCCTGTCAGTAGGAAGATAACAGGAACGGATCTAGCTGAACACTGTGAGCAGGACGCACTGCAATAAATGTAAATAGTCTAGCTGCCTGACCGTGGTACTAATAGGATCAAATAGAACACCTGTAATTTTCTTCAGGTAGCTTTATATACTGTAACCAGACAAGCCTGCCTGTCAGTAGGAAGATAACAGGAACGGATCTAGCTGAACACTGTGAGCAGGACGCACTGCACTAAATGTAAATAGTCTAGAAGATAACAGGAACGGATCTAGCTGAACACTGTGAGCAGGATGCACTGCACTAAATGTAAATAGCAGGAACGGCTCTAGCTGAACACTGTGGGCAGGACGCACTGCACTAAATGTAAATAGCAGGAACGGATCTAGCTGAACACAGTGAGCAGGACGCACTGCACTAAATGTAAATAGCAGGAACGGATCTAGCTGAACACTGTGAGCAGGACGCACTGCACTAAATGTAAATAGCAGGAACGGATCTAGCTGAACACTGTGAGCAGGACGCACTGCACTAAATGTAAATAGCAGGAACGGATCTAGCTGAACACTGTGAGCAGGACGCACTGTACTAAATGTAAATAGTCTAGCTGCCTGACCGTGGTACTAATAGGATCAAATAGAACACCTGTAATTTTCTTCAGGTAGCTTTATATACTGTAACCAGACAAGCCTGCCTGTCAGTAGGAAGATAACAGGAACGGATCTAGCTGAACACTGTGAGCAGGACGCACTGCACTAAATGTAAATAGTCTAGAAGATAACAGGAACGGATCTAGCTGAACACTGTGAGCAGGACACACTGCACTAAATGTAAATAGCAGGAACGGATCTAGCTGAACACTGTGAGCAGGACGCACTGCACTAAATGTAAATAGCAGGAACGGCTCTAGCTGAACACTGTGAGCAGGACGCACTGCACTAAATGTAAATAGCAGGAACGGATCTAGCTGAACACTGTGAGCAGGACGCACTGCACTAAATGTAAATAGCAGGAACGGATCTAGCTGAACACTGTGAGCAGGACGCACTGCACTAAATGTAAATAGCAGGAACGGATCTAGCTGAACACTGTGAGCAGGACGCACTGCACTAAATGTAAATAGCAGGAACGGATCTAGCTGAACACTGTGAGCAGGACGCACTGCACTAAATGTAAATAACAGGAACGGATCTAGCTGAACACTGTGAGCAGGACGCACTGCACTAAATGTAAATAACAGGAACGGATCTAGCTGAACACTGTGAGCAGGACGCACTGCACTAAATGTAAATAGCAGGAACGGATCTAGCTGAACACTGTGAGCAGGACGCACTGCACTAAATGTAAATTGCAGGAACGGATCTAGCTGAACACTGTGAGCAGGACGCACTGTACTAAATGTAAATAGTCTAGCTGCCTGACCGTGGTACTAATAGGATCAAATAGAACACCTGTAATTTTCTTCAGGTAGCTTTATATACTGTAACCAGACAAGCCTGCCTGTCAGTAGGAAGATAACAGGAACGGATCTAGCTGAACACTGTGAGCAGGACGCACTGCACTAAATGTAAATAGTCTAGAAGATAACAGGAACGGATCTAGCTGAACACTGTGAGCAGGACGCACTGCACTAAATGTAAATAGCAGGAACGGATCTAGCTGAACACTGTGAGCAGGACGCACTGCAATAAATGTAAATAGCAGGAACGGATCTAGCTGAACACTGTGAGCAGGACGCACTGCACTAAATGTAAATAACAGGAACGGATCTAGCTGAACACTGTGAGCAGGACGCACTGCACTAAATGTAAATAGCAGGAACGGATCTAGCTGAACACTGTGAGCAGGACGCACTGCATTAAATGTAAATAGTCTAGATAGAAGATAACAGGAACGGATCTAGCTAAACTGAATACAGTGTATATATATATATGCAACACCTGGGATGCATATATATACACAATACACTGTAAGTGCAGCTAACTGACTGACTGTTCTGCCTAATCTATCTAACTCAAATCAAATGACACTGTCTCTCTCTCTCTCTCTCTATCTCTCAGCACACCGGAACACACACTACACAGGGCCGCCGTGCAGGCGGCCTTATATAGTGTGGGGTGTGTACTAAATCCCCTGAGCCATAATTGGCCAAAGCCACCCTGGCTTTGGCCAATTACAGCTCTCTCTACTGACGGCGCTGTGATTGGCCAAGCATGCGGGTCATAGTGCATGCTTGGCCAATCATCAGCCAGCAATGCACTGCGATGCCGCAGTGAATTATGGGCCGTGACGCGCCACACGAATTTAGCGCGAACGGCCCATAAAGTTCGGAATTCGGCGAACGGGCGAACAGCCGATGTTCGAGTCGAACATGGGTTCGACTCGAACACGAAGCTCATCCCTAATCCTGAATTGCAGAAACACAGCAAAGCAAAGCATCTTGGGACATGTAGACCAAATCGAGTGAACTTGTCCTCCCACTGCATCAGCAGGAAGTACAACTACCAGATAGCTGAGAGGGGAGAACAGACTGCTGGGAGAATCTATAAGAGGCGTGGATCAAGGCCTAGCTCGCGCTCTTGGGACCCAGTGCGTATCTGTGAGAAGGGATTCTGGTACTGTGTTCTGCGGCCAAATCGCGGCCTACAACACCAGCATATTCTGTTGGAGATCAGGAGGAACATCTACAGACAGCATCCCAGCTCTGTCTAGTGGCAACTTGGAGGTTGCCCTTGCTCCATCTACCCTGTGAATACTTCGGATTTGGGTGAGCCACAGCATGGTGCGGCGGAGGCCGGATGTCATCCTTTGAGCCAGATTCCTGAAGGAGAGCTTGACAAGTCATCTTCATAATCCATCAGTGGGTTTGGTGAGCGGGCTTAGACCTAACCTAAGAGACACTGTATACAGACATCATTGCCTCTTTTTCTTATCTATCACTCCAACTGCTAAGGGCTCAGGCCCAACTCATCAGACACTGTATACAGACATCATTGCCTTTTGTCACAGCGGTGCTATTTGTAGTTCCACAGGAGGCAATATTTTTAAACCAACAATCACTGGAATATTATCTACATTTTGCTCAACACAGGAAGATTTGTTTCTTTGATTATTTGCAATCAGTTTCTTCCAGTAGCTTTGCTCTGCTATTCAGGGATCCTTCACATGCAGCTGAAGATCAACCGGATTGTTTGCAGTAATATGGGACTACTTCATACCACTCTCCTCACTGCAGGGATTGCAATTTATTAAGCCCATGGAGCTATAATTTACCTAGAACTCTCTGAAAGAGCAGGTTAAATCTCATTGTAGTTGATTACTATAAGGGGTTGTTGTACTGCATTTGTTGTTTTGCATCTGTGTGCTGAGGAATAGGAGAGAGGTGTCTGGCACAAACAAAAGGCCATTCCTCTGCTCTCCTGTTACCTGTCCACATAGGAGGTAAATGTGCCTTACTGTATATGACTGTTGATTACTTAACATCTATTTACAAGTGGTTATTGTTTGATCCTTTATGTTATATTCTTAAAGAATATCCTTCTAAAAATATGATCAGTGTTATCTGGCGCTCCAAATGGAGTAATCCTTAAGGGTATAATCTGTGGCTGTAATAGCTGGATGGTGATGTATCCATAGGTTGGGTGGTTGGAAAAGAAGCGGGTATAAAGGGTTAAAAAGGAAGGCAGCCATCCTTCAGAGGGTGTCCAGAACTCTGCAAGACATGTAAGGAAAAAACAGGGAGAGGGAGGCACCGACCTGAGTGTAGTACTAAAATGATGACTTTTTAATAGGATAAAATTAAAAACACTTACAAGATGATAGAAGATGCATGCTCTTCAAAGTAAAGTGCAGTCCTGGCATTCCACATGGCTCTGCAGGTCTCACCGCTGTTCCGGATAGCTGAAAAGGATTGGGTAGATGGCTGAAATGGATCTCAGTGTTTCTCCAGGAACCAGGAAGCTTCACACTGACCAGTGTGGACCGTGGAACTAGAAGTGATGTCACTGGCATCTGATTGGACAAAGGCAGGGCTGGAATCTTGTCATTCAGGGCTGCAGTTGTGAAGGCTACGCGTTCAGAGCTAACATCTCCTTCTATTGGCCTGCTGCCCTCTAGAGGAGGAAAGCTATATATATACAATGGAGAATATGTTGGTGTAGCCATGGAACTAGAATGACCAGCAGACCAATCTGTAAACAACTTAGGCAAAAATAAATTATAGCAAGGGGCAGGTGAAGCACGGGTTAACAGTCCCGGTTTTCAGTTTATTTTATTTTTTTTGTGTATATATAGCTGTCCTCTAGAGGGCAGCAGGCCAATAGAAGGAGCAGCCAGCTCCAAGCACGTAGGCTTCACTACTGCAGCCTTTATTGACAAGATTCCAGCCCTGCCTTGGTCCAATCAGATGCCGGTGACATCACTTCCTGTTCCACGGTCCATGCTGGTCAGTGTGAAGCTTCCTGGTTCCTGGAGAAACACTGAGATCCATTCCAGCCAGCTACCCAATCCTTTCCAGCTATCCGGAACAGCGTTGATACCTTCAGAGCCATGTGGAATGCCAGGACTGCACTTTGTACTTTGACGAGCATGCATCTTCTATCATTTTGTAAGTGTTTTTAATCTTATCCTATTAAAGTCATAATTTTAATACTACAGGTTGGCGCCTCCCCCTCCCTGTTTTTTCCTTCTAAAAATATAAATCTGCGCTGTTACCTTTAACTACTTTAATTCCACCTAGTAAACAGGCCTATTGAAATATCCAATTGTGGTGTATTTATCTCATTGTGGTCATCATTATAAGAAAAAATGTCTGAACCCAAGGTGTCAGAGGTCGTGGAAGGACTTGCAGGGTCAGGGCAACCAGTGGGGTACTGATTTAACCAGTGGCTCTCACAAGGGTAGCGCTATACACATGTCATAAGGTACACAATATCATATACTTGCTGCATCAATGTGAACAATGCGTGCTCCTAACAGTGAGACCAGATAGTAAATAGGCCAACCACAACACCTAGGGCGAGCATAGGCGCACACCAGGAGAAGACAGACGAACAGCACAAACGGTTATATTTGAGGTGGCGGTGACGGTGTCTTTGGTGGTCAGTCGCACAGGGGATTGTTTTTTTGACGGTGTATAACCTTGCGTGAGATCCACGTGTGAACTACTTTCTGCAAGCTCAACTGACACTCTTCTTCTATGTTGAATTTGTATAAAAACGTTTTTTAGGTTCAATGTTTTTTCAGTCCCAGCGCGACTCTGTTTTATATAAAAGATCATCTGATATAATCTATATAATAATACTTTGTTATAATTTTTAGTATGTCTCCATTTTATGGCCATCATAGTTCACTTTTGTAGAGTTTAGGGGGGTTTCTTACCCTGGTACTTGCCCAATTTCTGTCCACTTCAAATTTTAAAATTCTAATTTTAAAATGAAATTAGAAAATTAATTTGAATTTGATTTGTAAATTAATTTTCATTTAAAAATTGCAATAAATACAGTAGAGTATAAAAGTGAAATAAGATGATGATTCCTACTTATGCTCCGTACACACGATAGAATTTTCCGACGGAAAGTGTGTGATAGGACCTTGTTGTCGGAAATTCCGACCGTGTGTGGGCTCCATCACACATTTTCCATCAGATTTTCTGACACACAAAGTTTGAGAGCAGGCTATAAAATTTTCCGACAACAAAATCTGTTATCTGAATTTCCGATCGTGTGTACACAAATCCGACGCACAAAGTGCCACGCATGCTCAGAATAAATAAAGAGATGAAAGCTATTGGCTACTGCCCCGTTTATAGTCCCGACGTACGTGTTTTTTACATCACCGCGTTCAGAATGATCGGATTTTCCGACAACTTTGTGTGACCGTGTGTATGCAAGACAAGTTTGAGCCAACATCCGTCGGAAAAAATCCTAGGATTTTGTTGTCGGAATGTCCAATCATTGTCTGACCTTGTGTATGGGGCATTAGGCTGCTTTATTGAAAAGAATAGAAAAAAAATTTAATTGAAAGAAATAGAATAGAATAAAATAAAATGAAAACAGACGTCTTCTGAAATCAAATTGATTCAAACTGAATACAGGCAAAATAGAACAGAATAGAAAAGAATAGAAAAAATTGAATAAATTACAATGGAATAAACTAGAACACAAACAGCTGTCTTCCAAAATTCAAATATAAAAAAAATATACTAACTGAATCCAAATAAACAAAAAAAAAAAGGAAAACGGATCAGTGTACAAAATTTTTAATTTAACTAACAAATCCTAAACTAAGCAAAATAAAACATTTTCAAAGTGCACATCTCTAGCAGGGTATGTGTCCAGAGGCTCACAGCTCTTATAATGATAGTCTAGGGAGAGCTGAGGCTACTAGACAAGTCCAGGGGACTGAGGAAGTCTGTGAGTCTCTGAGGAGTGAGAACCCGGGATGCCTGTAGATCCTCTATTGAGAGTCCAGGGAGTGGGCTCATTTAGCTGGGTGCTCCAACTAAAAGACAGATTGAGCCAGGAGAGCCCAGAGGGCCAGAAGAGCCCAGAGGAATAGAAGAGCCCGGAGGGTCAGGAGAGCCCAGAGGACTAGAAGAGCCCAGAGGGCCAGGAAAGCAAAGAGTAGAGCTGGATCTGAAGGATCTTCAAAAGAGCAGAGGAGATGTTAAAGAGTGAGCTAGGTGGCTTAGTATTCTCATTATCTGTAGTGTTGATGAAAATCCCCTGCACGGGCAACTGATTTGTGAGCTTTTCAATTTTTTATAAATAAAAGTGGGCCACCAAGCCCTAAAACAGACTTCCTGAATCACGTTGGCCCACTGTAACACATCTACCACTGAACTATACAACCCCCAATATCGCACCTACTATCACCTACTATTACAGGTTTGTATGCTAAGGTGGATCGCACAGATGATTCGGGATGAATATAAAATGTCTTTATGTGAGATAAGAATTCTGGAGGATTATTATACCAGCTGATACACTCAGGGTTATTCACTATCTTCTCTATCTGTAGAGATTCCGGCTGCCAGGAGTACAAAGTACTGGTCGATACTGACCCTGGGGGTCCTCCTAACATTGGCCTTCATTGCTTTGGTCATCCTCACCAGTTTCTTGTTCATTTATTGTGAGTATCTCTATACTATTTATCAATTTTCGTTCACTTTGTTATTGTATCTACAAAAGAAAAAAACAGAGAGGGAACAATTATTATCAGATGATTGCATTAAACGTATTGTTTTGTTCCACAGCAGACAGGCATAGATGTATTTACCATTATGGTTCTTGGGGGTCATCACCTTGGGTGGAAAGGCTGGAAAGGGCAGCACCAAGGGGATGTAATAGAAGAGGAACCAGGGGACAGAAGTGAGTAGGGATGTTCTTTGGGTTTGACATGCATTCTTCCCAATCCCAGGCTGTTTGCAGTTTGGCAAATGACTGAACAATGTGGCAAAACCCTTGTCATTCATTTATTGGTGGCATTGCTGTCCCCCACTAAATGACAGCTAGAAACCTCACTGGATCATTTACCACTGAAAACAAGCCAAAGGGGTTCCCGGATGACCAAATATGGTCTTGACTATATTTGGTCAATGACATTGAGCATCTCTGACCGGTTGGTTTGCATTCAGAAGCTGACCTGGAAGCTGTCGTCTGTGATGGGATTAGTGACAGGGCAGCATCATTGCTATTTTGGGGTTATGATGTTATCAGGTCCTTGAGCATCAGTCATCAGTCATTTGTCAAAATATTATTTTCTATTCTATGATATTCTAATCTATTATTGTCTATTCTAATATTTTGTAGTCTATTTTATTATTCTATTATGTTGTCTTCTATTCTGCTTTATTCTAATCTTTTTTATTCTAATCTATTCTATTCAGTTTTATTTTATTCTATTCTGTTCTATTTAGCATCCTGTAGGAATCATCATCTTATTTCACTTTTATACAGAGAATGAGTTGTCATAAATCAAAAAGTGAAAAAAGACAAAACATCAGACCTTCAGGGCCAGCAAGACCCATAAAAGTAAATTAAAAAAAAACACAAAAAGTGAAAAGCCCATTAAATGCTATTCCAGAAAAAAAGTATAACAACATGCTAAACAATATTCTACAAAAATGTGCATCCTAAGTGAATAAAAGACAAAAAGATATGGACATAGGTAGTTACCCTGAAAGCATTCAGACCAATAGAGATCCAAAACAACACCACCAGATCCAACCTCACAGGGAAGGTGGTTGGCTGTGGGGTGCGCCTGGCTAAATAGTCCAAGCAAGGGTCAGTCCCCGTCTCTCCAATGGCACATTGGCGGGGAACCGCCAAGGGGCTCATGCTGAAACAATGGCGGTGGACAAACCACCCCCATAATGGCATGGCTGAAGGAACAAAAGCACATGGGGCGGCACACATGAGATGATTCATCATGCTGTGCACCCCCCCACGGGGGAAAAGGCATATCGCGCACGCGTGAACAAATCCATGCATGCGCAAACGCAATCGCACCATCATGAAAGCACATACGCTGGATAGCCAATGTAAATCCCAAAAATGTGAGGTCAGGTGAAGTCAGGATGTGACGTCAAGCCCTCCCGCCCACGGATGCAGAAGCAAGGAGGGGGCGTGAAGCCACACAATCACCTGGGGACACAATACCTGGGGAGAAGGTGGATGACAAAACCGATCCCAACAGTATTGCATAGAATAGAGGGCTTGCAACTACCCGGGAATTAACACACTAACATCAGTGGTGGGAAGGAAAAAGAAACACACAAACATTGTCTCTGTATGTGCAGATGTCACATCTTGTAGTCATATTACACTGGGAATAGATACTAACAGACAGTATAACAAATAAAAATCAGAAAAAGTACATTATACGGATAAAAAGGGCTTAAATGAAGTAGCCTAATTCAAACCCAGGGCAACAGTTGCCCCGAGCGAATGTATCCATTTCATTTCTCTCTACAGGAAACATCAATCCCAATCTCCCCCTCATGGGTCCTGTCCTTAACTTTTACACCTTTCTGTATTTATTGCAATTAGTCTCCATTTCAAATTTGGATTCATTTTCAAATTCAAATTTGGATAATTTGTTTTGTTATAATTTATTATGGATTCCTTGTGATTTGGAAATTATTATATCGTGATTTGGAAATTTGGATTCATCCGAATCTCCAAAGAATGAACGTTTCATCTGAAATTTTATTCGTAATGAAATGAAACGCACATGTCTAGGGCTTACAATACCCACAGTGAACATCAAAAATACCCAGACAACATTCATGCAATCTCCTGAATATACCTTAAAGTTTTTAAACAACATTTGCACATTTGTGAGTACTATAACATCAAGAAAAACTCACTGATACGGTTTTCCTTTTCCTTTTCAGACAAAAGTATAAAAGAAGAAATGTCACATCTGAAAAATAGTGGTGAGTATAAAATTCTGAGTTGCTTCTGTAATTAGTTTTTCTGATTAGGCAGCAATGAAGTTTAGTAAGGCCTCATGCACACTGGACATTTTTCTGCTGCTCCTAGGGGCGTTTGGCTTTTTTTTCCAGCCTCTAAACACCCCTGCATGTTAGCCTATGTGTTAAAGCACACACAGGAGTTTACAAAAGTTTAGAGGCAGGGGCTTTTAAAGGCAGAAAAAAACCCACTGCCAGCATGCCCAGGAGCAACGGAGTTTTGAAGGAAAAAATGCTTGCCTTGCCTAAGCGATTGTAAATGCATATCAACACATTTAAAAACGTGCGTAAGCACTAGGCGTTTAGAGCTTGAGCATTAATTTATTTTAATGGCCAGAAAAAATGATTATCTGGCTGAAATGAATGAATACCCAAAGCTAGAGGTGCCTAATTGTGCTTACACTTGTTATGCGAGTTTACAAAACTCTGCTGCTGCCAGGAGGAAAGGAGTCTAGGAGACCAAAATGTCCAATGCAGTCCAGTGCATAAGGCCTAAAAGTAAAAAAGATAAAATTCTGTGTGAGAGGAGGGTAGTGGAAGGAGATCCTGCATACATAATTCTGTGGAGGAGGAGGCAGTGGAAGGAGATCCTGCATCCATAATTCTGTGGAGGAGGAGGTAGTAGAAGGAGATCCTGCATACATAATTCTGTGGAGGAGGAGGTAGGGGAAGGAGATCCTGCATACCTAATTCTGTGGAGAAGGAAGTAGAAGCAGATCCTGCATACATAATTCTGGGGAGTAGGAGGTAGTATAAGCAGATCCTGCATATATAATTCTAGGGAGTAGGAGGTAGTATAAGCAGATCCTGCATACATAATTCTGTTGAGGAGGAGGTAGTGGAAGGAGAACCTGCCTACATAATTCTGTGGAGGAGGAGGTAGTAGAAGGAGACCCTGTATAGAAAATTCTGTGGAGGAGAAGTTAGTTGAAGGAGATTCTTCATACCTAATTCTGTGGAGGAGGAGGTAGTGGAAGGAGATCCTGCATACATAATTCTGTGGAGGAGGAGGGGGTAGTAAAAGGATATCCTGCATACATAACTCTGTGGAGAAGAAGGTAATGGAAAGAGATCCTGCATACATAATTCTGTGGAGGAGGAGGTAGTGGAAGAAGATCCTGCATACATAATTTTGTAGAGGAGGAGGTAGTGGAAGGAGATCCTGCATACATAATTCTGTGGAGGAGAAGTTAGTTGAAGGAGATTATTCATACCTAATTCTGTGGAGGAGGAGGTAGTGGAAGGAGATCCTGCATACATAATTCTGTGGAGGAGGGGGTAGTGGAAGAAGATCCTGCATACATAATTCTATGGAGGAGGAGGTAGTTGAAGGAGATCCTTAATACGTAATTCTGTAGAGGAGGAGGTAGTGGAAGGAGATCCTGCATACATAGTTCTGTGGAGGAGGAGGTAGTGGAAGGAGACCTTAAATACATTGTTTTATGAAGGAGGATGGTACAATATCTGCATTTAAAATTGCCAATATTTAAAATACTTTTGTGCAATCTGCTGACTATATCTTTAGGTTGGTTTCTAAACATTTGCTGATGTGAGTCCCCAAACATCATGAAAATTATTTGTTTTGAATTGTTTTTACTTCCCAGATACAAATATTGAAGATGCAATTTCACAGCTGAAGAGCAAAGGTAAGTATTTAATGCATTTGTCTTTTCTTCAATTCAATTGTGTAATAAGATTTCCTGAATACATAGAAGTATTGAGATAAGTACAGGAAATATAATTCTGTGGAGGAGGAGGTAGTGGAAGGAGATCCTACATACATAATTCTGTGCAGGAGGAGGTAGTGGAAGTAGATCCTGCATAGATAATTCTGTGGAGGAGGAGGTAGTGGAAGGAGACCTTGCATACATAATTCTGTGGAGGCACAATGGAAGAAGCTCTGGATTTAGACCTTCCAATTTCAACTGACGAAAGCCTGACTGTGTTGAAACAATTAAATACGGGCAAGAGCCCGGGCCTAGATGGACTAACAGTAAACTACTACAAGTCATTCTCTACAACTCTCATTCCCCACTTTGTCAAGGCATTCAACAACCTAACCTCCTCCCCCCTCGCCAACAAAGATATTCTTGAGGCCCACATAACTCTCATCCCAAAACAAGGAAAAGACCCCACTCTGGTTTCTAATTATCGCCTCATCTCCCTACTCAACGTAGACGTGAATCTGTACGCCAAAATTCTGACAAACCGACTTCTTCCCTTGCTCCCTAGACTGGTATCAGTTGACCAAGTTGGCTTTATCCGGGGCAGAGAGGCCAGGGATAATACCACAAAAATTCATCATTGGCTGACAACAACCTCATCCCCAGGATTTTTTCTATCCCTGGATGCGGAGAAGGCGTTCGACAGAATGGCCTGGGACTATATGACAGCAACATTATCGGCACTGGGACTTCCCTCTTGCATGCTTCAAATGATCTTTGTCTTATATTCATCCCCTACCGCCAGAATCAGGGTTAACGGCCGATGTCGAACGCCTTCTCCATTACCAATGGTACACGCCAGGGATGTCTTCTTTCTCCCCTCATCTTTGTCTTGACCATGGAACCCTTCCTCCGCAGATTGAGAGAGAACCCCGACATTAAAGGGTTTGACATCAAACATACACAAAACAAACTCGCTGCTTATGCGGACGACATCCTACTATTCCTTTCAGACCCCATAACCACCATTCCCAATCTCCTTAAAGACTTTGACCTATTCAAACAACTTTCCAACCTACAGATCAACTCTGGCAAATCTAAAGCCCTGAATATTATGCTCCTGACCAAGACTGTGGCCCAATGCCAACACAACTTCCCTTTCAGTTGGGAACTGCATGAAATAACATACTTGGGCACTAAGATTCCCACCAAACTATCTGAATTATATGCCACAAACTTCTTACCAGCCATGCAGAAAATCCAAGGAGACCTACACAACTGGCACAAGGGTCACTTTTCGTGGTTTGGCAGAGCCGCCATCTTAAAGATAAATGTCCTTCCCAGAATCCTCTATCTCCTGCAAGCGATCCCCATCAAGCTCCCCTCCTCATTTTTTGCATCGTACAGAAGAATGTGTAGAACCTTCCTATGATTCTCGAACACACCCAGATTGAACTGGAACAAATTGACCATACCCAAACAGAAAGGTGGAATAGGCCTCCCAGATATTCACAAGTATTACTGGGCATCCCAACTCACGAGAATTGTTGATTGGCATGTACACGCACACAACAAAGCCTGGATCCAGATTGAAAACTCCTTTGCTCACATATCAATATCACACCTTCCCTGGATAACCAACTGTACCAAAAGAATGTTCCACCCACCCACTAATAGGTCCCACACTGCTTAACTTTAACTTAGCATGCAAATCACTCAATATAACTCCATCCCCTGGGCCCTTGACCCCACTAACCCAAAATCCTGACTTCCTACCGGGCCTCCTAGGACACATTACGCCGGACTCCACTAATAGTCCACAAATCAGAGCCCACCAATTCTTTCATAACGAGGAACTCCTCGCTTACCCGGCATTATGTTCTGCCCTCACAGATCTTAACATACCCTTTTTTAAATATCTTCAAATCAGACACTTTCTCCAGCACACCCCATCTATAGCACATTGGCATAGAGATCTAACCCACTTTGAACACATTTGCACCAGTACGGAACCCCAGAGACACCTAATATCAGCACTGTACGTACTATTGTTTTCTGAAAACAACCCAAACGCCAGGACAAACCAACAATGGGAGACGGAACTAGCCACCGACCTCTCAAAAGAAGAGTGGGACGACATACATGAACACGTACACAAAAGGGACCATCAACATTTCCACGCAAGAAAACAGATATAAAATATACTCCAGATGGTATAGGACACCCGATAAAATACACTGATTTTTACCCAGTGTCTCCCCGCTCTGCTGGAGATGCAACTCCGCTCAAGAATCACTACTTGGTGGGACTGTCCAATGATCCAACCATTCTGGCAGGACATTCATCACTTGATCTTGCAAATCACAACATACACTCCAGAATTCACCCCAGCACAATACTTGCTTCACCACACCTCTCTTCCCTTGAGGACGTACAAAAAATCCCTCATCCTACACCTGATTAATGCCGCCACCCAATGTATACCGGTGCATTGGAAAAGCACAGACCCACCTACAGTCTCTGAATGGCTCTGCCGTGTAGAGAAAACGGCCGACATGGAGAAACTTATCCACCAAGCAAAATAAACTCCCACTAAATTTCAAAACACCTGGGCCTGTTGGCTACATTATAGAAACTCCACAGACACTGACATTCCCCACTCAAATACTTGAATTTCCACCGGAGGGAGACTAGTTAGACTCCACCCGAGACATACAAATAATGTGTCACTCCTATCTCATTCCCCCTCCCCTTCCCTCCCCTTTCCTTCCCTTTCCCTCCCCCTCACCTTCCCTTTTTTCTCGCCCACCAACAGTGGGTAGCCAGATATATAACAATGGACTACCTGGGTTACAAACCCCATCACCTATCCTATATGGGGTAATACCACGACAAGACGTGCCTAAGTCCTAACAACGACTGGCCAGATCTCGGCATTAATCTAACACATAGAGGCGTTTTAATGCCTGACAACAGACGAACCACATCTAAACTACCAACTAACTGCATCTTGATGGCCTCCACCCGCCCACAGATAGTTCCTGACGGGGGTGAACGGGTGTTGGGATGATCCGTTTAGGTTTGTCTCTCCAACACACGCAATGCCCCACTGGTTTACAAAACCACAGATGCACCATGAACGCTTCGAACCAAAGGGACACTTGACCACGAATACTTAGTACAATAAGTGGAATTTCAATGTATACACTGTACATTTACTCTATATTTTTGCTATGCTGAAAAAAACCCTGAATTCTTGATTCTGTAACCTTATTATTCATACCTTTGTTCTGTTGTAAAACTCAATAAAATATTTTAAAAAGAAAAAATAAATAAATAAATAATTCTGTCTAGGAGGAGGTAGTGGAAGGAGACCTTGCATACATTGTTCTGTGAAGGAGGATGGTGCAATATCTGCAGTTAAGATATTATATATCTTATATAATATTCAAAACACCTTTGTCTAATCTGCTGACTATATCTTTACTTTGTTTTCTAAACATTTGCTGATGTGACTCCCCAAACATCATGAAAATTAATTGTTGTGAATTGTTTTTCCTTCCTAGATACAAATATTGAAGATGCAATTTCACAGCTGAAGAGTAAAGGTAAGATCCTGCATACATAATTCTGAGGAGGAGGAGGCAGTGGAAAGAGATCCTGCATACATAATTCTTTGGAGGAGAAGGTAGTGGAAGGAGATCCTGCATACCTAATTCTGTGGAGGAAGAGGTAGTAGAAGGAGATCCTGCATACATAATTCTGTGGAGGAGGAGGTAGCGGGAGGAGAACCTGCATACATAATTCTGTGGAGGAGGAGGGGGTAGTGGAAGGAGATCCTGCATACATTATTCTGTAGAGGAGGAGGTAGAGGAAGGAGATCCTACATACATAATTCTGTGGAGGAGGAGGTTGTGGAAGGAGATCCTACATACATAATTCTTTGGAGGAGGAGGTAGTGGAAGGAGATCCTGCATACATAACTCTGTGGAGGAGGAGGTAGTGGAAGGAGATCCTGCATACATAATTCTGTGGAGGAGGAGGTAGTGGAAGGAGATCCTGCATACATAATTCTGTAGAGGAGGATGTAGTGGAAGGAGATCCTGAATACATAATTCTGTAGAGGAGGAGGCAGTGGAAGGAGATCCTGCATCCATAATTCTGTGGAGGAGGAGGTAGTAGAAGGAGATCCTGCATACATAATTCTGTGGAGGAGGAGGGTAGTGGAAGGAGATCCTGCATATATAATTCTGTGGAGGAGGAGGCAGTGGAAGGAGATCCTGCATCCATAATTCTGTGGAGGAGGAGGTAGTAGAAGGAGATCCTGCATACATAATTCTGTGGAGGAGGAGGTAGTGGAAGGAGATCCTGCATGCATAAATCTGGTTAGGAGGAGATAGTGGAAGGAGACCCTGTATACATAATTCTGTGAAGGAGGAGGTAGGGGAAGGAGATCCTGCATACCTAATTCTGTGGAGGAGAAGGAAGTAGAAGCAGATCCTGCATACATAACTCTGGGGAGTAAGAGGTAGTATAAGCAGATCCTGCATACACAATTCTGTTGAGGAGGAGGTAGTGGAAGGAGAACCTGCCTACATAATTCTGTGGAGGAGGAGGTAGTAGAAGGAGACCATGTATAGAAAATTCTGTGGAGGAGGAAGTAGTGGAAGGAGATCCTGCATACATAAATCTGTGGAGGAGGAGGTAGTGGAAGGAGATCCTGCATATATAATTTTGTGGAGGAGGAGGTAGTGGAAGGAGATCCTGCATACATAATTCTGTGGAGGAGAAGGTAATGGAAAGAGATCCTGCATTCATAATTCTGTGGAGGAGGAGGTAGTGGAAGAAGATCCTGCATACATACTTTTGTAGAGGAGGAGGTAGTGGAAGGAGATCCTGCATACATAATTCTGTGGAGGAGAAGTTAGTTGAAGGAGATTCTTCATACCTAATTCTGTGGAGGAGGAGGTAGTGGATGGAGATCATGCATACATAATTCTGTGGAGGAGGAGGTAGTGGAAGAAGATCCTGCATACATAATTCTATGGAGGAGGAGGTAGTTGAAGGAGATCCTTCATACGCAATTCTGTAGAGGAGGAGGTAGTGGAAGGAGACCTTAAATACATTGTTTTATGAAGGAGGATGGTACATGAAGAATATTATTAATATCTAATATTCTTGTATCTCAGAGGCGCTTCTAGATGAATAGCATTGATAGTCAAACTGACTTAAAACAAAGTGTGAGTTTATTGTCACACAATTGGCATCATAAATACAATGTAAAAAATATAATAGTTCAGTTCAGTGTAGGTAAAAATATATGAAATAGAATAAAAAGTTATAAAGCTGTAATAAGCTTATGAAAGCATGTGTGCTTCATGGCTGCTGTCTGTCTCCATGCTGTCTTGTGTGTCGTTCAAGAAGAAACAGGAAATGACGTTCTAAGTCTTCTGGCAGAATTGACAGCTGTCCCAACTTATCAAAGTGTCTTGTAAACATGTCAGTGTCATCTATCCTAGTGTCTGTGTGTCTGTGTGTGTGTGTCTGTCTGTGTCTGACTGTGTGACCTTCAATATGGAAGCATTGGCTTTATATGTTACATGTGAACGTGTGAACGTCATAACCTCACACCAACTTAGAACCTTGTATGGCACATATTCATTTCTGCTAACTTCAGCAATATGCTATCCAAGAAAAGATTGTAACTAAGAGTCATATATGACATAGGATTGACAAGCCCACATGTAACACTCCATACTTGAAATAATGGGCTGATCATGTAATGTCATATAACCAAACATCTATATAATATGAACACATATTATCAACTTTACATTAAGTAACTATATACTAGTACTTATTAATATGACTAGAACTACAAACTAACTTAACTTAACAGGATATAATCCACAATGTATATTCCTTTAGCTACGTGGACACGTGTCTATTTTTGTCTTCTCATGACATTCTATACCAAGATACCTTATATGTCATACTCAAATTGGCTACACCAGAAAAATCCAGCAAAGCTCAGCTTTAGAAGAAGAATCATGTCAAATCAATTGATCAAGGTCATTCACACATACTCTATTTATTATGATTAATCATAAAACCAAATATGTTTTGCAAGCTTGCCATGAATATAATATAACACCTATAAGTGCCGAATTATGAATTTGGAATAATATTCTAACAGTACAATATCTGCATTTAAAATTGCCAATATTTAAAATACTTTTGTCCAATCTGCTGACTATATCTTTAGGTTGGTTTCTAAACATTTGCTGATGTGAGTCCCCAAACATCATGAAAATTAATTGTTGTGAATTGTTTTTACTTCCCAGATACAAATATTGAAGATGCAATTTCACAGCTGAAGAGCAAAGGTAAGTATTTAATGCATCTGTCTTTTCTTCAATTCAATTGTGTAATAAGATTTCCTGAATACATAGAAGTATTGAGATAAGTACAAGAAATATAATTCTGTGGAGGAGGAGGTAGTGGAAGGAGATCCTACATACATAATTCTGTGGAGGAGGAGGTAGTGGAAGTAGATCCTGCATAGATAATTCTGTGGAGGAGGAGGTAGTGGAAGGAGACCTTGCATACATAATTCTGTGGAGGCACAATGGAAGAAGCTCTGGATTTAGACCTTCCAATTTCAACTGACGAAAGCCTGACTGTGTTGAAAAAATTAAATACGGGCAAGAGCCCGGGCCCAGATGGACTAATAGTAAACTACTACAAGTCATTCTCTACAACTCTCATTCCCCACTTTGTCAAGGCATTCAACAACCTAACCTCCTCCCCCCTCGCCAACAAAGATATTCTTGAGGCCCACATAACTCTCATCCCAAAACAAGGAAAAGACCCCAGTCTGGTTTCTAATTATCGCCCCATCTCCCTACTCAACGTAGACGTGAAACTGTACGCCAAAATTCTGACAAACCGACTTCTTCCCTTGCTCCCCAGACTGGTATCAGTTGACCAAGTTGGCTTTATCCGGGGCAGAGAGGCCAGGGATAATACCACAAAAATTCATCATTGGCTGACAACAACCTCATCCCCAGGATTTTTTCTATCCCTGGATGCGGAGAAGGCGTTCAACAGAATGGCCTGGGACTATATGACAGCAACATTATCGGCACTGGGACTTCCCTCTTGCATGTTTCAAATGATCTTTGCCTTATATTCATCCCCTACCGCAAGAATCAGGGTTAACGGCCGATGTCGAACGCCTTCTCCTTTACCTATGGTACACGCCAGGGATGTCTTCTTTCTCCCCTCATCTTTGTCTTGACCATGGAACCCTTCCTCCGCAGATTGAGATTAAACCCCGACATTAAAGGGTTTGACATCAAACATACACAATACAAACTCGCTGCTTATGCGGACGACATCCTACTATTCCTTTCAGACCCCATAACCACCATTCCCAATCTCCTTAAAGACTTTGACCTATTCAAACAACTTTCCAACCTACAGATCAACTCTGGCAAATCTAAAGCCCTGAATATTACGCTCCTGACCAAGACTGTGGCCCAATGCCAACACAGCTTCCCTTTCAGTTGGGAACCGCATGCAATAACATACTTGGGCACTAAGATTCCCACCAAACTATCTGAATTATATGCCACAAACTTCTTACCAGCCATGCAGAAAATCCAAGGAGACCTACACAACTGGCACAAGGGTCACTTTTCGTGGTTTGGCAGAGCCGCCATCTTAAAGATGAATGTCCTTCCCAGAATCCTCTATCTCCTGCAAGCGATCCCCATCAAGCTCCCCTCCTCATTTTTTGCATCGTACAGAAGAATGTGTAGAACCTTCCTATGGTCCTCGAACACACCCAGATTGAACTGGAACAAATTGACCATACCCAAACGGAAAGGTGGAATAGGCCTCCCAGATATTCACAAGTATTACTGGGCATCCCAACTCACGAGAATTGTCGATTGGCATGTACACGCACACAACAAAGCCTGGATCCAGATTGAAAACACCTTTGCTCACATACCAATATCACACCTTCCCTGGATAACCAACTGTACCAAAAGAATGTTCCACCCACCCACTAATAGGTCCCACACTGCTTAACTTTAACTTAGCATGCAAATCACTCAATATAACTCCATACCCTGGGCCCTTGACCCCACTAACCCAAAATCCTGACTTCCTACCGGGCCTCCTAGGACACATTACGCCGGACTCCACTAATAATCCATAAATCAGAGCCCACCAATTCTTTCATAACGAGGATCTCCTCGCTTACCCGGCATTATGTTCTGTCCTCACAGATCTTAACATACCCTTTTTTAAATATTTCAAATCAACCACTTTCTCCAGCACACCCCATCTATAGCACATTGGCATAGAGATCTAACCCCCTTTGAACACATTTGCACCAGTACGGAACCCCAGAGACACCTAATATCAGCACTGTACGTACCATTGTTTTCTGAAAACAACCTAAACACCAGGACAAACCAACAATGGGAGACGGAACTAGCCACCGACCTCTCAAAAGAAGAGTGGGACAACATACATGAACACGTACACAAAAGGACCATCAACATTTCCGCGCAAGAAAACAGATATAAAATATACTCCAGATGGTATAGGACACCCGATAAAATACACAGATTTTTACCCAGTGTCTCCCCGCTCTGCTGGAGATGCAACTCCGCTCAAGAATCACTACTTCATATTTGGTGGGACTGTCCAATGATCCAACCATTCTGGCAGGAAATTCATCACTTGATCTCGCAAATCACAACATACACTCCAGAATTCACCCCAGCACAATACTTGCTTCACCACACCTCTCTTCCCTTAAGGACGTACAAAAAATCCCTCATCCTACACCTGATTAATACTGCACCCAATGTATACCGGTGCATTGGAAAAGCACAGACCCACCTACAGTCTCTGAATGGCTCCGCCGTGTAGAGAAAACGGCCGACATGGAGAAACTTATCCACCAGGCAAAATAAACTCCCACTAAATTTCAAAACACCTGGGCCTGTTGGCTACATTATAGAAACTCCACAGACACTGACATTCCCCACTTAAGTACTTGAATTTCCACCGGAGGGAGACTAGTTAGACTCCACCCGAGACATACAAATAATGTGTCACTCCTATCCCATTCCCTCTCCAACACACGCAATGCCCCACTGGTTTACAAAACCACAGATGCACCATGAACGCTTCGAACCAAAGGGACACTTGACCACGAATACTTAGTTCCCTACACAGTCGCTGATACCCCCCTTGAAACACATACATCCACTATCGTCGACCGAGTACATTAAGTGGAATTTCAATGTATACACTGTACATTTACTCTGTATTTTTGCTATGCTGAAAAAAACCCTGAATTCTTGATTCTGTAACCTTATTATTCATACCTTTGTTCTGTTGTAAAACTCAATAAAATATTTTAAAAAGAAAAAATAAATAAATAAATAATTCTGTGGAGGAGGAGGTAGTGGAAGGAGACCTTGCATACATTGTTCTGTGAAGGAGGATGGTGCAATATCTGCAGTTAAGATATTATATATCTTATATAATATTCAAAACACCTTTGTCTAATCTGCTGACTATATCTTTAGGTTGTTTTCTAAACATTTGCTGATGTGACTCCCCAAACATCATGAAAATTAATTGTTGTGAATTGTTTTTCCTTCCTAGATACAAATATTGAAGATGCAATTTCACAGCTGAAGAGTAAAGGTAAGATCCTGCATACATAATTCTGAGGAGGAGGAGGCAGTGGAAAGAGATCCTGCACACATAATTCTATGGAGGAGAAGGTAGTGGAAGGAGATCCTGCATACCTAATTCTGTGGAGGAAGAGGTAGTAGAAGGAGATCCTGCATACATAATTCTGTGGAGGAGGAGGTAGCGGGAGGAGAACCTGCATACATAATTCTGTGGAGGAGGAGGGGGTAGTGGAAGGAGATCCTGCATACATTATTCTGTAGAGGAGGAGGTAGAGGAAGGAGATCCTACATACATAATTCTGTGGAGGAGGAGGTTGTGGAAGGAGATCCTACATACAGAATTCTGTGGAGGAGGAGGTAGTGGAAGGAGATCCTGCATACATAACTCTGTGGAGGAGGTAGTGGAAGGAGATCCTGCATACATAATTCTGTGGAGGAGGAGGTAGTGGAAGGAGATCCTGCATACATAATTCTGTAGAGGAGGATGTAGTGGAAGGAGATCCTGCATACATAATTCTGTGAAGGAGGATAGTGGAAGGAGATCCTGCATACATAATTCTGTGAAGGTAATAGTGGAAGAAGATCCTGCATACATAATTGTGTGGAGGAGGAGGTAGTGGAAGGAGACCTTGCATACATAATTCTGTGGAGGAGGAGGAGGTAGTGGAAGAAGATCCTGCATACATGATTCTGTGGAGTAGGAGGTAGTGGACAGAGATCCTACATACATAATTCTGTGGAGGAGAAGGTAGTGGAAGGAGATCATACACATATAATTCTGTGGAGGAGGAGGTAGTGGAATTAGATCCTGCATGACTGTTGTATAACAGATGTGATTACCCATTACCTGAAACCCAATCTCTTAACCTTATTCTAAACAATTAAGACCAGACCAAAGGGTTGGAGTTATAAAAGGCCGTAGCAGCCTACTTTATTAAACAATTAAATATCATAACAAAAACACATCTGTTATTCAAAGATTCCTAATCTATCTAGCGTTGGTCTTTGCAGGAGATTCGTAAACATCAGTAACATAACAATATTGCACTGCGGCCCTTCTCTTAATGTAATAATAGGCCTCAAGCCGACAAGCTGGCTCAGAGACAACCAATGACCACAGTGCCCCCATTAACACTTCCCGTCTAACCTCCGTTAGCCGGAAACCACCATCAGGACCAGCAGTACCATAGCAATGCTAGTTCCCGAAATTCTCATTGTGCCATATCTTCTTTCCCCTGCAAAGACCAAAACGCCCGCCACAGCACCCAAAGGTAACAACCTTACCCTTGGGTGCACCTCCACACCCGAAGAGCTCTCTGGATACCGTCCTGCAGTTCCAACGCCCACAGATCAATACCCACATCATTTAAATGAACGCCATCTCTCCTCAAGTACCTCCAAGTTTCGAACTCTAGTTCCAAATGCCTAATAGCCAAACCCCCATTCTTCACCATGAACTTACTCACCTCCTGGTTAATCTTCCTTCGTGCCCTATTCACACCCTCAACCGACCTGGCCATCCTCCATGTTGTCCAAGCCACCATGTCGGACCAAAGTATGACCATCTTTGGAAACTCCTGCATCAAACGCCAAACATCAAATTTGATGTCCCGCGATATATCCACCATAGATCTCACCCCCAAATCATTTCCCCCTAAGTGCAAAACTAAAACATCCGGTGCCTTGTCCCTAAGCGCATAGCGATGCACCTCGGAAATCAATCTTCCCCACAACATACCCGGGAACCCAAACCACTTGATGCAGGCTTCCTGCCTATCAAAACCCAGCTGCCTACCTTCATATCTCACATCTCCCCTCCTGGCCCCCCAGCTCACAAAGGAATGGCCCATTATCCAAACCAGGCCTGCCGCCGAACCTGTAATAGAAAATAACACAAAAACAATAACAGAAAACAAAGTCCTTCCCAACTAACATTTTACAGTCCCACCACCAGATGAGGCCGAACATATATCTTGAACCTCCGTGCTTCCCACCGCCCTATGCGTTTTACAGCCTCTGCATCCATCCCATTTCTCTGTCGCAGCTCCAATCCGAAAAGAATGAGACGAAAATTCCTTCTCATTCAAACCCAAAACCCTTAAACATTTTCTAAATACGGCCACAAATTGATAATGCGATAACGGAACCCCATCCAAATGCACCAACAAGGGCCCCCCCCCGGGGCGGATACCCATAAATCTCTTAACTGCTTCCACTGGGCACAATGCCGAACTCGGCACTGAGAAAACATGCACCAACCTCCCTTTTCCCATTTGATACATCTTTGACCTATGAAAATATAACAACAAAACGTCCTTTTCGCATACTTCTTATGCAGTGCCGATGCAGCCACTCCCTCCTCCATCATTCTTGCAACATAATACATCACCAGGAGCCCCACTGCACCATCCACTGACTCATCACCCACTTCTTGCACAAACACCTGCCACTCACGCCATACTTTCGAGTATGCCGACCATGTCACCTCACTTACCGACTTCCTGATCCATCCTGCGATGAGGCCAATGCTATCCCCCACAACCATTCGGGACAAGGCACCCCGTGCTGCTCCGCCTCCGGCACCAACTCGTGGAACCTGTCCCACTGGAAGCGAGATAGCGCATCAGCAATAACATTCTCAACACCCGGGAGGTGTACTGCATGAATGAAAGCATTCAACTGCAAACATCTCAAAACCAAGTGTTGTAACAACCTAATTACTGGCGGAGATGATGCAGTAATCCTGTTAATCACTTGCACCACACCCAAATTGTCCCCATGAAATCGCACCTTCCGATCCCTAAACGCCACACCCCACAATTCAACCGCTAACACCACCGGAAACAGTTCCAGCAGCACCAGGTTTTTTGTAAAGCCCGTGCAGCGACTGGCACCACTGAGCTCCCTCCAGCCGCACTGGCATCCCCGGCACTCCCAACTTGCAAAACCCATGCCGACGCTGGCCCAGCTGTGACTCTTTCCGCATTCTCAAATTTCTGTACCAGTTCCTTTATACCTGCCAAAAACCCCAGTAACCCAGCAGACCCCCCGGAAGGTCCCACAACCCCCGCACCCGGAGCGGACCCACCTAAGCCACTATCAACCCCAACAGTATCAGGCAATCCCACAATATTCATAGATGAAGGTAACTTACCGGGCTGCACAGGTGTGGACCCATCAGCCGATCATCTGTGTTCCTCCGACCGCACACTCCCGGTTAATAGCCCCGCCTCCTCGTCAGATCCGGACTGTTCTCCTGGGGACCTCAGCTCCAATCCCTCTTCCTCCTCAGACGACAGCCCACCAGGCGATACAGCCCTGGTTGCCCCAGGAGCTGACGACCTCCGACCCTGCCTCCACTCAGCATAGCCTCCTGATGATTTCTGGACAGCCTTGCCAGGACCAGTGCATTGTACCTCAGTCCCGCCAGCCTCCACTCTCTCTGGTGCCAAATATTGCCAGCCTCCCACGATCACTCCTCCTCCGGTCCCCTGCTGCAGTATTGGAAAGCCCGGGGACCGCCGCCATAGCCCTCTGCGCTGTGTGTCCTGTCTCCTGTGACACAATCCTCCTCTGCGCAGTGTGTCTGTTCTCCTGTGACTGTCTCCTGGGGGTGGGGGAGGGGCCCGCACTTACACTGTCCCTGCGCCTTGAAGGCCGCACGTTCGCCCTAGGGTCCAGGTTCAGTGAGCTGAATGATCCCCCCTGCTGTCCTGGAACACTAACCGGGCTCTCCCTGGCCACTAACGCTGCACGCTTCACCGCCAGACCCGACAGAGTCCCAGCAGCTTCACCACCCCCCACTCTCCGCTGCGGTCCCGCATGGCGGTCCGGGGAGAACCGATCCGGTGGTCTAGACCTCCATCCCCGCGTATCTGGCAAAGGCTCAGAGCCTTGTAACACAGTCCCCAGCATGTCCTGTAGCCATGAAGCCCCCCGCACCGCCGCCTCCTCCCTAAGCTGGGCCAAGATCCTCTCCACATCAGCCATGCTGTCTGCTCACTGGAACTTTCCCCCACGCTTGTGATGACTCATCAGGGCGGGGACAGAATTTAACAACTTCTATGGCCCCTCCCCCTCGGCACCAAACATTCCTCCCTTTCTCCTGATACCATCTCCCTGTTAACCCTGTGATGTCAGCCCTTCGCCTATGTATTTCTTACTTTGCTCCGGGCTTCTCTTACAGCTAGGTTGGTTTCTAAACGTTTGCTGATGCGAGTTCCCAAACATCATGAAAATTAATTGTTGTGAATTGTTTTTCCTTCCTAGATTCAAATATTGAAGATGCAATTTCACAGCTGAAGAGTAAAGGTAAGATCCTGCATACATAATTCTGAGGAGGAGGAGGTAGTGGAAGGAGATCCTGCATACATAATTCTGTGGAGGAGGAGGTAGTGAAAGGACACCCTGCATATATAATTCTGTGGAGGAAGAGGGTATTGGAAGGAGATCTTGCATACATAATTCTGTGGAGGAGGAGGTAGTGGAAGGAGATCCTGCATACATAATTCTGTGGGGGAGGAGGTAGTGGAAGGAGATCCTGCATGCATAATTCTGTGGGAGAGGAGGTAGTGGAAGGAGATCCTGCATACATAATTCTGTGGAGGAGAAGGTAGTGGAAGGAGATCCTGCATACATAAATCTGTGGAGGAGGAGGTAGTGGAAGAAGATCCTGAATACATAATTTCGTGGATGAGGAGGTAGTGGAAGGAGACCTTGCATACATTGTTCTATGAAGGATGATGGTGCAATATCTGCAGGTTAAAATGGCCAATATTCAAAACATTTTTGTCCAATCTGCTGACTATAGCTTTAGGTTGGTTTCTAAACATTTGCTGATGTGAGTCCCCAAACATCATGAAAATTAATTGTTGTGAATTGTTTTTCCTTCCCAGATAGAAATATTGAAGATGCAATTTCACAGCTGAAGAGTAAAGGTAAGATCCTGCATACATAATTCTGAGGAGCAGGAAGAGGTAGTGGAAGGAGATCCTGCATACATAATTCTGTAGAGGAGGAGGTAGTGGGAGGAGATCCTGCATACATAATTCTGTGGAGGAGGAGGTAGTGGGAGGAGATCCTGCATACATAATTCTGTGAAGGAGGTAATGGAATGAGATCCTGCATACATAATTCTGTGGAGGAGGGGGTATTGGAAGGAGATCCTACATACATAATTCTGTGGAGGAAGTAGTGGAAGGAGACTCTGTACTCATAATTCTGTGGAGGAGGAAGGTAGTGGAAGGAGATCCTGCATACATAATTCTGTGGAGGAGGGTAGTTGAAGGAGATCCTGCATACATAATTCTGTGGAGGAGGAGGTAGTGGAAGGAGATCCTGCATACATAATTCTGTGGAGGAGGAGGTAGTGGAAGGAGATCCTGCACACATAATTCTGTGGAGGAGGAGGGTAGTGGAAGTAGATCCTGCATAATTCCATGGAGGAGGAGGTAGTGGAAGGAGACCTTGCATACATTGTTCTATGAAGGAGGATGGTACAATATCTGCAGTTAAGATGGCCAATATTCAAAACACTTTTGTCCAATCTGCTGACTATATCTTTAGGTTGGTTTCTAAACATTTGCTGATGTGAGTCCCCAAACATCATGACAATTAATTGTTGTGAATTGTTTTTCCTTCCCAGATAAAAATATTGAAGATGCAATTTCACAGCTGAAGAGTAAAGGTAAGATCCTGCATACATAATTCTGTGGAGGAGGAGGTAGTGGAAGGAGATCCTGCATACATAATTCTGTGGAGGAGGAGGTAGAGGAAGGAGATTCTGCATACATAATTCTGTGGAGTAGGAGGTAGTGGAAGGAGACCCTGCATACATAATTCTGTGGAGGAGGAGGTAGTGGAAGGAGATCCTGCATACATAATTCTATAGAGGAGGAGGTAGTGAAAGGAGATCCTGCATACATAATTCTGTGGAGGAGGAGGGTAGTTGAAGGAGATCCTGCATACATAATTCTGTGGAGGAGGAGGTAGTGGAAGGAGATCTCGCATACATCATTCTGTGGAGGAGGAGGTAGTGGAAGGATATTCTGCATACATAATTCTGTGGAGGAGGAGGTAGTGGAAGAAGATCCTGCATACATAATTCTGTGGAGGAGGAGGTAGTAGAAGGAGATCCTGCATACATAATTTTGTGGAGGAGGAGGTAGTGGAAGAAGATCCTGCATACATAATTCTGTGGAGGAGGAAGTAGTGGAAGGAGACTCTGTACTCATAATTCTGTGGAGGATCAGGTAGTGTAAGGAGATCCTGCATACATAATTCTGTAGAGGAGGAGGTAGTGGAAGGATATCCTGCATACATAATTCTGGGGAGGAGGGTAGTTGAAGGAGATCCTGCATGCATAATTCTGTGGAGGAGGAGGTAGTGGAAGGAGATCCTGCATACATAATTCTGTGGGGGAGGAGGTAGTGGAAGGAGATCCTGCATACATAATTCTGTGGAGGAGGAGGTAGTGGAAGGAGATCCTGCATACATAATTCTGTGGAGGAGGAGGTAGTAGAAGGAGATTCTGCATACATCATTCTGTGGTGGAGGAGGGTAGTGGAAGGAGATCCTGCATACATAATTCTGTGGAGGAGGAGGGTAGTTGAAGGAGATCCTGCATACATAATTCTGTGGAGGAGGAGGTAGTGGAAGGAGATCTTGCATACATCATTCTGTGGAGGAGGAGGTAGTGGAAGGATATCCTGTATACATAATTCTGTGGAGGAGGAGGTAGTGGAAGGAGATCTTGCATACATCATTCTGTGGAGGAGGAGGTAGTGGAAGGATATCCTGCATACATAATTCTGTGGAGGAGGAGATAGTGGAAGAAGATCCTGCATACATAATTCTGTGGAGGAGGAGGTAGTAGAAGGAGATCCTGCATACATAATTTTGTGGAGGAGAAGGTAGTGGAAGAAGATCCTGCATACATAATTCTGTGGAGGAGGAAGTAGTGGAAGGAGACCCTGTACTCATAATTCTGTGGAGGAGGAAGGTAGTGGAAGGAGATCCTGCATACATAATTCTGTGGAAGAGGGTAGTTGAAGGCGATCCTGCATACATAATTCTGTGGAGGAGGAGGTAGTGGAAGGAGATCCTGCATACATAATTCTGTGGAGGAGGAGGTAGTAGAAGGAGATCCTGCATACATAATTTTGTGGAGGAGGAGGTAGTGGAAGAAGATCCTGCATACATAATTCTGTGGAGGAGGAAGTAGTAGAAGGAGACCCTGTACTCATAATTCTGTGGAGGAGGAAGGTAGTGGAAGGAGATCCTGCATACATAATTCTGTGGAGGAGGGTATTTGAAGGAGATCCTGCATACATAATTCTGTGGAGGAGGAGGTAGTAGAAGGAGATTCTGCATACATCATTCTGTGGTGGAGGAGGGTAGTGGAAGGAGATCCTGCATATATAATTCTGTGGAGGAGGAATGTAGTGGAAGGAGATCCTGCATACATAATTCTGTGGAGGAGGAGGGTAGTTGAAGGAGATCCTGCATACATAATTCTGTGGAGGAGGAGGTAGTGGAAGGAGATCCTGCATACATAATTCTGTGGAGGAGGAGGTAGTGAAAGGATATCCTGCATACATAATTCTGTGGAGGAGGTAGTGGAAGAAGATCCTGCATACATAATTCTGTGGAGGAGGAGGTAGTAGAAGGAGATCCTGCATACATAATTTTGTGGAGGAGGAGGTAGTAGAAGGAGATCCTGCATACATAATTCTGTGGAGGAGGAGGTAGTGGAAGAAGATCTTGCATACATAATTCTGTGGAGGAGGAAGTAGTGGAAGGAGATTCTGCATACATAATTCTGTGGAGGAGGAAGTAGTGGAAGGAGACCCTGTACTCATAATTCTGTGGAGGAGAAAGGTAGTGGAAGGAGATCCTGCATACATAATTCTGTGGAGGAGGGTAGTTGTAGGAGATCCTGCATACATAATTCTGTGGAGGAGGAGGTAGTGGAAGGAGATCCTGCATACATAATTCTGTGGAGGAGGAGGGTAGTGGAAGGAGATCCTGCATACATAATTCTGTGGTGGAGGAGGGTAGTGGAAGGAGATCCTGCATACATAATTCTGTGGAGGAGGAATGTAGTGGAAGGAGATCCTGCATACATAATTCTGTGGAGGAGGAATGTAGTGGAAGGAGATCCTGCATACATAATTCTGTGGAGGAGGAGGTAGTGGAAGGAGAGCCTGCATACATAATTCTGTGGAGGAGGCGGTAGTGGAAGGAGATTCTACATACCGTATATACTCGAGTATAAGCCCTCCCGAGTATAAGCCGAGGCACCTAATTTACCACAAAAAACTGGGAAAACGTATTGACTCGAGTATAAGCCAAGGGTGAGAAATGCAGCAGCTACTGTAAGTGGAAAAGAGGGTCAACAATGCCCATCTGCAGCTGCATGCCTCCCTGTGTCCATTGCATGCGTCCCTGTGCCGATCTGCCTACCTCAATGTGTCCATTGCAGCCTCCTTGTGCCGATCTGCCTACCTCTCTGTGTCCATTGCAGCCTTCCTGTGCCGATCTGCAACCTCTCTGTGTCCATACATTGCAGCCTTCCTGTGCCGATCTGCATACCTGATCAGCGTGACATGCAGTCAGACGGCGGCCATTCCAGTCTACAAAAGCCATGCCTCCTCCTCGTCCTCGTCTGTGATAGGCAGAACACTCAGTTTCCCAGCAGTCAGTGTTCAGCCTATCACGGACATCCTCTTATCCTCGTCTGTGGGATGAGGATGAGAGGACGTCCATGATAGGCGGAACACTGAATACTGACTCACTGCTGGGAAACTGAGTGTTCCCCTATCACAGACAAGGAGGAGGCACGGCTTTTGTACACTTGAATGGCCGCCGTCTGACTGCATGACACGCTGCTCAGGTAGGCAGACGGCGGTAACTCAAGTATAAGCCGAGGAGTGCACTTTTAGCACAAAAAAATGTGCTGAAAAACTCAGCTTATACTCGAGTATATACGGTACATAATTCTGTGGAGGAGGAAGTAGTGGAAGGAGATCCTGCATACATAATTCTGTGGAGGAGGAAGTAGTTGAAGGAGATCCCACATACATAATTCTGTGGAGGAGGAAGTAGTGGAAGGAGATCCTGAATACATAATTCTGTAATTCTGTGGAGGAGGAGGTAGAGGAAGGAGATCCTGCATACATAATTCTGTGGAGGAGGAGGTAGTGGAAGGAGATCCTGCATACATAATTCTGTGGAGAAGGAGGGTAGTGGAAGAAGATCCTGCATACATAATTCTGTAGAGGAGGAGGTAGTGGAATGAGATCCTGCATACATAATTCTGTGGAGGAGGAGGTAGTGGAAGGAGATCCTGTATACATAATTCTGTGGAGGAGGAGGTAGTGGAAGGAGATCCTGCATACATACATTTCCCCTTGTCAGAGGGGGGACGGGATCACGTGACGAGTGGCCCCACCCTCAGTTACATAAGAGCTGTCAAGCTGGCACGGCGTCATTGGCTGGATATCTCCGGTGGAGGCAGGATCCTGTGCATGTTCCTCGCTGGAGTCACTAGAAATCATCCATCGCTGGAGATCGAGAATTGGATTACATCGCTGGAATCTCTTTTTTATTTATTTATTTGTATTTTTAATAAAGGACTTGTCCCAAGTCGTCTCTTGTGTTTTTTTTAAATATTTTGACACTTTCTTTTTGTGAAATTGTAGGGGTACAATGTACCCCTTACCAATTCACATAGGGGGGGCTGGGATCTGGGTGTCCCCTTTGTTAAGGGAAGGGAAGGGGGCTTCCAGATTCCGATAAGCCCCCCGCCCGCACACCCCCAAAACCACCGGGCAAGGGTGGCCTGGTACGGTTCAGGAGGGGGGGGCACTCTCTCATCCCCCCTCTTTTCCTGCGGCCTTCCAGGTTGCGTGCTCGGATAAGGGTCTGGTGTGGACCTATGGGGGAACCCCACTCCATTTTTTTTTAAATGTTGGCGCGGAGTTCCCCGTAAAATCCATACCAGACCTGAGGGGTCTGGTATAAATTTTTGGGGGGAACCCCACACCATTTTTTTTTTATTTGGGCGCGGAGTTGCCCTTAATATCCATACCAGACTTGAAGGGCCTGGTAATGGAATTTTGGGGGACTCCCACGCATTTTTTTTTTTTCAATGACTTTCAATGACTTTTATGTGTCGGGACTGACAATTTATTAATAGCCGGCACTAGCGCTAGCACTTTTAAATTACTTTTTTTCCTTTAGAAATGTCATTTTGCTCTCAGACTGTTATAAACACGGGAAACATGCGCTACTTTACAGGCATACTATAGACACCCCCCAGGTACGAAATTTAAAGGAATATTTCACTTTTATTGTTTCACTTCAAGCAATATTAAAATCACTGCTCCCGAAAAAACTTTTTTTTGCATTGATACATGTCCCCTGGGGCAGGACCCGGGTCCCCAAAGACTTTTTATGACAATAACTTGCATATTAACCTTTAAAATTAGCACTTTAGATTTCTCCCATAGACTTTTAAAGGGTGTTCCACGGCTTTTCGAATTTGCCGCGAACACCCCATATTGTTCGCTGTTCGACGAGCGGGCAAACAGCCAATGTTCGAGTCGAACTCATGTTTGACTGGTACAGATAGCCCATCCCTACTTACTGTTAGTCGTTAATCAACTGTAAATTTACCTAAAACATTCAATGTCTTCACAACTTTAAGGGAAGGGAGGTCCCCAGACTGAGAACATAAAGTTACTTAACTATTCACAGTTATACCAAACACATTAGAATTCCCCCTTACATCATGGTCAGTAACATCCCTCTTTACACTAGATTTCCCCGTTACATCAGGGTCCACAGAGTTGCCCTTTACAACAGGCCCTGCAGAGTTCCCCCTTGCACTATAGATTTCGATGTAAAGGGGATGACATGGAGGGGGGACTCTGGTGACCCCAGTGACCCCCCATAGACTCTGTGTGGCCTGGTTGGAGCTGTCATACTGACTTCACCTCCTCCATTGCTCAGATGCAGGGAAGGCTCGGTCACATAGACCTTGGCTTTGATCCATCATCCTCTTCTCTTCTCCTCTTGGCGCTCCCCCTCCCCCTCTTCATATCACCTGCCCCTTCAGTGTAGTTTATCATCTCTAGCGCCATGTTTGGTGAGATGATGCAAAACAAGTGACATTTACCACATATTTGCCGCTTTGGGCGCCATATTGTTGAAGACTCCAATCTGTGTATATGGGCAGGCGTCAACAAAATGGCGCCAGTAATAGAGAAATTGGCTTGGGGGGGTCGAGCTCCTGGTGACGGAGATCTGAGGGGGAGATGTCCCGTCCAGGCTGATGTCTGGAGTGTGGCTCCGTGGACATTGTGGAAGATTTGCATCTCAGCAGCTGGTGTGTGCAGAGTGCGGCTGTGTGCTGGCCTACCATCGTCCTTTCTACAAATGTCACTGCATGCCTGCCTTGGCCCCCAAACACTATTTGGTCCTGTGGCCCTCCATGTTGGTGGAATGCCTGGGCCTGGTCACATGGTCACAAGTGGACCTTTGAGACCCCGTTAGTTCTGCCACTGGAATCCAAAGATATTATTAAACTGTAAATTTCCTCCCTCTCCTAATGTACATCTTGGACCTTTTATTTCATGGCGTCATTGATAGAGGCGGCCACCTTACACATTGACTATGCCCATTCAAAGTTTTATCAAGTCCCAATTAATGCAGTATGCAATAACTCATGATTGCACATCATTACACTGTAAGATAACACTTTGGGGTCTATGTATAAAAAAAATCATCGATGGAATGTCTTAAGTATTGTATTCAGAAAGTTACATTCTGATTGTGTTTGGTATAACCGTTATTCAGCTTCAATTTTTTCCCAGCATGTTTTGGGTTTGAGATCTCAGAACTGATTTCATTGTGTTCTCCTCTCTTCCCAGAGAACATCCAGGATTCCTGCACCAGCTGCCCCAGTGGATGGCAACTAATTAAATCCAACTGCTACTATTTCCAGGCCAAAGAAGAAACCTGGACTAGGAGTCGGGAGGAATGTGATAGCCGTAAAGGAGTCATGCTGATCCTGAAGGACAAAGCTGAGTTGGTAAGTGTCACACCTACCTCTGGATGGAAAAGAGCCACCAATCATCACCAATACCCAATCAGATCCTACATTTCTCCGAGGCAGGCTAGTGAAATAATGCTCAAAGAATGAACCCCTGTGCCCAGATCTGTATGTGTATCTCTCTCTCTCTCTCTCTCTTTATATATACATATACATATATATATATATATATATATATATATATATATATATATATATATAAACATACACACTACATTTTCAAAAGTATTGGGACACCTGCCTTTGCACGCACATGAACTTTATTGGAGTCCCAGTCTTAGTCCGTAGGGCAGTGGTTCTCAACTCCTGTCCTCAGGACCCACTAACGGGCCAGGTTTGCAAGATAACTGAAATACATCACAGGTGTTATCATTTGCTGCTCAGTGATTGCAGTATTGTAGTCTGCATCTCTCCAAGGTAATAATTAAAATCTGGCCTGTTGGTGGGTCCTGAGGACTGGAGTTGAGAACCACTGCCGTAGGGTTTATTATTGAAACATGCTTCAAATCTTTACGTCGTAACTACGCCGGACCCAGAAATCCGCTCGTCTGTGTGCTAGTCCGACGGACAAAAACCCACGCTAGGGCAGCTATTGGCTACTGGCTATCAACTTCCTTATTTTAGTCCGGTGTACGTCATCACGTACGAATCCGTTGGACTTTTGTGTGATCGTATGTAGGCAAGTCCGTTCGTAAGAAAGTCTGCCGCAAGTCCGCCGCAAGTCCGCCAAAAGTCCGTCGAAAGTCTGTCGGACAGGCTGTCGGACTTTTGAAGCCGAAAAGTCCGGCCGTGTGTACGTGGCATTAGGAGTGTGTCTATGGGAATGTTTGACAGTTCTTCCAGAAGCGCATTTGTGAGGTCAGGCACTGATGTGGACAAGAAGGCCTGGCTCACAGTCTTTGCTCTAATTCATCCCAAAGGTGTTCTATTGGGTTGAGGTTAGGGCTTAGGATGGGCCAAACACCCCCAGTTTGGTTCGCACCAGAACATGCAAACAGGCAAAAAGTTCTAGCGAACATACAAACCCTATTAAAGTCTATGGGACATGAAAATGAAAAATCAAAAGTCCTCATTTTAAGGGGTTATATGCAAATTATTGCCATAAAAAGTGTAAGGGGACCCGGGTACTGCCCCAGGGGACATGTATCAATGCAAAAAAAAGTTTTTAAAACTAATGTTTTTTCAGGAGCAGCGATTTTAATAATGCTTAAAGTAAAACAATAAAAATGAAATATCGTGCCTGGGGGGGTCCCCTTAGTCTGCCTGTAAAGTGGAGCATCTGTGCGATATGTAGAACAGTGCCGCAGCAAAATGACTTTTCTAAAGGAAAAAATTTCATTTAAACTTGATTGCGGCTGTAATGTATTGTCGGATCCTGGCAATATGGATATGGTATGGATTTTAAGGGGAACTTCATGCCAAGATTAAAAAAGAAATTGGCTTTGGTTCCCCCCCAAAATCCATATCAGACCCTAATCCGAGCATGCAGCCTGGAGGACAGGGTAGGGGTGGCGAGCGCCCCCCCCCCCTCCTGAACCATACCAGGCTATATGCCTGGTCCCCCCAAAGCACCTTGTCCTCATGTTGATGGGGACAAAAGCCTCCATCCGACAACCCTGGCCATTGGTTGTCGGGGTCTGCGGGTGGGGGGCTTATTGGAATATGAAAGCCCCCTTTAACAAGCCCCCCATGTGAATGGGTATCGGGTACATTGTACCCTTACCCATTCTCCAAAAAAAGTGTCAAAATGTAAAAACCACAACAGACAGTTTTGACAATTCCTTTATTAAAAAAAAATAAATTAAAAAAAGTGTCCCACCCATCCATTGTCAATTACACCGCCCGACGGACCCGAAAAATAGAAAAAAAAAGAAAAGACTCTGTCTCCATGGGAGGCTTCACCGCGTCTGCCGTCTTTTGGCTTTGACAGCTGTTATATAGACAAGAGTGATGGCACCCGCTGACGTAACCGAATGACCCCGGGACATCGCGGGACACTTTTTTTCTTTTTTAATAAAGGAATTGTCAAAAACTGTGTATTGTGGTTTTTACTTTTTGCCACTTTTTTTGGTGAATTGGTAGGGGTACAATGTACCCGATACCCATTCACATAGGGGGGGTGGAATCTGGGGGTCCCCTTGTTAAAGGGGCTTACAGATTCCGATAAGCCCCCCGCCCGCAGACCCCGACAAGCAATGGCCAGGGTTGTCGGGAAGACAACCCCAAAGCAGCCTCCCCATGTTGAGGGCAAGCGGCCTGGTATGGTTCAGGAAGGGGGGGCACTCGCTTGTTCCCTCCCCCTTTCCTAGCCTGCCAGGCTGCTTGCTCAGATTAGGGCCTGGTATGGATTTTGGGGGGACTCCATGCTGTTTTTTTCTTAATTCTGTCATAGAGTTCCCCTTAACTACTGCAATACACTGTATTCTATACTCTATATATATATATATATAGTGCAGGGTATATAGTGTATATATATATATATATATATATATACCGTATTTATCAGCGTATAACACGCGCCAACGTATAACACGCATCCCAAGTTTAGGAGGGAATTTTAAGGAAAAAAACTGTTTAAGGAAAAAAACTGTTTAATGCCCATCAATGTAGCCTTATCAGTGTCCATCTGCAGCCTTGCACAGCGTCCATCTGCATGCTTGTCCAGTGTCATTTGCAGCCTTGCCAGTGTCATTTGCAGCCTTGCCAGTGTCATTTGCAGCCTTGCAGCCTTGCCAGTGTAATTTGCAGCCTTGCAGCCTTGCCAGTGTCATTTGCAGCCTTGCAACTTTATCAGTGTCCATCTGCAGCCTTGTCATTGTCCATCTGCAGCCTTGTCAGTGACATTTGCAGCCTGTCCCAGGCTGCAGTTAAACTGCAGTGACATGTCAGTGTCACTGCAGTTTGAAAATGGCGCCCTGCCGAGATACACAGAGCCGGTCCTCGGCTCCTCTCGGCTCTTCTTGGCTCCTCTCGCCCAGTCCCACCCTATGATGGACATAACACAGGTCCAATGGCGGGACTGGGCGTGACTGTGAGTGGAGCCGAGCGTCGTCCATATACATACATAGCCGAGTGTACTCGGCTGGTTCGGTTAGCTCCGCTCACAGTCACGCCCAGTCCCTGTGTTATGTCCATCATAGGGCAGGACTGGGCATGACTGTGAGCGGAACTAGCCGAGCCTAGCCGAGTACACTCGGCTATGTATGTATATCGGCGGACGGCACTCGCTCCGCTCACAATCAGCGGGGGGGATCAGCGGGGATCGGCGTTTAACACGCACCCACGATTTTCCCCTGATTTTAAGGGGAAAAAAGAGCGTGTTTACGCCTATAAATACGGTATATATATATATATATATATATATATATATATATATATATATATATATATTACACTGCCTGCACTGTAACTATATTCTACACTGACTGCGCTGTGTACATATATATATATATATATATATATATATATATATATATATATATATATATATATATATATATATTCTAGACTACCTGCACTGTATTTATAGTGTACACTGAATGCACTGTACTGTATATATATTCTACACTGACTGCACTGTATATATATATATATATATATATATATATATATATATATATATATATACATATAGTCTACACTGAATGCACTTTGCTAAATTAGTGAGTGTACAGCTTGTACAACAGTGTAAATTTGCCGTCCCCTCAAAATAACTCAACACACAGCCATTATTGTATAAACCGCTGGCAACAAAAGTGAGTACACCCCTAAGTGAAAATGTCCAAATTGGGCCCAAATAGCGAACAGCGAACAATTTGGGGTGTTTGCGGCAAATTCGAATGCCGCGGAACACCCTTTAAAAGTCTATAGGAGAAATCAAAAGTGCTAATTTTAAAGGTTTTTATGCATGGTATTGTCATAAAAAGTGTTTGGGGACCCGGGTCCTGCCCCAGGGGACATGTATCAATGCTCTTTTCGGGAGCAGTGATTTTAATAATGCTTAAAGTGAAACAATAAAAGTGTAATATTCCTTTAAATTTCGTACCTGAGGGGTGTCTATAATATGCTTGTAAAGGGGTGCATGTTTCCCGTGTTTAGAACAGTCTGACAGCAAAATTAAATTTCAAAGGAAAAAAAGTCATTTAAAACTACTCGCGGCTATTAATGAATTGCCGGTCCGACAATACACATAAAAGTTCATTGACAAAAACGGCATGGGAATTCCCCACAGGGGAACCCCGAACCAAAATTTAATGACGTGGGAGGTCCCCCTAAATGTAAAAAAAAATGGCGTGGGGTCCCCCCAAAAATCCATACCAGACCCTTATCCGAGCACGCAACCTGGCAGGCTCGCCAGTGGAAAAGAGGCCTCCTGCACTGTACCAGGCCACATGCCCTCAACATTGGGAGGTTGCTTTGGGGTAGCCCCCCAAAACACCTTGTCCCCATGTTGATGGGGACAAGGGCCTCATCCCCACAACCCTTGCCCGGTGGTTGTGGGGGTCTGTGGGCGGGGGGGCTTATCGGAATCTAGAAGCCCCCTTTAATGAGGGGACCCCCAGATCCCGGCCCTCCCCCCTGTGTGAAATGGTAAGGGGGTACAAAAGTACCCCTACCATTTCACACAAAAACTGTCAAAAATGTTAAAATGACAAGAGACAGTTTTTGACAATTCCTTTATTTAAATGCTTCTTCTTTCTTCTATCTTCTATCTTCCTTTGGTTTCTTCCTCCATCTTCTTCTTCTTCTATTTCTTCTGGTTCTTCTAGTTCTTCCTCCGGTGTTCTTGTCCGGCATCTTTTCCATGGCGTCTTCTTCCCTTCTTCTCCTCGGCCCGCTCCGCATCCATGATGGCATGGTGGGAGGCTCCCGCTGTGTGACGCTTCTCCTCTTCTGATGGTTCTGAAATAAGGGAGGGCGGGGCCACCCGGTGTCCCCACCCCCCTCTGACACACAGGCATTTGACGGGGACTTCCCTGTGGCATTCCCCGTGATGTCAGAGGGGGCGGGGTCACCCGTTATGTAACGGGTGACCCTGCCCCCCTCTGACATCACGGGGAATGCCACAGGGAAGTCCCCGTGCATCAGAGAGGGGCGGGATCACCGGGTGGCCCCGCCCTCTGTTTTTTAAGAACCGTCAGAAGAGGAGAAGCGTCACACAGCGGGAGCCTCCCATCATGGTGGATGAGGAGCGCCCCGAGGAGAAAAAGGGGAGGAGATGCCGGACAAGAACACTGGAGGAAGAACCAGAAGAAGAATAAGATGGAGGAAGAGCAAGAAGAAGAATAAGATGGAGGAAGAACCAGAAGAAGAATAAGAAGATAGAAGATTAGATTAGAAGATTAGAAGATTAGAAGATAGAAGAAGCATTTAAATAAAGGAATTGTCAAAAACTGTCTCTTGTCATTTTTAACATTTTTGACAGTTTTTATGTGAAATGGTAGGGGTACATTTGTACCCCCTTACCATTTCACACAGTGGGGAGGGCCGGGATCTGGGGGTCCCCTTGTTAAAGGGGGATTCTAGATTCCGATAAGCCCCCCGCCCGCAGACCCCCACAACCACCGGGCAAGGGTTGTGGGGATGAGGCCCTTGTCCCCATCAACATGGGGACAAGGTGTTTTGGGGGGCTACCCCAAAGCACCCTCCCAATGTTGAGGGCATGTGGCCTGGTACGGTTCAGGGGGGTGCTCTCTCATCCCCCCCTCTTTTCCTGCGGCCTGCCAGGTTGCATGCTCGGATAAGGGTCTGGTATGGATTTTTAGGGGGACCCCACGCCATTTTTTAAAAAAAATTTGGTGCAGGGTTCCCCTTAAAATCCATACTTTCAGGTCTGGTATAGATTTTGAGAGGGACCCCACGTCATTTTTTTTTTTTTTTATTTTGGTTCGGGGTTCCCCTGTGGGTAATTCCCATGCCGTTTTTATCAATGAACTTTTATGTGTATTGTTGGCCCGGCAATTCATTAATAGCCGCGAATAGTTTTAAATGACTTTTTTTCCTTTGAAATGTCATTTTGCTGTCAGACTGTTCTAAACACGGGAAACATGCGCCCCTCTACAGGCATACTATAGACACCCCGTAGGTACAAAATTTTAAGGAATATTACACTTTTATTGTTTCCCTTTGAGCATTATTAAAATCACTGCTCCCAAAAAAACGGCCGTTTTTTTAAACTTTTTTTTTTGCATTGATCCATGTCCCCTGGGGCAGGACACAGGTCCCCAAACACTTTTTATGACAATAACTTGCATATAAGCCTTTAAAATTAGCACTTTTGATTATTCATGTTCATGTCCCATAGACTTTATCGGTGTTCACGTGTTTGAACAAATTTTTTGCCTGTTTGCAAGTTATGGTGCGAACCAAACAGGGGGGTTTTCGGCTCATCCCTAGTCTCCAGACCTAAACCCTATTGAGCATCTGTGGGGCATCCTCAAACGGAAAGTGGATGAGCGCAAGGTCTCTAACATCCACCAGCTCCGTAAAGTCATCATGAAGGAGAGGAAGAGGACTCCAGTGACAACCTGTGAAGCTCTGGTGGAGGGTTAAGGCAGTGCTGGAAAATAATGTGACCACACAAAATATTGACACTTTGGGCCCAATTTGGACATTTTCACTTAGGGGTGTACTCACTTTTGTTGCCAGCAGTTTAGACATTAATGGCTGTGTGTTGAGTTATTTTGAGGGGACAGCAAATTTACACTGTTATACAAGCTGTACACTCACTACTTTACATTGTAGCAAAGTGTCATTTCTTCAGTGTTGACTTGTCACATGAAAAGATAGAATAAAATATTTACAAAAATGTAAAGAGTGTACTCACTTTTGTGAGATACTGTGTATATACTAAACTGCCTGCACACCACTCACTAACCTGCCTAATCTATGTCAAGTTCTCTCAATCTCCACGTTATCACACTAAATACGGCCGGCGTGTAGGGAGCCTTATATAGTGTGGGGCGTGGACTTAGCCCCCTGAGCCATGATTGGCCAAAGGCACCCTGCCTTTGGCCAATCATGGCTCTTACAGAGTGCAAGTCAGGTGCATGCTTTGGTCAATTAGCAGTCGTCAATGCACTGCGATCTTGCAGTGTATTATGGGGTGTTCCACGGTACTCGAATTTGCCACAAACGCCCCATATGTTTGGTTCGTCAACAAACAAACACCCGATGTTCCAGTTGAACTTAAGTTTGATTCGAACATCGGGGCCATCCCGAGTCAGGACCCTGTGCAGGCTAGTTAAGTTCATCCACCCCAAACTCACTCATCCATGTCTTTATGGACCTTGCTTTGTGCACTGGTGTGCAGTCATGTTGGAACAGGAAAGGGCCATCCCCAAACTGTTCCCACAAAGTTGGGAGTAGGAAATTGTCCAAAATGTCTTGGTATGCTGACTTAGTTCCCTTCACTGGAACTAAGGGGCCAAGCCCTGAAAAACAACCCCACACTATAATCCCCCCCACACCATAATCCCCCCTCCACCAAATTATTTTGACCAGTGCACAAAGCAAGGTCAATAAAGACATGGATGGATGAGTTTGGGGTGGAGGAACTTGACTGGCCTGCACAGAGCCCTGACCTCAACCCGATAGAACACCTTTGGGATGAATTAGAGTGGAGACTGCGAGTCAGGCCTTCTCATCCAACATCAGTGCCTGACCTCACAAAATGCTCTTCTGGAAGAATGGTCAAACATTCCCATAGACACACTCCTAAACCTTGTGGACGGCCTTCCCAGAAGAGTTGAAGCTGTTATAGCTGCAAAGGGTGGGCCAACTCAATATTAAACCCTACGGACTAAGACTGGGGTGTTATTAAAGTTCATGTGTGTGTGTAAAGGCAGGTTTCCCAATACTTTTGGTAATATAGTGTCTATACAGTATATATATATATATCCATGTAAGTATGTGCATTGAACTTGTGCAGGGGTTGGAGTAAAGTGTGCTGCAATGTTGAGGTTCTGACAACAAATTTGCTGGCAGAGAAGTCCTCATTACTCTTCTGCTGCTCTTTCACTGTCCACTCACAGGCTGGGGATGGGGCAGTGACCAAGCTGTTTGATTGTTGTTAATTGCAGTAGAGAAAAGTCAGGTCAGGGTTGGCTTTGCTATGTGGCATAGATATATAAATCTTAGGAATGGATGGACAGATATACAAATCCTTTAGGCCATGTATGTATTTTATTTGTATATTTAACTGTCTGCCTGGATTTCGGCTGACTGGCACTTGCCGCCAATGTAATCATATTTCCACCCTGCCATCACTAACATCACTAACAAAGTTGTAGGGAACAAAAATCAATGTTCATTTATAAGCGAAATACCCCAAGAAATGTGCCCCTCCCCTTTAAAGCGCCAACTCACAAACGTTAAAAAAATAAAAATGTAAAGCCCTTTTTGATCACCTGAGTCTGCTGTCACATGACCCTTTGTGGCGCCTCTTCTGGTACCCACTGCCAACCTGTCTTCTTGTCTTCACTGTGGTGAAATCACCTCATTGCTGGAGTCTTCGGGACCCATTGATTGGCAGCCAGTGGCAAGTGACCACGTCATCAGGCTGCAAGGGAGATGCCCAAAGGACCCTCCTACTTTGAATTCCAAAAGAAAGAAGACTTGAGACTCGGCTTATCATGTGACCTAGGAATCAGGAAAAATGTTTGGGGCATTTTGTTTTTATATTTTTATCTACTGGGGATTTGGTGAAGCAGGGGATCAGATTTAAAGCTCAATCATGAGTTACTCTATGAGTAAGCCCTGTTGGGTGACACACATTAATTAATTAATTGATGTCATTGGAGTTCAGCTGCCTGTTTTTTTTTCTTTTTGTATGGCAAGAATCATTACAGTTACATACTGAAACATGTAAATAAATAAAAAAGGTGCAATATGAGTGTTCTGCTTAAAATGACTCTTTATCCAAAAGAGTAGGAGGGCACAACAGGAGAAAAAGAAGTATTATATGTAGGAATGAGCCCGATGTTCGAACGTAAGTTCGACTCAAACATCAAGTATTCTCCCGTTCGCCGAATACCGAACATTATGGGGCGTTCGCAGGAAATTTGAGCGCCCGCAGGATGCGCCATAACGAACGGCGAGACCTATCTCGCAGTGCATTGACAGTTGCTGATTGGCCAAAGCATGCAGGTCAGGTGCATGCTTTGGCCAATCACAGCTCGCTCTGCTGTGAGAGCCATGATTGGCCACGCCCCACACTATATAAGGCTGCTTACATAGCAGCCGTACATAGTTTTATGAATGAGAGCAGCAAAATTACATTTCTAAAAGGAAAAAATGTCATTTAAAACTGATCGTGACTGCATCATTAAAAAAAACAGGATGGGTCCCCCCCCAGTCCATTACCAGGCCATTTGGGTCTGGTATGAATATTAAGGGGAACCCCCGCACCAAAATTTAAAAAAAAATTGCGTAGGGGTCCCCCCAAAATCCATACCAGGCCCTTCGGGTCAGGTATGGATATTAAGGGGAAACCTGCGCTAATTAAAAAAAAAAATGGCATTGGGTCCCCCCAAAATCCATGCCAGGCCCTTCAGGTCTGGTATGGATTTTTTTTTAACTTTTTATTAGATACAAAATAGCGGTACAAATCATTATATCATAAATCCAGAGAAATACAGGGTATGGGAATCATCATTATTGAGGTTTATGACAAAAAATACAATGAGCGAAAAAGATTATTACATCCAAATGCATGCATCCAACATGTAATCAAATAATCAGGTGGTAAATGAGAAATATGGACTTCTTAAGGGGAACCCCGAGCCAAAATGTAAAAAAAAATAAGGTAGGCCTCCCCAAAAATCCATACCAGACCCTTATCCGAGCATGCAACCTGGCAGGCCGCAGGATAAGGGGAGCGCCCCTCCCCTCCTGGACCGTACCAGGCCACATGCCCCCAACATGGGAAGGGTGTTTTGGGGTCCCCCCAAAACACCTTGTCACCCTGTTGATGAGGACAAGGGCCTCTTCCCCACAACCCTTGCCTGGTGGTTGTGGGGGTCTGCGGGCGGTGGGGTTATAGGAATCTGGAAGCCCCCTTTAACAAGGGGACCCCCAGATCCCGCCCCCCCTATGTGAATGGGTATCGGGTACATTGTACCCCTACCCATTCACCAAAAAAAGTGTCAAAATAGTAAAAATGACAGTAGACAATTTGGGACAAGTTCTTTATTTAAAAAAAAAGTGTCCCGCGATGTCCATTCATCTTTGATCACATCGTCCGACGGGCCGAGCAAAAAAAAAAGGAAAAATTCCGCCTTGTTGCATTGTTTTTTGTTTATTTTCCTCGGTCCATCGGACGATGTAATCAAACATGAATAGACATCGCGGGACACTTTTTTTTTTTTTAATAAAGGCTTTGTCCCAAATTATTTACTGTCATTTTTACAATTTTGACACTTTTTTTGGTGAATGTGTAGGGGTACAATGTACCCGATACCCATTCACATAGAGGGGAGGCAGGATATGCGATGGATATGCAATCCCGCAATGTCCATTCATCTTCGATCACAGTCCGACGACCCGAGAAAAAAAACAGAAAAAACTCAGCCTCCGTGGGAGGCTCCCGCTGACTGAAGCCTCTTTGTGATAACAGCTGTTATATATGCTAAGGGTGGGGCCACCCGGTGGCGTAAACGTGTGACCCTGCCCCCTCAAACGCCACCTGATTTCAGAGGAAGGCGGGGTCATCCATTTACATGGCCTGCCCTCAGCTATATAACAGCTATCATCGAGGCTTCAGTCAGCGTAAGCCTCCCATGGAGGCGGAGTTGTTGCGTTTTTTAAATTTTTTTTCTCGGGTCGTCGGACGCTGTGATCGAAGATGAATGGACATTGCGGGACAGTTTTTTTTCTAATAAAGGACCCATATTTTTACTTTAATTTTTACCATTTTTACACTTTTTTTGGTGAATGGGTATCGGGTACAGTGTACCCGATACCCATTCACATAGGGGGGCAGGATCTGGGGGTCTCCTTGTTAAAGGTGTCTTCCAGATTCTGATAAGCTCACAGACCCCCACAACCACCGGGCAAGGGTTGTGGGGAAGAGGCCATTGTCCCCATCAACTTGCCAGGTTGCGTGCTCAGATAAGGGTCTGGTATGGATTTTGGGGGGGACCCCTACGCTATATTTTTTTGAATTTTGGTGCAGGTTTCCCCTTAATATCCATACCAGATCTGAAGGGCCTGGTATGGATTTTGGGGGGACCCCCATGTAATGGACTGGGGATGGGGAACCCATGCCGTTTTTTTCAATGATTTTTATCTATATTGCCTGGATCCGACAATACATTACAGCCGTGCGCAGTTTTAAATTACTTTTTTTCCTTTAAAAATGTCATTTTGCTGTGCTACTGTTATAAACACGGGAAAGATGCGTTCATTTACAGGCAGACTAAGGACACCCCCCAGGCACGATATTTAAAGGAATATTTCATTTTTATTGTTTCAATTTAAGCATGAATAAAATCACTGCTCCTGATTTTTTTTGCATTGGGGCAGGTCCCGGGTCCCCAAACACTTTTTATGGCAATAACTTGCATATAAGCCTTTAAAATGAGCACTTTTGATTTTTCATGCTCATCCCTAATTATATGTTATAGTTATCCCTCTACTTCATTCTGGTGTATGTGTCCTATATATTTCTGATGACCGTTTATTTATTGATCCAGGATTCTCTGCTGCCAACCATAGAAAGTGGGACTTACTGGATAGGACTGAGGAGGGACAGTGGAAACATCAATCATTGGCTGTGGGCAGATGGGAGCAGCCTTTCATTCAGGTGAGGTCTTCCAGGTGTGATAGAAACACTACATAAGCTTAAACTCTGACACCATCAACATCGTAAATAACACCTTCTGCTGGATTAAAGATTTCTCCATGCTTTGTTCCAAGAAAGCCACCAGGCCCCTCCTGGAATCCAGCTCATTCCTCCATCAGAGTTTCCATTCCTGGCTCTCATTCCTGGGCAGCTTCCACCTACTTCCAGAAAGGACAGCTTATGTTCCAACACCAGGCCTTTATTAGTAAGCACATGCCAGGCCCCAAACATGTTGGGAAGTCACCCTCTAGGAGAACCTCGAGAGAGTTACCAGCCATGACATTAACCAATGACCAGTGGGGGCTGATGCTGCCTGCATGCCTCAGGGCATACTGTATTTCTGGGCCCCACACACTTGCAGAAAGTAGCATCTCCTCTTTAGCCGGTGGTGCAGCTTGTTCCTACTTGCCCCAACATATGACTATGGAGTCATTTTGAGAAAGTTGCGCATATCACAGACTTGTTCCACCATCTTGTACTTGTCTCAACTCACTGAACCAGGTTGTATTCTGCCCAAAGACACAGAGTAAAGCTCCCATACTTTAAATTCCAAAACCTTGCACATTGTGACTTTCAGGCTTGATCCCTATTGGTGCTCTGTAATGCAGTAAGTTCCAACATGGAAACCCTACAACTAAGTGGGGAACATGAAGTACTAAACTGTCCTCTGACTACCAGAGGCCCCATCATCAGCCACTGTCAATTCCTCCTCTGTCAGCAGGCTACTTCTCCTTATACACACTTCTTTCTTTGTAGGGATGAAAAAAAAAAAAAAAGAGAGAGATTGTTCTCTCCGTACAGAGCTCTGTGTTGATTGTCAACACAGAGCTCTGGGCTGTGACTGGACACAGTTGATAAGCAGGTCCTGGTTGGGACTTGCTGACAGGCTTCCGCTGTGTACAATCACAGTGGATGCCGGGTGGAGGGTGCACATGCGCGCTCTGTAAGCCTAGAAGTAGACAGTGACAGACCAGTAGTAGGGATAAGCTGAATACCCCCGGTTCGGTTCGCACCAGAACATGTGAACAGGCAAATAATTATTACGAACAAACGAACACCGTTAAAGTCTATGGGACAGGAACATGAAAAACCAAAAGTGCTAATTTTAAAGGCTTATATGCATGGTATTGTCAAAAAAAGTTTTGGGACTGCCCCAGGGGACATGTATCAATGCAACAAAAAAAGTTTTAAAAAAACAGCCGTTTTTTTCAGGAGCAGTGATTTTAATAATGCTCAAAGTGAAACAATAATATTGAAATATTCCTTTAAATTTCGTACCTGGGGGGTATCTATAGTACGCCTGTAAAGTGGCGCAAAGGGCAGGGCCACACAGTCATGTAAACGGATGACCCCGCCTTTCTCTGACTTCACGTGGCATCAGAGGGGGCAGAGTCACACGTTTACGTCACTGGGTGGCCCCGCCCTCAGCACAGCTGTTATCGCAAAGAGGATTCAGTCAGCGGGAGCCTCCCATGGAAGTGGAGTTTTTTCCATTTTTTTTTTCTCGGGTCATCGGACTGTGATCGAAGATGAATGGACATCGCGGGACAGTTTTTTTTTTTTAATAAAAGGACTTGTCCCAAATTTTCTACTGTTATTTTTACCATTTTGACACTTTTTTTGGTTGCATGCTCGGATAAGCCTGCCAGGTTGCATGCTGGGAAAAGGGTCTGGTATGGTTTTTGGGGGGGTGGCCCTATGTCATTTTTTTTTTTAATTTTGGCACAGGGTACCCCTTAAAATCCATACCAGACCTGAAGGGCCTGGTATGGATTTTGGGGGGACCCCTACGCCATTTTTTTTTCATTTGCAGCAGGGTTCCCCTTAATATCCATACCAGACCTGAAGGGGCTGGTCATGGACTGAGGGGGAACCTATGCTGTTTTTTTTTTTTAATGATTTTTATCTATATTGCAGAGACCTGACAATACATTACAGCCGCGATCAGTTTTAAATTACTTTTTTCCTTTAGAAATGTCACTTTGCTGTGGTATTGTTCTAAACATGGGAAAAATGTGCCACTTTACAGGCATACTATAGACACCCCCCAAACACGATATTTAAAGGAATATTTCATTTTTATTGTTTCACTTCAAGCATTATAAAATCACTGCTCCTGAATAAACGGCCGTTTTTAAAACTTTTTTTTTTTTTATGTCCCCTGGAGCAGGACCCAGGTCCCCAAACACTTTTTATGACAATAACTTGCATATAAGCCTTTAAAATGAGCACTTTTGTTTTTTTTTCATTTTAGTGTCCCATAGACTTTTAACGGTGTTTTCCACAGCTTTCAAATTTGCCACAAACACTGCATAATGTTCACTGTTCGGCGAACAGGCAAACACCCGATGTTCAAGTCAAACATCAGGGTCATCCCTAACCAGTACGTTGCTTTGCCTACAGCGGCCCCTCGCCCGCAGTACAATGATGGCGGGTATTAGGTGGTTAAAGTGGAAGTCTAGCAAGACTTTTTTCGATTTTGAATAAACATTGGTTCTGAATCATATCTGGATCTGAATAATTTTTTTTTAAATCAAGTGATTGAGTGATTTGGAGGAAGGTTTGTTAATTTTAGTAGCAATTAAAAAAAAACACGTTCTTAAGGGGTATTGTTCTTGTTTTTACAGTCCCTGGTATGCGGGAGAACCCAATAATCACAAAGGCAATGAACATTGTGCAGAGATTGTGGGAAAAGTACAATCAATGAATGACCGGAACTGTGAGGACAAGCGTGGCTACATATGTGAAAAAGCTTGGACATGCTGAGATATACAGCCGACTATGCCATACCTGTGAAAAATATCCAATGAAAAGCATATCCCACATGTTTATTGTCTGTCCATTCCTGTCTGTAGCTTGCCATAATAGTAATAGGAGGTTAGGTTCTGGTAAGGTTCAGCAATGGAGTCTTGCATGGTGAGCGTGCATACAGGCCATGGAGGTTGAGTGCATTACTTATTGTTTTTTTTTTAAAACAATTGTACCTGCTAATTCCAGGTCTTTCTGAAGCTCTCCATAAGTGGTCTTTGGCTCTTGGGCAACTCTTCTGATAATTCTGTTCACTCCTCTTGCGAGGAGCACCTGGTCGTGGCCGGTTGATGGTTTAATTATGTTCTTTCCACTTTCGGATTATGGCCCCAACAGTGCTCACTGGAACATTTAGAAATCCTTCTGCACCCAATGCCATCCGTATGTTTTGCAACATTAAGGTTGCAAAGGTCTTAAAAGAGCTCTTTGCTTTTACCCATCATGAGATGTTTCTTGTGTGACACCTTGGTAATGAGACACCTTTTTATTAGGCCATCAGTTAAGACTAAACCACCTGATATTAATTTACACTGACAAGGGGCAGGATTGCTTTCTAATGACTGATAGATTTTATCTGGTATCTTGACTTTCAATGCCTTTTTGCACCTCCCTTTCTTCATGTGTTCAATACTTTTTCCATTTTATTACACATAACTTAATTTCTGAACTCATTTGTTTTGGTGTCTTTGTATGTATGGATTGTATGGGTTGTTACCGGCATGCGGTGAACATTTCATGTCAATAGCACCTTTACCAATATATTTACCTACAAAAATGATGACGTGTTCAATACTTATTTTACCCGTTCTATCTATCTATCTATCGTGAGGGGGTTAGCTCGGCAGTAGGTGTGTGTGACCCCCTGGATGGGTTCACCACACAAAATCAAACACAGCAGACAGCGTTGCAGGTGAAAAAAAACAAACTAAGGTGCGGTTTATTTATGCTATATGCAGTGAAAAATATAACAGCAAAACAAAAAGAAACATGAAAAGAAATCCAGGTCAGTTTGACCGCTTACTACACACGTAGATTCCCTATCTAACAACTGGGTGCAGCCTTGTGCTGCCCCAGTCCCTATCTCTCTTTTAGAGGTTTGCCACACAGGCGTTAACTCACTGCACAGGACTGATCCCACACTCCCCAGTCTACACTCACAGAACTGGTTCCAGAATGGAGCATCTCCCTAAGCATTCTGGGGTTTTTTGTATAGGTCTTAATGAGCCCACTTACTTCAGCTGGGCTCATTAACTCTTCTCCTGTAGGACTCCAAGCACTCCCCCTAGTGGTATAAGTCAGCATAAAGCCTGAACCTAGGGCATACATATTTTCCATCCTGGATGCAACCAGGTGATTTTACCTGCCTGCTGTCACTATACACACACACACACACACACACACACACACACACACACTTCCATAAATATTGGACATCGACACAATTCTAATCTTTTTGGCTCTATACACCACCACAATGGATTTGAAATGAAACGAACAAGATGTGCTTTACCTGCAGACTTTCAGCTTTAATTAGAGGGTATTTACATCCAAATCAGGTGAACGATGTAGGAATTACAACAGTTTGTATATGTGCCTCCCTCTTTTTAAAGGACCAAAAGTAATGGGACAGATTAACAATCATCCATCAAACTTTCACTTTTTAATACTTGGTTGCAAATCCTTTGCAGTCAATTACAGCCTGCAGTCTGTAAGGCATAGACATCACCAGATGCTGGGTTTCATCGCTGGTGATGCTCTGCCAGGCCTCTACTGCAACTGTCTTCAGTTCCTGCTTGTTCTTGGGGCATTTTCCCTTCAGTTTTGTCTTCAGCAAGTGAAATGCATGCTCAGTCGGATTTAGGTCAGGTGATTGACTTGGTCATTGCATAACATTCCACTTCTTTCCCTTAACCACTTCAGCCCCGGAAGGTTTTACCCCCTTCCTGACCAGAGCACGTTTTACAATTCGGCACTGTGTCGCTTTAACTGCTAATTGCGCGGTCATGCAATGCTGTACCCAAACTAAATTTGCGTCCTTTTCTTCCCACAAATAGAGCTTTCTTTTGATGGTATTTGATCACCTCTGCCATTTTTATTTTTTGCGCTATAAACGGAAAAAGACCGAAAATTTTGAAAAAAAATGATATTTTCTACTTTTTGTTATAAAAAAAATCCAATAAACTAAATTTTAGTCATACATTTAGGCCAAAATGTATTCGGCCACATGTCTTTGGTAAAAAAAAATGTCAATAAGCGTATATTTATTGGTTTGCGCAAAAGTTATAGCGTCTACAAACTAGGGTACATTTTCTGGAATTTACACAGCTTTTAGTTTATGACTGCCTATGTCATTTCTTGAGGTGCTAAAATGGCAGGGCAGTATAACCCCCCCCCCCCCAAATGACCCCATTTTGGAAAGTAGACACCCCAAGGAAATTGCTGAGAGGCATGTTGAACCCATTAAATATTTATTTTTTTTGTCCCAAGTGATTGAATAATGACAAAAAAAAAAATTTACAAAAAGTTGTCACTAAATGATATATTGCTCACACAGGCCATGGGCATATGTGGAATTGCACCCCAAAATACATTCTGCTGCTTCTCCTGAGTACGGGGATACCACATGTGTGAGACTTTTTGGGAGCCTAGCTGCGTACGGGGCCCCGAAAACCAATCACTGCCTTCAGGATTTCTAAGGGCATAAATTTTTGATTTCACTCCTCACTACCTATCACAGTTTTGAAGGCCATAAAATGCCAAGATAGCACAAAACCCCCCAAAATTACCCCATTTTGGAAAGTAGACACCCCAAGCTATTTGCTGAGAGGCATGGTGAGTATTTTGCAGCTCTCATTTGTTTTTGAAAATGAAGAAAGACCAGAAAAAATTATTTTTTTTCTTTTTTCAATTTTCAAAACTTTGTGACAAAAAGTGAGGTCTGCAAAATACTCACTATACCTCTCAGCAAATAGCTTGGGGTGTCTATTTTCCAAAATGGGGTCATTTGGGGGGGGTTTGTGCCACCTGGGCATTCCATGGCCTCTGAAACTGTGATAGGCAGTGAAGAGTGAAATCAAAAATTTACGCCCTTAGAAAGCCTGAAGGCGGTGATTGGTTTTCGGGGTCCCGTGCGCGGCTAGGCTCTCAAAAAGTCTCACACATGTGGTATCCCCGTACTCAGGAGAAGCAGCAGAATGTATTTTGGGGTGTAATTTCACATATCCCCATGGCATGTTTGAGCAATATATCATTCAGTGACAACTTTGTGCAAAAAAAAAAAAAAAATTGTCTCTTTCCCGCAACTTGTGTCACAATATAAAATATTCCATGGACTCGACATGCCTCTCAGCAAATAGCTTAGGGTGTCTACTTTTCAAAATGGGGTCATTTGGGGGGGTTTGAACTGTCCTGGCATTTTATGCACAACATTTAGAAGCTTATGTCACACATCACCCACTCTTCTAACCACTTGAAGACAAAACCCTTTCTGACACTTTTTGATTACATGAAAAAATTATTTTTTTTGCAAGAAAATTACTTTGAACCCCCAAACATATATTTTTTTAAAGCAAATGCCCTACAGATTAAAATGGTGGGTGTTTCATTTTTTTTTTTCACACGGTATTTGCGCAGCGATTTTTCAAACGCATTTTTTGTGGAAAAAACACACTTTTTTAAATTTTAATGCACTAAAAAACACTATATTGCCCAAATGTTTGATGGAATAAAAAAGATGATCTTAAGCCGAGTACATGGATACCAAACATGACATGCTTTAAAATTGCGCACAAACGTGCAGTGGCAACAAAATTAATACATTTTTAAAAGCCTTTAAAAGCCTTTACAGGTTACCACTTTAGATTTACAGAGGAGGTCTACTGCTAAAAATACTGCCCTCGATCTGACCTTCACGGTGATACCTCACATGCATGGTGCAATTGCTGTTTACATTTGACGCCAGACCGACGCTTGCGTTCGCCTTAGCGCGAGAGCATGGGGGACAGGGGTGCTTTTTTTTTTTTTTTCTTATTTTTTTGCTTTTTTATCTTATTTTTAAACTGTTCCTTTCATTTTTTTTTTTTTTTAAATCATTTTTATTGTTATCTCAGGGAATGTAAATATCCCCTATGATAGCAATAGGTAGTGACAGGTACTCTTTTTTGAAAAAATTGGGGTCTATTTCTCCTCTGCCCTCAAAGCATCTGACCACACCAAGATCGGTGTGATAAAATGCTTTCCCAATTTCCCAATGGCGCTGTTTACATCCGGCGAAATCTAAGTCATAAAATGCTCGTAGCTTCCAGTTTCTTAGGCCATAGAGATGTTTGGAGCCACTCTGGTCTCTGATCAGCTCTATGGTCAGCTGGCTGAATCACCGGCTGCATTCTCAGGTTCCCTGTTGAGACAGGAGAGCCAGAGAAAAACACGGAAGACGGTGGGGGGGGGGCATTCTCTCCTACTGCTTGTAAAAGCAGTCTAGAGGCTAATTAGCCACTAGGATTGCTTTTACATGAAAGCCGACCGCTGGCTGAAAAGAATGATACCTAAACCTGCAAGCATCATTCTGGTATAACCACTCAAAGTCGTGAATGCTGTACCTGAAGACAAAAAAAATGGTTAACAATAAAGCACAGTAAACGGTAAAGTATAAAAAATTGCATACCTGAAAAGCAAACATGATAAAACATAATAACAATAAAACATTGCAGAATAGAATACAGTAAAAAAGAGCAGAACAATAGAGAGAGAGAGAGAGAACAATAAAACGACAACTATTTTTTATTTTTTTTATATTTTTGTTTGTGTTTTTATTTTATTTTTTTCACACTTTTTTTTGTAACTGTAACTTTTATAACTGTAACTGGTTCCAGGTTCGGGTCTCTCAAAATGCGATGGCATCTTGGGAGACCCTGTGAAAGTGTGCCTAGTCTGTGCAATGCTGTACCCTACGCTAATACTCAAGGATACTCAGGGATCAGGCCTGACTTTGCGAATGCTGCAGTTATGTGTTTAGTGTTCTGTAAGTGACAGTGATCGATCGATACTGCACTTGGGTGGGCTGGGCCGGGCCAGGCGGAGGGGCAAAACGCAGGTGCTAGCAGGTATCTGGGCTGATCCCGCTAACACTGCGTTTTTGGGAACCCTAAACTGCTGGGGACGCCAGTATAGATCTGATCGGATCAGATATTGATCCGCTCAGATACTATACCACTAAGGGAGGTGTACGGCGCGTGCGTGGGTGTTAGCGGTACTGGTGCTAATCTGACTCTGCCTGGGGCTGGTGCTTGCCAGTTCACCAAAACGCTACCAAGAAAACTGTTAGCGATCGCAGGGATCAGGCCTGACTCTGCGAACGCTGCAGTTATGTGTTTAGTGTTTTGTAAGTGACAGTGATCGATCGATACTGCACTTGGGTGGGCTGGGCTGGGCCGGGCGGAGGGGAAAAATGCAGGTGCTAGCAGGTATCTGGGCTGATCCCGCTAACACTGCGTGTTTGGGAACCCTAAACTGCTGGGGACGCTAGTATAGATCTGATCCGATCCGATATTGATGCGTTCAGATACTATACCACTAAGGGAGGCGTATGCTGCGTGCGTGGGTGTTAGCGGTACTGGCGCTAATCTGACGCTGCCTGGGGCGACGCATATCACCGCCGGGCGATCAGGGGGCTAAACCTTTATTCGGTAATAAACGGCGGGTGCCCTGACACTATCAAAAATAAACGAACTAACCAGCGTCACCCGTAACAGTTATACAGTGATCAGTGGTGAAAGGGTTAACTAGGGGGCAATCAAGGGGTTAAAACATTTATTAGGTAGTATATGGGGGTCCCTGACGCTATAAAACGCTGACGGCGAGCCTAAATATTTATGCCCCTAACTATCGTCACCTGCGACACTAATACAGCGATCATAAAAATGATCGCTTAGTGACACTGGTGACGGGGGGTGATCAAGGGGTTAAAACTTTATTAGGGGGGGGTTAGGGGGGTACCCTAGACCTACAGGGGGCTAATACTCACTGCCCTACCACTTCTAACTGTCACAAACTGACACCATGCAGTAATCAGAAAAAAAAAAAAAATACTGCTTGGTGTCAGTGTGACGGGGGGGGGGAGTGGTGATTGGGGGGCGATCGGGGGGGATCGGGGGTGTAAAGTGTGCCTGGCATGTTCTACTCTGTGTGTGTGTTGTGCACTCACATGTCTTCTCTCCTCGGCGCTGGAACGGAAACTGCCGAGCCGAGGAGAGATGACATCACATCCTCTGCCTCTGTGTACTACACAGAGGCAGGGGATGATTGTCATTGGCTGGGAGCGATCGCGAGGGGTCGGATGGCCTCCCCCTCATCTCTAAACGCTCCCAGACCAAAGCCGACCGCCGCTGGCATCGGGGGGGGTCCGATCGGACCCCCCGCCCGCGGGAGGCAGATCACGTATGGGTACGTAATTCTGCCTGCCCGTGCCATTCTGCCGACGTATATCGGTGTGAGGCGGTCGGCAAGTGGTTAATAACAATTTTCCTTTCCTGGCCCATCCTCATGTCAGCACTAGGGATGAGCTTCGAGTTTGAGTCAAACTCATGTTCGACTCGAGCATCGGCTGTTCGCCAGTTCGCCGAACAGTGAACAATTTGGGGTGTTCGCGGCAAATTCGAATGCCGCGGAACACCCTTTAAAAGTCTATGGGAGAAATCAAAAGTGCTAATTTTAAAGGCTTATATGCAAATTATTGTCATAAAAAGTGTTTGGGGACCCGGGACCTGCCCCAGGGGACATGGATCAATGCAAAAAAAAGTTAAAAACTGGCGTTTTTTCGGGAGAAGTGATTTTAATAATGCTTAAAGTGAAACAATAAAAGTGTAATATCCCTTTAAATTTCATACCTGGGGGGTGTCTATAGTATGCCTGTATAGTATTCCTTTTCTGACTGTACCCAGGTGGAAGACACCTAAAATGCCCTGGTCTATTGCTGCCCCCAGATCCTTTGGCCAATATCTTTCCACCACCAATCTATAACAGACATGTTGTTCATCTACTCTCTTTTCTCACTTGCTTGCTGGCAGACCTGGCTCCCCTGTACTGCTTCCTTTGTTATGGGAATGGCGGCTCGTTTATCTCCGGGAGCTGTGATGCACAAATGGGGAGGCATCTCCCCTGCTGTCTCCACCCCTCCCTCCCACGGGGGGGGCAGAGCCACACTGTGCATCTGTGCCATGCCTCTTTGCCTAATGGGAGACCTCCGCTTCCCAGCGGTGTCCCCATCTCCATGGCAATGTGTATCATCTGAGGGGCGGTGGGCGGGGATCGCGATTGCGTCCTGCCGTATGCCGGTGGGCACATTGCGGTTCCTCCCCTTTACTGCCAGTCTGCATGACGTTAGGGGCGGAGCCCGCGGCGGATATCTAGGTATTTAGGCGGGGGCTTCGGCATGGCAGATCTTTTCTTCTTGGGGTTCCCCACACATAGGCGAGAAGATCCCACCACACTGGTAGGTACAACCACAGATTTTCATATTTTTACAGGCGATCCTCTAGTACATCCTACTCACTTTCCTATGCACACTGTGGCACCGCCACTCTTACACATTCTCTCACAGATCATTTTCAATCAATATATGTTTTCTCTTTTTTCTTCCTAGCACACTTTTCTTCACCATTTCCTCACTACCCTCACACTCTGCCACATTCGTCTCCTTTCTCCCCTGTTTTTCATCTCTTCTCTTTCACTTTTCCCTATATCTTTCTTGTTTCTTTTTTCCTTTCAATTCCCCCACCCCCTCCTTTCTTCTTTTCCCCATGCTCTGCAGTACCTCCTGTATTTTTTATACTTATGTACATTATCTTAGACTTTCATGTTAACCAGAGACTAACTAGTATCCAACATATATAATTACTCCATTAGAATGAGCATGTTTTTTGAGGATTTGCCGATCTTCAGCATGCTCTTACTTGTGTTCTTTGTACTCAAGCACACAATTTTATACTTGCAGGACTTTTTATATGTTATCGTCTCTGACATATATTCATATTTACACTCACATCCTCTCATATTTCATTCCATATATTCTAATACAGTGAGTATGCCTTGCAAGACTCATGGGTGACACTTTGGCTCACATCTCTCTCATCCTCTTGCCATGCCCGCCACCGCGTCTGGCCTTGGTTCTCTTTGCCGTGGTCTCCGTCCCTTCAGCTCCCGGGGGAGATGTACCTTGCTGACCCTTGCTTGGGATCAGACTCTGAAGCCAGCTGTCTAATCAGTAAGTATGGAACCACCAGTTTTGGCCTCATGCTTTTGTCCCAATCACAACCTATACTTGAATATATTTTGCTTGTCCTTTTCAGACACCAGATGTACACATCAGCCCCTGATGATGCGAGTAGAGCTCGTGAAACGCGTCGGGTTAGAGATGTAATATGTACATCTGTACTATTCATACTTTGTGATATTTTATCATTATGGCTATGGTTAGAGGGATTTTATGCTATGTTGCTGCTCTTATGTAACTGTTTTTTTTTATAATCATGTTTCATAATGGATGATGTTTATACAAATAAAATTTGTTATCTCTTCATACATATTGTTGACCTTGTGATCACCATGGACACCTCACTCAAAGTCCCATGGGCGAATGTTTGTTTCTGTATAACTTAAATCAAATGACACTGTCTCTCTGTCTCTGTCTCTCAACACCGGAACACACTACACAGGGTCGCCATGCAGGCTGCCTTATATAGTGTGGGGCGTGTACTAAACCCCCTGAGCCATAATTGGCCAAAGCCACCCTGGCTTTGGCCAATTACAGCTCTCTCTACAGACGGCGCTGTGATTGGCCAAGCATGCAGGTCATAGTGCATGCTTGACCAATTATCAGCCAGCAATGCACTGCGATGCCGCAGTGAATTATGGGCCGTGATGCGCCACACGAATTTGGGGCGAACGGCCCATATCGTTCGCAATTCGGCGAACGGGCGAACAGACGATGTTCGAGTCGAACATGAGTTCGAGTCAAACATGGGTTCAACTCGAACACAAAGCTCATCCCTACTACCTGAGAACTATTGCTGGGACGCCCCATAGGGCCAATATATGTATGAGGCACTTGTTGAATAAATATTCTGCCTAACCGAACCAATAATTGGATTTGCTTCCTTGGCAAGAAGACCAACTGACTGTAAGTGGTTCTCTACCACATGTAGTAATATGACTGAACAATAGTGACTCCATCTTGTTTTGGCTATAAGGCAATGTGCTTTTAATTCAGTCTTAAGAACTTATTCTGGAATTTTGTTTTTTAATCACAGTATTTATCTATATGTTGCAAGAGCATGCATAAACCTGCTTGCATGAGCATTCTATAATATATAAATAAGTTGTGGTATCTCCCACCTTCCTCTTTTAAGGGTACACAACCTCAGGACAGGAAACCAAGTAGTAGTCATCTCCAGATGGCATTTCCTTTCTGGTAACCTCATGACAGCTATAGGCATGTATAATATTATGATGATGACCTGTTTAATTATTAATGATATTCATATGTCCTCCCACTAAGGTCAGACATTTTCTTTGAACTAACTCTGTTGTAGTATCTGTTTATTGAAAATTGTCTCCCAGTACTGGGGGTCTCGAGAAGAGTGTCTTGCAGTATTAACCCATGGCTAGTCCATGTGTTACCTGAAGTACCTGTATATTCACTTCACCACACAAAACATTTCTTTGCAAGAAGTAACAAGAAATTACTTTTGGTGTCCCCTTGTCAGGCAGTGTAGGCTACTACTGTCTTGTTGTCAACCTTACTCAGGCCTTCTTGAAAATCCTGAAAGGCTTGCAATGCTGGAAAAAGGCTTCCTTCCATTCAAAATACTTGGAGAGTCTGTGCTTCACCGTGCTACAATGGCCTTGCACTTGTTTCTTCAGATTGTGGACTCCCAGCCCCAAAGACTGGCATCAGAATCATCCCATCTCCTGGGCTGAGAGGCATGCTTCCGAAAGAAGCACAGTGGCGATGTCCAAAATTCCAGTTCTTGTTGAATTTGTTTAGGCACAAATATTTTCTGATCCATAGATGGCCCTGCTCATAGGCTAAAGAAGGCAAATTGAAATGCCCTCTTGTAGCACCTGGGTCAAGGTAATACCACTGCCAACAAGATCTTCAAAAAGATTCATGGGGTTGTGCCAATTCTGTAAAAGGCAGACACCTGAACTGGAAGTGGCATCTGGCCACCGCAAATCTCACACGCCTCTGGTGCTCGGCAATGATCAATACATGGAAGTATGAGTCGGCCAGTCGATGGATACCAACTGGTCCTCCTGCTGAACTGTACCTGTGGCTGTCTGCATGGACTCCATCTTGAACCTCTTGGTGTGTATGAACACATTTGATAACTTCAAACTGTAACAGGCCAGAAGGCTACTGCCTTAAGTACTAGGAAAATTGGGGAGAAGGGTCCCCAGATAATTATATGTTTCCGGCATCACTGGCATGATGGCCTTGTAGCAGTATCAGAATTTTGCAAACTGTTTCTAATCTGAGATCCGTTTAACATAAATAAATGAATTCAGTGGTCAACTTTGGAATTCTCCCTTGTACTCCCCCCTGTCTTTTGGACCCACTGGTCTTTGATGATTGTTGTCCAAACCCTCCAGAAGGTGGCTACAATCATCAACTTCACTCAGGCCCCCTGGCCCCAACTGGAAGAGACTGGTTGGACGCACCTTCAAAAAGACTTTGCAGCCCTCTTAGCAGCTTGCTCTGGACTTGATTATATGTCAAAACTTTGAGACACCTCCACTGTGATCTGTTAAATCTGCAGCCTGTCTTATAAGATTTGGCCTCCTGCACCTTCTGTAGTCCTACTATTCTGTGGCCGCAGTCTGGTCTTTTCCTTTTGTCATTTACTTAACCACTTGAGCCCCGGACCATTATGCTGCCTAAGGACCAGAGGTCTTTTTCCAATTTGGCACTGCGTCGCTTTAACTGCTAATTGCGCGGTCATGCAATGCTGTACCCAAACGAAATTTGCGTCCTTTTCTTCCCACAAATAGAGCTTTCTTTTGATGGTATTTGATCACCTCTGCGGTTTTTATTTTTTGCGCTATAAACGGAAAAAGACAGAAAATTTTGAAAAAAAATGATATTTTCTACTTTTTGTTATAAAAAAAATCCAATAAACTAAATTTTAGTCATACATTTAGGCCAAAATGTATTCGGCCACATGTCTTTGGTAAAAAAAATGTCAATAAGCGTATATTTATTGGTTTGCGCAAAAGTTATAGCGTCTACAAACTAGGGTACATTTTCTGGAATTTACACAGCTTTTAGTTTATGACTGCCTATGTCATTTCTTGAGGTGCTAAAATGGCAGGGCAGTACAAAACCCCCACAAATGACCCCATTTTGGAAAGTAGACACCCCAAGGAAATTGCTGAGAGGCATGTTGAACCCATTGAATATTTATTTTTTTTGTCCCAAGTGATTGAAAAATGACAAAAAAAAAAAAAAATATTTACAAAAAGTTGTCACTAAATGATATATTGCTCACACAGGCCATGGGCCTATGTGGAATTGCACCCCAAAATACATTCAGCTGCTTCTCCTGAGTATGGGGATACCACATGTGTGGGACTTTTTGGGAGCCTAGCCGCGTACGGGGCCCCGAAAACCAATCACCGCCTTCAGGATTTCTAAGGGTGTAAATTTTTGCTTTCACTCTTCACTGCCTATCACAGTTTCGGAGGCCATGGAATGCCCAGGTGGCACAAAACCCCCCAAAATGACCCCATTTTAGAAAGTAGACACCCCAAGCTATTTGCTGAGAGGCATATTGAGTCCATGGAATATTTTATATTTTGACACAAGTTGCGGGAAAGTGACACTTTTTTTTTTTTCATAAAGTTGTCACTAAATGATATATTGCTCACACAGGCCATGGGCATATGTGGAATTGCACCCCAAAATACATTTAGCTGCTTCTCCTGAGTACGGGGATACCACATGTGTGGGACTCTTTGGGAGCCTAGCCGCGTACGGGACCCTGAAAACCAATCACTGCCTTCAGGATTTCTAAGGGTGAAAATTTTTGATTTCACTCTTTACTGCCTATCACAGTTTCGGAGGCCATGGAATGCCCAGGTGGCATAAAACCCCCCCAAATGACCCCATTTTGGAAAGTAGACACCCCAAGCTATTTGCTGAGAGGCATGGTGAGTATTTTGCAGCTCTCATTTGTTTTTGAAAATGAAGAAAGACCAGAAAAAACATTTTTTTTTTTCTTTTTTCAATTTTCAAAACTTTGTGACAAAAAGTGAGGTCTGCAAAATACTCACTATACCTCTCAGCAAATAGCTTGGGGTGTCTACTTTCCAAAATGGGGTCATTTGGGGGGGTTTTGTGCCACCTGGGCATTCCATGGCCTCCGAAACTGTGATAGGCAGTGAAGAGTGAAATCAAAAATTCACGCCCTTAGAAAGCCTGAAGGCGGTGCTTGGTTTTCGGGGTCCCGTACGTGGCTAGGCTCCCAAAAAGTCTCACACATGTGGTATCCCCGTACTCAGGAGAAGCAGCAGAATGTATTTTGGGGTGTAATTTCACATATTCCCATGGCATGTTTAAGCAATATATCATTTAGTGACAACTTTGTGCAAAAAAAAAAAAAAAAAATTTGTCTCTTTCCCGCAACTTGTGTCGCAATATAAAATATTCCATGGACTCGACATGCCTCTCAGCAAATAGCTTGGGGTGTCTACTTTCCAAAATGGGGTCATTTGGGGGGGTTTTGAACTGTCCTGGCATTTTATGCACAACATTTAGAAGCTTATGTCACACATCACCCACTCTTCTAACCACTTGAAGACAAAGCCCTTTCTGACACTTATTGTTTACATGAAAAAGTTTTTTTTTTTTTGCAAAAAAATTACTTTGAACCCCCAAACATTATATATTTTTTTAAAGCAAATGCCCTACAGATTAAAATGGTGGGTGTTTCATTTTTTTTTTTCACACAGTAATTGCGCAGCGATTTTTCAAACGCATTTTTTGGGGAAAAAACACACTTTTTTAAATTTTAATGCACTAAAACACACTATATTGCCCAAATGTTTGATGAAATAAAAAAGATGATCTTAGGCCGAGTACATGGATACCAAACATGACATGCTTTAAAATTGCGCACAAACGTGCAGTGGCAACAAAATAAATACATGTTTAAAAGCCTTCAAAAGCCTTTACAGGTTACCACTTTAGATTTACAGAGGAGGTCTACTGGAAAAATTACTGCACTTGATCTGGCCTTCGCGGTGATACCTCACATGCATGGTGCAATTGCTGTTTACATATGACGCCAGACCGCCGCTTGCGTTCGCCTTAGCGCGAGAGCAGGGGGCGACAGGGGTGCTTTTTTTTTTTTTTTTTTTTTTCTTTATTATTTTTTTGCTTTTTTAATCTTACTTTTAAACTGTTCCTTTCATATTTTTTTTTTAATCATTTTTATTGTTATCTCGGGGAATGTAAATATCCCCTATGATAGCAATAGGTAGTGACAGGTACTCTTTTTTGAAAAAATTGTGGTCTATTAGACCCTAGATCTCTCCTCTGCCCTCAAAGCATCTGACCACACCAAGATCGGTGTGATAAAATGCTTCCCCAATTTCCCAATGGCGCTATTAACATCCGGCGAAATCTAAGTCATGAAATACTCGTAGCTTCCGGTTTCTTAGGCCATAGAGATGTTTGGAGCCACTCTGGTCTCTGATCAGCTCTATGGTCAGCTGGCTGAATCACCGGCTGCATTCTCAGGTTCCCTGTTGAGACAGGAGAGCCAGAGAAAAACACGGAAGACGGTGGGGGTGGGGGGGGCATTCCCTCCCACGGCTTGTAAAGGCAGTCTAGAGGCTAATTAGCCACTAGGATTGCTTTTACATGAAAGCCGACCGCTGGCTGAAAAGAATGATACCAAGATGATACCTAAACCTGCAAGCATCATTCTGGTATAACCACTCAAAGTCGTGAATGGCGTACCTGAAGACAAAAAAATGGTTAACAATGGTTAACAATAAAGCACAGTAAACAGTAAAGTATAAATAATTACACACCTGAAAAACAAACATGATAAAACATAATAACAATAACAATAACAATAAAACATTGCAGAATAGAATACAGTAAAAAAGAGCAGAACAATAGAGAGAGAGAATAGAGAGAGAGAGAACAATAAAACGACAACTATTTTTTTTTTATTTCATATTTTTTTTTTTTTTTACACTTTTTTTGTAACTAACTTTTATAACGGTAACCGGTTCCAGGTTCGGGTCTCTCAAAATGCGATGGCATCTTGGGAGACCCTGTGAAAGTGTGCCTAGTCTGTGCAATGCTGTACTCTACGCTAATACTCAACTAGTGAATGGTAGCGTTCAAAACATTCACCAATGCAAAGACCAGGATTGTCAGGACAGGAGGGACAATAATAGCGGGTGTCACGCCTATATCCGCGCTTGCTGCAGACACAACATCTTTTTTGGGGGGTTCGCTGGGTAGGGGTACTCGGGAGGACATAAAGAAAATGCCTCTCATGCAGCCGACTGCATTTGGTTGGGGATGTGAATGGGGGAAGTACGGGCGCTGCAGAAGTGGTGGGTTCCCAATTAGGATTGGCGAATGCAGCAGGAAGGGCATTATGGGCACGACGGGCCTGTGTTTGTCTTCTTCTTGTTGGCAGCGGGACACTACTTGTGCTTGCCACCTCACCAGCTTGAACTGCACTTATGGGACTCGCCACGTCACCAAGTCTTACTGCAGTGCTGGTTTGACTACGACCGGGGTGTACTAGGCCGCTGGCGCTTGCCAGTTCCCCAAAACGCTACCAAAAAACTGTTAGCGATCGCAGGGATCAGGCCTGACTCTGCGAACGCTGCAGTTATGCGTTTAGTGTTTTGTAAGTGACAGTGATCGATCGATACTGCACTTGGGTGGGCTGGGCCGGGCGGAGGGGCAAAACGCAGGTGCTAGCAGGTATCTGGGCTGATCCCGCTAACACTGCGTTTTTGGGAACCCTAAACTGCTGGTGACGCTAGTATAGATCTGATCGGATCAGATATTGATTCGTTCAGATACTATACCACTAAGGGAGGTGTACGGTGCGTGCGTGGGTGTTAGCGGTACTGGCGCTAACCTGACGCTGCCTGGGGCTGGTGCTTGCCAGTTCACCAAAACACTACAAAAAAAACTGTTAGCGATCGCAGGGATCAGGCCTGACTCTGCGAACGCTGCAGTTATGCGTTTAGTGCCTTGTAAGTGACAGTGATCGATCGATACTGCACTTGGGTGGGCTGGGCGGAGGGGCAAAACGCAGGTGCTAGCAGGTATCTGGGCTGATCCCGCTAACACTGCGTTTTTGGGAACCCTAAACTGCTGGGGACGCTAGTATAGATCTGATCGGATCAGATATTGATCCGATCAGATACTATACCACTAAGGGAGGCGCATGCTGTGTGCGTGGGTGTTAGCGGTACTGGCGCTAATCTGACGCTGCCTGGGGCGACGCATATCACCGCCGGGCGATCGGGGGGCTAAACCTTTATTCGGTAATAAACGGCGGGTGCCCTGACACTATAAAAAAAAAACAAACTAACCAGCGTCACCCGTAACGGTTATACGGTGATCAGTGGTGAAAGGGTTAACTAGGGGGCAATCAAGGGGTTAAAACATTTATTAGGTAGTATATGGGGGTCCCTGACGCTATAAAACGCTGACGGCGAACCTAAATATTTACCTCACTAACTAGCGTCACCAGCGACACTAATACAGCGATAAGAAAAATGATCGCTTAGCGACACTGGTGACAGGGGGTGATCAAGGGGTTAAAACTTTATTAGGGGGGGTTAGGGGGGTACCCTAGACCTACAGGGGGGTAACAGTAACTGTGCTAACACAGTAACTGTCACAAACTGACACAGCAGTAATCAGAAAAAAAAAAAAAAAAAAAAAACTGCTGGTGTCAGTTTGTGACAGGGGGGGGGGGGGTGATTGGGGGGGGATCGGGGGGCGATCGGGGGGGGGATCGGGGTGTAATGTGTGCCTGGCATGTTCTACTGTGTGTGTGTGTGTTGGTGCAGTCACTCACATGCCGTCTCTCCTCGGGCCGGAACGGAAACTACCGACCCGAGGGGAGATTACATCACTTCCTTTGCTGCTGTTTAGCATACAGCAGCAAAGGAGTGTTCCCATTGGCCGGCGGCGATCGCGAGGGGGGGACCATGAACGGATGGCCTCCCCCTCGTCTCTGATCGCCGGGGGACAGAACGGGACCGCCTCGGGCGGCGGGGGGGGGTCCGATCGGACCCCCCACCCGCGGAAGGCAAATCACGTACCCTGTACGTGATTTTGCCTGTCCGTGCCGCCTTGCCGACGTACATCGGCGTGAGGCGGTCGTCAAGTGGTTAATTGCGTTGTTCAGTGTTTGGCCAAACAATAAGCTCCCATTATAGGAAATGTTGAAGGCTCATGTTGAAGTTCCGCCTGCCCTCCACTCCAGTGGCGTAACCACAATGCTTTCATAGCAGTGACTGAGTGCACCAGCGCTTGTACTAGGTCTATCAAAAGCATCAACCAAAAGTCAGTTGCCAGGTTCCACTCTTTCCAGAAACTGGGCCAAATCTTGCAGTTTCCAGTGTTGAATATAATGCCATTTTTGAAGTTTATATACGAAAGTTAACTCTATTGCTGGTTGGCAGGCAAAACCTGTCACTGCATAGATCCTGTGCAAGCCTGATGGTCAGATCACCACAGTTTCTGCGTTACAGATGTGTTTCTACATGAGTGTTTTTGATACATTCTCAAGGCGTTTTGTCACTTTGCACTTGCACAAGGCAGTTCCCATATGTTTGAGGCCCATCAGGACAAAAGAGCACCACCAGTGACAAGAATTTTTCCAAGTCACTACAAAGCCATGCAATGGCAATAAAATGTAAGAGTGAACATTGAACAAATTATCGTTCACATGCTTTAAATGTTGCTTAACCACTTCCCTCCCACCCTATTGTGGATTGACAACCGCAATGCGGCTCCATTATCCTGATTGGGCGTCATATGATGTTCAGCAGGATAAGACGCTTGTGTACACCCCTGGGGGATGTGCAGCACAGCGATTGGTGGTGCTGTGTGTCACTCTGACACACCGCATCTCCGATCATAGTAAAGAGACTATGACATAGGCTCTTAACCAAGTGATCAGCTGTGACCATTCACAGCTGATCACAGCGGTAACCAGGAAGTGCTGGTAAATGGCTTTCCTCGGTTCACACTGACAAGGAGAACTGATCGATTGCTCTCCTGACAGAGGCAGGGTCTGCACTGATAATCAGCACATTGATTATCAGGGCAGCCCCCATCAGAGGTGCCCAATAAAATGCCAATTAGTGCCCACCAAAATGCCAATCAGTGCCCATCAGTAACACATGTCAGTGCCTTCTCATCAGTGCTGCGTATCAGTGCCATCTATTAGTGCCCATCAGTGCCACCCATCAGTGCCGCCTATCAGTGCCCATCAGTGCCACCTATCAGTGCCCATCAGTGCTGCCTGTCAGTGCCCATCAGTGCCGCCTATCAGTGTCCACCAGTGCTGCATATCAGTGCTGCCTATCAGTGTCCACCAGTGCTGTATATCAGTGCCGCCTATCAATGCTGCATATAAGTGCCTTCTCATCAGTGCCCATCAGTGCTGCCTCATCAGTGCCCATCAGTAACGCCTGTCAGTGCCTTGTCATCAGTGCTGCCCATTAGTGCCATCTATTAGTGCCCATCAGTGCCACCTATCAGTGCCCATCAGTGCTGCCTTTAAGTGTCCATCAGTGCCTCCTATCAGTGCCCATCAGTGCTGCATATAAGTGCCTTCTCATCAGTGCCCATCAGTGCTGCCTCATTGGTGCCCATTAGTGCAGCCTCATCAGTGCTCATCAGTGAAGCAGAAAACTACATTTTATAACAGAAATTAAGAAAAACATATTTTTTTTCAAAAATGTTGGTGTTTTTTAGTTTGTTTAGCAAAAAATAAAAACCCCAGTGGTGATAAAATACCACCAAAAGAAATCTCTATTTGTGGGAAAAAATGATAACAATTTAGTTTTTGTACAGAGCTGAAGCTTTCAATCACAGGCTGTGTGCTGGAGATCTCTCCCCATCAACTTTTTTCTCTTGGTGTCAGGAAAACTTGTCAGAAAAGACTGATAGCAGAGGAACAAAACAGCAGTCAGAAGTTACATTTAGGCGCTGATTTACCAAAGCCGTGTGCCATCAGTAAAGGCGCACGGCGAGGTGCAACGCACATTTTCCTATTTATGAAACAGTGCGCCGGGAACAGAAGGCAATCCCCCATTTACTATCGCGATCTTGGCGCACGGGAGAATGCAATCTGTGTGCCACTATGGACATGGTGCACGGCATCTTCAATTCAATATTAACAGAAGATGGAGGTGCCAATATTATGGGGTGATGTGAGGAAGTTTAGAAACAACTGCACAAGTAACAAATATGCCCAAAATAGAATGAGAAAGTAACTTTTTCAGAGCAAGCCTGCTGTGCCTGCAAGTACATTTAGAACTGCGTGAGATCAATGTAAGCACTGCGCATGGGAAAGCGGCTCTTGCGCTCGTCCAAATGCATTTGTGCACTGCGCAGCCAAAATCTTAGTAAATGTCAAGCAACAAAAAGGCAACTGTGTGGGTTGAACGAGCGCACCTCTAAACTTTAAAAAAATTTTACGCTGGTTCACCTTGATGTATTTTTTAAGGAGATTTGCACACTGGTCATGTTAGCATGTTACGTTGCCAACATGTGACATGTACCTTGTTAAAATTATGTAAAAAGACTCTGGCTTTTCTAGATCCTCCTAAAAGGGCATTTAACCTTCCCCCTCCAATGCATATGATTTCCATGGGCTAGATTTTGCTTATAAATGGGAACATTCTCACTCCACTCCATTCTCCAAAGGCTGTGAGCTGCCATCACCAATCCAAACCACATCCTTTTTCAGAACCTACAGTACCTGACCGCGAGAATGTGTTTCCAGCGCGATCCCAGGGTACTGTGCATCTCGCGCTGGCTCGCTCATCGGGAAAGGAAAACAGTTTTTTCCTTTCGCGATTAGAGACAGGCATTGCTGACAGCGGTCTGGTATGAATCATGAGGGGGAACGCCGCCCAAATTTTAAATAAAAAAACAGCATGGGTTCCCCCCCGGGACATACCAGGCCCTTATGTCTGGTATGGATTTTAAGGGGAACCCCCTACGCCGAAAAAACAGTGTGGGGATCCCCCCAAAATCCATACCAGACCCTTATCCGAGCATGCAGCCCGGCCGGTCAGGAAAGGGGGTGGGGACGAGCGAGCGCCCCCCCCCCTGAACCGTACCAGGCTGCATGCCCTCAACATGGGAGGGTGGGTGCTTTGGGGCAGGGGGGCGCCCTGTGCCCCCCACCCCAAAACACCTTGTCCTCATGTTGATGAGGACAAGGGCCTCTTCATGACAACCCTGGCCGTTGGTTGTCAGGGTCTGCGGGCGGAGGGCTTATCGGAATCCGGGAACCCCCTTTAATAAGGTGGCCCCCAGATCCTGGCCCCCCACCCTATGTGGATGAGTATGGGGTACATCGTACCCCTACCCATTCACCCGGGGGGAAAAAGTGTCAATAAAAAAACACTACACAGGTTTTTAAAGTAATTTATTAGGCAGCTCTGGGGGTCTTCTCTCGACTTCGGGGGTCTTCTTCCGACTTTGGGGGTCTTCTTCTGACTTCTCCGCTCTCTCCGGCCTCCTCCCAGTGTCCAGTTCTTCTCCCGCTCTCCGGCCTCTTCTCCTGGTGTCCGTTTCTTCTCCCGCTCTCCGGTTCTTCTGCGGGGCTCCTCCTCTATCTTCTGCTCTTTTGCCGCTCTTTTGCTAGCGGTGGCTCAGTCTTCTCCGTCATCTTGTTCCCTCTTCTCTTCTTCCGATATTGACACGATGCTCTCTCCCGCTGTAATGCTGTGTGAGCGGTGCGAGATGACATATATAGGCATGGGGCGTGGTCACCAGGTGATGTCACCCAGTGACCCCACCCCTTATGACGTCACAATCCCGGTGACCATGCCCCATGCCTATATAATTCATCGCCAGAGACCTTCAAATGCCACATTGCCAAGGCGCCATACTAAAATGCCACATTTTGCCCATTTTTCGGTGAAATGCCATATTTTGCCGATTTTCGGGAAAATGACACATTTTGTGCCATATTTTGCCTTATTTGGGCCAAGAAAAAATAAAAATATTCTAATATTCTTCAAGAGGGACAGTAATATTTGTCAGCAATGTCTTCATATAGAAATATGAAGATTTAATACCACCTTACACAGTGTATTCCATGTGCTTGTCTGTGAGAGAGACACACAGACTGTCATTGGCAGACTTCCCTATTGCTTGTGTATTGGGAGGGAATGTGGATTGAGCCTGTCTCATTGTTAAATGTTAATGACCTCACATTGTTCTTTCTGCCTTAAGATAAACTTATTATGGGATGTATATGTGTATGTGGATTGGGTGCCAAGGGGGAGGGGGGATTGTCCCACAGTGTACATCTTTGTGTACACTGTATGTAAAAATCCATTAGCAGGGGGAGGACCATAGGGAAACACGTATATACAGTATATCAGCTCCCTTTCCCACGTCCTTCATACCAAGCTGAAGTGTATTACTGAAGTCATCGCTCGTGTTTTACATTTTCGTGTTTTCCTAATTCAATATGCCTAAGGTTGCTAGTTCAAACGTAACCCTTTTCAAGAAGTGGATTAATGGTGACAGCAATTTCGCCGTGGAAGGTGGGAAGATATTCTGCAAGTTGTGCACGAAATCAGTAAGTTTTTATTCAGTTTTCTTTGAGAACTCTTCTTATACCTATATCATTCTCATTTCTCTCACTTTTTCCATTTTTCGAGAGAATGTCATCTTTTTCTATTACTTCCACAAGCACTGTATATTTTGAAGTTATGGCCACTAACGTTCGTTTTATGGTACCCAACAGCCTTGTACCCCAAGTAGCCTTGAAATGCTCCTCAAGTGTCAAAATTTTCTATAGTTGAAAACTGTTTTCTGTCCTCCCCTTGGTCCCCGTTCTGAAACTGATCTATTCTGGCCTGTGTAGGAAACATACTTTTACTGGAGAATTTTTACCGGTACTGAATACAAAACTTTTTATTTAATTTACAGTATGAGTTTAAGAAGAAGTGGCAATTCGACGTGCACAAGAAAAGCGAGCAGCACCTGGCAAGGGACAAAGCTCCGAGTACTGATCGGAAGCAGCAGCAGCTCCTTAGAGATGTGGTGTCATGGGAAATTCGGCCCGAGGTCCAGAAATTTTCCAGAGACGTCACCATGGCTTTCCTTAAAGAAGGCATTCCGTTACACAAACTAGAGAAGGGTCCCCTGCATGAAATTTTTGACAAGTACTGTAGCGTCAAATTGCCAAGCGTGAGCATCCTAAGACGAATGGTACCTCAATTGTGTGAAAAGGTAAGCAACGTTCAATGATAGTTTATGTTCAAATCACGCATAGGTACCTTTGGTTGAGCAACAATACCTTCTGCAAAAATTAAGATCAACGAGTAAAAATTTACACACATGTTTACGTGTAGGTATGAAAAAAAACAAATGTTCATGTTTTAAATGGTGCCGACTGTATACGTGTATATATTTTTCTTTCTTAGAACTTGGAGGAAATTCGCAAGGACATTGGTGACTCAAGGATCTGGCTCAGCATAGACGAAGCAATGGACTCACTCGGACGATACATCGCCAAGGTCGTTGTGGGAAAATTGGATCCTGACAATGCCCAAAAAGATCATCTTATCCACATGGCTCAGTTGGAAAAAAACAATGCTTCAACCATCATCCAAACTGTCCAGGAAGCCCTGAGTAAGTGCCTTTTTTTTTCCTACACTACTACTACTACTACTAAACCAGCACCCTTCAGGCTATAATTTTAGCTTTTGTCTGTCACAGTGCCATTTTTAGTGCTTATATAAAGCATGTTAATATTTCATTTATTTATTTGTTTCAGGACTACTGTGGCAAGGAGCCCCCAACATGGCAGGACGCTTGCTACTACTTGTCACGGATAGTGTAGCATACATGCTGAGTGAGGGGAGGACCCTTAAGGCTATCTACCCAAAAATTGTCCACAAGATGTGTCTGGCGCATGGACTGCATCGTGTTGCGGAGGCCATACGGGAAGAGCACTCTAAAGTCAATAAACCCATCTCGGCGAAAAAAAAATTCCTGAAGGCACCAAAGAGGGTCGAGGTATTCAGGAAACATTAGCCTGGTGTGCCACTACCTCCCGAGCCTGTTGTCACTAGGTGGGGCACCTGGTTGTCTGCAGTATCGTGGTATGTGAAACATTTTGACGTTTTTAAAACAGTGGTAAAGGAGCTGGAAGATGATTCTGGTGCGGTGAAAAAGGCAAAAGACCTCATAGACGACCCGGCCCTCTTCCTGCTGCTTCTCTTTTTGGAGGCCAATTTCAAGTCAAGTCATCGAGCAGCTTCAGTCTCAGAAGATTCTCCTGACGACCTCTGTGGCAAAGATGGAGGAAATTGCCAACACAGATTACCCAGGAGCCATTGGAAAGAGGATTAAGGCCAAAGTACAGGCCATCCTGACCAGGAATTGTGGCTGGGAGGAAGTCAGGAGCGTGGCTGCGAACCCCGAAAGAAAAGGAATCCCCACTGAAAGAAGATTGGTATGCTGCAGACGTGCTGGCAATGAAATATGCGCCTGGAACATCAGCCGACGTAGAAAGGACTTTTTCAAAATTAAAGTACATCCTCAACGACCGTCGCCTCAATTTTTCTATGGAGAGCATAGTCGCTCACGTAAAATTATACTATAATTAAAACTAAAATTGTTGTAAATACCTGTAAATAGTAATAAAGTAGTTAATATGATTCAAGTTGCATGATTTAATATCCCTTTTACAATGGGAAGGGGGGGTGGAAAGTTGAAAAATAAATGCCACATTTGGCCAAAATACAGTCAGGTCCATAAATATTAGGACATCGACACAATTCTAATATTTTTGGCTCTATGCACCACCATAATGGATCTGAAATGAAACGAACAAGATGTGCTTTAACTGCAGACTTTCAGCTTTAATTTGAGGGTATTTACATCCAAATCAGGTGAACGGTGTAGGAATTACAACAGTTTGTATATGTGCCTCCCACTTTTTAAGGGGCCAAAAGTAATGGGACAATTGACTGCTCAGCTGTTCCATGGCCAGGTGTGTGTTATTCCCTCATTATCCCATTTACAAGGAGCAGATAAAAGGTCCAGAGTTCATTTCAAGTGTGCTATTTGCATTTGGAATCTGTTGCTGTCAACTCTCAATATGAGATCCAAAAAGCTGTCACTATCAGTGAAGCAAGCCATCATTAGGCTGAAAAAACAAAACAAACCCATCAGAGAGATAGCAAAAAGATTAGGTGTGGCCAAATCAACTGTTTGGAACATCCTTAAAAAGAAAGAACGCACCGGTGAGCTCAGCAACACCAAAAGACCCAGAAGACCACGGAAAACAACTGTGGTGGATGACCGAAGAATTCTTTCCCTGGTGAAGAAAACATCCTTCACAACAGTTGGTCAGATCAAGAACACTCTCCAGGAGGTAGGTGTATGTGTGTCAAAGTCAACAATCAAGAGAAGACTTCACCAGAGTGAATACAGAGGGTTCACCACAAGATGTAAACCATTGGTGAGTCTCAAAAACAGGAAGGCCAGATTAGAGTTTGCCAAACAACATCTAAAAAAGCCTTCACAGTTCTGGAACAACATCCTTTGGACAGATGAGACCAAGATCAACTTGTACCAGAGTGATGGGAAGAGAAGAGTATGGAGAAGGAAAGGAATTGCTCATGATCAAAAGCATACCACCTCATCAGTGAAGCATGGTGGTGGTAGTGTCATGGCGTGGGCATGTATGGCTGCCAATGGAACTGGTTCTCTTGTATTTATTGATGATGTGATTGCTGACAAAAGCAGCAGGATGAATTCTGAAGTGTTTCGGGTAATATTATCTGCTCATATTCAGCAAAATGCTTCAGAACTCATTGGACGGCGCTTCACAGTGCAGATGGACAATGACCCGAAGCATACTGCGAAAGCAACCAAAGAGTTTTTTAAGGGAAAGAAGTGGAATGTTATGCAATGGACAAGTCAATCAATTGACCTGAATCCGATTGAGCATGCATTTCACTTGCTGAAGACAAAACTGAAGGGAAAATGCCCCAAGAACAAACAGGAACTGAAGACAGTTGCAGTAGAGGCCTGGCAGAGCATCACCAGGGATGAAACCCAACGTCTGGTGATGTCTATGTGTTCCAGACTTCAGGCTGTAATTGACTGCAAAGGATTTGCAACCAAGTATTAAAAAGTGAAAATTTGATGGAAGACTGTTAATCTATCCCATTACTTTTGGTCCCTGAAAAAGTGAGAGGCACATATACAAACTGTTGTAATTCCTACAACGTTCACCTGATTTGGATGTAAATACCCTCAAATTAAAGTTTAAAGTTGAAAGTCTGCAGTTAAAGCACATCTTGTTCATTTCATTTCAAATCCATTGTGGTGGTGTATAGAGCCAAAAAGATTAGAATTGTGTCGATGTCCCAATATTTATGGACCTGACTGTAAGTGCCATATTGCCACATTTTTAGTGCCACATTTTTAAGGTCTCTGGTCATTGCGCACCGCTCACACAGCATTACAGCGGGAGAGAGCGTCCTATCAACATCGGAAGAAGAGAAGAGGGAACAAGATGACAGAGAAGACTGGGCCACCACTAGCAAAAGAGTGGCAAAAGAGCAGAAGATAGCAGAGGAGCCCGGCAGAAGAACCGGAGAGCGGGAGAAGAACCGGACACTGGGAGAAGAGGCCGGAGAGCGGGAGAAGGACCGGACACCCGAAGAAGAGGCCGGAGAGAGCGGAGAAGTCGGACGAAGACCCCCGAAGTGGGAAGAAGACCCAATAAATTACTTTAAAAACCTGTGTAGTATGTTTTTATATTTACACTTTTTCCCCCAGGTGAATGGGTAGGGGTACGATGTACCCCATACTCATTCACATAGGGTGGGGGGCTGGGATCTGGGGCCCCCTTATTAAAGGGGGCTCCTGGATTCCGATAAGCCCCCTACCTGCAGACCCCTACAACCAATGGCCCTTGTCCTCATCAACATGGGGCAAGGTGCTTTGGGCATGTGGCCTGGTACGGTTCAGGGGGGCGCTCGCTCATCCCAACCCCTTTTCCTGACCTTCCTGCTCGGATAAGGGTCTGGTATGGATTTTTGGGGGGACTCCTACACCGTTTTTTCGGCATAGGGGGTTCCCCTTAAAATCCATACCAGATCTGAGGGCCTGGTTTGCCCCTGGGGGGAACCCATGCCGGTTTTTTATTAAAAATTTGGTGCGGCGTTCCCCCTTATGATTCATACCAGACAGCTGTCAGCAATGCTTGTCACTCATTGCGAAACGAAAAAACTCCTTTCCTTTCCCGATGAGCGAGCCAGCTCGGTGCTGGCTCCCACGACGGGGCTTGCAGGTGTCAAATCTCGCCGATAACAGCGGTGAGATTGACACAATATTGCGGTCACCTACTGTACAACAGGGCCAGCTAAGAAAGGGGCGAGAAGAGCGATCGCCCAACCCCCTCCTGAACCATACAAGGCCACATGCACTCAACATAGGTGGCTGCCTTTGGGTCATGTTAGGCTCAGCCCAATACCAACCTCAAAGCACCTTGTACCCACTAGTTTAAAGGGGATTTCCACATTCAGTAAAGCCCCCTATCTGCAGCCCCCCACAACCCCAGCCTAGGGTTGTGTGGAAGAGGCCCTTGTCCCCCTGAATATGGGAACAAGGTGTTTGACTTTTGGGGTGCCCGAGCCCTTCCTGCCCCCATACATCCACCCCTCTTTCATGGGCTGGCTTGCTGTGTGTTTTTTTTTTTAATTGGAAAAAGCCAACTTTATTTAGATAAGAGTCATGTTACAGAGTAATTGCTTATAAAAATGAATAAGCAATACATTATAACAATTAGGGATGAGCCAAACACCCCCCGGTTCGGTTCGCACCAGAACCCGCGAACGGACCGAAAGTTCGCACGAACGTTAGAACCCCATTGACGTCTATGGGACTCGAACGTTCGAAATCAAAAGTGCTCATTTTAAAGGCTAATTTGCATGGTATTGTCCTAAAAAGGGTTTGGGGACCCGGGTCCTACCCCAGGGGACATGTATCAATGCAAAAAAAACTTTTAAAAACGGCCGTTTTTTCGGGAGCAGTGATTTTAATGATGCTTAAAGTAAAAAAAAAAAAAGTGAAATATTCCTTTAAATATCGTACCTGGGGGGTGTCTATAGTATGCCTGTAAAGTGACGCGTGTTTCCCATGTTTAGAACAGTCCCTGCACCAAATGTCATTTTTAAAGGAAAAAATCTCATTTAAAACTGCTTGCGGGTTTAATGTCATGTCGGGTCATGGCAATATGGATGAAAATCAGTGAGACAAACGGCATGGGTACCCCCCAGTCCATTACCTGGCCCTTTGGGTCTTGTATGGATATTAAGGGGAACCCCGCACCCAAATTAAAATAAGGAAAGGTGTGGGGCCACCAGGCCCTATATACTCTGAACAGCAGTATACAGGTTTGTTGTTAAGTAGAATCTGTTTGTAATTTTGAACATTTTTAACGTGTTTAGCTCCAGCCAAAAAATCTTTTCTAAGCTTTTTGGAAAACATAGGGAAGGGTTATCACCCCTGTGACATTTGTTTTGCTGTCTTTCCTCCTCTTCAGAAGATTTCACCTCACTTTTTTGTCCCAATGAAAAATGTTTTTTGAAAATTTGGATTTTTTTGTGGAACAAGGATTGGAAAGCATCAGTGGAAAGGAGAAATTGTTTTCCCATATTAACTCTTACAGGAAAGAATTTCCCTTCCTAGGGGTAGATTTCATCTCACTTCCTGTTGTCTCCTTCCGTTTGCAAGTAGGAGTCGTTTGTAAGTTAGATGTTTGAAAGTAGGGTCCTGCCCTATATACTCAGCAGAAATTTGGGCCTTAGGTGTTGCTGTGGCCACAACACTGTAAGCCCTCACAGGGCCCTGCTGTGAAATATTAGATCAAGAATTGTAATTACATGCCCCTGTTGAACAGGAGCTGAAAAATTAGGCCTTAGGCACTGGTGCTGGTGCCACAACACTGCAACCCCTCACAGACACTCTAGTTGGAACGCAGGAACGAGCCCTGCTGCAAAGTATTGCATCAAAAATTGTAATTACATGCCCCTGTTAGACAGGGGCAGAAAAATTGGGCCTTAGGCACTGGTGCTGGTGCCACAACACTGCAACCCCTCACAGACACTCTAGTTGGAACGCAGGAACGAGCCCTGCTGCAAAGTATTGCATCAAAAATTGTAATTACACGCCCCTGTTAGACAGGGGCAGAAAAATTGGGCCTTAGGCACTGGTGCTGGTGCCACAACACTGCAACCCCTCACAGACACTCTAGTTGGAATGCAGGAACGAGCCCTGCTGCAAAGTATTACATCAAAAATTGTAATTACACGCCCCTGTTAAACAGGGGCTGAAAAATTGTGCCTTAGGCACTGGTGGTGGCGCCCAGAACCAAAAATGTTCTTACAAGCTATCAGCGTGATGATTGAGGAGGAAGAGGATAATTACTTAGGGATAGTCACTCAGCATCAGCATAGGCAGTCTTTGAAGGGATCTGAGATTTCAAAAAAAATTATTCGGTTACATCAGCATCAGGTGCTTGGTAGCTGGTGGTGATCCAAGACTCATTCATTTTTATGAAGGTCAGCCGATCGACCGAGTCGGTGGACAGACGCACCCTGTGATCGGTTACCACGCCTCCAGCAGCACTGAATGTGCGTTCCGAAAGAACGCTGGATGCAGGACAGGCCAGTAGCTCAATTGCATACTGTGCAAGCTCTGGCCAGTGATCCATCCTCAAGACCCAGTAACCCAGAGGATTTTCGGTGGGAAAGGTGTCCAAGTCTGATCTTGCCCCTAGGTATTCCTGCACCATGTAAAACAGACGCTGGCGATGGTTGCTGGAACCGATCATACCTTGGGGCTGCGGACCAAAAAATTGTCTGAACGCATCGGTCAGACGGCCACCTTCTCCACCGCTCCTTCTTTGACTGACCGAAGCCTCAGCAACACGTTGTCCAGAAACAGGAGTTTGTAACCTCCCAGTCTCTGGGAACGCGTTGCACAGACCTTTCTGCAAGGCCTCCCGAAGATGTTTCATCCTCTGCTCCCTCTGCGATGGAAAGATAAGGTCCGCAACCTTACCCTTGTAATGTGGATCAAGGAGGGTTGCCAGCCAGTATTGGTCCTTCTCCTTGATATCACGAATACGAGGATCCTTACGCAGGCTTTGCAGGATCAGGGAGGCCATGCAGCGTAGGTTTGCTGAGGCATTCGGTCCGGAGTCCTCTGGGTCACTAAGAACGACATGGTCCGCAGCCACCTCCTCCCAGCCACGTACAAGTCCATGTGTTTCTTGGGACTGATCCCTTAAAGACTGCTGCTGATGCTGAGTGCCAGGCTCCACCTCCATACTGACACAATCTTCCTCCTCCTCCTCTTCCTCCTCGTCCTCTTCCTGTGTGATCGGCGGGCACGCAGGAACACTGTCTGGATAAAGGGGGCCTTGAGAGCTAAGGAAGTCCTCCTCTTCCTGCCTCTGTTCTGCCTCCAGTGCCCTGTCCATTATTCCACGCAGCGTGTGCTCCAACAGGTGGACAAGGGGGACAGTGTCACTGATGCATGCACTGTCAGTGCTCACCATCCTCGTGGCCTCCTCGAATGGTGACAGGACAGTGCATGCATCCCTGATTATGGCCCACTGGCGTGGGGAAAAAAAACCAAGCTCCCCTGACCCTGTCCTGGTGCCATAGTCGCACAGGTACTCATTGATGGCCCTCTGCTGCGTGTGCAGCCGCTGCAGCATGGCCAACGTTGAGTTCCACCTGGTGGGCATGTCACAGATTAGGCGGTTCTTGGGCAGGTTAAACTCCTTTTGGAGGTCCGTCAGCCGAGCACTGGCATTATATGACCGGCGGAAATGCACACAGACTTTCCTGGCCTGCCTCAGGACATCCTGTAAGCCCGGGTACCTGCCCAAGAACCGCTGCACCACCAAGTTAAGGACGTGAGCCAAACAGGGCACATGGGTCATTTGTCCCTGTCGGAGGGCAGAGAGGAGGTTGGTGCCATTGTCGCAAACCACCATTCCTGCCTTAAGTTGGCGTGGCGTCAACCACCTCTGAACCTGCCCCTGCAGAGCTGACAAAACCTCTGCCCCAGTGTGGCTCCTGTCCCCCAAGCACACCAGCTCAAGCACCGCATGGCATCTTTTGGCCTGCGTACTTGCGTAGCCCCTTGAACGCCTACGGAGCACCGCTGGTTCCGAGGAAGAGGCCATGGAGGAAGAAGAAGAGGAGGGGGTGGAGGAGAGAGGTGTGTCACAATCAGCATTTTGGAGGCGTGGTGGCGGAACAACCTCCAACACTACTGCACCTTGTCCTGCATCCTTCCCAGCTGCCAGCAGAGTCACCCAATGCGCCGTGAAACTTAGGTAACGTCCCTGTCCATGCCTGCTGGACCATGAGTCAGCGGTAATATGCACCTTACCGCTGACCGCCCTGTCCAGCGAGGCATGGACATTGCCTTCCACATGCCGGTAGAGAGCCGGAATCGCCTTCCGTGAGAAAAAGTGGCGTTTGGGTACCTGCCACTGAGGAACCGCACATTCCACAAACTCACGGAAGGAGGCAGAGTCTACCAACTGAAAAGGCAGCAGTTGAAGTGCTAGCAATTTTGCCAAGCTAGCATTCAACCGCTGGGCATGTGGATGGCTGGGAGCAAACTTCTTTCGGCGGTGCAGCAGCTGGGGCAGGGAAATTTGCCTGGTACAATCTGACGTCGGTGTACCAAAAGCAGATTGCCCACAAGTACTTGGCTGTGACACACCTAATTCTACACCTTCATTCCTCTCACTGCAGGTCTCAGAGAGGACTGAAGGTCTAGTGGGGTTGGAAATCTCAGCTGATGAGGAGCAAGGAGAGATCCTCTTTGTTCTTTGGTGTGGGTCTTTTAGATACGCTTGCCAACGAACTGCATGGCAGGTCAACATATGTCTGGTCAAGCATGTGGTACCCAAGCGGGAGATGTTTTGGCCACGCGAGATACGCTTGAGACATATGTTGCAAATAGCAGCGGTGCGATCTGATGCACTCGTCTCAAAAAAGGCCCACACCAAAGAACTTTTTGAATAACGCGCAGAGACTGCAGCGCCCTGCACATGTGGAGCTTTGGGGTGTGATGCAGTCAATGTGCTGCCCTTAGGCTGGCCCCTGGAGGGCATCCTGCCTCGTTGGTGATGTGCCGCCGCCTCCTCCTCCTCCTCCTCCTCCTCCTCCTCCTCCTCCTCTCTCCTATCAGGCACCCACGTTGAGTCAGTGACCTCATCATCCCCTCCCTCCTCATCACTGGAGCAAACCTGGCAGTATGCTGCAGCAGGGGGAGCATGACTGCCAGATTGCTGTCCTTCTTGGGCACCCCCTCTGTCCGTGCTCATGTTACTGCCTTCATCGAGCTCAGTATCGTCATCAGAGCCTTCCAAACGCTGGGCATCCTCCTGGAGCATGTACCCAACACTGTGGTCAAACAGTTCGAGGGAATCCTCATGAGGACATGGTGGAGCTAGGGAAGGAGTCACTGATGACATTGAGCTGAGGGAAGAGGCTGCTGCTTTGCCAGACAAAGCACCCTGGGCATGGGTGAGAGAGGATGAGGAGGATGAGGACGGCTTGGTCATCCACTCGACCAAGTCTTCCGCATGTTGCGGCTCAACACGGCCAACTGCCGAAAAAAAGGCCAAGCGTGTCCCATGGCCACGTGCTGATGAGGATGCACCGTCTCCACGACCAGCACTAGACACAGAGCCTGCTTGCCCTCTCTTATTGGCTTGTGACTGTCTGCCTCTCCTTCTTGGCCTTCCAGACATACTAATGGCCTGTAGCTGCACTAAGCTGGGATAGAACACCTGTAATTTTCTTCAAGTAGCTTTATATACTGTAACCAGACAAGCCTGCCTGTCAGTAGGAAGATAACAGGAACGGATCTAGCTGAACACTGTGAGCAGGACGCACTGTACTAAATGTAAATAGTCTAGCTGCCTGACCGTGGTACTAATAGGATCAAATAGAACACCTGTAATTTTCTTCAGGTAGCTTTATATACTGTAACCAGACAAGCCTGCCTGTCAGTAGGAAGATAACAGGAACGGATCTAGCTGAACACTGTGAGCAGGACGCACTGTACTAAATGTAAATAGTCTAGCTGCCTGACCATGGTACTAATAGGATCAAATAGAACACCTGTAATTTTCTTCAGGTAGCTTTATATACAGTAACCAGACAAGCCTGCCTGTCAGTAGGAAGATAACAGGAACGGATCTAGCTGTACACTGTGAGCAGGACGCACTGTACTAAATGTAAATAGTCTAGCTGCCTGACCGTGGTACTAATAGGATCAAATAGAACACCTGTAATTTTCTTCAGGTAGCTTTATATACAGTAACCAGACAAGCCTGCCTGTCAGTAGGAAGATAACAGGAACGGATCTAGCTGAACACTGTGAGCAGGACGCACTGTACTAAATGTAAATAGTCTAGCTGCCTGACCGTGGTACTAATAGGATCAAATAGAACACCTGTAATTTTCTTCAGGTAGCTTTATATACTGTAACCAGACAAGCCTGCCTGTCAGTAGGAAGATAACAGGAACGGATCTAGCTGAACACTGTGAGCAGGACGCACTGTACTAAATGTAAATAGTCTAGCTGCCTGACCGTGGTACTAATAGGATCAAATAGAACACCTGTAATTTTCTTCAGGTAGCTTTATATACTGTAACCAGACAAGCCTGCCTGTCAGTAGGAAGATAACAGGAACGGATCTAGCTGAACACTGTGAGCAGGACGCACTGTACTAAATGTAAATAGTCTAGCTGCCTGACCGTGGTACTAATAGGATCAAATAGAACACCTGTAATTTTCTTCAGGTAGCTTTATATACTGTAACCAGACAAGCCTGCCTGTCAGTAGGAATTTAACAGGAACGGATCTAGCTGAACACTGTGAGCAGGACGCACTGCACTAAATGTAAATAGTCTAGAAGATAACAGGAACGGATCTAGCTGAACACTGTGAGCAGGACGCACTGAGTGCACTAAATGTAAATAGCAGGAACGGATCTAGCTGAACACTGTGAGCAGGACGCACTGCATTAAATGTAAATAGTCTAGATAGAAGATAACAGGAACGGATCTAGCTAAACTGAATACAGTGTATATATATATATGCAACACCTGGGATGCATATATATACACAATACACTGTAAGTGCAGCTAACTGACTGACTGTTCTGCCTAATCTATCTAACTCAAATCAAATGACACTGTCTCTCTATCTCTCAGCACACCGGAACACACACTACACAGGGCCGCCGTGCAGGCGGCCTTATATAGTGTGGGGTGTGTACTAAATCCCCTGAGCCATAATTGGCCAAAGCCACCCTGGCTTTGGCCAATTACAGCTCTCTCTACTGACGGCGCTGTGATTGGCCAAGCATGCGGGTCATAGTGCATGCTTGGCCAATCATCAGCCAGCAATGCACTGCGATGCCGCAGTGAATTATGGGCCGTGACGCGCCACACGAATTTAGCGCGAACGGCCCATAACGTTCGCAATTCGGCGAACGATCGAACAGCCGATGTTCGAGTCGAACATGGGTTCGACTCGAACACGAAGCTCATCCCTAATAACAATCATTTTGTGTGAGATTCTTTGTACATACACTCCCTGTCCTTCTGCTACCAATACAGTTCTGATTAAGATTTTCATAGTTTACACCTTCATATGACAGCCACTTTCTATTTTCATTTAGGTATGCCTGTCTGCAGGGTTTGGAATATTTTAGGCACTATTTTAGTACTTCTATGGGCATAGACTAATTTTTTAAATGGTAGTGCATCATCTTTGGTGTAAGGAGGGAGGGGGGGCCTGCATCCATACCTTGGTTATTCCCTTATGTGCCATAAACAGAGTTTCATTTAAAAATGTAGCTTGGTATTTGTCAATTTCCACGTCTGGTAAAAGTCCCAGGAGGCATAGTTTGGAGTCTAGTACTACTGGGGATCCCATATTGTCATTTAAGAACTGAACAATCTGGGTCCAATATGTCTGGATATTTGGGCAGCTCCATATGAGATAGAAGAACGTACCTGGTGCTGTGTGGCACAAATGGCAGGTCAGGTCATATGTACGAAGGAATTTTGCCTTTTTCAGAGGAGCCAGGTAGGCTTTGTGTATGATGTATATCTGTGTCAGTCTGTCAGATAACTTGGGGGACGTCAGTCTAGTCCCTTCCATTATTTCCTCCCAGTCTTCCTCCTCTATGGGACCTATGTCTTTTTCCCATTCCATTTTCGCCTTTTGTGCAATGGCAATTGTGCTACGATTTCTGATCTTTAGATACAGGGTTATATGAGTTTAGAGGGTTCCTCTCCCATTATTATATTTAGAACTGGAACTATAATATTTAGAACTATTATATTTAGAATCAGACACTACCTCCATGTTTGATAATTGTGTTTTCAACGCATGGCGGAGTTGTAGATATTTAAAAGCCATCTGATTAGGGAGTGTATATTCTTCCTTAAGTATTTGAAACTGCTTGAGTCTGGAGATAGATAACACCTGATGGAGGTATATTATGCCGTGTGGAGCCCATACTGTCGAGTCTGAGAAAGATTCTAGCTCGGGTAGGTGTTTGTTGAACCATAGTGGGGTGTGGGTGTGAATTTTCCCAGTGTTCTGCTTTTTCAACGTGATTTCCCATACTCTTTGATGATGGAGTAGCATTCCCATGTTATACCTTGGGGGTTTTTTAGTTATTTGTTTCCCTCAGAGGATATCTTGGAGCGGAGTGAATGCTGGGTGACCCGGTTTATCGCATAAAAAGGATCTATAGCATTGCATTTCCACTTTGTTGAAGTGGTATATATGGGAGAGCTGAGCTGCCAAGTAATAATCTTGTAGATCAGGGATGGACACTCCCCCCCACATCCATAGGGTTCTTTAGAACATGCCAGGCTAATTTGTGTCTGCCATTTCCCCATACAAATGAGTTTAGAATGGTTTCCATTTGTTTAAAGACTTTCAAAGGGATGTAGAGAGGAGCATGCCAAACCATATAAAGAGTTTTGGGCAATAAGATCATTTTTATTATATTTATACGTCCCATCACCCCTAGTGGCAGCCTGGACCATGTCTGGGTTTTGGACTTTATCAAGTCAAAAAGGGGTGTGATATTTAGATGTGTGTAGTCCGTCAAAGTCCTAGTGACCTCCACACCCAGGTACCTAATTTTGGATACTCTAGATAATGGTAAAGTTGGGTTTGTTTTGGGGAGGAAAGATGTCTAGTGGTAGGATTTTGGATTTGTCCCAGTTGATACGTAATCCTGAATAACTACCCATTTTTTCAATAATTTCAAGTGCTGCCTGTAGCGAAGGTCCCTGATCTGCCAAGTACAAAATAGTGTCATCAGCATACAAACCTATTTTATCTACTGTATGCCCTCTCCTCAGTCCCTTTATATTAGTGTCTGCTCTAATGGCAATTGCCAGCGTCTCTGCTGCCAGGGCATACATTAGGGGGACAGGGGACATCCCTGTCTTGTACCCCTTTCCAGTGGGAATTGCTCCGAAAGCCAGCCGTTACAAATACCCTTGCTTTAGGTGTCTGATACAGAAGCCTAACCCACTTCACAAACTGTGATCCAAATCCATAGTTGTGTAAGCACTCCCACAAGTATGGCCATTCTACGGAATCAAAGGCTTTGGCAGTGTCTAGTGCTACCACCACCCTGGTTCTGGAATTGTCATGTTGGGCCTGTATGTTCATATATAATTTCCTAATGTTCATGGCAGTGTTTTTCCCTGGCATGAAGCCTGTTTGGTCAGAATGTATTAGCGTGAGTATAGCTGAGTTCAATCGATTGGCCAGTATTTTAGCTAGTATCTTAATATCTACCTGTAGAAGTGAGATAGGCCTGTATGACTCAGGGTAGTGAGGGTCCTTGCCTGGCTTGGGGAGTACGATTATTTGGGCCTCTTGAATGGATAGAGAGAGCGAGTTTGTGTCAAATATGGATTGGTAGAGATCCTTAAGTTTAGGTATAAGTGTTTCTGAGTATGTGGCATAGAACTCGAGGGGTAGACCATCTAGTCCAGGAGCTTTAGACTTAGCTAATTGGGCAATCGCATCAGTAATGTCCTGTGTGGTTATGGGTGCATCTAGTAGTTTCACTTGCTCTGGTTTTAATCTGGGGAATTGAATTGTGTTTAAATAAGCTTGAAGTTCCCTTTGTGTATGTGCAGTATGGGATTTATAAAGGTTTTTATAGAAATTGTAGAAACTGGGATGCTACTTGAGAAGGGTCTGTAATGTTATTTCCCTCAGTGTCTTTTAGGGAGACTACTACTGGAGGCCTATCGTCTAGGTGGGCTAAATAGGCTAGTAACCTGCCTGCTCTTTCCCCTGCTTGTAAACTCTTTGCTTACAGAAAAATATACTTTGTTTGGCCTTTTCAGTGCATAATTGCGTTACCATGCGGGACTGCAGTTTTACCTTGTCTAGGTTTTCGGGGGTGGGATTGGAGTTATAGGATGTTTCCAACTCTTGCAGCTTATCAGTTGTTAGTTGCAGTATTAGATTAGATGATTGCTTAAGTCTGTTTATTCTGGTGGAAAGAATCCAGCGGGCATGTACCTTAAATTCATCCCAGAATGTGTTAAGGGAGGGTGGAATTCTAGGTCTGTTCAAGAAGTATTTAATCTTTCTTTCAATGGAATCATGGTCTGTGAGGGCTGCCAACCAGTGGGGGTTCAAGCTCCATGCATGTACAGGGGGGGTCATTCTCAGAGATATTTCACCCAGCAAGGGGAATGGTCTGCTAGCGCCCTTGGTGTGATCCCTGAACCCGTGACCTTAGGTAGTAGAGATTGGGATACTAGTATAAAATCTATCCTAGACATGGTATTATGATGTGTGGAATGGTATGTGTAGGCTCTGGTTGCGGGGTTGCTGTGTCTCCACACATCCACTAAGGCAAACTTTGTTATGGTATGAGATAGTCTGGTCTGTACGGGTTCGCCCGGTTGGTCCTCTATTTGTGTCGGTCGATCTAAATATGGAGACATTGTCTTGTTAAAATCCCCCATCCAAATTGCTGGTATTGTTGGGTGCTGGGCTATATATGCTAGACCCTCTGTAACCAGATCAGATTTGTATGGGGGGGTATGTAGCTGGTTATAATTAGCAAGGGGGCTCCTCCAACAAGTACATGTAAAAAAGATGTACCTATCCTATTTCCACTGCTATCAAGTCAAATGGGGTAGATTTGGCCACTAGCACTGTGACCCCTCTGGAATAGTTTGTATGGGTGTTGTGGTATGCCCATCCCATCCAGGGGTGCCTCAGTGCCTGCAAATGCCCAGTAACATGGGTCTCCACCAGTACAATAATATCTGCTTTTTTGTTTTTTTAAGAAATGCTAGTACAGCTGTTGGTTTAATTTTATCTCGCATACCTCGCACATGCAATGTCATAAATTTAATGTCTGCCCCATTAGTCATGGCTTACTGAGGGTACATATACCTGCAGGGTGGCGTCTTCTACTAACATATATTGCATATTCATCTCAAGAACATCAATTCACATAATAACCATGTATTTTTGGTCTTATTTTTCAACATTTAAACTTAGGCACAACGGTGCAACGTTTCCCAATGCTCTGATCTGCTGATCTGGCATTTTCTTTCCCTCCCAGCTTTTCTCCTCCCCAACCTGGTGAAAGCATACAATACCCATGAAGCATTGCTCGGATTTGTTGCATAACTTTTGCCCATGTTAGGCTCTTTGTTTGTCCCCCTGGATCGGGGGGTGTTTGTCCCATCTGTAATTCTCTAGCATGCTGGATGATGTGCTTAAAGTGGATGTAAGCCCACATTTTTTTTTTGGTTGATGTCATAATGTAGAGTATAAGATTTCCTATCATTTGAGCACAGTCTTGCCACAAAGATTTAATCCAGCTCTGAGCAATCCTCTTTTATTGTTCAGTGAGATAAAACTTGACAAACAGAGAAAAACTTTGTCAAATACTCCCCCTTGCTGTGAGTGACAGGTGATTTACATCTCGTGCACTAGCCTAAGACACAGGCATTATTTTTTAATTCCCACCCCCACTCCTTTCTTCAGCAGCTCTGCAAGGATTGGCTGTTCCACACCTCAGCATGATTTGGCATGCTGAAGTCATGTTGTTACTTTCCTGTCTTTTCATTGGATGTTAGACATCATAGCAGAAGTTCAGTGTTAGAAATAAACAGGAGAAAATGCACATTGACAAGCGGAGTGTAGAGGTGGGCGGGGAGTCTACTGACACCACGACTCCACCCACCGAGCTCCAGACAACAGACCCGCCCACAGAATCTGCAGTTTTTCAGCTCTCATAACAGACAGAGGGGAGACATTTGACAGGTAAAGATACATGCAGGAGGCGTGTATATCCTTATAGATAACCCCTATGGCAGTAGTTTAGAAAGGATGACATTGGGTTTACATCCACTTTAATTTTGGACAGTGGGGTGGCTTATTTTGTGCTAGCTGCATTTGGGTTGTTCTGGGCATGCTCAGGGACTTCCTGTGCCTTTTGGTGTGTGAACAGCACTTGAACACTTAGAGAGTGTGTTTTTTGGGTTAGTAATTTAAGGACATCCTTAACAGGTGTACCCATTTTGAAGGTAGGTGTGTGAGTGTAAATTTTTTGGGGGGGGGGTATTTTCCCCTGAAATTTTTTTGATGTTGTTAATATGTGTAGTTTGGAGGTTGTTTCACTTTGATTTAATTGTCTGTGCTGCATTATTTTGCAAAATCTTACTCAAGTTGTTGTGACTAATTAATGTTTAAATCCTTAATAGATGTCCGTTTGTGGGCACACTGCTGTTAATTTCCTCTGCAAAATGATCAGACCTCAAAATCATATTCTGTTAGTGTCTAAAATTAACATACATGTGTTTTTTGCTTTTCTTGCTCTTTTCCAAGTCCTGTTTTGTTGACCAATAACATTTCTAGAAATGTTTTATGTTTTTGTTCATTTTCATGCAACAGATTTCCCAGCTGCAGCTTAACTAGGCTGATTGGCATGGCAAAACAAAAAAGGTGTGATTTGTCTAAAATCTACTTTCCTAGTGCCTTCATGGTAGCATATTCATGGATTGTGCCTATGCTGCCATGGATAGTCGCCAGGAAAGAAAAATTACAGAGGTAAGTATTCAATTTTCCATTTTATTGCAGTAGTTCTCAGCCTTAGTCCTCAAGTACCCCCAACAGGACATGTTTTGGGAATTTATCTTATCTAAAATAGCTGTCCAAAATCCCAAGGCATTGACTCTGATTTAAAGCACCTGGGCAAGATGAAGGAAAACCTGCAAACTTGGCCTGTTGGGGGTACTTGAGGACAGGGTTGAGAAGCACTGATTTTTTTTAAATTGGGAAATCAGACTTTATCAATTAAAGACAGACAATTAAACATCAAATCTTTGACATGTACATATGATGTAAGCACAACCACAAACAGTACACCTGTAAACTGTTCCATTCTACAGTTCTGAATTGCTAACCCTAATAAATGAATCTTTCAGTAAGGTTGTCACAGGCGTCTTAGGCTGCTTTTCCTCTCCTCTTCTTCCCTGCCCGCACATCTTAAATTTCTTTATTTATATACCATATATATATACAATAGGGTAATCAAGATACTGTTAACAATAGCCTTGTATCTCTGTCTCCCCATCTTCCAACCACCTGTCCCATATCCTTGAGTACTTTTGTGTACATCCTCTATGCTTATAGATCATTTGTTTGTATGGAAGAAGAATTATAAACATCCCTTTTCCAACTTGATAAAGTAGGAATTGTATTCTGCAACCAGATTTTAGCTATCACTTTTCTAGCCATAAAGAGAACTTCATAGATAAAAGTGGCTTGAAATTTATCTATATCTGTATCCAGGAGAAGGCCCAGAATACATAATTTTGGTTCCAGTACGTACAACTGGGGATCCCATGTTGTCATGTAGGAATTTAATCACTTGGATCCAATATACCTGAAGGGTAGAGCATTCCCAAATTAAGTAATAAAATTGGCCTGACTCTTCATCACACATGGGGCATGTTGACCTATATGCAAGTTGGAACTTGGCCAACTTTTTGGATGTCAGGTAAGCCTGATGAACAATATACAGCTGTGTCAATCTATCCGATAGTTTAGGTGATGTTGTTCTAACGTTTTCTAATATTTCATACCAGTCAGAGTCACTGATAGCTCCCATATCTTTTTCGCATCTTGATTTGGCCTTTTGTACTACTGACGTTATTCTTGGTAGTCTAATGGTATAGTATAGGTTTGATATCAGTTTTTGAGATTCTGAGCCCATAATTATAACCAAAATTTGGGGGCGTTCCAGAGTAATAGTGATGTCCCTAAATCGAGAGCATAGTGCATGGCGGAGCTGTAAGTACCTAAACACTAATTGGTGGGGAATAGAGTATTCTTCTTTGAGGGATTGAAATGTTTTAGGTCGAGAATCAGTTATTACTTGATGGAGGTAAAGTATCCCATACTTAGCCCATATAGTAGGATCTGGTATTTGTTTAAGTTCTGACAGATGATTATTAAGCCACAAGGGAGTGTGGGAGTGTATATGCCCCATTTTGAGCTTCTTTAGAGCTATTTCCCATATTTGTTGATGGTGTAAAAGCACGCCATCATTGTAGTGTGAAGGTCTTTTACTAATTTGTCCTCCCCGAAATATAGCCTGGAGAGGTGACGTTAATGAGCTCCCAGGACTGCTACACACTAACATGCTATAGCATTGCATTTTGTTCTTATGGTAATAGTACATATGGGATAACTGTGCCGCTATATAGTATTCTTGTAGGTCTGGAAGTGAGGTTCCTCCCATATTTGAGGGATTTTTAAGAATATGCCAGGCCAATTTGTGTCGTTGATGTCCCCAAACAAATGAATTCAGTTCAAACTTAAGGGGGATGTATAGGGGAGCATGCCACACCATATAAAGGAGCTTGGGTAAAATAATCATTTTAATGATATTTATTCGTCCCATTACCCCTAGGGGCAGTTTGAACCAGGCTTGTGTTTTAGCTTTTAGCATGGCAAACAGCGGTTCCACATTGTTAATAACATAATCCTTTAGTTCCCTTGAGACTAGCACCCCGAGGTATTTAATGATGTTTACCCTAGCTAATGGTAAGTCCGGGTGTATGTGGGGGGGAAATGATCTATGGGGAGTATCTGGGATTTATCCCAGTTTATGCGTAGCCCTGAGAAACTTCCCATTCTGTCAATCCCCAGCGCTGCCTGAAGCGACGGGCCTTGATCAGCTAGATATAATGTAGTGTCGTCCGCGTATAAACCTATTTTTTCTGTAAAATTATCTACCCATAGACCAACTATCTCTGTTGCTGCCCTGATGGCTATAGCCAAAGGTTCAGCCGCCAATGCATATAGTAGTGGGGAGAGAGGACACCCCTGCCGCGTGCATCTTTCAAGGGGAAATTGCCCAGATAACCAACCATTAACAAAGACTCGTGCTTTTGGCGATTGATATAGTATTTGCACCCACTTAATAAAATTTGGCCCAAATCCGAATTCTTGTAAACATTCCCATAAAAATGACCATTCCACCGAGTCGAAGGCCTTGGCGGTATCCAAAGCCACTACCACTCTAGTACCATGGTTATCATGGTGTGCTTGAAGATTTAAAAATAACCTCCTAATATTCATGGCCGTGTTTTTCCCGGGCATAAATCCAGTTTGATCAGGGTGTATTAATGAAAGTATAACTTTATTAAGGCGAGAGGCAAGAATCTTAGCCAATAGCTTGATATCTACTTGAAGTAAAGATATGGGACGGTACGATTCGGGAAAACGGGGGTCCTTCCCTGGTTTGGGTAAAACTATTATTTTTGCCTCCTGCATGGAGGGGGGAGTCTTCCATTATCAAATATGTTTTGATAGAGCTGTTTTAATTTAGGGATAAGAATTTCTGAGAATGTAGCATAGAATTCTAATGGTAGGCCATCTAGGCCGGGAGCTTTGGATTTAGATAACTGGGACAAAGCTTCTGAGATATCATCTTGAATTATAGGGGCTTCAAGCATCCTAACCTGCTCTGGGGTAAGTCTAGGCAATTGAATACTATGTAAGTGATTTTTAATGTCTTGTGGAATGTGTACTCCGAGTTTTATATAGTTCACTATAAAAAGATTGAAATTGGGTGGCTACCTGAGGTGGGTCTTTTATGAGGTCCCCTTGAGGTGTGGCCAGGGACACCACAACCGGGGGTTTATCATTTAAATGTACTAGGTACGCCAGCAGTTTTCCTGCTTGCTCCCCATGTTCGAATACCCGTTGTTTGCTGAAAAATACTTGTTGTTTGGCTTTCTCAATATGCATTTGAGATACTACTCTGGTTTGCAGTTTTACTTTATGAAGATTGTCAGGACTGGGGTCTAGAGCATAAGCTGTCTCAAGTTCCTGCAGTTTGTCAGTCGTCAGTTGTAAAATAAGTTTAGAAGAGTGTTTAAATCTATTTATTCTAGATGAGAGTATTCTGCGGGCTTGATTTTTAAATACATCCCATGCCAAAGGAACTGATTCTGTAGTATTTTGATTATTTAATATATATATTGTAATTCCTTGGTTATCCCTCCAAGGTCCGGTATAACTGAGAGCCAGAATGGGTTGAGCCTCCAGATAAGGGTGGGTGCTACTCTTAATAAAGATACTGTTATTCAGCACGGTGAGTGATCCGATAAAGCTCTTGGGGCTATACCTGATCCTGTAATCTTAGGTAGCAGGGAGTTTGACACAAACACAAAATCAATTCTTGACATCGTGTTGTAGCTGGCAGAATGTCATAGCAAACTCTGTCAGCATTCTGCTTAGTCTGGTATGTTGTGATGAGCCGCTGGAAGAACCAGATTGCACTGGTCTATCCAGTGTCAGATTCATGGTCAAGTTAAAATCTCCCATCCACACCGCCTGGATCGTCAGGTTCTCAGCCATAAATGCCAACCCTTTCAAGACTACTTCCGACGTAAATGGGGGAGGGACATAACTTGGCAGTACTAGTAATGGGTTTCCTCCAATGAGAGCATTTAGAAACAAATATCTTCCCTGCTGGTCCGACTCCAGTGCCACCAACTCAAAGGGAACTTTTTTAGCTATTAGTAGCGATACGCCCCTAGACTGATTTGTGTGCGTGCTATGATACACCTAGCCCACCCATGGTCTTTTTAATGCCACCTGTAAGTAACCTGTGATGTGGGTTTCCACTAGTGCGATAATGTCAGCTTTTTGTGACTTAAGAAATGCTAGGGCAGCAGTGTCATGCAAGCCTCGCACATTCCACGTTAGAAATTTAAGATCAGTCATGTTACCCCCAGATTTTTAACACTGCAGTCGAACCAGCAAGGCAAGAGAGAACTAATACCCATCTAGCTTCCCCATTCCTGTGCTGCTGTAAACTGTATATCCCAATAGTATTTATACTTTGCATGTCTGTACTTGTGTCATCTACATCAGTGCTGTATTTCCCAGAACAAAATGAAAAAACCCAATGAGCATAACCCGTCCCACCCAGCTGCGCATCCCCCCAACTTGATGCGAGCATATATTCCCTAACTATCAACATGGGATTTAACATCCAGCGCTTCCGACCCGCTGGAGGCTCACTTCTTATCATGAGTAACATCATTACAATATGTTGAATAACCATTGCTAGGGGAGCGACAAATCCACTGTCAATTGTGGAGCGAGGTGAAAAGAGGGGGTACAAGACCACCACAGAGCTCCCTGCACTTCTTATATATAGCTGTGCAACAATTATAGTCAAAGTCCAAGTCTGTAGAGTGCTATAAAAAACATTCCAATGTTTGTATGGAGTATATTATTTGCAGGTTTCCTACATAACATAGAATAGGAGTGTAACTTACGGCAAGTGATTTAAAACACAGTCCATACTGTGTTAAGCTTGTGACGTATCGAGGACTATGGATCAACACTTGGGGGATAAGTAGTCTTGAACCATCCCTGGAAATCCCATTATGGTATACACGAATAGTCACTTTAGCCCCCATTCCATCCCCTCCCCGCACAGAAGCACTCTCCCCTGTATGGATAGGGCAAAGCTAGGGAAACAAATTCACAATTCCCCATAGTAGAACGAATATCGGTATCCAAACTTAGTCACAGTACTTACTCACTGGGATTGAAAGACATTGCAGGCATTAGGCAGGACGGCCTCTCTGATCCAGTAATGCTGTAACCGCCGCTGGATCCTAAAAAACTGAGCTCGGCCATCCTCCTCTACCCGCAGTCTAGCAGGAAAAAGCATTGCATATTTGAGATGTTGGGCTCTCAGGCGACACTTCACCTCTTGAAATTGCGATCTTTTCCTCTGCACTTCGTTAGAAAAATCCAGGAATACCGCGATCTGGCTGTTCCCCAGCTGGATGTTCCCTTTCTCACGAGTAAGCTTCAGTATTTTATCTCTATCCCGGAAATTTAAGAACTTCGCTATGAAGGTGCGAGGGGGTGCTCCGGGTGGTGGGGGCCTCGCAGGGATGCGGTGCGCCCTCTCCACAGCAAACATCATGGAGAAGGCTTCCCTTCCGTAGTTTTTAAGCAGGAGAGATTCCAGATAAGCTATTGGATCCGTGCCTTCCTCCTTTTCTGGCAGGCCTATAAACCGGAGGTTACATCGCCTTAAGCAGTTCTCCATGTCGTCTTGATGGGAGTGTAATTGCTGTATCTGCCGCTGTAAATCCTCTATAGTGTTCCTCATAGGGTGTAGGATATCTTCTGCATTGCCTATTCTGGTTTCAGCCTCTGTAACCCTGTCTTTTAATTTTGAGAAGTCTTGCCGCATGAGAGAGATGTCGATTTTCACTTCATCGATCTTGGCGGTCAGGGTGCCTTGCAGAGCCGCAATAGCGTCCAGCACCTTAGCCATGTCAGACGCTTGCGGCTCGGGATCCGAACACGTGTCAGCGCCATCTTCCTGCTGCACGTCTTTATCCTGATGGCGATATTGTGCCAGTTTGTCGGCTGTCCCGGTCGCCCGTTTCGGAGGAGACATTCTCTCTGTGATCCCAGGGTGTAGGAGATTATTTGGAATATTTCCTTTCCTGAATTTCAGCTGCAGGATCTCTATCAGGAGTTTTAATGCAGGGAGCTCTCTCTACCCATGTCTCACTCCATTGCTTGCCAGGCCACGCCCCCAGAAAAGCACTGAATTAGTGCTAGGGTTGTCACTCATCCCTTTAAACCCAAACACATATTAATTACACAGGTTCTATGGCTGATTAAGATGGTAATTAAACTCACTTAGTACATTATCTGCATTGAATTAGCCTCAGAACCCGTGTAATTAATATGTGTTCAGGTTTAAAGGGATGACATGGCAACCCTATTTAGAGCACTGAGCTAAAATCGAGCTTAAGACAATCCTATTCTAATTGTGGGCATTTGAGGGAAACCAAGTGAGTGTTAGAACCCCTGCTTGTCTTTTTTAGGTTGAGCTTTGTGTCCCTTTTCTTAAAATTGGCTTCACTTCCTGTCACATAGCCAAACAGGAAGTGAGGGTAAAACCCTACCAATGTCTTTCCTTGGAGACACACAGGTCAATCTAACTAGTGTCCCCATTAGGCAAATTGCACTCTAGCACTTTGTTGTGTACACTGCACATTAATAGTAGGGATGAGCCGAACACCCCCTGGTTTGGTTCGCGGCAGAACATGCAAACAGACCAAAAATTTGCGAATACACGAACCCCGTTTAAAAAGTCTTTGGGACTCGTGAAAACTAAAAAGTGCGAATTTTAAAAGCTAATATGCAAGTTATTGTCCTAAAAAGTGTTTGGGGACCCGGGTCCTGCCCCAGGGGACATGTATCAATGCAAAAAAAGTTTTAAAAACTGATGTTTTTTTGAGAGCAGTGATTTTTATAATGCTTAAAGTAAAAAAATAAAAGTGAAATATTCCTTTAAATATTGTACCCGGGGGGTGTCTATAGTATGCCTGTAAAGTGGCGCGTGTTTCCCGTGTTTAGAACAGTCCCTGCACAAAATGACATTTCTAAAGGAATAAAAGTCATTTAAAACTGCTTGCGGCTGTAATGTAATGTTGCCCCCCCAGCCCATTAATTGGCCCTTTGGGTCTGGTATGGATATTAAGGGGAACCCTGCACCCAAATAAAAAAAAAGGCTTGGGGCCCCCAGGCTCTATATACTCTGAACAGCAGTATACAGGCGGTCCCTGGGTTACAAACAAGATATGGACTGTAGGTTTGTTCTTAAATTGAATCTTTTTGTAATTTGGAACAGGTACATTTTTTAGGTGTAGCTCCAGCCCCAAAATCTATGTTTAAGCTTTTTGGATAATATAGGGCAGGGTTGTAAAAATATTGTAACATTTTTTTTTTGCTGTCTGTGCCCCTGTTCAGAAGATTTCACCTCACTTCCTGTCCCAATGACAATTGGATTTTGAAAATTTCGGGTTATTGGGGAAACAAGGATTAGTGATAAAACATCAGTGGAGACACCTTTTTTTTCCATATTAACTCTTACAGGAGAGAATTTCCCTTCCTAGGGGTAGATTTCCTCTCACTTCCTGTTGTCTCCCTCTGTTTGTAAGTAGGAGTCATTTGTAAGTCAGATGTTTGAAAATAGAGGACCGCCTGTGTATACTATACGGCCTGCCCTATACACTCTGCGTAAAATTGGGCCTTAGGTGTTGGTGGTACCAGAACACTGTAAGCCTTCACAGTTAACTTTGTGGGCGCTAAAACGGACCCTGCTGTGAAATATTATATCGAGAATTGTAATTACACGCCCCCGTTAATCAGGGGCAGAAAAATTGGGTCTTAAGCAGTGGTGGTGGTGGCACAACACTGTAACCCCTCAGAGATACACTTGTTGGGCACAGGAACGGGCCCTGCTGTGAAATATTAGATCAAATATTGTAATTACAATACAGTGCAGCCGTAGTGCAGTTGCTACTACTTTTCTGGTGGTGTACACAATACAGTGTAGTGTGGTGTTGCAAAACAAAATATACATCATGTCCACAAGGCCACCAAGGAGAGGCAGATGCTCACATGCAACTAAAAGAGGGCAAGCAGGCCCTGTGTCTACAGTCAACAGTGCTGGTCATGGACATGGTGCATCTTCTGCCGGTGGCCGTGGGGCACACTTGTCCTTTTTTTCTGCTGCTGGCCGTATTATTGAGCCAGAACATGAGTTGAGTTGGAAGAGTTGGTGGAGTGGATAACAAAGCCGTCATCCTCCTCATCCTCATCCTCTGTCACCCAGGCTCAGAGTAGTTTTCCTTCCTATGCAGCTGCCAAAGCGACCTATTCCACCAGCTCCTTGTCTACAGTCACACCTTCCGTAGCCCCACCATCATGCATGGAGGAGTCCCACAAACTATTCGACCACAGTGCCAGGTACATGCTGCTGGAGGATGCGCAGGCATTTGAAGGCTCCGATGATGGTTCCCAGGTTGAGGAAGGCAGTAACGTGAGCCTAGAGAGAGGGGATGCCCAAGAAGGCCAAGAAACTAGCAGTCATGTTCCCCCAGCTGCAGCATAGTGCCAAGTTTGCTCCAGTGACGAGGAGGGAGGGGATGATGAGGTCACTGACTCTACTTGGGTGCCTGATAGAATAGAGGAGGAGGCACAACTTCAACAAGGCCACCCTACTGCATAACACCGCAGAGCTCTGCAGGTGTAGGGTGCTGCTGACTCCCCGCTGATTTTGAAAAGTTCCTTGGTGTGGGCCTTTTTGGACACATGTGCAGCAGATTGCATCGATGTTTGCAACCTATGTCTGAAGCGGATCAAGCGTGGCCACAATCAGTGGCGGCCCGCCCGTAGGGGGCGCATGGGCGCTGCCCCCCAAGCTATTTACAAAAAAAAGGTCACTTTAAGAGTGACCAGGCACCAGACACACTGCAATCTATGGGAAGCTTTCCAGCTTTCAATCAGCTGATTGAAAGCTGGGAAGCTGATTTGCCCGTGTTTAGGGAATGTTCAGGGCGCAAGAGATGCGCCCCAAACAATCTCCGCTCTACACTCATTGGTCTCTGTCCTCCTTTCCTATCTTTTAATTGGCGGGGGACACTTTTGGGTTCACTCTGTGGTCTCTCTGTGATTGGTTACACCTTCTTCATTATCACAATTATATATTTATATATATCATTTTTGTTCCCACAATCTGTGTTGTGCACAATAATTTTCTTACTTTATGGCCATCCTTTATGGTCTTTCTCCTGGTATAAGGATTTACCCTTGTCCACTCACCTTACTTTCCTTTCTCTTTTTTGATCTTGTTCCCTCATCACAACTTATTTTTCCTTATTCACCTTCCACCGGTGTTCCACACACTTGTCCTCACCTTCTTGCCTATGGGCATCACTTTACATTATATTACTTCATCCAGACGTTAGGTTCCTGGTGACTTCTCATACATGTCCTTCCCAATCGCCGCGGGAGGCTTTGCCGGGATATCCTATGCCTTGCATGCACCGCAACATGGGTAAGCAGCCCTATAGAATTGTTTATAACATTTTTCCATCTTCCCCCTATTATATGTTTTTGTATACCTCCCACATGAATATATGTTTATTTTATCGTATTATATTTCATTCACCGATATAGTTCCTGATGAAGCGGTTATTCCGCAAAACTAGTCAAAACTCCATGTCATCTGTGCATATTTTTTAGTATATTTTGTATTGTTTTTGCTTGTTGTATCAATAAATTTTGTTACTTATATATATATATATATATATATATATATATATATATATATATATATATATATATATATATATATATATATTTTGCCTATCACTGTATATTTCCTCTTACATGTACCGAGATAATCCGCTTGCATCTTCACTGCTGAGTCTGGGGTTGGGGCCCTTACCCCCAAACTTCTATTCCAATCAAGTTCGGATGATGGTACATTTTATCAATTTCAATATCTTTTACATTGTTATGTGAGGCCATGCATCTGTTCTGCCACTATTGGTCGGTGTTGACTGAAAACTGACTTCCCGCATTGTTGGCTCTACTTGTCTAGAGCTGGAAAAACTTCCACCTGGTCCCTCTGGGTGTGTCAGGTAAAGTTTGGTTTTGTCAGATAGTTTCACACTGGTGCCTTTGAAGTTTTCAGGAACTCCCTTTCTCCACTCTAATAGTGCATAAGTGCGAGAGGTCCCATAATCTGGTCTGACAGAGATCACCCAGGCCTTCCTATCCGGGGACAATGCCTTCACAACTTGGCTGACCCGTTTTGCCTCCAAGTCTTCTCCTGGGAGCTCAATTGCCACGCTCGCTTCTGAGCGGGCACCTCCTGCTTCACACCACTGGACTACAGTAATGGGGTTCATACTGTTGCCAAGGAGTGGGTTTGATTGCAGAGTCCCGGACGAGCCCCCACGTGTAGTACTTACCCCCGAAGGAGCTTCTGGTAATTAATTGGGCCTGTACTCTGCCTTTCACCCCCAATGAATTTGCTCTACCCACTTGACACAGCTGTGGAACAGTGTTGGTGTGAAACCCAATAACAAGGAACAACCCACCAATAGCAATATATATTGTACCTCTATCATTACCTGGGTATACGTTGCTCCACCTGCTATGCAAATAAACAACACCTCACACCAAATATACTTTAACTAGGCCGTGGGGGGCGTGGCCTAGCACGGCACGTGAACAGACCTGTTCACCGGAGCTCCCGCTGTTGATCCTGAGACCGATCCTTTCCTCGCTTATCCAGACGCCCAAAAGTCACGGTACCGGCACCTACAGCCTCCCTGTCATCCCAGGCCGCCGTAACAGCACCAGACTGGGGCATGATGACCCGAGGGAACCGCGGAGAACAAGCGGCCTTGGCCGCTGCAGACTTCCAAGATGGCGCCCGGTCATCTCAGGCTCAGAGAACACCACGAGGCCAAGAGAAGAAAACGGAGCAGGGGGGTAAGTTACAGAAGCCCCCTAAGACTAAAGACCAGACCAGGGACATGCTTTATTATGCCCAGAAGTTAGCGGGCTCAGCAGATTCCACACAGAGCAGCACACAGCTTCCTGCAGCTTCCATGGAACAGGCAGGCAGGGGGGGGACAGACAGGCCAGAAGACACTGACTCCATGGAGTCTGTACCAGATCCTATGCCAGGCCTGTTTGATATGCAGGTGGAGGACACTCCCCAGCCCACGCTGAGTGAAATACTCCATGCAGTCCACAGATGTACTGCCTCAGTGGATGACCTTAAGGAAAAGTTTGGGGGGCTGAAGGAGACTGTCTCCCTCCTCCGTCAGGACATCCAAAAAATTAGAGAGAGAACCACGGCAGTGGAGGGGAGGGTCAGTGATATAGAAGACCAGATGCCCCACTTGAACAGAGATGTGAGGGGAGCCGCACAGCATGCACACCAGGCCTTTGAAAAGACCGACGACATCGAGAACCGCCTGCGACGTAACAACGTTCGCATAGTGGGGTTACCAGAGAAGGTTGAGGGCAGAGACCCCACGGTGTTCGTTGAGGAATGGTTACAGAATATATTTGGCAAAGAGGCCTTCTCGCCCCTGTATGCGGTGGAACGGGTGCATCGAGTACCACCAAGACCTCTCCTACCTGGCAACCCCCCCAGAGCGATGCTGGCCAGGCTCCTCAACTATAGGGACCGTGAAGTGGTGCTAAGGTTAGCCAGAGAAAAGGGGACTGTGCAGTTTAACGGTACCAAAATATCCTTCTATCCTGACTTCTCAGCTGAAGTGCAGAAGATCTAAGTTTGCTGACGTTAAAAAAAGGCTACAACGACTGCAACTCAAGTATGCGATGCTGTTCCCCGCTAAGCTGAGAGCCACGGCCGGAGACCAGAATCACTTTTTTGAAACCGCACAGGATGCTGCAGGATGGCTGGACCAGAATGAACAAGATCTACACCGCCGCAGACGTGAAAATGAGGAAGGCTGATTTCAACTAACCCACTTACTCCATGCATAAAAGGCGCCTACATTCCACTTTCTATATTGCTCCTTACACAGAGGACGTTTCCCTATCATCAAGTGACGGCGATTGAACACTAAATCTTTCAGAGCTCGGTACAGTTGTTGTCTAACCAACTGGGTGGGCTGTGAATGTGCCTCACTCCCGCACAATACAAGTTGCCATTGTTGCTATGGCTTGAGTTTTTGTGCCATGTTGGCACGGTTTGGGCCCACAGAGCCTCACAGTTTTTGATGCCTTCCCGCTTGGCATTACCAGCGAGAGTTGTTTTGCAGGATCTACTTTATCCATGGATCCACCACGTGGTCTGTGTCACCACGCAACTGAGTTTGTTTATCTTCTGCAAAGATCTGTTGCTTCTCCACTGCATATTATGCCCCATCGACCTGCCCCACGACCTGCACAGTCGGATGGACACTTTGCCTGCACACGGACTGCGACTTGGAAGACACCGGGTGCAACATCAAATGATACAGGACAGGGACATGCCCATGAAAAATGGTTCAAACTCTCGCTATGTCTGATACACCTATAGTGTCCTGGAACGTGCGAGGCGTAAATGACCCATTAAAAAGATCCATGATTTCTGATGGGTTGCGGAAGTTTCACCCGGCCATAATCGGCCTGCAGGAAACCCACTTGAAGAGCGACACAGTCAATTTTTTGCAATACGCCTGGGTAGGTAAAGCTTATCACTCCACTTACTCTGCTTTTGCACGTGGAGTAAGTGTTTTGATACATAAAGCCCTAGTGTACCAGGAACTAGACTCATTAATAGATATATCTGGAAGGTTTGTTTTTGCACTGTAAACTGTACACATTCACATTGATATTAGCCTTTGTATTTGTGCCACCTCCGTTCTCCAGAGAGGTTCTGCAGCTATTAATCTCATACTTAGTTAACAAACCGGATATACCGGTACTGATAATGGGTGACTTTAATTGTTACCTGGATCCAAAATTAGACAGACACCCTCCTGTACAGCCTCCTGGGGGTGGATGAGGCACAGCTCTGAGCCGCCTACTTACAGAGATAGGATGGATGGATATGTGGCGTAACAGAAATCCAAATAACAAGCAATTCTCTTGTTTCTCTAAGACCCATGGGTCACTATCCCGTATTGATTTATGCATAGGCACCCCAAACCTGGTTGGTAGTATATCTAAAATAGAATATTTCCCGCGAGGTGTCTCGGACCACTCCCCATTAGCCATATGGCTAACTACTCGGCCCCCTAGTAACCTACCTAGAGCCCCTTGGAAGTTAAATGCTTTCTGGTTAAAACTTTTCACTTCTCAAGAAAGAATAGCCGCCCAGATTCAGGCTTTCTTTAAAATGCATCGACATTTAACTAATGCTCATTTGAAATGGGAGACCTTTAAAGCACACTTGAGAGGGACTTTTATTCAGGAAATACAGAAGGTCAAACACAACTCCTCGGTCCTGTTAGAACAGGCGGGGGACTTGGTGCGACAACTGGAACTAACTTATGTCACCAGCCCCACCGACTCCGCCAGGGAGGCATGGATGTCGGCCCAGGATTTCCTGGACCGGCTGAGATCCTCCACAGCGGAGAGAAAGAGATTTTTCTCGAAACTGGCGTTCTATGAAGAGGGGGAAAAGACAGGTCGTTTACTTGCTAAAATCGCACGATCCCAACAGCAGTCACCAGCCATTGGGGCTATTAGGGCAGCCAATGGGAAAATAGTTAATTCTCCGGAGGTCGTTATTTCCGAGCTGGCGTCTTTCTATGGCAACTTGTATAGATCGAGGGATGCCTACTTGGATGCAGACCTAACTGTGTATATGACAAAAATAGATTTACCCTCGTTGTCGGTGGCAGCTCGAAATCAGTTAGATGCTCCTATAACTTTGGAGGAGCTACAGACAGCGGCCTGCTCTTTTCCCACATGTAAGGCACCGGGAGAGGATGGCCTCCTTATGGAGGTGTTCAGTCAATATGGCGAACAGATACTCCCTGAACTGTTAAAGGTTTTTGATGCTTGCCTGGATGCGGGTAGACTTCCTGAATCCATGACAAGAGCCAACGTAATCCTATTATTCAAACAGGGGAAGGATCCGGTTGACCCCGGCTCCTACAGACCTATATCGTTACTCCAGAGTGAGGTGAAGATCCTAGCTAAGGTCCTGGCGCTCCGGGTCAATGGGATCATCTCCTCCATTATACACCAGGATCAGGCAGGCTTTATGCCGCAAAAGTCAACGGCTACAAATCTTAGGAGACTGTTCCTGAATATGCAGATGCAAGCGGATAACGGGGGTCAAAGGGCGCTGTTGTCTCTAGACGCCAACAAGGCCTTTGACAGCGTTAGCTGGAGATATTTATGGGCAGTACTGGAAAAGTTTGGTTTTGGTGCACGGTTTATAGCGTGGGTCAAGTTGCTGTATGCGTCCCCTCAGGCCAATATTAGAGTGACGGACAGGGTTTCGCACGCTTTCGCTCTGGGCAGGGGGACAAGGCAGGGCTGCCCTCTGTCCCCCCTGCTCTTTGCGATCGCGATAGAGCCCCTAGCAGCCCTGATAAGAGATAGTGCCCAGATACAGGGGTTCCAATACGGAAATCTACATGAAAAAATAATGTTGTATGCTGACGTCATATTACTCTTTTTAGGGGACACTAGTCACTCGTTAGTGGAGGTGATGTCTATAATAAAAACGTTCGGTCACTACTCCGGGCTAACCATCAACTGGTCCAAGTCGGCCCTGATGTTGTTGGAAGGAGATCACGGGGTTGTACTCCCAGTTAGCTGCCCCATCCCCCTGGTCAGTGTTTTCAAATACCTGGGCATACAAGTGGCGCCCAGGATTGGAGACTACTGCGCCCTAAACATCTACCCCTTGCTATCTCGTTTTCGAGACAAAATAAATACCTGGAACAACCTGAAGATGTCCTTAGCGGGCAAAGCCAACTTAATTAAAATGATCCTAATGCCACAGTTGCTATACTTCTTACATAATACTCCGGTAGTGGTCCCACTAAAAATCTTCAGAATAGTAAATACACTCTTCCGTCGGTTACTATGGAATAACAAAAACCCCAGAATTAAGCTGGAGTAGCTGCAGCAATCAAAGGACAACGGGGGGTTGGCAGTTCCCAACCCCTGGTTGTACTATATAGCGTCCCAATTGCAACAGCTGGTCGGCTCTATGGCGTCAGAGCCAAAAAAGCTCATCGGCACAGCTGATGTTGATGGCGGCGGGGGCAGAGACCATTCCCATGGGCCTTGAGGCACAGTTATTTGCAAAATCCAACAAACAAACCCCAACACTGTCACTGGTACAAAAAATTTGGAATAAGGTCAGACAGCTTCAAGGGGTGCAAGGCTTCACTGATTTTAGCCCACTATGGGGCAACCGCTCTTATACTGAGCTGGATAAATTACTACAAGGGCCAAGATGGCGTAAACATGGGGTTAAACTGCTACCACATATATTCGCAAACGGTAAACTACTCTCTTTTACAGAACTGCAGGATAAATTTAACCTGCCAGATAGCATGTTATATTCCTACCTTCAGCTGCGACATGCGATTCGTGCGCAGGGGGACGCGGGTGGTTGGACATTGTCGCCCACGCCGGTGTTTCATGTGTTACAGTCCAGTAGTGAGACCAAGGGAATTATATCTCAATGCTACCAGATGTTATTAGTAAGGCACCTACGAGCATACCCGTGCAATGCAATGTTGGCTTGGGAAAGGGACCTTGGTCAGATTACAGAGGAGCAATGGGAGGAGGCCTTGCAGTCTGTATCCACGTGCTCCCTTAACGTTGCACAAAAGGTTTCCCAATTGTTCATAGCATTAAGAGTGCACTATACCCCAAAAAAGCTATTTAAAATGGACAGGACGGTAGACCCTCTATGTTCCCGTTGTCGTCAGCATGATGGGGACCTTATCCACCTCCTGTGGAGATGCCCGAAGCTCCACCGATATTGGAGGGAGGTGATGGGTACGCTCAATGAGGTATTTCAAACGAAGGTCCCCATGGACCCCATGTGCTGTATACTGGGGGTCCTGGAGGACGAGATCCCTGAAGAATTGGTCAGGGTCGCGTTCTCCAGAGCTTTATTCCAGGCCAGGAAACTTATACTCATGGGTTGGAAGTCTGTGGGGCCACCTACTAGTCGCACATGGGTGGAACACATGGGACAAACCCTCATAAGGGAAAAGTATATATATCAACACAGAGGGTGCCCTACCAGGTTTGAACGAATCTGGTCCAAATGGCTGGACACACCGGGGCTAAGCCCGAGAGAGCTAGTGATGTCCAGACTCCTACAATCTCTGTAAACAAAACGAGGGGATGCAGGATAGTATATATATTATAAGCTGTGCGGGCGAGGGGGTAGAGATGAGAAAAGGTGAATTTTGGTTGGCAGGAGAAGCGCAGTGGAATGGAGAGCAAAGTTGAAATAAACACTGTATGTATGTACATGAACAGACTCTGCTATAACAAATCTTATGTAATTGCAAAACCAGTGATGTTGATTGTTGGATAATATGTGAATGTTCAATGAAACCTTTTTTGATTTAAAAAAAAAACAGGCCGTAAATTTACTGAAGGCTGGTCTAAGACAATAATCACAATAACAATTCAGAATGCACAGATTTAGAACAAAGTTAAACTTTAATGTATGCAAATAAATGTCACTCAAAACTTCCCTGAGCGATGAATGCAGGCGTGTCTCCAAGTGGGACTAATGCTCAGAGTGATAACACCTTAACACTGGGCACCTTCCCACTTCCAGTACAGCTGCACAAACACCCACCGAACTTGCAATACACTAGCAAACACTAAAAAGAACAATACCATACAGTACATATGCTCAAGAGCTCCCCCTCATGTGCAATGTAGATCTTAGAATAACAGAATCAGAAGGCCTTATAATGAATGGTATAGTCTCTTGTCTTCTTTCTTCAGCTAGCCATATTATACTGCAGTATTTGTATTCCAGTGAGTGAGCAGATGATAAAGTAACATGAAGTGGTAGATAAACTATAAACTTGATTAGGCAACACACTTGTAACCTCCCTCTTGTGAGAATGCGACTGGACCGTAGTTCAGTGTCTAATGGAGTACAGACTTCGAGGCCTGGTTAAACACCGTCTATTTAAATGAGACCGTTCCGACCGATCCGATCACACTGCTGATCCAGCGCGCTATGGTGTAAACTTCTCTGGTGGCTTTATGTTCTGTTCCGCGCCAAGCAGGCCACGGCTTCTCCGAACACACACACACACAGGTCCCTGCAGGCAGGTCTCATGTCCCGGGCAGAAGAGAAATAAAATGGCCACACTGGGCCTTTTATTTGCTACCCAGCATGCAGTTCTGTGACTTAGCTTCATGGGTAGACAAGTAAGCACTGTGGGTAAGTGAGTCTTTTCCATAAAAACATTGAAGTCACTTCCTGCATAGTCTTTGCTTTAATGTGAAACAACACAAAGTCTTATTCACATTTAACTAGATTAACCACTAGGGGGAACCAACACTATTCTAACCACATTACAGCATCACATTGCATTAGGTGGCAAAAACTTCAGCGCTACATGTATATTAAATACACTGCAGCTAACTGAATCACCTGCCTGAAGTATATTACAAAAAGTACACCATGAACAGCCTGCAGTGAGATATAGCTAAACTGAATGCAGTGGATATATATATATATATATATATATATATATATATATATATATATATATGAGACTGTATATATATTTTATGCACTGGAGCTCACTGAACCTGCCTGCCGGAAGTACAGTAGAAACAGTACACCAGGACTGGCTGCAGTGAGATCTAGCTAAACTGTAGGCAATGGAGATATATACAGTGGGGACGGAAAGTATTCAGACCCCCTTAAAATTTTCACTCTTTGTTATATTGCAGCCATTTGCTAAAATCATTTAAGTTAATTTTTTTTCCTCATTAATGTACACACAGCACCCCATATTGTACACACAGCACCCCATATTGACAGAAAAACACAGAATTGTTGACATTTTTGCAGATTTATTAAAAAAGAAAAACTGAAATATCACATGGTCCTAAGTATTTAGACCCTTTGCTCAGTATTTAGTAGAAGCACCCTTTTGATCTAATACAGCCATGAGTCTTTTTGGGAAAGATGCAACAAGTTTTCCCCTTTCATCTTTCAGGACAGCCACCATGAGAGATAGTCTCCTCCTCTTCCTGTAGGAAACACTGCGCCAGCCCATAAATTCTTACTTCCCCCTGCCGGACCTCAGTATTAGTGTTTCCTCCAGCGGGGAGACACTGTGCAAGGAGCAAGGCCAGTCAGTCAGGGCGACTGTGGCTAGTGATTTTTTTCTGATCCTGTAAAGGGGAGCAGGGGCTTCCTAGGAGCAAGGAGGGTACTTACCCTTCATTTAGTTGCCACCCCACCCTAGTCGAGCGCGGCTTCAGGTTGCGGGGGACCCCTATCGCGTCCACAGGGCCACAGCAAGCAGGCGTTTGCCTTACCCTGTACACTGTACAGGCCGCTCTTTTTTGGAACTAGGCAGGCCGGACGATGGGCGACGTCATTTCTGGCGAAAGGGCGAGTGCTTACCTTTGACCCGTGACTTCCAGTTCCGGGTCGCGGAGCTGATAGGGAAGCCAGGCACAAGCTGGAGACAAGTCTGGAACGCGCACAGGCAGCGGTGGGACTCGGTAGTAGCAACCAGCCAACAGACACTACCTCCTACCTTCCTAAGGTAAGAGCGCACTGGGGAAGGGTACTCTCTATCTAGGATTGCCCCTCCATGTATAGTTCCTGTCATGGGGGGGCAGACACCCTGGGTGGTCAGGGGGAGGGAGGCTCAGATCCCCACATAGTAAGGAGGGTCTAGTGCTCTCCCAGGGTTGTATCCTAGTTTTTATAGTGACAAAATGTTTTTGTATTTTTTCATGTATTTCAGAAAGCTACAGAGAAGTCTAAATCTACACATAGCTCTAAAAGGAAGTGTGCCTCCTGCAGGGACACATTAGGGGAGTCATGGACAAAGGTCTTGTGTAGGGACTGCATAGACTCCCTTGTTAAACAGAGGGACTCTGAACAGGAGTCAGGACTAGCAGCCTCAGTAAAAGAGCTCTCGTTCACCTTTTCTTCATTTAAAGCCTTATTTGAAAGGTTTCAGCCTCCCATGAATCCAGCTCCCCAGGATACAACCCCGCCTCAGGCTCAGGGTTCTGCTCCTGCCCAACCTGCAACTTCAGTTAGGGCAGAGGAAGCTCCAGGCCCTTCCGGAGTGGAACAGAGACAACCAGACAGTTCCTCGTTTGAGGACATGGGGGCTTTGGCAGATGTCATGGATAAGAGAATAGACTCTCTCCTTAAAAAAACTTGGGACTCAGCAATTGGCAATCTAAAGCCTGAATTGGCTGTCACTGTTGTGGCTCACAATCTGGAGCACTGGCTCTCCCAGATCCAAGAGCATATTGAAGCTGGAACGCCCAAAGAAACCATTCTATCTTCTTTCCCTACGATTCTGCGAGGTATCGCCTACATAGCGGATGCCTCGGCAGAATCAGTCCGAATGTCAGCCAGATCAGCGGCTCTAGCCAATTCTGCCAGGAGAGCCCTCTGGCTAAAAACTTGGCCAGGCGATAGCGCTTCTAAGGTCAAGTTGTGTGGGATAACTTTAACGGGAGACCTTCTCTTCGGCCCAGGTTTAGAGACCGTCTTGGACCGCACAGCAGACAGGAAGAAATCCTTCCCACTTAAGCGGAAAACCCCAGCACAAACAAAGAAGGGGTTTCGTCTGCAAAAACATAAAGAAACTCCAAAGCCGGAAGGGCAAAAGAGATCTTGGGGTCAAAAAGGCAAGGGCAGAGGAGGGGCGATTTTTCGCCCTCCTGAGCAGTCCCGTAAAAGCCAATGACTTCCCAACCACAGTGGGGGGAAGACTGGGGGCCTTCCTCCCACATTGGAAGACAATATCCCCCAACCAGTTTATCCTAGGGGTTATAAGGAGGGGGTACCTCCTTGAATTCACAAGTCCTCCCTCGCGGAGATTCCTTGTCACGCACCTACCCAGGTGCACGACAAAGGCCGAGGATCTGTTGGGAGCACTGAGAGATCTAGAAAATCACAATGTGGTTCACAGAGTACCAAAAGCAGAGGAGGGATTCTATTTACACATCTTCGTAGTGAAAAAACCCACAGGAAAATTCAGATTGATTCTAAATTTAAAACCCCTGAACAGGTCAGTGACATACAAAAGATTCCGTATGGAGACAATTTTCAAAGTCAGAGCCCTGCTACCCCACAATTACTTTATGGTATCACTGGACCTAAGGGACGCGTATCTACACGTCCCTATAGCAGAGGCCTTGCAGAGGTTTCTTCGGATAGCAGTAGACTTAGGTGGAACAACGGTACACCTACAGTTTCAAGCACTGCCATTCGGGCTATCCTCCTCGCCCCGCATTTTTACCAAGGTCTTGGCGGAGGCTATGGCCTTTCTCCGACTCCAGGGAATATCAATAATAGCCTACCTGGATGACCTGCTCCTATTTGCAGCGTGCCCAGTACAGTTAGCCAAAGATCTCGAGCTAACAAAGAAGGTCCTCACAGGACTAGGGTGGCTGCTGAACTTAGAGAAGTCCAGCTTGATTCCCTCACAACGCATCATGTACCTAGGTTTTCTGCTGGACTCAACACTATTGAGAGTGTTTCTTCCGACAGAAAAGGTACTAAAGCTGGACAGAGCGGTAGCCTCTCTCCAGTGCAGCAGTCAGGTCTCCATAAGAGTTCTGATGTCAACACTGGGTCTGTTAACCTCTACCCTCCCAGCAGTGCAGTGGGCAGGTCTGCAATTTCGACCCTTGCAGTCCTTCGTCCTAAGGGTGTGGGATCACAGTCAGAAGGATCTAGACACCCTAGTGCAGGTTCCACACCAAGTAAAGAGATCTCTCTGGTGGTGGAGGAAGGTTGCAAACCTGTCGCAGGGTCGTCTGTGGTTCATCCCAGTTTCTCGGGTGGTAACCACAGACACAAGTGGCAAAGGATGGGGGGCTCATCTAGGTTCCCTTTTAGCACAGGGTACCTGGGAGAACGACGAACCAAGAAGGTCGTCCAATTGGAAAGAGCTAAGGGCAATTGGGCTAGCTCTCAGGTGTTTCAGAAAGCAGCTACAGGGCCACCATGTGCAGGTGTGGTCGGACAACTCATCTGCCGTGGCTTATGTAAACAGGGCGGAACGAGAAGCGGAGTCCTTCTGGCCTTAGCATCAGGCATTCTAAACTGGGCCGAGACCAACACTCTCTCACTCTCAGCAGTCTTCCTGAGAGGAAAGAAGAATGTGATAGCGGACTTTCTCAGCCGAACAAGGCTGAGAGAGGGCGATTGAATCCTCAACCAGGAGGTTTTCAATCTCATTTCAGAGAAGTGGGGTCCTCCGGAAGTGGATCTGTTTGCATCAAAAACAACGCAAAAGCCCCATGTTTTTTCTCTCTAAACAGAGGGGAAGGAGCACGGGGGGTAGACACATTGATCCAGAACTGGCAATTCAAAACCTGCTATGCCTTCCCACCTCCGGTGTTATTTCTGGCAGTTCTCAGGAAGTTTCAGATGAAAAACACATCCCTGATTCTAGTGCCACCACATTGGCCAAAGAGGGCATGGTTCTCAGTACTCAAGCAGCTAGCAGTCGAACCTCCCTTATTCCTACCACCTCGAGAGGATCTCCTCTCACAGGGCCCAGTCCTCTGTCCATGGGTACACCAATGGAAGTTAGGGGCCTGGCTACTGAGGAGGGTATGTTAAGATCCAAAGGTTTTTCTGAGAATTTAATCTCCACCCTCCTCAACAGCAGGAAGAAGGAAACACACCAGATCTATAAGAAGGTCTGGGTACGTTTCAATGAATGGTGCATAAAATGATCTTTTGCGGTACACAGTCCCACAGCTGTGTTGGAATTTCTTCAGTGAGGGGCAGACAGGGGTTTATCCATAAGTACCCTTAAAGGTCAGGTGTCAGCACTCAGTGCTTATTTAGAAAAGCATCTGGCCACCAATCCATGGGTGGTCAGATTCTTTAAGGCTTTGTCTAGACAGAGACTGGTTCAAGGCCCTCCTTTTCCCAAGTGGGACCTATCTTTAGTCTTACAAAGCCTAACGGGAACCCCCTTTGAACCTTTAGACGAGTGTCTACTAAAGGATCTTACGTTAAAAACAGTTTTTCTAGTAGCAGGAGAGTCAGTGAGATTGAGGCATTATCTGTCAGACCTCCTTTTTGCGTTATTTTCTCAGATCGGATCGTTTTCAAGACCGATCCGGCATTTTTGCCTAAGGTGGCTTCAGGTTTCCACAGAAGTCAGGAGGTAGTTTTACCCTCATTTTGTCCCAACCCTTCAGGGGAAAGGGAATTAAAATTTCATTCTTTGGACGTAAGGAGATGTATCCTTCAGTACCTAGATCTGACCAAAACATTAAGACGGTCAGACTCTTTATTTGTTTTATTTTCTGGGACCAGAAGGGGATACAAAGCGTCTCGACTCACTATTGCCAGATGGCTTAGAGCAACCATTGGTCAGGCCTATGCATTAGCAGGGAAAGAAATCCCAATGGGTATAAAGGCACACTCTACCAGAGCTGTGGCAGCTTCTCAGGCAGAAAGGGCTGGAGCAACGCCAGAACAGATATGCAGCTATTCCACTTTCGTAAAGCACTACAGAGTGAACCTGGTGTCGGCTAGTGAGCAAGCCTTTGGGAGAAAGGTGTTGCAAGCTATAGTCCCACCCTAACTGGTAAGTGCTCGTTCATCCTCTCATGGTGGCTGTCCTGAAAAACTAAAGGGGAAAATTAAAGTTACGTACCGGTAACGTCTTTTCCAGTAGTCTTTCAGCACAGCCCTAGTTACCCACCCGAAAGTTTGGGGTGTCTTATAAAAGACCAGAACGCAGCATGATAATGATATGGGATAGTATGTTATTAATGTGTTCTTGTGTCTCCCCAGCTGGCCGGAGGTGATCTTATAATATACTGAGGTCAGGCAGGGGGAAGTAAGAATTTATGGGCTGGAGCAGTGTTTCCTACAGGAAGAAGAGGAGACTATCTCTCATGGTGGCTGTCCTGAAAGACTACTGGAAAAGATGTTACCAGTACGTAACTTTAATTTTTCACACCTGGTTTTGGGGATCCTCTGCCATTCCTCCTTGCAGATCCTCTCCAGTTCGGTCAGGTTGGATGGTAAACGTTGGTGGACAGCCATTTTTAGGTCTCTCCGGAGATGCTCAATTGGGTTTAAGTCAGGGCTCTGGCTGGGCCATTCAAGAACAGTCACGGAGTTGTTGTGAAGCCACTCCTTAGTTATTTTAGCTGTGTGCTTAGGGTCATGTCTTGTTGGAAGGTAAACCTTTGGCCCAGTCTGAGGTCCTGAGCACTCTGGAGAAGGTTTTCGTCCAGGATATCCCTGTACTTGGCATTCATCTTTCCCTCGATAGCAACCAGTCGTCCTGTCCCTGCAGCTGAAAAACACCCCCACAGCATGATGCTGCCACCACCATGCTTTACTGTTGGGACTGTATTGGACAGGTGATGAGCAGTGCCTGGTTTTCTCCACACATACCGCTTAGAATTAAGGCCAAAAAGTTCTATCTTGGTCTCATCAGACCAGAGAATCTTATTTCTCACCATCTTGGAGTCCTTCAGGTGTTTTTTAGCAAACTCCATTCGGCTTTCATGTGTTTTGCACTGAGGAGAGGCTTCCGTCAGGCCACTCTGCCCCGACTGGTGGAGGGCTGCAGTGATGGTTGACTTTCTACAACTTTCTCCCATCTCCCGACTGCATCTCTGGAGCTCAGCCACAGTGATCTTTGGGTTTTTCTTTACCTCTCACCAAGGCTCTTCTCCCCTGATAGCTCAGTTTGGCCGGACGGCCAGCTCTAGGAAGGGTTTTGGTCGTCCCAAACGTCTTCCATTTAAGGATTATGGAGGCCACTGTGCTCTTATTAACCTTAAGTGCCGCAGAATTTTTTTGTAACCTTGGCCATATCTGTGCCTTGCCACAATTCTATCTCTGAGCTCTTCAGGCAGTTCCTTTGACCTCATGATTCTCATTTGCTCTGACATGCACTGTGAGCTGTAAGGTCTTATATAGACAGGTGTGTGGCTTTCCTAATCAAGTCCAATCAGTATAATCAAACACAGCTGGACTCAAATGAAGGTGTAGAACCATCTCAAGGATGATCAGAAGAAATGGACAGCACCTGAGTTAAATATATGAGTGTCACAGCAAAGGGTCTGAATACTTAGGACCATGTGATATTTCAGTTTTTCTTTTTTAATAAATCTGCAAAAATGTCAACAATTCTGTGTTTTTCTGTCAATATGGGGTGCTGTGTGTACATTAATGAGGAAAAAAATTAACTTAAATGATTTTAGCAAATTGCTGCAATGAAACAAAAGTTTAAGGGGTCTGAATACTTTCCGTCCCCACTGTGTATATATATATATATATATATATATATATATATATATATATATATATATAATATATGAGACTGTATATATATTTTATGCACTGGAGCTCACTGAATCACCTGCCTGCCAGAAGTATAGTAGAAACAGTACACCAGGAACAGACTGCAGTGAGATCTAGCTAAACTGGAGGCAGTGTGTATGTGTGTGTATATATATATATATATATATATATATATATATATATATATATACACACATACTAGACTGACTGCATATATATATATATATATATATATATATATATATATATATATATATATATATAAATATATATATATATATATATTAAATGTAGCTCTGACAACTTTTGTTTCTAGCCATATGTGTGTTATACAGTACATAAGTTGTTATAGTGCCATCTTGTGGACAATTGAAAAGGTACAATACTTTTACGTTTCATGATTAAGAGAAGTGATGTGGAAGTGAGTGATTGTTTACAATTTGTAGTCAAAACCAATAACAACCCCCTCACATACTTGCTCACCACCGCAAAATTGGATGCCACAGGCCATAGGTGGTTGGCTGCTCTCTCAACCTTCTCCTTCAGCCTGAAATACAGACCGGGAGTGGGCAACAGAGATGCCGATGCGCTGTCAAGATGACCCCACAGTCCCCTGAGCTCTCAAGAGGATTGGACTCAACTTGCCCCCGAAGGGGTAAGAGCCCTTTGTGAAGGAGCCGAAAAGCAGGAGAAAGGTGGGGCCAGAGCTGAAGAGATTGGAGTGACTACAGCAGGAGTACCCAGGTATTACTGTCATGTCTCTCAGGTTGCCACAGAGGGTCTACCTAAGTTATCAAGAAAAGACCTTAGGAAAGACAAACAGGAGGATTCGCTCTGCAGCTTTGTATTGGAAGCTCTGGAGAATCAGCACCCGGATTTACTTTTGAAAAGTGGACGGAAAGAAGCTCTGTTGTTGCATAAAGAGTGGGGTCATTTGCAGTTGCTACAAGGGGTGGTCTACCGAAGGGGCCCCTCTGAAGACCAGGAGGAGAAGTGACAACTGTTTCTGCCAGAAAAACACATAAAGACAGTGTTAATGAATAAATAAATAAATGATTGTCATGGGCATCTGGGATCAGAAAGAACTCTTCAAATGATAAGGGATAGATTTTACTCTCCTTACATGAGGAAAGAAGTGGAGAACTATTGTCACTCTTGCTATAGGTGTATCCAGAGAAAGACCCTGCCACAACGGGCAGCCCCGATGGGTCTTTTGTCAAGCCAAGGTCCCATGGATTTAGTTTGCATTGATTTCCTGTGTCTAGAATTTGACTTGCGTGGGCAAGGAAATATCTTGGTAGTTACAGACCATTTTACCAGATACGCTCAAGCTTTCTCCACCAAAGATCGGAAGGCAATCACAGTGGCAAAGACGCTGGTGGAGAAGTTTTTGTCCATTATGGCTTACCACAGAGGATCCACTCAGATCAGGGAAGGGACTTTGAGAGTACACTCATCAGGAGATTGCTGGATCTATTGGTAATTCAAAAGTCCAGAACTACACCCTACCACCCGCAAGGAGATCCTCAGCCGGAGAGGTTTAATAGAACCCTTCTTAATATGCTAGGGACACTGACCTCTGAGCAGAAGCCCAATTGGAGTAAGCATATCACTGCTTTAGTGCATGCATATAACAGCACCAAGAGTGACGTCACAGGATATTCACCTTATCGGTTAATGTTTGGGCGAGAGGCTAGATTACCAGTGGACCTGGCTTTCGGAACTTCTCTGGACCACACCTCAGAGGCTTCTCATCTAGGATATATAAGTAGGCTGAGGAAGAGTCTGAAGATTGCTTATGAGATGGCCCGGACTATGTCAGACAGCAGAGGAAGTAGAAATAAAAGAAATTTTGACCTCAAAGTGAGGGTTCAAGATCTTCAACCTGGTGGCCGAGTTCTGTTAAGGAATTTGGGTATTCTTGGCAAACACAAGCTGGCAAATCGCTCAAGGTCACAGCCATACATTGTGTGTAAACAGCTCCCAGGACTTCCAGTATTTGAAATTAGGCCAGAAGGGAGTGCTGGACCAATGAAGACTTGGCATTGGAATCACCTTTTGCCCCTTACTGATGCAGTCAGGATAATCCCAGAGGAGGAGTTATCATCTACATCAGAGGTTGCACAACTGCCTGTAACCAGGTCTCAGTCTGGGACTTTGACAACTGGAGATAGTGAGGAGAGAGAGATGGACATTAGCTGGCTGTGGTCATCTAATATGCCCGAAGCTGAAAAAAGTGTTTCATCTCCAACAGCCGAGGAAGGTAGTGAGGCCCTCAGGCCAGAAGCTCCAGAGTTTGTGTCATTGTCCGGAAAAACTGAGATGTGTTTATCTCTCACTGAAGTAGAAGAAAAAAGTGTCCATTGAGAAATAGAGGACACACCAAAAAAACAAAGGGGAAAAAGGAACATTCACCCACCCAAGAGACTAATATACGATACATTGGGTGAGTGTTCTCAGACAACAAAGGTTACCAGCAAAAGGAATGTTGATGAGCCTAGTTCCTCCTCAGTCAATCTGGACAATGAGAACCCTGTTTCACCCCTTGACACATCTGTATCTGATACTAAAGTGACAGTTGTGGGTACACCGAATAGCTTTCCAACACCTGAGAATTGGTGGGAGGCTCCTCTGTCGGTCCTGTGCACTCGTTTAGAGGCTAAGATGTGTAGCAGGAACAAGGTCTTACATATCTTTGGGGACCAAAGATTTAAAGCAGGGGAAGTATGTAGCGCTGACAACTTTTGTTTCTAGCCATATGTGTGTTATACAGTATATAAGTTGTTATAGTGCCATCTTGTGGACAATTAAAAATGTACAATACTTTTACGTTTCATGATTAAGAGAAGTGACATGGAAGTGAGTGATTGTTTACTTCTGAGCTTTAACTATGACCTACCCACAATGCTCCTGGACAAGAGGAAAACTGAACTGCATTGTGGGAGGGTATAAAAGGTTTTGGAGCGGCCATCTTAGGTCTCTTGTTCCCGGGCACATGTGGCTTGCCAGCAGAACTCTGTGGGTATGTGTGTCCCACAGGGTTGTGGCCTACCTTGTGAAGGAGCAGAGCAGCTGCAAGGACCCTGCCATCGTATCACAGTGTGCTGGAACAGCAGAAGTGATCGTTCCGGAGACCCGTGGAGGAGGTAACCAAGGACTCCTGGTCGTTGGTGAACGGAACAGTGTGACGGCGTGGTGGTGGCTCCATACGGACTGAGAACTGCTGAAACGGAGACATCCATTTGCCTGGATCCCGTGTGGTGTGGTGAGAGGGTTAACACTCGGAAGTTTGTTTAATACTACACACACACTTAGAACTGTTACAGAGTGTTGCTGGGACTGATAGTCCCATGGAACAAGTTAAGTTGGAAAACATTACATCTGCATAGACTTCAGTATTCAAGAGTGGATGCTAGATGTTTGTCTTCTTCATATAAGAACACTTAATCAGTCTGCCGGATTATAACTGCCTTAGTGTATTACCTTACACTGCGCAACACCCAAGAGGAACCCCTTGTGGATTACAATTGCAAATTCTTAGCTAGCGAAGACTGAAGACATCAAGACTATCTTTTTCATTGCAGGGCCCTGCATTTAGTTACAAAGAATAGTGACTTTACGGTTTAGAGCAGGGGGAGCTCCCTGGTACAAATATATATAATTAGGTATATTTGTGTATGTTACTATTGTCATAACCATTTCCTATACAGTTGCACTACGTTGGTGTGATAGTATAGTCATTGTAATAACTTTTGACATAAATATATTATTTACTCAAAGAAAGAAGTTATTTCTGGTTATTACTGAAGTTTGTGTGCAGTGTTGTTATTTCTCCTGTAGGTGGAGCTACCAGCACCCAGGTAGAGGTAAATATAACTATAAGTGTGTATTGTGGATTAAAGTTGATATTCATATTATTACAACACTGCACTACAGTTGTGTCAAGGGGATTGAACAATTTAAGAAGGGTAAAGAGCAAAAAGGACAGGCCCGCTTTAAACCAGCAGCTCCACCGAGAGTTATTGCTACATAAGTACACTGTAACGGAATCACCTGCCTGCCAGAAGTATAGTAGAAACAGTGAGTACACCAGGAATGGACCGCAGTGAGATTTAGCTAAACTGTATGCAGTGAATATATATATATATTCACTGCATACAGTTTAGCTAAATCTCACTGCGGTCCATTCTTGGTGTACTCACTGTTTCTACTATACTGGTTATATATATTTATATATACTAGACTGACTGTGTATATATATATATATATATATATATATATATATATATATATATATATATATATATATATATTTATATGAGACTGTATATATTTTATGCACTGGAGCTCATGGAATCACCTGCCTGCCAGAAGTATAGTAGAAGCAGTACACCACGAACGGACTGCAGTGAGATCTAGCTAAACTGTAGGCAGTGGATATATATATATATATATATATATATATATATATATATAGCACTAAATCTCGGTGGAGCTGCTGATTTAAACGGGACTGTTACCTTCACTCTTGACACCTCTGTTTCACCGGCACCGGGTCTAGGGTTCCGTTGAGTTTACCTCTGGACGATGAAAGCACCAACACTTGAGTACGTTTTCAATGCTTTATTAAACCAAGTAACGAAGGAAGTAGCAGGAAAGAGGCAGGAGGAAAGCTCAAATACCTTTCTTTAAGATTCTTGAGAACGTCCTTTAAAGTTGAATAATGTAATCCGATGCAATCCCCTTGTGGGACACAATCTTTGCTTGCCTGGATAGGCCTCTCTCACTTGCCTAGCAGCCAGTACGTAGCAAGAACAAAAGTCTCTGCCACAGACTTGCTTGAAATAAATCTGTACAATCCTCTGCCACAGGATATGTTAAACTTTGCGGTAAATGTCAGACACAGTACTTGGACCTCTAAGCCAACCCGGCAGTACTATGCTGTGGAACTGTTTTAGGATACGTCCTCCAACCGAGTCACCAGGCCCCTCTCCAGACCAGCATTCTGCGTGATCCTTCCATGATGGGTCCTCCCCTGGGATCTCCTCGGTTGTCCAGCTTCTTCACTCTGGATAGACAGCTCAGGACCATTCCTCGGCTGCTGTGGTAGGCCCCGGACATGCTTCTGGGCCCAACCACGCGCCGCAGCAGCGCGGGCCTCCGGAACGGAGGACCACGAGGTAGCACTAACGCATACCTGTCGGCCAGGAGGGCCAGCAGGTGGCTGTAAAACGAACCCCAAAATATGGCGTCTGTCCCATAAATACCCTCTCCCAGAATGCAACTCAGAGGACCACCTCCACCGAGTTGTCTCCGGGACAGAGGAGCACCCATACACTTAGATACGTTGCCTTTCCAACACTAACCAGTGGTAACAGTGACACCCACCGGCTCAGTATGGAAACACATGCAATGTCAGCCAAGCTGGAACAGAGGCAAACTTCCCTAACTTCCCTAACGAACAAGTTACTAAATTTACCTATCAGTGAGTAGATCACAAATCTACCAGCGCTACATATATATATATATATATATATGTAGTACACTGCAGCTAACTGAATAGCCTGCCTAATCTAAATGACACTCTCTCTCTGTCCACACCGGCAACGACACACTACACGAGGCCGACGTGCAGTCAGCCTTATATAGTGTGGGGCGTAGACTTAGTCCCCCTGAGCCATGATTGGTGAAAGGCACCCTGCCTTTGGCCAATTATGGCTCTCTTAGCTGAGGGTGCTGTGATTGGCCAAAGCATGCAGGTCAACCATTTTCCTTACACATGCTCTGGCCAATCATCATACGGCAATGCACTGCGCCTCTGCAGTGCATTTTGGGCCATTACGCACCGCTCAAATTTAGCACGAACGGCCCAATGTTTTTGGTTTTCGACAAATGGGTGAACAGCCAACGTTCGAGTTGAACTCATGTTCGACCCGAACAGAAAGCTCATCCCTAATTATTAGGTATTTTGGGGTTTATTAAAGGCAAATTTACTATGCAATACAAGTGTACTCGCTGTAAATCTGAGGGGAAGCACTGGTGATTTTATCATCCAATCATGTAGAAGCAAAGATGCAGATTTTTTATTTCCTTGCATGTCCCCCTCGGTTTATCAGCAACTGCACTTCCAAGTGCACTTGTAGTGCAAAGTGGATTTGCCTTTAGGAAATAAACCTCAATGTCCAAGATACCTAATAATTTGGGGTGTATACAGCAAAATGCTAGAGTGCAATTTACCTAATGGGGAAGCTATTTAGATCTGTGTTTCCCAAGGAAAGACATTGGCAGGGTTTTACCCTCACTTCCTGTTTGGCTATATGTCAGGAAGTGAATAAATCTGAAGGAGAAACTAGCAACATTTGGGAGGTGTCTTCACCTTATCAGGGGTGCAGACATCCCCAAAAACTGACAAGACTTCTGATCCCTCTACACTCTATCCCCAAGCAAAAATAAGAAAGGATTTCATTTAGTTTAACTTTGTAAAGACACATTCCTAAGTTCAGAGAAGAGATATCACCGCTCCAGGAGTATTTAGACAGACAGGAAGTAAAGTACCCCTCGGTTCGGAAGCCGTAAGTGCTGGCAATTGCTTGATAGCAATGGACAGGAATAGATTCTGAACATCCGCACTCTTGAAAAAATAGCTTTGTTTATTGGAAATGTTTCACGTCAAAGAGATAACAGCAGACATAAGCTATGAGTAAGCACTAATGTTAGTGCAAAACGTCAGCTCTTTTTGTCTGCTGTTATCTCTGGTTTTGATGTGAATCATTTCCAATAAACAAAGCTATTTTTTCAAGAGTGAGGCTGTCCAGAATCTATTCCTGTCCATTACATTCCTAAGTTCAACTGTGATGCATGGCAACGGCCCATTTAGACCTTGTTTTATAGAAAACACCAGTTGCCTTTCACTAGAAACATTTGTTAGTCAAGTCCTGGAAATCTGCATCTGCTTTACTATTAATTTCCCTAAAAATTGGGTTCCTGCAGATAAATGCGCCAAATGCATCTAAATGTGTGACCGCTGTGTATGTGAGATGCGTAAGTGCTGTGTGCGCGGAGGTATGTACCCGTGGCACATATCTGGTTCCCGGAAGTGGTGGCCAGCACACAGGAATGACATCACGCCCCTACAGGAAGTTGCTTGTACTGTTGCTGATTTCTTCCCACCACCATGCCCCACTCGCTGTTCTCTGAGGAATAGATGATCCTTGTTTGCAAATTAAGAAAATTATTATTATTTCTTTAACATTGGGGGGGGTATTTGGGTGGGTCCCTAACAGACATTGAAACCGGAGTACCTGGAGGAAACCCACGCAGGCACAGGGAGAACATGCAAACTCCAGGCAGATGGTGTCACGGGTGGGATTCGAACCAGCAAGCCTTTTTGCTGCTAGGTGAAAATGCTAACCACTACACCACTGTGCTGCCCAAATATATATCTATAGATTTAGGTTCTTGTGTCCACCAGCAGAGAGAATTTGGGTAGATGCCACACTCCCAATTCTGGAGTGTCTAACACAGGGGTCTTCAAACTATGGCCCTCCAGTTCTTCAGGAACTACAAATCCCATCATGCCTAGTCAGACCTCCCAAGTCTCCCGTGAGGTACGGGAGTCTCCCGCATTTTGGGGGTGGCTCCCGGACACCCACAAGTGTAGCCGGCTTCCCTCCTCTCCTCTCCCGCCAGCTGTAGGGATCTGTCAGGATGGCGAGCGGGGGAAGGGACCAGTCATTTACCGGCCCTGGCCTTTTCTGATTTGGACACAGTAAGTGAGATCGCTCCTGTCTCCTGTGATAACTGAGCAGAGTGACCTCTGTGTGTGTTTATTCTGCTCAGTTTATGAATGGAGAGGAGCCACTGTCTTCTGTCCATTCATCTTCAATGCTGAGAAAGGGACTGGGGAATCAATGTCCTCATTCCCTTTCCCTGTCTCAAAGAGGAGATGTCAGGGGTCTGTTTAGACCCCTGATATCTCACCAAACCCCCCAACAGGGTTGATTAAAATAATGCAAAAAATATAAAAAAAAATGAAATTGTAAACAAAAATTAAAAATAAATATATATAAAATAAAAAACTACTGACACCACTCCCCTGCCCTACCAACACTATCCACAGCCCCAAACAATATGTAAAAATAAAAACTACTGACACCATCCACTGCCCTACTGTCCACCATCACCACCACATTCTCCCCACCCCTTCCCCAGAAGCACTGTGAAAAAAATATTTTTAAAAAAATGATTCAGGCCCCTTTCACAATGGGGCGGGGGCGGCATCCTTTACCGTCGTTTTAGTGGCGGTATTCTGCCGCTAGCGGGGTGGTTTTACCCCCTGCTAGCATCCAAGAGAGGGTTAAAAACATCCGCAAAGCGCTGCTGCAGCAGCGCTTAGCCGGTGGTATAGCCGTGCTGCCCCATTGATTTCAATTGGCAGGAGCGGTGAAGGAGCGATGTATACACACGGCTCCTTCACCGCTCCAAAGATGCTGCTAGCAGGACTTTTTTTAGCACTGTAGCGCCTGCAAAGTGCCTCAGTGTGAAAGGTGTCTTAAAGAACATAATAAACATCAAAATTGTAAAAAATAGAGAAAATAATAAAAACAAAAAACTACTGACACACTGCTCTACTGACACTGTCCACTACCCCCCACCCCCCACCCCCAATCATTGTGAAAAACAAAAAAATAAAACAGTAAATTGTAAAATAATTTAAAAAATACCGTCCACTTCCCTACTGACATTCCACTGCCCCACTGACACTGTCCACTGCTCTACTGACACCGTCCGCTGCTCTACTGACACCGTCCACTGCTCTACTGACACCGTCCGCTGCTCTACTGACACCGTCCGCTGCTCTACTGACACCGTCCACTGCTCTACTGACACCGTCCACTGCTCTACTGACACCGTCCACTGCTCTACTGACAGCATCCACTGCTCTACTAACACCGTCCACTGCTCTACTAACACCGTTTACTGCTCTACTGACACCGTCCACTGTTCTACTGACACCGTCCACTGTCCTACTGACACCGTTCACTACCCTACTGACACTGTCCACTGCCCTACTGACACTGTCCACTGCTCTACTGACACCGTCTACTGCCCTACTGTCACCATCCACTGCTCTACTGACACCGTCCACTGCTCTACTGACACCGTCCACTGCTCTACTGACACCGTCCACTGCCCTACTGACAGCGTCCTCTGCCCTACTGACAGCGTCCTCTGCCCTACTGACACCATCCACTGCTCTACTGACACCATCCACTGCTCTACTGACACCATCCACTGCTCTATTGATACCGTCCACTGCTCTACTGACACCGTCCACTGCCTACTGACATCGTCCACTGCCCTACTGACACCGTCCACTGCCCTACTGACACCGTCCACTGCCCTACTGACATCATCTACTGCTCTACTGACACCATCCACTGCCCTACTGACACCATCCACTGCCTTACTGACACCATTCACTGCCCTACTGACATCATCCACTGCCCTACTGACACCATCCACTGCTCTACTGACACCGTCCACTGCCCTACTGACATCATCCACTGCTCTACTGACATCATCCACTGCCATATTGACACCATCCACTGCTCTACTGACACCATCCACTACCCTACTGACACCGTCCACTGCCCTACTGACATCGTCCACTGCTCTTCTGACATCAACCACTGCCCTATTAACATCATCCACTGCTCTACTGACACCGTCCACTGCCCTACAGACACCATCCACTGCTCTACTGACACCATCCACTGCTCTACTGACACCGTCCACTGCTCTACTGACACCGTCCGCTGCCCTACAGACACCATCCACTGCTCTACTGACACCGTCCACTGCTCTACTGACACCGTCCACTGCTCTACTGACACCGTCCACTGCTCTACTGACACCGTCCACTGCTCTACTGACACCGTCCACTGCTCTACTGACACCGTCCACTGCTCTACTGACACCATCCACTGCTCTACTGACACCATCCACTGCCCTCTTTTCAATAATTTTTTATTGTTTATGATAAAACAGTAGTACACAATTTAAGCATTATACTTCAATATATAATCGTATAAAGTATTGATTACATATACAGACAGGTTTCAATAATTACATATGAAACAAACAGCAACTTCCTTGTGAAGTATTCGCATAACTTAAAGATCGGCGTTAACTGGGAAACATGGTCCTTCAGATTCTGATGTTGTTCCTCCCCCAAGAACCCCTAATGGGACCACTTTTACTTGGGGGGAATCTAAAGTAGGTGTTACTAGTGGGCCACGTACTCTCAAAAATAGAATTATCTAAACCTAACTCATTGTAGTATCAAGCCAAAAGATAACAAAAAAAAATCATCATAAGAAATTCGCAGCTCTAGACCATATTGATCACGGCAACCATGCCTTCATCATTTTACTGAGATTGCCTTCACTGGAGGCCATCGCTAGCTCATAGTTGTAATGTAGATTTATCAGTTCAAGTGTGTGTTCTATAGTCGGGGCTTTTTCAGTTTTCCACAGTCTAGCGATTCTCAGTCTTGCGGCTAACAGGATGTGAGTAATAACATGTCTGGTGGGATGTGGTATAGACACTATATTAGGGTTCAGGTGAAGGTGGAACCTGTGTATTGACTATGTCTGATATGATTTGGAAAATAATATCCCAATATTTGCTAAGATTTCTGCATTGCCAAAAAATGTGGAATATGTCACCTTTGGTTGAACGACATCTCCAACATTTGTCTGGTGTTGCTGCACTAAAATGCGCAAGTTTTGCAGGGGTTAGATACCATCTAAGGGAAACTTTTTGAGTGAGTTCCCACAGAGTGGAGCATTTAGTTGCTTTGTAGATAGATTGAAGAGCTCTTAGCCATTGGTTTTCAGTGTAATGCCCCGTACACACGGTCGGATTTTCTGACGGAAAATGTGTGATAGGACCTTGTTGTCGGAAATTCCAACCGTGTGTAGGCTCCATCACACATTTTCCATCGGATTTTCCGACACACAAAGTTTGAGAGCTTGCTATAAAATTTTCCGACAACAAAATCGTTGTCGGAATTTCCGATCGTGTGTACACAAATCCGACGCACAAAGTGCCACGCATGCTCAGAATAAATAAAGAGATGAAAGCTATTGGCTACTGCCCCGTTTATAGTCCCGACGTACGTGTTTTACGTCACCGCGTTCAGAATGATTGGATTTTCCGACAACTTTGTATGACCGTGTGTATGCAAGACAAGTTTGAGCCAACATCCGTCGAAAAAAATCCTAGGATTTTGTTGTCGGAATGTCCGATCAATGTCCGACCGTGTGTACGGGGCATAAGAATGGCATAGATCTTTTTCCCAATGTAAGTGGGATGACGTTTTTGTGAAGGTAAGTTTGTGGTGTAATAGGTTATAGAAAATTGATATTCCTTTAGTTTTAGGGGAGGATCCAGAAAATAGTTCCCAGGCTTTTGGAGGAATTGAGTATAGAGGGAGGCGCAGTGAAGCCAGGCAGTGTTTGACCCTGATGTAAGTGAATAGTTCCGTAGGGTGAAGCTTAAATACCTGTTGTAGGCGAGGGAAGGGTTTCGGCTGGGGGCCCTGAAATAAGTCTTGAATGGATTGAATCCCCATGCGTGCCCAAGTGGATAAGGATAAATCAGGTGAAAGGTGGTTTAGTGTTTCAATCGGTATAAGTATCGAGGGGGTGGTGGGTGAGTTATGGGTGGGATGGGTAAGAGATTTCCATGTGTGGGCTGTTGCTTTGATGGCAGGGGGTAGTGATGTCGGTATTGGATGACCTAGTGGGGTGCTCATTAGCCACCACTTCAGATTAGGGCAAAGTAGTCACGATTAGGGATGAGCCAAACACCCCCCGGTTCGGTTCGCACCAGAACCTGCGAATGGACCGAAAATTTGCACGAACGTTAGAACCCCATTGACGTCTATGGGACTCGAACGTTCAAAATCAAAAGTGCTCATTTTAAAGGCTAATTTTCATGGTATTGTCCTAAAAAGGGTTTGGGGACCCGGGTCCTGCTCCAGGGGACATGTATCAATGCAAAAAAAACTTTTAAAAACAGCCGTTTTTTTGGGAGCAGTGATTTTATTGATGTTTAAAGTGAAATATTCCTTTAAAGATCGTACCTGGGGGGGTGTCTATAGTATGCCTGTAAAGTGGCGCGTGTTTCCCATGCTTACAATAGTCCCTGCACAAAATTTTTAATTTTTAATTTTTAAAGGAAAAAAAGTCATGTAAAACTGCTTGCGGCTTTAATGTAATGTCGGGTCCTGGCAATATGGATGAAAAGAGACAAACGGCATGGGTACCCCCCAGTCCATTACCAGGCCCTTTGGGTCTTGTATGGATATTAAGTGGAACCCCGCACCCAAATTAAAAAAGGAAACAGCAGTATACACGCTCTGTACTCTGAACAGCAGTATACAGGCGGTGCAAACAAGACAGGGACTGTAGGTTTGTTGTTAATTAGAATCTGTTTGTAATTTTGAACTGGTACATTTTTAAAGTGTAGCTCCAGCCAAAAAATCTATTTTAAGCTTTTTGGAAAACATAGGGAAGGGTTATCACCCCTGTGACATTTGTTTTGCTGTCTGTACTCCTCTTCAGAAGATTTCACCTCACTTTTTGTCCCCAATGACAAATGTTTTTTGAAGATTTGGGGTTTATTGTGAAACAAGGATTGTTGATAAAGCATCAGTGGAAAGGAGAAAAGTTTTTCCCATATTAACTCTTACAGGAGAGAATTTCCCTTCCTAGGGGTAGATTTCATCTCACTTCCTGTTGTCTCCTTCCGTTTGCAAATAGGAGTCGTTTGTAAGTTGGATGTTTGAAAGTAGGGGCCTGCCCTATATACTCAGCAGAAATTTGGGCCTTAGGTGTTGTTGTGGCCACAACACTGTAAGCCCTCACAGGGCCCTGCTGTGAAATATTAGATCAAGAATTGTAATTACATGCCCCTGTTGAACAGGGGCAGAAAAATTGGGCCTTTGGTGGTGGTGGTGGTGCTGATGCCACAACACTGTAAGTCCTCACCCGCTCTTGGTGGGCGTAGAGACGGGCCCTGCTGTGAAATATTAGATCAAGTATTGTAATTACATGCCCCTGTTGAACAGGGGCTGAAAAATTGGGCCTTAGGCACTGGTGCTGGTGCCACAACACTGCAACCCCTCACAGATACTCTAGTTGGAATGCAGAAATGAGCCCTGCTGCAAAGTTTTGCATCAGAAATTGTAATTACACGCCCCTGTTAAACAGGGGCTGAAAAATTAGGCCTTAGGCACTAGTGCTGGTGCCACAACACTGCAACCCCTCACAGATACTCTAGTTGGAACGCAGGAACGAGCCCTGCTGCAAAGTATTGCATCGAAAATTGCCCCTGTTAAACAGAGGCTGAAAAATTGGGCCTTAGGCACTGGTGCCACAACACTGCAACCCCTCACAGATACTCTAGTTGGAATGCAGAAACGAGCCCTGCTGCAAAGTATTGCATCAAAAATTGTAATTACATGCCCCTGTTAAACAGGGGCTGAAAAATTAGGCCTTAGGCACTGGTGCTGGTGCCACAACAGTGCAACCTCTCACAGATACTCTAGTTGGAATGCAGGAACGAGCCCTGCTGCAAAGTATTGCATCAAAAATTTTAATTACACGCCCCTGTTAAATGGAGGCTGAAAAATTGGGCCTTAGGCACTGGTGCTGGTGCCACAACACTGCAACCCCTCACAGATACTCTATTTGGAATGCAGGAACGAGCCCTGCTGTAAAGTATTGCATCAAAAATTGTAATTACACGCCCCTGTTAAACAGGGGCTGAAAAATTGGGCCTTAGGCACTGGTGCTGGTGCCACAACACTGCAACCCCTCACAGATACTCAATTTGGAATGCAGGAACGAGCCCTGCTGCAAAGTATTGCATCAAAAATTATAATTACACGCCCCTGTTAAACAGGGGCTGAAAAATTGGGCCTTAGGCACTGGTGGCAGCGCCCAGAACCAAAAATGTTCTTACAAGCTATCAGCGTGATCATTGAGGAGGAAGAGGATAATTACTCAGGATAGTCACTCAGCATCAGCATAGGCAGTCTTTGAAGCGATCTGACATTTCAAAAAAATTTATTCGGTTACATCAGCATCAGGTGCTTGGTAGCTGGTGGTGATCCAAGACTGCTTCATTTTTATGAAGGTCAGTTGATCGACTGAGTCGGTGGACATACGCACCCTGTGATTGGTTACATAGCCTCCAGCAGCACTGAATGTGCGTTCCGAAAGAACGCTGGATGCAGGACAGGCCAGTAGCTTAATTGCATACTGTGCAAGCTCTGGCCAGTGATCCATCCTCGAGACCCAGTAACCCAGAGGATTTTCGGTGGGAAAGGTGTCCAAGTCAGATCTTGCCCCTAGGTATTCCTGCACCATGTAAAACAGACGCTGGCGATGGTTGCTGGAACCGATCATACCTTGGGGCTGCGGACTAAAAAATTGTCTTAACGCATCAGTCAGACGGCCACCTTCTCCACCGCTTCTTCTTTGACTGACCGTAGCCTCAGCAACACGTTGTCCAGAAACAGGAGTTTGTAACCTCCCAGTCTCTGGGAACGCGTTGCACAGACCTTTCTGCAAGGCCTCCCGAAGATGTTTCATCCTCTGCTCCCTCTGCGATGGCAAGATAAGGTTCGCAACCTTACCCTTGTAACGTGGATCAAGGAGGGTTGCCAGCCAGTATTGGTCCTTCTCCTTGATACCACAATTACGAGGATCCTTACGCAGGCTTTGCAGGATCAGGGAGGCCATGCAGCGTAGGTTTGCTGAGGCATTCGGTCCGGAGTCCTCTGGGTCACTAAGGACGACATGGTCCGCAGCCACCTCCTCCCAGCCACGTACAAGTCCATGTGTTTCTTGGGACTGATCCCTTAAAGACTGCTGCTGATGCTGAGTACCAGGCTCCACCTCCATACTGACACAATCCTCCTCCTCCTCGTCCTCTTCCTGTGTGATCGGCGGGCACGCAGGAACACAGTCTGGATAAAGGGGGCCTTGAGAGCTAAGGAAGTCCTCCTCTTCCTGCCTCTGTTCTGCCTCAAGTGCCCTGTCCATTTAATCCATGCAGCGTGTGCTCCAACAGGTGGACAAGGGGGACAGTGTCACTGATGCATGCACTGTCACTGCTCACCATCCTCGTGGCCTCCTCAAATGGTGACAGGACAGTGCATGCATCCCTGATCATGGCCCACTGCCGTGGGAAAAAAAAAACAAGCTCCCCTGACCCTGTCCTGGTGCCATAGTCGCACAGGTACTCATTGATGGCCCTCTCCTGCGTGTGCAGCCGCTGCAGCATGGCCAACATTGAGTTCCACCTGGTGGGCATGTCACAGATTAGGCGGTTCTTGGGCAGGTTAAACTCCTTTTGGAGGTCCGCCAGCCGAGGACTGGCATTATATGACTGGCGGAAATGCACACAGACTTTCCTGGCCTGCCTCAGGACATCCTGTAAACCCGGGTACCTGCCCAAGAACCGCTGCACCACCAAGTTAAGGACATGAGCCAAACAGGGCACATGGGTCATTTGTCCCTGTCGGAGGGCAGAGAGGAGGTTGGTGCTATTGTCGCAAACCACCATTCCTGCCTTAAGTTGGCGTGGCATCAACCACCTCTGAACCTGCCCCTGCAGAGCTGACAGAACCTCTGCCCCAGTGTGGCTCCTGTTCCCCAAGCACACCAGCTCAAGCACCGCATGGCATCTTTTGGCCTGCGTACTTGCGTAGCCCCTTAAACGCCTACAGAGCACGGCTGGTTCCGAGGACAAAGCACAGGAAGAGGCCATGGAGGAAGAAGAAGAGGAGGGGGTGGAGGAGAGAGGTGTGTCACAATCATTAGTAGTGGCATTTTGGAGGCGTGGTGGCGGAACAACCTCCAACACTACTGCACCTTGTCCTGCATCCTTCTCAGCTGCCAGCAGAGTCATCCAATGCGCAGTGAAACTTAGGTAACGTCCATGTCCATGCCTGCTGGACCATGAGTCAGCAGTAATATGCACCTTACCGCTGACCGCCCTGTCCAGCGAGGCATGGACATTGCCTTCCACTAGGGATGAGCCGAACACCCCCCGGTTCGGTTCGCACCAGAACCTGCGAACGGACCGAAAATTCGCAGGAACGTTAGAACCCCATTGACGTCTATGGGACTCGAACCTTCGAAATCAAAAGTGCTCATTTTAAAGGCTAATTTGCATGGTATTGTCCTAAAAAGGGTTTGGGGACCCGGGTCCTACCCCAAGGGACATGTATCAATGCAAAAAAACTTTTAAAAACGGCCGTTTTTTCAGGAGTAGTGATTTTAATGATGCTTAAAGTAAAAAAAAAAAGTGAAATATTCCTTTAAATATCGTACCTGGGGTGTGTCTATAGTATGCCTGTAAAGTGGCGCGTGTTTCCCGTGTTTAGAACAGTCCCTGCACCATATGTCATTTTTAAAGGAAAAAAATCTCATTTAAAACTGCTTGCGGGTTTAATGTAATGTCGGGTCCTGGCAATATGGATGAAAATCAGTGAGACAAACGGCATGGGTACCCCCCAGTCCATTACCAGGCCCTTCCATTACCAACCCCTCACAGACACTCTAGTTGGAACGCAGGAACGAGCCCTGCTGCAAAGTATTGCATCAAAAATTGTAATTACACGCCCCTGTTAAACAGGGGCAGAAAAATTGGGCCTTAGGCACTGGTGCTGGTGCCACAACACTGCAACCCCTCACAGACACTCTAGTTGGAACGAGCCCTGCTGCAAAGTATTGCATCAAAAATTGTAATTACACGCCCCTGTTAAACAGGGGCTGAAAAATTGTGCCTTAGGCACTGGTGGTGGCGCCCAGAACCAAAAATGTTCTTACAAGCTATCAGCGTGATCATTGAGGAGGAAGAGGATAATTACTCAGGGATAGTCACTCAGCATCAGCATAGGCAGTCTTTGAAGGGATCTGAGATTTCAAAAAAAATTATTCGGTTACATCAGCATCAGGTGCTTGGTAGCTGGTGGTGATCCAAGACTGATTCATTTTTATGAAGGTCAGTCGATCGACCGAGTCGGTGGACAGACGCACCCTGTGATCGGTTACCACGCCTCCAGCAGCACTGAATGTGCGTTCCGAAAGAACGCTGGATGCAGGACAGGCCAGTAGCTCAATTGCATACTGTGCAAGCTCTGGCCAGTGATCCATCCTCAAGACCCAGTAACGCAGAGGATTTTCGGTGGGAAAGGTGTCCAAATCTGATCTTGCCCCTAGGTTTTCCTGCACCATGTAAAACAGACACTGGCGATGGTTGCTGGAACCGATCATACCTTGGGGCTGCGGACCAAAAAATTGTCTGAACGCATCGGTCAGACGGCCACCTTCTCCACCGCTCCTTCTTTGACTGACCGAAGCCTCAGCAACACGTTGTCCAGAAACAGGAGTTTGTAACCTCCCAGTCTCTGGGAACGCGTTGCACAGACCTTTCTGCAAGGCCTCCCGAAGAGGTTTCATCCTCTTCTCCCTCTGCGATGGCAAGATAAGGTCCGCAACCTTACCCTTGTAACGTGGATCAAGGAGGGTTGCCAGCCAGTATTGGTCCTTCTCCTTGATACCACGAATACGAGGATCCTTACGCAGGCTTTGCAGGATCAGGGAGGCCATGCAGCGTAGGTTTGCTGAGGCATTCGGTCCGGAGTCCTCTGGGTCACTAAGGACGACATGGTACGCAGCCACCTCCTCCCAGCCATGTACAAGTCCATGTGTTTCTTGGGACTGATCCCTTAAAGACTGCTGCTGATGCTGAGTGCCAGGCTCCACCTCCATACTGACACAATCTTCCTTCTCCTCCTCCTCCTCTTCCTGTGTGATCGGCGGGCACGCAGGAACACTGTCTGGATAAAGGGGGCCTTGAGAGCTAAGGAAGTCCTCCTCTTCCTGCCTCTGTTCTGCCTCAAGTGCCCTGTCCATTATTCCACGCAGCGTGTGCTCCAACAGGTGGACAAGGGGGACAGTGTCACTGATGCATGCACTGTCACTGCTCACCATCCTCGTGGCCTCCTCAAATGGTGACAGGACAGTGCATGCATCCCTGATCATGGCCCACTGGCGTGGGGAAAAAAAAACAAGCTCCCCTGATCCTGTCCTGGTGCCATAGTCGCACAGGTACTCATTGATGGCCCTCTGCTGTGTGTGCAGCCGCTGCAGCATGGCCAACGTTGAGTTCCACCTGGTGGGCATGTCACAGATTAGGCGGTTCTTGGGCAGGTTAAACTCCTTTTGGAGGTCTGTCAGCCGAGCACTGGCATTATATGACTGGCGGAAATGCACACAGACTTTCCTGGCCTGCCTCAGGACATCCTGTAAGCCCGGGTACCTGCCCAAGAACTGCTGCACCACCAAGTTAGGGACTTGAGCCAAACAGGGCACATGGGTCATTTGTCCCTGTCGGAGGGCAGAGAGGAGGTTGGTGCCATTGTCGCAAACCACCATTCCTGCCTTAAGTTGGCGTGGCGTCAACCACCTCTGAACCTGCCCTGCAGAGCTGACAGAACCTCTGCCCCAATGTGGCTCCTGTCCCCCAAGCACACCAGCTCAAGCACCGCATGGCATCTTTTGGCCTGCGTACTTGCGTAGCCCCTTGAACGGCTACGGAGCACTGCTGGTTCCGAGGACAAAGCACAGGAAGAGGCCATGGAGGAAGAAGAAGAGGAGGGGGTGGAGGAGAGAGGTGTGTCACAATCATTAGCATTTTGGAGGCGTGGTGGCGGAACAACCTCCAACACTACTGCACCTTGTCCTGCATCCTTCCCAGCTGCCAGCAGAGTCACCCAATGCGCCGTGAAACTTAGGTAACGTCCATGTCCATGCCTGCTGGACCATGAGTCAGCGGTAATATACACCTTACCGCTGACCGCCCTGTCCAGAGAGGCATGGACATTGTCTTCCACATGCCGGTAGAGAGCCGGAATCGCCTTCCGTGAGAAAAAGTGGGTACCTGCCACTGAGGAACCGCATATTCCACAAACTCACGGAAGGGGGCAGAGTCTACCAACTGAAAAGGCAGCAGTTGAAGTGCTAGCAATTTTGCCAAGCTAGCATTCAACCGCTGGGCATGTGGATGGCTGGGAGCAAACTTCTTTCGGCGGTGCAGCAGCTGGGGCAGGGAAATTTGCCTGGTACAATCTGACGTCGGTGTACCAAAAGCAGATTGCCCACAAGTACTTGGCTGTGACAAACCTAATTCTACACCTTCATTCCTCTCAGTGCAGGTCTCAGAGAGGACTGAAGGTATAGTGGGGTTGGAGATCTCAGCTGATGAGGAGCAAGGAGAGGTCCTCTTTGTTCTTTGGTGTGGGTCTTTTAGATACGCTTGCCAACGAACTGCATGGCAGGTCAACATATGTCTGGTCAAGCATGTGGTACCCAAGCGGGAGATGTTTTGGCCATGCAAGATACGCTTGAGACATATGTTGCAAATAGCAGCGGTGCGATCTGATGCACTTGTCTCAAAAAAAGCCCACACCAAAGAACTTTTTGAATAACGCGCAGAGACTGCAGCGCCCTGCACATGTGGAGCTTTGGGGTGTGATGCAGTCAATGTGCTGCCCTTAGGCTGGCCCCTGCAGGGCATCCTGCCTCGTTGGTGATGTGCCGCCTCCTCCTCCTCTCTCCTATCAGGCACCCACGTTGAGTCAGTGACCTCATCATCCCCTCCCTCCTCATCACTGGAGCAAACCTGGCAGTATGCTGCAGCAGGGGGAGCATGACTGCCAGATTGCTTTCCTTCTTGGGCACCCCCTCTGTCCGTGCTCATGTTACTGCCTTCATCGAGCTCAGTATCATCATCAGAGCTTTCCAAACGCTGGGCATCCTCCTGGAGCATGTACCCAACACTGTGGTCAAACAGTTCAAGGGACTCCTCAGGAGGACATGGTGGGGCCAGGGAAGGAGTCACTGATGACATTGAGCCGAGGGAAGAGGCCGCTGCTTTGCCAGATAAAGTACCCTGGGCATGGGTGAGAGAGGATGAGGAGGATGAGGACGGCTTGGTCATCCACTCGACCAAGTCTTCCGCTGCGGCTCAACACGGCCAGCTGCCGAAAAAAAGGCCAAGCGTGTCCCACGGCCACGTGCTGATGAGGATGCACCGTCTCCACGACCAGCACTAGACACAGAGCCTGCTTGCCCTCTCTTATTGGCTTGTGACTGTCTGCCTCTCCTTCTTGGCTTTCCAGACATACTAATGGCCTGTAGCTGCACTAAGCTGGGATATATATATATATATATATATATATATATATATGTACTGATAATGCAGCTAGCAAAATCAACTGCCTGCCTGTAGTATGAGAACACCACCAACCTTCTACAGGTAGCTTTAGCTGAACACTGTGCAGAGCTCGCAAAAAACTAACTTGTAGCTTTTTTAGCTGCCTGCGGTAGTGATAGGATCAGGAAAACACCACCAACCTTCTACAGGTAGCTTTAGGTGAACACTGTGCAGAGCTCGCTAAAAAATAACTTGTAGGTTTAGCTGAACACTGTGAGGTGGACGCACCACACTAACTTGTAGTTTCAGCTGAACACTGTGAGCAGGACGCACAGCACTAACTTGTAGTTTTAGCTGAACACTGTGAGCAGGACGCACTGCACTAACTTGTAGCTTTAGATGAACACTGTGCTGAGGTCTCGCTACACTAACTTGTAGGTTTAGCTGAACACTGTGAGCAGGACGCACAGCACTAACTTGTAGGTTTAGCTGAACACTGTGAGCAGGACGCACCGCACTAACTTGTAGGTTTAGCTGAACACTGTGAGGTGGACGCACCACACTAACTTGTAGGTTTAGCTGAACACTGTGAGCAGGATGCACAGCACTAACTTGTAGTTTTAGCTGAACACTGTGAGCAGGACGCACCGCACTAACTTGTAGGTTTAGCTGAACACTGTGAGCAAGACACACTGCACTAACTGTAAATAGTCTATCTGCCTGACTGTGGTACTAATAGGATCAAAAGAACACCAGCAATTTTCTTCAGGTAGCTTTAAATACTGTAACAAGACAAGCCTGCCTGTCAGTAAGAAGATAACAGGAACGGATCTAGCTGAACACTGTGAGCAGGACGCACTGCACTAACTTGTAGCTTTAGATGAACACTGTGCTGAGGTCTCACTACACTAACTTGTAGGTTTAGCTGAACACTGTGAGCAGGACGCACAGCACTAACTTGTAGTTTTAGCTGAACACTGTGAGCAGGACGCACCGCACTAACTTGTAGGTTTAACTTAACACTGTGAGGAGGACGCACCCCACTAACTTGTAGTTTTAACTGAACACTGTGAGGAGGACACTACACTAACTGTAAATAGTGTAGCTGCCTGACTGTGGTACTAATAGGATCAAAAGAACACCAGCAATTTTCTTCAGGTAGCTGTAAATACTGTAACAAGACAAGCCTGCCTGTCAGTAGGAAGATAACAGGAACGGATCTAGCTAAACTGAATACAGTGTATATATATATATATATATATACACACAACACCTGGGATGCATATATATACACAATACACTGTAAGTGTAGCTAACTCACTGACTTTCCTGCCTAATCTAGCTAACGCAAATGAAATTACACTGTCTCTCTCTCTCTCTAAGCACGCCGGAATACACTACACGGGGCCGCCGTGCAGGCGGCCTTATATAGTGTGGGGCGTGTTCTAAACCCCCTGAGCCATAATTGGCCAAAGCCACCCTGGCTTTGGCCAATTACAGCTCTCTCTACTGACGGCACTGTGATTGGCCAAGCATGCGGGTCATAGTGCATGCTTGGCCAATCATCAGCCAGCAATGCACTGCGATGCCGCAGTGAATTATGGGCCCTGACGCGCCACACGAATTTGGCGCGAACTGACCATATCATTCGCAATTCGGCGAACGATCGCACAGACGATGTTCAAGTGGAACATGGGTTCGACTCGAACACGAAGCTCATCCCTAGTCACGATCCTTTAAGTCTGCTCCACAGTTTTCGTGGTTCAAATTGGAACCAGTCCACTACTTGGACCAGTACAGATGCCAGGTAGTAATCTTCAAAATCAATGGATCCTGCTCCTCCTGCCAATTTATGTTTCCTAAGTATCGCATGTGCGCATCTAGGCTTGGTACCTTTCCAAATGCATTTGTTGAGAAATGATTGCAGAGATTTGAAGAAGTATTTTGGTATGGGGATGGGCAGAGTTCTGAATAGGTAGAGAATTTGTGGGAGATAAATCATTTTAAATGCTACTAGTCTGCCAGACCAGGAAAGCTCGTGTTGTGTTAAGGTTTGTGTGTCGGATTGTAATTTGGTGAGAAGAGGTTTAAAGTTGGCAGAGAAAAGCTGTTTAGTTGATCTGGTGAGGTGGACCCCTAGGTAGGATACGCTTTGATCTGCCCATGCGAATGGGAACTGAGGCTGTAGTAAGTTTTGTTGTTGTGGCGTCTAGTTTAAGGTCTAGTATTTGTGACTTATTTGTATTTAATCGATAGTACGACACTTTGCTAAACCAGTGTAAAGTTTTTTGGACTTCTGCTAGAGAGGAGGTTGGGTTTATGAGAATCAGAAACACATCGTCCACAAAGAGACTGATTTTGTGTAAATTTGCCTACATGTAGACCAGAAATTTGAGGTTTTGCATGTATATGCTCCGCCAAGGGTTCCATCAATAAGTTGAAGATGAGTGGTTACAGAGAGCACCCTTGGCGGATACCGTTCGTGATGTTGAATGAGTGTGAGAGCATGTCTGCTGAGTAAACATGAGCCGATGGTGTGGAGTAAAGTGCCATAATAGCCCTGTATATATGATCTTTGAAGCCAAATTTTTGGAGAACTATTTGTAGGTAGTTCCAGTGTACCCTATCAAACGCCTTCTCTGCATCTAAAGAGAGTAGCAGAGAAGGCGTTCCTCTGGATTCTGCATGGTGGATTAGGTTTTTCATCCGTCTAGTTGCATCAGGAGCTTGTCTCCCTTTGGTAAATCCTGACTGATCTAGATGGATGAGATCTGGCATTATATCTAGTAGGCATCTAGCAATGGTTTTGGCATAGAGTTTAACATCCAAATTTAGCAAGGATATAGGGCGAAAATTTTGGGGAGAGGAAGGTTCTCTGCCTGGTTTCGGAAGAGTTATAATTCTAGCAGTTAAGGATTCTCTAGGGAAACTAGAAGAGGAGGCAGCTTAGTTGAACAGTTGGTTTAAGTTAGGTGTCAGCTGAGTAGCATAAGTTTTGTTGTATTCTCCCGTCAGCCCATCGGGGCCCGGTGCTTTCCTTAGGAGCAGGGATTGTATTGTGGCGAGAATTTCTAGGTCTGAGAAAGGTTTGTTTAGTTGTTGTAGTTGTGTTTCTGTCAGGGTCAGGAGTGTGATGTTGTAAGAAGGTGTGGATATCTTCGTTCGTGGGATGAAATGTGGAAGGGTCATTGCGGATATTATATAAGTTGCTATAGTAGTCGCTAAATGCGTTTGCTATATCTTGTGGGTTAGTCAGGCGTGTTTTGGTGTGTGGATGAGTTAGGTGGTTTATTTTGGCTTTGGTCCTTTCGTCCTTTAAGTCGCTGTGCCAGTTTTTTTCCCCGCTTTATTGGAGGTGGAGTATGAGGTAGCCTTAAATTTGTGTTGAATATGTTCAAAAGAGTGTAAGAGATGTGATCTCAATTCTTGCCTCAAAGTCAACAATTGTGATGCTAGTGTAGGGGTTGGGTCAGTTTTGTGTTGGGCTTCACAACTAGCTATTTGTGAGGTGAGATCGTTAATCCGCTGCGTCCTCTTCTTTTTACAGACAGAGCTTAATTTCATTATTGTACCTCTTATAATGGCTTTGTGCGCGTTCCACACCATGGTGGGGTCAGTCACCGTTCCCGTGTTGAGAGTAAAGTATTCAGTTAGATTGTCTTTAATTTCTTGGGAATAATTTGGGTGTTGTAGTACCTAATTATTGGCTTTCCAGAGGAACGTATTCCTCTGGTGACCTGTGTCTTCAATTGAAATTGTGATGGGGGCATGGTCGGACCACGTCATGGTGTGGATTACAGATGCGCTAATTTTTTGTAATAACCATTTGTCAGAGAGGAACATATCTATTTTTGAGTATGACTTGTGATGTGGTGAGAAGTAAAGTCTCTTTCTGAGCCATGATGACATCTCCACACATCATAGAGATCTTGTGATGTGATGAGGTGTTTCAAGGGGGATTCTCTGCGCTTGGCTGCCGGAGTGGTGTCCATATGTATGTCTACCACTAAATTAAAATCTCCACAGATCAGTAGGTGTCCTTTGCGAACATCTTGAGTTTTACTGAGGAATTTCTTGAAGAAGCTCATCTGTTGGGGGCATATACATTTAACAATGTATATGTAAGATTGTTAATTGTGCAGATCAAGATGATGTAGCGCCTATTTGGGTCAATTATGACCTGTATCAGGTGGAAGTCCACATCTTTTTTATGGCAATTAGTACGCCTCTCTTTTTGGAGTGGAACATGGCATGGAAGATATAGGGATATTTGTTGTTGGAGCAGAGAGCTGAGGAGGAGGGTAGAAGGTGTGTTTCCTGAACACAAAGGATGTCACTGTGGAGTTTCTCAGCCGTCTGCCATAGGGAGTGGCGTTTGGCTGGATGGTTTAAGCCCTTAGCGTTGAGGGATAGAACTGTGATGGGCATATTCAGTTTTCAGGTGTGTAGTAGGTTGCGTAAGTAGAGGTAAACACTTACGGTTAGATGATTAGGGTCTCTGGGTGGGCCGGATGAGTGGCGTCAGACAGGGCTGGCCCTACCATGGGACCCGATGGAGCCATGGTTCCAGGCGGCACATTCAGGGGGGGCGGCAAATTGCCGCCCACCAGCCAGCCCGCTCCGCTGCGGATCCCACTGTGAGGATCCGCCGCGAAAGGTCCCCCATCGGATACTGTCCACCCTGTACTGCGCAGGCGCAGCGCTTGCGCAGTACGGAGGACAAAGGAGACACCGAAATTCTCTGAACATGAACAGCTGTTCATGAGCTCTACACGGCGCCTGCGCTTCAGAGTACATTGTGCCACACGCTCCCGCTGTTGATGTTCGGAGACTTTTGGCGTCTCCTTTGTCCTCCATACTGCACAAGCGCACAGGGCAGACACTATGCGATGGGGGACCTTTTTCGGCAGAACACTGGGCTCCTCACAGTGGGATCAGCAGCAGTGGCAAGTGACAATCCACAATGTGTGCCTGGTGACGTGGCAAGCGACAATCCAGTATGTGTGGCAGGTGACGTGGCAAGCGACAATCTGGTACGTGTGGCAGGTGACGTGGCAATCGACAATCCGGTATGTGTGGCAAGTGACAAACGGCAATGTGTGGCAGGTGGCGTCATGGCAATCCGCAATGTGTGGTGGGTGGCATCGTGGCAATGACAATCCGCAATATGTGGCAGGTGGAGTCATGGCAAGTGACAATCCGCAATGTGTGGCAGGTGGAGTTGTGGCAAGTGACAATCCGCAATGTGTGGCAGGTGGCATTGTGGCAATCCGCAATGTGTGGTGGGTGGTGTCGTAGCAAGTGACAATCCGCAATGTGTGGCAGGTGGAGTCGTGGCAAGTGACAATCCGCAATGTGTGGCAGGTGGCGTTGTGGCAATCCGCAATGTGTAGCGGGTGGCGTTGTGGCAAGTGACAATCTGCAATGTGTGGCAGGTGGAGTCGTGGCAAGTGACAATCCGCAATGTGTGGCAGGTGGCGTTGTGGCATGCCGCAATGTGTGGTGGGTGGCGTCATGGCAAGTGACAATCCGCATCTGAAGGCAGATGACGTTGGCAAGTGACACGCTCAGGGCTCCCACTGATTCTGCATTATGGTTAGTTGAACTATTTTATTTTATATAACAATGTAATAATAGAAATACTGAACTTCAATCATTTTTTTTGTGATATGGCACTGCATCGCTTTAATTGACAATTGCGCAGTCGTGCGACGTTACACCCAAACAAAATTTACGTCCTTTTTTCCCACAAATAGAGCTTTCTTTTGGTGGTATTTGATCACCTCCGCGGTTTGTATTTTTACAGGTCCTCTTTATAATCCTTTACATGTATAGAGCCATGACAGGTCCTCTTTATACTTCGATATACATGTATAGAGCCATGACCGGTCCACTTTTGTTACCATGATATAAAATAATGGATGTGGGGGCATTTTGGTGGGCGTGATTTTTTTTTTGGGGGGGGGGGCAGCATTTCATTCTTGGTACCAGCAGCACAATATCTTGGGCTGGTACTGGCGTCAGAGGTGTGGTTCCGGTGGAGTTGAGGAACGTGGTAATATGATGGGTTGCTAAAGCAGCTGCGTAAACAATAAGTCAGGTTAGACTAAAACAGAAAACATGAATACAGAAATAAAATTAAAAAAAAAACAGTCCTGTTTGATGCTGGGATTATGCAGGAATGGATTGGAACTGAAGTAATTTGGGTTGCGGGAGGCGTTAGAAAACTAGAAGCTGATATCAGCAAAGCCGCTGTGGGGGGGAAACAGTTAATAACTGAAGAGGGCTATTGATAGAGCCTGAAACTGTGAGGCAGAAAGGTGAGTAGTGACATTAGGCCCGGCCACGCATATATCAAGTGTACTCATGGATTCTTAGGTCCTTGAGAGCGACGGGACTTGGAGGATCTGCGTTGCTGCAGGAGTGGATCTGTTGCCTTAGGAGGTTCCAGGATGATGCCCCATTCATGCAGTAGTTGAATGCCTTTTTGTAGCACGCTGACAGTGTGCGTGGTGCCATTCTTGGCAATGAGAAGTGTAGCAGGATATCTCCATTTATATTGGATCCTGTGGTTTTGAAGCCCTTACGTGATGGGGTTAAGGTTTCTCCGGAGCTGCAGTGTATATTTTGAGAGGTCTGGAAAAATCTGGATTCCCTCCTATGGACGGGGAAGGGGTGCCTTGGACCTAGCTTCTGATATCATTTTTTCCTTGATATGGAAGAAATGTACTCACATGAGTACATGTCTTAGGACAGAAGCAGCTAGATGAGAAGGTTTAGCGATTCTGTGAATCCTGTCGATGATGATGTCTCTGGGTGATGTGTCAGGTAGGATAGTGTGTATGAGGTCCCTTGCATATTTAGGGAGATCTGTTGAGGGGACTGACTCTGGGACCCCTCGCAGCTTGATGTTATTGCCTCTCGAGCGGTCTTTTAAGTCGGCCAGCTTGGCCCACATCCATTCTTGTATACCTCCGACTTCCCTATAGGTGTCGATGAGGTTGTTTACTGTAGTGGTGCACTCAGTCATGCCTGACTCAATTTTAGTGACCCTTCCTTCCATATACTGCATGTCAGTGGAGATTTTATGGAATAAAGAGGACAAGTCTGACATTAACAATGACTGAGCATGTCTTTAAGTGTAGTGTCAATCACTGGCTGCCCTGAGGTGGGGAATGATGCCATTGAGCTGTGCAGGGCCTGATTGGAGCTGAATGGGTTGATGGCCTGGGTCTCTGGTAGCGGTAATGGCGGCCGCGGGTGAGGAGCATCCATCTGCATCCGGGCTTTGGCGGGGCTGCTCGTGAGGGGATCTGTCCCTGAATCAAGTGTAGGGGAAGGAGGATAAGGTGAGAAGCCTATTTCATCTTGGGATTCGTCAGGTAGGTCTGTATAGGCTTCTCGCGGCGCCGCCATCTTGTGGATTACTGACCTTGTCCTCCGGGGGAAACATGAAAGACGTTAGTTTCCGCGGCTTAAAGTCTCCTATCCTCTTGCGAGACATTGCCGCTGGTGCTGGGGAATACGATGGAGAGGATATGGCCGGTTTATGTGGCTTCTGGCGGGCCTGTGACGTTCCGGTGTTCTCCCTCACAGTGAAGCTACAGGGCTAAGCGCCCATCTTCAGCACCGGCTAGACACGCCCCCCACCGTCCGCTGCCCTACTGACACCGTCCGCTGCCCTACTGACACCGTCCGCTGCCCTACTGACACCGTCCGCTGCCCTATTGACACCGTCCGCTGCTCTACCGACAACGTCCGCTGCCCTACCGACACCGTCCGCTGCCCTACCGACACCGTCCACTGCCCTACCTACACCATCCGCTGCCCTACCGACACCGTCCGCTGCCCTACTGACACCATCCCCTGCCCTACCGACACCGTCCACTGCCCTACTAACACCATTCCATGCTCTACTGACACCGTCCGCTGCTCTACTGACACCGTCCGCTGCTCTACTGACACCGTCCGCTGCTCTACTGACACCGTCCGCTGCCCTACTGAAACCGTCCGCTGCCCTACTGACACCGTCCACTGCTCTACTGACACCGTCCACTGCTCTATTGACACCGTCCACTGCTCTACTGAAACCGTCCACTGCTCTATTGACACCATGGACTGCCCTACTGACAGTGTCCACTGCTCTACTGACACCATCCACTGCTCTACTGACACCATCCACTGCTCTACTGACACCGTCCGCTGCTCTACTGACACCGTCCGCTGCTCTACTGACACCGTCCGCTGCCCTACTGAAACCGTCCGCTGCCCTACTGAAACCGTCCACTGCCCTACTGACAGCGTCCTCTGCCCTACTGACACCGTCCACTGCCCTACCGACACCATCCACTGCCCTACTAACACCATTCCATGCTCTACTGACACCGTCCGCTGCTCTATTGACACCATCCACTGCCCTACTGACACCGCCCGCTGCTCTACTGACACCATCCACTGCTCTACTGACACCATCCACTGCTCTATTGACACCGTCCACTGCCCTACTGACAGTGTCCGCTGCTCTACTGACACCGTCCGCTGCTCTACTGACACCGTCCGCTGCTCTACTGACACCGTCCGCTGCTCTACCGACACCGTCCGCTGCTCTACCGACACCGTCCGCTGCCCTACCGACACCGTCCCCTGCCCTACCGACACCATCCACTGCCCTACCGACACCATCCACTGCCCTACTGACACCATCCACTGCCCTACCGACACCATCCACTGCCCTACTGACACCATCCACTGCCCTACTAACACCATTCCATGCTCTACTGACACCGTCCACTGCTCTACTGACCGTCCACTGCTCTACTGACACCATCCACTGCTCTACTGACACCATCCACTGCTCTACTGACACCGTCCGCTGCCCTACTGAAACTCTCCACTGCCCTACTGACACGGTCCACTGCTCTACTGACACCATCCACTGCTCTATTGACACCATCCACTGCCCTACTGACAGTGTCCACTGCCCTACTGACACCATCCACTGCCCTACTGACACCATCCACTGCCCTACTGACACCATCCACTGCCCTACCGACACCATTCCATGCTCTACTGACACCGTCCACTGCTCTACTGACCGTCCACTGCTCTACTGACACCATCCACTGCTCTACTGACACCATCCACTGCTCTACTGACACCGTCCACTGCCCTACTGAAACTCTCCACTGCTCTATTGACACCATCCACTGCTCTATTGACACCATCCACTGCCCTACTGACAGTGTCCACTGCCCTACTGACAGTGTCCACTGCCCTACTGACACCGTCCGCTGCTCTACTGACACCGTCCGCTGCTCTACTGACACCGTCCGCTGCTCTACTGACACCGTCCGCTGCCTTACTGACACCATCCACTGCCCTATTGACAGTGTCCACTGCTCTACTGACACCGCCCGCTGCTCTACTGACACCATCCACTGCTCTACTGACACCATCCACTGCTCTATTGACACCGTCCACTGCCCTACTGACAGTGTCCACTGCTCTACTGACACCGTCCGCTGCTCTACTGACACCGTCCGCTGCTCTACTGACACCGTCCGCTGCTCTACTGACACCGTCCGCTGCTCTACCGACACCGTCCGCTGCTCTACCGACACCGTCCGCTGCTCTACCGACACCGTCCGCTGCTCTACCGACACCGTCCGCTGCCCTACCGACACCGTCCCCTGCCCTACCGACACCGTCCACTGCCCTACCGACACCGTCCACTGCCCTACCGACACCATCCACTGCCCTACTGACACCATCCACTGCCCTACTAACACCATTCCATGCTCTACTGACACCGTCCACTGCTCTACTGACCGTCCACTGCTCTACTGACACCATCCACTGCTCTACTGACACCGTCCACTGCCCTACTGAAACTCTCCACTGCTCTACTGACACCATCCACTGCTCTATTGACACCATCCACTGCCCTACTGACAGTGTCCACTGCCCTACTGACAGTGTCCACTGCCCTACTGACACCGTCCGCTGCTCTACTGACACCGTCCGCTGCTCTACTGACACCGTCCGCTGCTCTACTGACACCGTCCGCTGCCTTACTGACACCATCCACTGCCCTATTGACACCATCCACTGCCCTACTGACAGTGTCCACTGCTCTACTGACACCGCCCGCTGCTCTACTGACACCATCCACTGCTCTACTGACACCATCCACTGCTCTATTGACACCGTCCACTGCCCTACTGACAGTGTCCACTGCTCTACTGACACCGTCCACTGCTCTACTGACACCGTCCGCTGCTCTACTGACACCGTCCGCTGCTCTACCGACACCGTCCCCTGCCCTACCGACACCGTCCCCTGCCCTACCGACACCGTCCCCTGCTCTACTGACACCGTCCACTGCCCTACTGACACCGTCCACTGCCCTACTGACACCGTTCACTGCTGTACAGACACCGCCCACTGCTGTATTGACACCATCCACTGCTCTACTGACACGGTCCACTGCTCTACAGACACCGTTCACTCTGCTCTACTCACACCGTCCACTGCTCTACTGACACCGTCCACTGCTCTACTGACACCGTCCACTGCTCTACTCACACCGTCCACTGCTCTACTCACACCGTCCACTGCTCTACTCACACCGTCCACTGCTCTACTCACACCGTCCACTGCTCTACTGACACCGTCCACTGCTCTACTCACACCGTTCACTGCTCTACTGACACCAACCACTGCCTTACTGACACCGTCCACTGCCCTACTGACACCGTCCACTGCTCTACTGACACGGTCCACTGCTCTACTGACACGGTCCACTCTGCTCTACTCACACCGTCCACTGCTCTACTGACACCGTCCACTGCTCTACTGACACCGTCCACTGCTCTACTGACACCAACCACTGCCTTACTGACACCGTCCACTGCCCTACTGACACCGTCCACTGCTCTACTGACACCGTCCACTGCTCTACTGACACCGTCCACTGCTCTACTGACACCGTCCACTGCTCTACTGACACCGTCCACTGCTCTACTGACAGCGTCCACTGCTCTACTGACACCGTCCACTGCTCTACTGACACCGTCCACTGCTCTACTGACACCGTCCACTGCTCTACTGACAGCATCCACTGCTCTACTGACACCGTCCACTGCTCTACTGACACCGTCCTGCACATACTACTCAGCGCTGTACACTCCACACTCCTCACATGGACATTGTACCCCCTCCATACACTCTGCACTCTATATTCCCTATTTAACATTACTGCATTCTACACTATGGAAGTCATCTCAGACTCTATTAAACCACACCCCATTTAAGCCATGCTCAAAAAAGCTCGAAAGAGCTAAATAAAAATGTGAGAGATCACAAAAAAGAACAAGCTTCTTAAAGCTTTTATAGACAGAAATAAAAGCTTAAATGCCTGTAAAAAGCAGCTCTTATATTATTCAGCTGCAGTGTGTATGAGCCCCTAAGGGGAATCACCTGCCAGAAGGTTGGAAAGGGCTGCAGCATATTCTTTAGAAATGTGCAGTGCCGAAAAAATGTGTTCGTTTTTATTTCATTCGGTTTTTTTTTCAGGTCATTCGTTATGGGGACAAGGTGCCAAATCGTAGATTCATAAAAATTTGAATTCTTTATGCTCCATTCATTTAGATGTGGTATTTGTTATTTTGATAATTCTGAAAAATACAAAATTCTAAAATTCTAAAATCCAAAAATTCATATCATGAGTCCCCCTTCATATCCTGAATCCCCCCTTCATATCCTGAATCCCCCCTTCATATCCTGAGTCCCCCCTTCATATCCTGAGTCCCCCCTTCATATCATCATGAGTCCCCCCCTTCATATCATCATGAGTCCCTCCCTTCATATCCTGAGTCCCCCCCTCCATATCCTGAGTCCCCCCCTCCATATCCTGAGTCCCCCCTTCATATCATCATGAGTCCCCCCTTCATATCATCATGAGTCCCCCCTTCATATCATCATGAGTCCCCCCTTCATATCATGAGTCCCCCCTTCATATCATGAGTCCCTTCCTTCACTTTATGAGTCCCTCCCTCCATACCACGAGTCCCTCCCTCCACATCACGAGTCCCTCCCTCCACATCACGAGTCCCTCCCTTCACATCACGAGTCCCTCCCTTCACATCACGAGTCCCTCCCTTCACATCACGAGTCCCTCCCTTCACATCACGAGTCCCTCCCTTCATATCATAAGACCCCCCCCCCTTTATATCATCATGAGTCACTCCTTTCATATCAGAATACCTTGTTCACATGAGAAACACATCAGAGTCCCCTTTTTCACATCAGAATGCCCACTTAAAGTGCCCAGAACAGGAGTGTCCCATCAGAGTTCCTAAAGCAGGAGTGACTCCTTAGATCAGTGGCCATAGACCAGACTTCCCCCTTAAAAGTGCCACAATTAGGAGTGCCCCTTTAGAGATTCCCCCATAAAGTGCCCAGATTAGAGTGCCCAGAGCAGGAGTGATCCCTTAGATCACAGTGCCCATATAGATCATTCTTGCGCATTAGAATGCCCAGAGCAGGAGAGTGACCCCCTGAGTGTACCTTGAGCAGGAGAATGACCCCCTGAGTGTACCCAGAGCAGGAGAATGACCACCCAAATGTACCCAGAGCATGAGAGTGACCCCCTAAGTGTACCCAGAGTATAAGAGTGACCCCCTAAGTGTACCCAGAGCAGGAGAGTGACCCCCTAAGTGTACCCAGTGCAGGAGAGTGACCCCCTAAGTGTACCCAGAGCAGGAGAGTGACCCCCTAAGTGTACCCAGAGCAGGAGAGTGACCCCCTAAGTGTACCCAGAGCAGGAGAGTGACCCCTAAGTGTACCCAAAGCAGAAGAGTGATCCCCTAAGTGTACCCAAAGCAGAAGAGTGACCCCCTAAGTGTACCCAGAGCAGGAGAGTGACTCCCTAAATGTACCCAGAGCAGGAGAGTAAACCCCTAAGTGTACCCAAAGCAGGAAACTAACCCCCTGAGTGTACCCAGAGCAGGAGAGTGACCCCCTAAGTGTACCCAGTGCAGGAGAGTGACCCCTGAGTGTACCCAGAGTAGGAGAGTAACCCCCTAAATGTACCCAGAGCAGGAGAGTGACCCCCTAAGTGTACCCGAAGCAGGAGAGTGACCCCCTAAGTGTACCCAAAGCAGGAAAGTGACCCCCTGAGTGTACCCAGAGCAGGAGAGTGACCCCCTGAGTGTACCCAGAGCAGGAGAGTGACCCCCTAAGTGTACTCAGAGCAAGAGAGTGACCCCCTTATTTTAACCAAAGCAGTAGCGTGACCCCCTCAGAGTGCCTAGATCACAGGATTCCTGTTATCAAGATCAGCGGTGCGATCTGTAAATTCGGACAGGAATCGGATTGCATAAGTGTGAACACCGATACGATTCCGCTGCGGACCAAAAAAAGGGTCCTGTGCGAGTTTGGTCCAAATACAATGCAAATTCAGCCATACTATCTGTATACTATCTGTATGGCTGAGGTCGCATCGCACAGACATCGCATGTCACTTGCACTCCGATCACATCCGATCTCGGACATCTCTGCTGTGTGAACCGGCACTAAAGGAGGACCAGCCACGGTATTTATGATTGATGATGTAAACTTTATTGATACAAAAATGAATAATTTAAACAGGGGCACAATGGCCCGCCCCTCTGAACACTGTTAAAATTGGTTAAAAGGAAATAGACAATGTTGTCACTTCAACAAACACACAGGAGGTCGCTCATATGTGCAAGTAGAGACTTCCAGGTATCTGAGCCTAGGTGGTCTAGGTGTGGGGTAATCAGGTACAAAGCAAAATTTGTTATTTGTGTCATTCACCCCATATCATAGACCTGACCTTTGTGTCCTCAGGCATAGAGATACATATGGAAGGAACCCGCACTGCATATTGACAGATTGGATATAGGGGGTAACAGCTGGATAGATTGCCTGAAAGACTGTCCCCTAATTCTGTGCAGTCTTGGACTATTCCTCTCCAGGAGTAAAGTGAATGGATCACCTGAATCGCTGTCCCCTAATTCTGTACAGTCTTGGACTATTCCTCTCCAGGAGTAAAGTGAATGGATCACCTGAATCCTGTCCCCTAATTCTGTACAGTCTTGGACTATTCCTCTCCAGGAGTAAAGTGAATGGATCACCTGAATCACTGTCCCCTAATTCTGTACAGTCTTGGACTATTCCTCTCCGGGAGTAGAGTGAATGGATCACCTGAATCGCTGTCCCCTAATTCTGTGCATTCTTGGAATATTGCTCTCCAGGAGTTTAGTGAATGGACTCGCTGGAATAGTGAACAGTCTGTGGTTAGATAAGGATCGGTGTCAGGGCTGAGTGAATTGCATAGTGATCCCTACTTTATTGATTCCTCCTTATTGTCATATGACATCCACATGAACGATATGGGCTGTTTGCGCCAAATTTGTGTGGCGCGTCACGGCCCATAATTCACTGCGGCATCGCAGTGCATTGCTGGCTGATGATTGCCAAGCATGCACTATGACCCGCATGCTTGGCCAATCACAGCGCCATCAGTAGAGAGAGCTGTAATTGGCCAAAGCCAGGGTGGCTTTGGCCAATTATGGCTCAGGGAGTTTAGAACACGCCCCACACTATATAGGGCCGCCTGAGAGAGAGAGAAAGACAGTGTCATTTCATTTGAGTTAGCTAGATTAGGCAGGACAGTCAGTGAGTTAGCTGCACTTACAGTGTGTGTATGTATGTATATATATATATATATATATATATGTATACACATATACATACACACACTATTCAGTTTAGCTAGATCTGTTCCTGTTATCTTTCTACTGACAGGCAGGCTTGTCTTGTTACAGTATTTACAGCTACCTGAAGAAAATTGCTGGTGTTCTTTTGATACTATTAGTACCACAGTCAGGCAGCTAGACTATTTACAGTTAGTGTAGTGCGTTCTCCTCTCAGTGTTCAGTTAAAGCTACAAGTTAGTGTAGTGTGTCCTCCTCACAGTGTTCAGCTAAAGCTACAAGTTAGTTTAGTGAGACCTCTGCACAGTGTTCAGCTAAAGCTACAAGTTAGGGTAGTGCGTCTTCCTCACAGTGTTCAGCTAAAGCTACAAGTTGGTTTGATGTGACCTCTGCACAGTGTTCAGCTAAAGCTACAAGTTAGGGTAGTGCGCCCTGCTCACAGTGTTCAGCTAAAGCTACAAGTTGGTGTAGTGCGTCCTCCTCACAGTGTTCAGATAAAACTACAAGTTAGTGTAGTGCGACCTCTGCACAGTGTTCAGCTAAAGCTACATGTTAGTGTAGTGCGTCCTCCTCACAGTGTTCAGTTAAAGCTACAAGTTAGTTTAGTGTGACCTCTGCACAGTGTTCAGCTAAAGCTACAAGTTAGGGTAATGCGTCCTCCTCACAGTGATCAGCTAAAACTACAAGTTAGTGTAGTGCGACCTCTGCACAGTGTTCAGCTAATGCTACAAGTTACTGTAGTGCGTCCTCTGAACAGTGTTCAGTTAAAGCTACAAGTTAGTTTAGTGTGACCTCTGCACAGTGTTTAGCTAAAACTACAAGTTAGTGTAGTGCGTCCTCCTCACAGTTTTCAGCTAAAGCTACAAGTTAGTGTAGTGCATCCTCTGAACAGTGTTCAGCTAAAACTACAAGTTAGTGTAGTGCGACCTTTGCACAGTGTTCAGCTAAAGCTACAAGTTAGTGTAATGTGTCCTCCTAACAGTGTTCAGCTAAAACTACAAGTTAGTTTTTTGCGAGCTCTGCACAGTGTTCAGCTAAAGCTACCTGTAGAAGGTTGGTGGTGTTTTCCTGATCCTATCACTACCGCAGGCAGCTAAATAAGCTACAAGTTAGTTTTTTGCGAGCTCTGCACAGTGTTCACCTAAAGCTACCTGTAGAAGGTTGGTGGTGTTCTCATACTACAGGCAGGCAGTTGATTTTGCTAGCTGCATTATCAGTATATATATATATATATATATATATATAAATATCCCAGCTTAGTGCAGCTACAGGCCATTAGTATGTCTGGAAGGCCAACAAGGAGAGGCAGACAGTCACAAGCCAATAAAAGAGGGCAAGCAGGCTCTGTGTCTAGAGGCAACAGTGCTAGTTGTGGAGACGGTGCATTTTCATCAGCACGTGGCCGTGGGACACGCTTGGCCTTTTTTTCGGCAGCTGGCCATGTTGACCCGCAACATGCGGAAGACTTGGTCGAGTGGATGACCAAGCCGTCCTCATCCTCCTCATCCTCTCTCACCCATGCTCAGGGTACTTTGTCTGGCAAAGCAGCTGCCAACGCGGCCTCTTCCCTCGGCTCATTGGCATCAGTGACTCCTTCCCTAGCCCCACCCTCCTGAGGAGTCCCTCGAACTGTTTGACCACAGTGTTGGGTACATGCTCCAGGAGGATGCCCAGCGTTTGGAAAGCTCTGATGATGATACTGAGCTCGATGAAGGCAGTAACATGAGCACGGACAGAGGGGGTGCCCAAGAAGAAAAGCAATCTGGCAGTCATGCTTCCCCTGCTGCAGCATACTGCCAGGTTTGCTCCAGTGATGAGGAGGGAGGGGATGATGAGGTCACTGACTCAACGTGGGTGCCTGATAGGAGAGAGGAGGAGGAGGCACATCACCAACGAGGCAGGATGCCCTCCATGGGACAGCCTAAGGGCAGCACACTGACTGCATCACACCCCAAAGATCCGCATGTGCAGGGCGCTGCTGTCTCTGCGTGTTATTCCAAAAGTTCTTTGGTGTGAGCCTTTTTTGAGACGAGTGCATCAGATCACACCGCTGCTATTTGCAACATATGTCTCAAGCATATCTCGTGTGGCCAAAACATCTCCCGCTTGGGCACCACATGCTTGACCAGACATATGTTGACCTGCCATGCAGTTCGTTGGCAAGCGTATCTAAAAGACCCACACCAAAGAACAAAGAGGACCTCTCCTTCCTCCTCATCAGCTGAGATCTCCAACCCCACTATACCTTCAGTCCTCTCTGAGACCTGCACTGAGAGGAATGAAGGTGTAGAATTAGGTGTGTCACAGCCAAGTACTTGTGGGCAATCTGCTTTCGGTACACCGACGTCAGATTGTACTAGACAAATTTTCCTGCCCCAGCTGCTGCACCGCCGAAAGAAGTTCACTCCCAGCCATCCACATGCCCAGCGGTTGAATGCTAGCTTGGCAAAATTGCTAGCACTTCAACTGCTGCCTTTTCAGTTGGTAGACTCTGTCCCCTTCCGTGAGTTTGTGGAATGTGCGGTTCCTCAGTGGCAGCTACCCAAATGCCACTTTTTCTCATGGAAGGCAATTCCGGCTCTCTACCGGCATGTGGAAGGCAACGTCTTGGCCTCGCTAGACAGGGTGGTCAGCGGTAAGGTGCATATTACCGCTGACTCATGGTCCAGCAGGCATGGACAGGGACATTACCTAAGTTTCAACGCGCATTGGGTGACTCTTCTGGCAGCTGGGAAGGATGCAGGACAAGGTGCAGTAGTGTTGGAGGTTGTTCTACCACCACACATCCAAAATGCCACTATTAATGATTGTGACACACCTCTCTCCTCCACCCCTCTTCTTCATCCTCCATGGCCTCTTCCTGTGCTTTGTCCTCGGAACCAGCGGTACTCCGTAGGCGTTCAAGGTGCTACGCAAGTACACAGGCCAAAATATGCCATGCAGTGCTTGAGCTGGTGTGCTTGGGGGACAGGAGCCACACTAGGGCAAAGGTTCTGTCAGCTCTGCAGGGGCAGGTTCAGAGGTGGTTGACGCCACGCCAACTTAAGGCAGGAATGGTGGTTTGCGACAATGGCACCAACCTCCTCTCTGCCCTCCGACAGGGACAAATGGCCCATGTGCCCTGTTTGGCTCACGTCCTTAACTTGGTGATGCAGTGGTTCTTGGGCAGGTACCCGGGCTTACAGGATATCCTGAGGCAGGCCAGGAAAGTCTGTGTGCATTTCCGCCGGTCATATAATGCCAGTGCTCGGCTGGCAGACCTCCAAACAGAGCTTAACCTGCCCAAGAACCGCCTAATCTGTGACATGCCCACCAGGTGGAACTTAACGTTGGCCATGCTTCAGCAGCTGCACACGCAGCAGAAGGTCATCAATGAGTACCTGTGCGACTATGACACCAGGACAGGGTCAGGGGAGCTGGCATTTTTCCCCACGCCAGTGGGCCATGATCAGGGATGCATGCACTGTCCTGTCACCATTTGAGGAGGCCATGAGGATGGTGAGCAGTGACAGTGCATGCATCAGTGACACTGTCTCCCTTGTCCACCTGTTGGAGCACACGCTGCATGGAATAATGGATAGGGCACTTGAGGCAGAACAGAGGCAGGAAGAGGAGGACTTCCTTAGCTCTCAAGGCCCCCTTTATCCAGACAGTGTTCCTGCGTGCTCGCCGATCACATAGGAAGAGGAGGAGGAGGAGGATTGTGTCAGTATGGAGGTGGAGCCTGGCACTCAGCATCAGCAGCAGTCTTTAAGGGATCAGTCCCAAGAAACACATGGACTTGTACGTGGCTGGGAGGAGGTGGTTGTGGACTATGTCGTCCTTAGTGACCCATAGGACCCTGGACCGAATGCCTCAGCAAACCTACTCTGCATGGCCTCCCTGATCCTGCAAAGCCTGTGTAAGGATCCTCATATTCGTGGAATCAAGGAGAAGGACCAATACTGGTTGGCAACACTCCTTGATCCATGTTACAAGGGTAAGGTTGCGGACCTTATCTTGCCGTCGCAGAGGGAGCAGAGGATGAAACATCTTCTGGAGGCCTTGCAGAAAGGTCTGTGCAATGCGTTCCCAGAGACTGGGAGGTTACAAACTCCTGTTTCTGGACAACGTGTTGCTGAGGCTTCGGTCAGTCAAAGAAGGAGCGGTGGAGAAGGTGGTCGTCTGACCGATGCATTCAGACAATTTTTTAGTCCGCAGCCCCAAGGTATGATCGGTTCCAGCAACCATCGCCAGCGTCTGTTTTACATGGTGCAGGAATACCTAGGGGCAAGATCTGACTTGGACACCTTTCCCACCGAAAATCCTCTGGGTTACTGGGTCTTGAGTATGGATCACTGGCCAGAGCTTGCACAGTATGCAATTGAGCTACTGGCCTGTCCTGCATCCAGCGTTCTTTCGGAACGCACATTCAGTGCTGCTGGAGGCTTTGTAACCAATCACAGGGTGCGTCTGTCCACCGACTCGGTCGATCAGCTGACCTTCATAAAAATGAATCAGTCTTGGATAACCACCAGCTACCAAGCACCTGATGCTGATGTAACCGAATAATTTTTTTTGAAATCTCAGATCCCTTCAAAGACTGCCTATGCTGATCAGGGCCGTCTTTAATTTTGATTGGGCCCTGGGCAAACATTTTCTTGGGCCCCCCCCCCCTCCATTCAGAGACATACAAAAAATAGCAGGTAGACTCAAAATCAGTTTACTGCAGCAGATCACACAACAATTGCAATTGTTTGCCAGATGGTACAGCCAATCCTTACTGCTCACTGGCTGGTTTCTACAGGTTACAACACATAATTTCTGCTTACCGATTGGTTGCTAGAGGTTAATGTACATTATTAGCGCTCACTAATTGGTTGCTAGGGGTTACAGCACATCATTACCACTTACTGATTGGTTGCTAGAGATTAAAGCGGATCACTACTGTTCGCTGATTGGTTGCTAGAAGTTAATGCACATCATTACCTCCACTGAGCAGTGGAGCAATCCCAAATAATTGAGCAAGTAAAGGGGCACATTAATACACATACTATAGGAAAGTGTCAGAGAGTGCAGACATACTACAAGAGAGGTTCAGAGACTGCGGACATACTGCAGGAGACAATAAGAGACTGCAGACATACTGCAGGAGACAATCAGAGACTGCGGACATACTGCAGGAGACAATCAGAGGCTGCGGACATACTGCAGGAGACAATCAGAGACTGCGGACATACTGCAGGAGACAATCAGAGGCTGCAGACATACTGCAGGAGACAATCAGAGACTGCGAACATACTGAGGGAGATTACCAGAGACTGCGGACATACTGCGGGAGATTACCAGAGACTACGGACATACTGCGGGAGACAATCAGAGACTGCAGACATTATACAGGAGATGGTCAGAGAACTTTCAGCAACGCACAGCTTTACAGTTAAATAACACAGCTCAGGGTTTAAACATTCAGGCATTTTATGGGTGTAAGGACATACCTGGCCAGCCAAACTAACTACATACATTCAGGTGTGTGGGCGGGGCTTCCACTCTCTGCTCTCACTACAACAGCCGGTAGCTCCACTGATGCTTTGTTGGGGGGCCCACGTCACTCGTGAATTGGGGCCCGGATGACAGCTTTTCAGAGTGCACAGAAGACACGGGAGGATGTATTCCCGTGCTAGCCAGCTGAGGGGGGCCGGGAGCTCCACTGACGCTCTGATCCCGCCCATGTGCAGCCTATGTACTATGCCCCCACCCCCGGACCTCTGTATTCACCAGCCAGTATAGAGGGGGCGGGGCCAGGAGCTCCAATGACACTCCCACTCCGATCACTGGCTCTCACTACAGATGCTCTTTTCCCAGTATACAGGCTGCACGTGGGCGGGGTCAGAGCATCAGTGGAGCTCCCCGCCCTGCCCCTCTCAGCTGGCTAGCGTGGAATACATCCTCCAGTGTCTTCTGTGCATTCTGCAAAGCTGTCATCGGGGCCCCAATTCACGGCTAGTGCGGGCCCCCCAACAAAGATTGGGCCCAGGGCAAGTGCCCCGTTTGCCCTGCACTAAAGACGGCCCTGGTGAGAGGGCAGGTGATAATGTGATGGTGAGGGTGATAATGTGATGTGAGGGGGTGGGTGATGGGGCGGGTTATGATGTGATGTAGAGGGGGCGGGTGATGATGTGATGGTGAGGGGGTGGGTGATAATGTGATGGTGAGGGGGCGGGTGATAATGTGATGGTGAGGGGGCGGGTGATAATGTGATGGTGAGGGGGCGGGTGATAATGTGATGGTGAGGGGGCGGGTGATAATGTGATGGTGAGGGGGCGGGTGATAATGTGATGGTGAGGGGGCGGGTGATAATGTGATGGTGAGGGGGCGGGTGATAATGTGATGGTGAGGGAGCGGGTGATAATGTGATGGTGAGGGGGCGGGTGATAATGTGATGGTGAGGGGGCAGGTGATAATGTGGTGGTGAGGGGGCGCGTGATGTGATAGTGAGGGGGCGGGTGATAATTTTGATACTGAGGGGGCAGGTGATAATGTGATGATGTGATAGTGAGGGGGCGGGTGATGATGTGATGGTGAGGGGGCAGGTGATAATGTAATGGTGAGGGGGCGGGTGATGGTGAGGGGGCGGGTGATGATGTGATGGTGAGGGGGCGGGTGATGATGTGATGGTGAGGGGGTGGGTGATGATGTAATGGTGAGATGGAGGGTGATAATGTGATGTGAGTGGGCAGGTGATAATGTAATGGTGAGGGGGTGGGTGATAATGTAATGGTGAGGGGGCAGGTGATAATGTGATGGTGAGGGGGCGGGTGATAATGTGATGGTGAGGGGGCGGGTGATAATGTGATGTAGAGGGGGCGGGTGATAATGTGATGGTGAGGGGGCGGGTGATGATGTGATGGTGAGGGGGCGGGTGATGGTGAGGGGGCGGGTGATTATGTGACAGTGAGGGGATGGGTGATAATGTGATGGTGCGGGGCAGGTGATAATGTGATGGTGAGGGGGCGGGTGATAATGTGATGGTGAGGGGAGGGTGATGATGTGATGGTGAGGGGGCTGGTGATGTTGTGATGGTGAGGGGGCGGGTGATAAAGTGATGGTGAAGGGGCGGGTGATGTTGTGATAGTGAGGGGGCAGTTGATAATGTGATGGTTAGGGATGGGTGATAATGTGATGGTGAGGGGGCGAGTGATAATGTGATGGTGAGGGGGCGAGTGATAATGTGATGTAGAGGGGGCGGGTGATAATGTGATGGTGAGGGGGCGGGTGATAATGTGATGGTGAGGGGGCGGGTGATGATGTGATGGTGAGGGATGGGTGATAATGTGATGGTGAGGGGGCGGGTGATGATGTGATGGTGAGGGGGCGGGTGATGATGTGATGGTGAGGGATGGGTGATAATGTGATGGCGAGGGGGCGAGTGATAATGTGATGGCGAGGGGGCGGGTGATGATGTGATGTTTAGGGATGCGTGATAATGTGATGGTGAGGGGGCGGGTGATAATGTAATGGTGAGGGTGATAATGTGATGGTGAGGGGGCGGGTGATGATGTGATGGCGAGGGGGCGGGTGATGATGTGATGTTTAGGGATGCGTGATAATGTGATGGTGAGGGGGCGGGTGATAATGTAATGGTGAGGGTGATGATGTGATGGTGAGGGGGCGGGTGATGATGTGATGGTGAGGGATGGGTGATAATGTGACGGTGAGGGGGCGGGTGATGATGTGATGGTGAGGGGGCGGGTGATAATGTGATGATGAGGGGGCGGGTGATAATGTGATGATGAGGGGCGGGTGATAATGTGATGATGAGGGGCGGGTGAGAATGTGATGTTGAGGGGCAGGTAATAATGTGATGGTGAGGTGGCGGGTGCAGCCTACTTACTTTTCCAGATGAAATCCTTCTTCCTTGGGGGCTGGGATAGAAAACTCCCCTCTTGTCCTGATCCTGGCTCAGCCAACAGCAGCTTCATAGAAGCTCCATAGAAGCACACACAGCTCCATAGAAGCTCCATAGAAGAACACACAGCTCCATAGAAACTCCATAGAAGAACACGCAGCTCCCGTCTGCCTGGTGGTGACGAGGAGGAGGGGTGGGTGTGGCTTTCATGCAGAGAGAGAGACAAATTCCTTCCTCCATGGCTCGGCTGAGAGCTTCTCCCTCCTTCCTTTCCTTATGCTGGCCATAGACTAAACAAAAAATTGTTAAGTTCATTGTAAATGACAAATCGGTTGTTTAGAGCTAACAACTTTACCATCATGCATTTTCAAAATTTGAACCGATAAACCTTCCCATTCTATGTCACGATTTAACATTCAAGAAATCTGTTTGGGGAAGTGACGCAATCTTTGACCTTTTTTGGTGGCTGGTGCTCAAAATGTTTGGGGGGGCGCAAACCAACTGAAAAAAAAGACATTAATTGCAGCCACTCTGCCATCAAACGCAGCTACTGTACCCATCAATTGCCGCCACTGTACTATCAAACGCAGCCACTGTGCCATCAAGCGCAGCCACTGTGCCCATCAAGAGCTGCCACCCTGCCCATCAAGTGCAGCCAATGTGCCCATCAAACGCAGCCACTGTGCCCATCAAGTGCAGCCACTGTACCCATCAATTGCTGCTAGTGTGCCCAGCATTTGCCACTACTGTGCCCCATCAAATGCTTCTAGAGTGCCCATCAATTGCCACTACTGTGCCCCATCAAATGCTGCCAGTGTGCATCGCCCGACACTTACCTGTCTCGCAGCGGGTTAGCGGCGGTGTCATGCGCGCTCCTCAATGTCTTCTTCTGTCCTCTCTATCAGGCATCCAATTACAGCGCCTGACGTTTCAGCCAATCAGGTGACAGGTAACAGACCCGAGCACCTGATTGGCTGAGAGGTGGTTCAGTGTTATTCACTATGGAATGTGTAGATGAAACACAAAAAAACATTGCTATAGCAATGCTGGGAGTGCTGGCCATACAAGAAATGGAGAAAGAGCAAAATAAAAGGAGAAGAATATGAGCAAGGATTGGCTGAGGAACAGAGAGTGTTTTTTCCACATGAAATTACTAAAGGAATTGAAGGAGAATAATCCTGATGACTTTAGGAACTATCTATGATTGCCAGATGACTGCTTTCAACATCTATTGGGATTGGTGTCACCACTAATAACCAAACAAGACACAGTTTGGAGACGCTCCATAACTCCAGACCAGAGACTCATCACCTGTTTCTTATGCCGCATACACACGGTCGGACTTTTCAGCTACAAAAGTCCGACGGACGCCAACGGACCAAGTCCGGCAGACAATCCGATCGTGTGTGGGCTTCCCCGGACTTTCAGCGGACTTTTCCAGCCGCAACTCTGACGGACTTTAGATTTGAAACATGCTTCAAATCTTTATGTCGTAACTCCGCCGGACCCAGAAATCTGCTCGTCTGTATGCTAGTCCGACAGACAAAAACCGACGCTAGGGCAGCTATTGGCTACTGGCTATCAACTTCCTTATTTTAGTCCGGTCGTACGTCATCACGCAAAAATCCATCCGACTTTTGTGTGATCGTGTGTAGGCAAGTCCGGTCGTTAGAAAGTCTGTTGAAAGTCCGCCGCAAGTCCGTTGAAAGTCTGTCAAAAGTCTGTCGGACGGGCTGTCTGACTTTTGTAGCTGAAAAGTCTGACCGTGTGTACGTGGCATAAGTCACTGGTAGGAGTTTGAAGGACCTAAAGTTCAACACAGGGATCTCTGCACAGTCATTGGGACACAATGAATATTTGAAGCAATTTTTTTTTTTTTTTGTTATTTGTTTATTGTAAATAAAACAAGACACAACAAATGTGGTTTAGGTCCCACCACAGCCTGACAACAGTATATAGATAGTTATATTTTGAACCACGTAATGCAATAGTTCAACTGTGCACATAAATTCAATAAGATGTTAATCACTTCAGCCCCAGAAGGATTTACCCCTTTCCTGACCAGAGCACTTTTTGCGATTCGGCACTGCCTCTCTTTAACTGACAATTGCGTGGTCGTGCGACATTTAACCCAAACAAAATTGACGTCCATTTATTCCCACAAATAAAGCTTTCTTTTGGTGGTATTTGATAATCTCTGCTGTTTTTAATTATTGCGCTATAAACAAAAATAATGACAATTTAAAAAAAAAGCAATATTTTTTACTTTTTGCTATAATAAATATCCCCAAAAATATATAAAAAAACAAATTTTTTTCTTAGTTTAGGCCAATATGTATTCTTCGACATATTTTTGGTAAAAAAATCGCAATAAGCGTATATTGATAGGTTTGCGCAAAGGTTATAGCGTCTACAAAATAGGGGATAGATTTATGGCATTTTATTTTTTTTTTTATTAGTAATGGTGGCGATCTGCAATTTTTATTGTGACTGCGACATTATGGCGGACACATTGGATACTTTTGACACCATTTTGGGACCATTGTCATCTATACATCAATCAGTGCTATAAAAATGCAGTGATTACTGGCAGGGAAGGGGTTAAACACCAGGGGGGCGATGAAGCGGTTAAGTGTGTCCTAGGGAGTAATTCTAATAGGGCGTACACACGGTCGGACTTTGTTCGGACATTCCGACAACAAAATCCTAGGATTTTTTCCGACGGATGTTGGCTCAAACTTGTCTTGCATACACACGGTCACACAAAGTTGTCGGAAAATCCGATCGTTCTGAACGCGGTGACGTAAAACACGTACGTCGGGACTATAAACGGGGCAGTGGCCAATAGCTTTCATCTCTTTATTTATTCTGAGCATGCGTGGCATTTTGTCCGTCGGATTTGTGTACACACGATCAGAATTTTCGACAATGGATTTTGTTGTCGGAAAATTTTATCTCCTGCTGTCCAACTTTGTGTGTCGGAATATCCAATGGAAAATGTCCGATGGAGCCCACACACGGTCGGAATTTCCGACAACACGCTCCGATCGGACATTTTCCATCGGAAAATCCGACCGTGTGTACGGGGCATAACTGTGGGGGGGATGGGCTACCACTGACATGACAGCGATCACTGCTCCCGATGACAGGAAACAGTAGATCCCTGTCATGTCACAAGGCAGAACGGGGAAATGTCTTGTTTATCTTGCATCTCCCTGTTCTTCCTCTCCATACCGCAATTGTGGGCCACCGGCAAACATCGAGTTCCCGGAACCCGTGGGGAAATTTAAAGGGACATACAGGTAAGCCCATTTGCCTGCCTGTGCCATTCTGCCAATGTACATTTATGTGCGGCGGTCGGCAATCGGTTTAATAAAACCAGAACAGTTTGTCATATGTCATCATGGACAGACTAATCTCAATAATAAAATATGTCTAACATGACATAGTGAAAATGTGAGCAAGAAAAAGAAACGTGACAAATTTTATTGTAAAAACAAACCTCAATACCCAAACATATATTACAAGGATGTGTAATGATATTCTGGCATCCACCGTTCTTGTTGTAATAATGGAGCATGCCATTGATTTTGTACTGGAGGATTGCCATATGAGGGGTTGTATTCAGACAAATGTGTATTCTTGGTTAACTCACCTCTCAGTCCCTTATTAAGGAGCTAAATTAATATTGTCTCAAGAAGTTGTTTCTGGTCATCTGACATCCTGCACTTTATTTTAGTGGTTAGGCCACCCAAATTATTGCATTCATCTCTCTTCTGATTAAGAGCAGCAGTTGCTTGTAAAAATAACGGAAAATTGTATACTCACCTTTCCGTAATTTTCCTTTCCTGTCGCATCTCATGGCAGCATACACCTATGGGTTGTGGCTCCGCCCCCGCAACCTGATAGGACCGCGTAGCTATTAAAGTCTGAGAGAGCCCCTGCCCCAGCATTCTCCGTGTATATATACCTCACCTCAGATGGGTGGGCATTTGTATGCTGCCATGAGATGCGACAGGAAAGGAAAATTACGGAAAGGTGAGTATACAATTTTCCGTTTTCCTGTCGCATCATGGCAGCATACACCTATGGGGAATAACTCGCAAACTGGGTGGGTATGAGCAAAAGATAAGTTTTTTATTTAGAAGGTATTGAGGAGTTAGCCTGAATAATTGCTCTCCCAAATTCTACCGTGGACAATCTAGCGGAGTCCACTTTATAATGAGAGATAAAAGTGGTTTTCGAAGACCAAGTGGCTGCTTTGCAGATGGTTTCGGCTGATACCCTGCAGTAGGCCGCCCAGGAGGTCGCCATTGCCCTTGTGGAGTGTGCCCTTAAGCCCTCAGGTACTCGTGCATTGTTAGATGCGTAAGCTCTCTTAATGATCTTCACCAACCATGCTGCGATGGTGCGAGAGATTGCTGCTTGTCCTCTTCTAAACCCATGAGGAATGACCAGTAGGTCCTCTGTCTTCCTTAAATTGCTGGTTGCCAGGAGGTAGGCCTGGATATTCGACTTTATGTCAAGCGGATGTGGATCACCCTGTTCTGTGGATAGGGTGGGGAGACATAGTTCTTGGTTAAAGTGGAAAGATGATGACACTTTCGGGATGAAGCGATCCGATGGTTTTAAGACTACTTTGTCTGGATAGAACATCAAGTATGGTTCCTTGGTTGACTTTGAGAGTTAGGTCCCACAGGGAAACATTCTCTAACGGAAAAATGGCTCATGGGATAAGGCTTCCAACACTACTGAAAGATCCCATGTCGGGAAGGAAGGTTTCCTAGGTGGTCTCAGCTTTAGGCAAGCCTTCTGAAATTGGATGATGAGAGGTTCTTGAGCCCATTTCACTCCTGTCATAGCGGATAGGGCTGATACATGTACCTTCAGGGTACTAGACCTAAGACCTTTATCTAGACCTAACTGGAGAAACTCGAGGATCTGAGGAACTGATGGAGATGCCGGGTTCCAGGATTGCTGTTGTGCGACTAAGAGAAAACTCTCCCAGACCCTTTTATAGGTTTTATTGGTCGTGGATTTTCTGGCCTGGAGGAGAGTGTCTATCACTTTCTGGGAGCAACCTTGGACTAAGAACCTAGTCCTTTCAATCTCCATGCTGTTAGATGCAGCCTCTCCGGAAATGGGTGAAGGAGTTGCCCCTGCGACAGTATATCCGCTGTCATTGGGAGTGTCAGTGGTTCTGCTGTGCTCAATTGGAGGAGCGTCGTAAACCATGGTCGTCTCGGCCAAAATGGGAGGACTGCTAGCACTGTGGCTTTCGACCTCTTGAGTCTGAGTAAGAATCTCGGAATGAGTGGTGTTGGCGGAAATATGTACCCCAAACGGAAGTTCCAGTCGTGTTGTAGGCAATCCGTGCCTTCTGCCGATGGGAAAGGAATTCTGGCTAGATATCTCTGGCATTTCGTGTTGACCGGTGTTGCCGCCAGGTCTATATCTGGTATCCCCCAGGTCTGGGTTATGAGGGTAAAGGCTTGGTGACTTAAGGCCCACTCGTTGTTTGATACAAAGGTCCGACTTAGGGAGTCGGCTAGTTGATTTTGGACTCCTGGGACATACGCTGCCGTTAATCCCGACAGGTTCAGCTGTGCCCACTCGAAGACTGGACGGACTTCCCGCATCATGGAGCGACTCCTGGTGCCCCCCTGCCTGTTGATATAGGCAACTGCCACTCTGTTGTCCAATTTTAGCAGGACCTCTTTCCCCCTGAGGAGGGGGCTGAAGGCTAACAGAGCTTGGAAAGCTGCTTTCATCTCCAATATATTTGAAACCACGTTCTGTGTTCTGAATGTCCAAAGGCCCTGGACTGCGTGATGGCGGTAGTGTGCCCCCCAGCCCTTCAGGCTGGCGTCTGAAGTGATTATTTCCTGAGGAAGAGGGACTATATGCCTGCATCTCTTCAGATTGTTCAATCTGGTCCACCACCAGAGTGATTGTTTTATTTCTTTCTGGACTACGATCGGCTGAGACAATGATACCCCGTTCCATTGTTTTAACAATGATGCTTGCAGAGGTCTGGTGTTCCATTGGGCCCATTGTACCATTGGGATGGTTGCTGAGAATGACCCCAGTATGCTGAGGTACTCCCGGGCTGGTAGTGTGGTAGAGGCTAATAACTTTCTTGCCTTCTGAATGAGGCTGGGAATTTTTTCCTGCGGAAGTTCCACCGTATTGAGACGGGTGTCTAGTTCCGCCCCCAGGAATATCATTCTCTGAGTGGGCTGCAGATTGCTTTTCCCCCAGTTTATGATCCAGCCGAAGTTTTGTAGGGTGGTAATCAGACTGGATCGATGCAGTAGAAGGGAATCCTGATTGTCTGCTAGCAAAAGGATGTCGTCCAGGTAATGATGGACCCTCAATCCTTGTTCTCTTAGTAAGGCTATTACTGGCAGTAAGATTTTTGTGAATGTCCTTGGAGCGGTGGAGATCCCGAACGGGAGGCTTCGGAATTGAAAATGATGTAGACCTACCGCAAAGCGGAGAAATTTTTGGAATGAGATGTGAATGAGGACGTGCAGATAGGCGTCTTGTAAATCGACGGAAAGCATCCAATCCCCGATATTCATGGCCCGAAGAATTGACTGGAGGCTCTCCATTTTGAATGTCTCGACTAAGATTGAGCGATTGAGATTCTTTAGATCTAAGACAGGGCGTAGATCCCCCGATTTCTTCTTCACCAGAAACAACGGGGAGTAGAATCCCGTTGACCTTTGGGATATTGGAACTTCCACTATGGCTTCCTTTTGTAACAGGTCTTGGACGTACTTTGTCAGTAGCATCCTTTTTTCCCGAGATGCAGGTAATCTGGTTACAGAGAATTGGTCTCTTGGAGCCCGTGTCTTGAATTTCCATTTGTGGCCGAACTGGACAGTGTCTATCGTCCATGGGTCCTTTATTGTATCCGCCCAGACCTGCTTGAAACTCATGAGTCTGGCCCCCACTAAAGCTGGTTGGGCGGACGCACCTTCAAAAAGACTTTTGTTCCCCTGACGCAGGGGTCTTAGACTTTTGGAGCTTGAGGAATGATGACTGGGGATTCTTCCAGTTCCTCCTATACTCTTTTCCGGGCCTGTAGGATCTTGCCTCTCTGTATTTATCTGGCAGATTTCTTCTAGAAACCGGTGGTCTCTGCTGCCTGGGCCTCCTATCTGAAGGGATGAGTCCCGATTTTCCCCCCGTGACTTTAGAAATAGCCACGTCCAGTTTTTCTCCAAAAAGGTTTACGCCATCAAAGGGTATTTTGCACCAATTGGATTTTGAGGAGGGATCTGCCGACCAGGGTTTTAACCAAAGCGCCATTCTGGCCATTACTGAGCTTAACATTGCTCTTGAAGTGGTTTTAATTATATCCACAGAGGCTTCTGCGACAAAGTCGCCTGCAAGACTAAGTTCTTGGAGTGCTGAGATAACTTTCTCCTGCTCTATTCCTTCCGATACCAGCTTCTCGGCCATCGTGGACCAGCTTGAGATAGCCTTACCGACGGCAGCCAATGCTATTGCTGGCCTGCAAGCGCCACCTGCCGAGAGGTAGGTTCTCTTAAGATCCAGATCGATCTTTCTATCCAGGACGTCTTTGAATGTGACTGCATCCTCTATCGGAAGTGTTACGTGCCTGGCGAGGCGCATTAGGGAGGAGTCGACCACTGGAGGAGATATTAGTGGGTTGACGTTAGGCTCTTTAAGTGGATAGAGTTTTGATAATCTGTTGCTGAGGCCAGTTTTTTTCTCTGGCTTTTGCCACTCATCCTTAATTAGATCCTCAAGTTCCTCAATGAACGGGAAGTTCTCTGGGTCTTTTTTAAGATTTGGAAAGTATTTCCTCACTTTTTGAGGAGTTTCTTTTTCTTCCACCCAGTCGATCGCCTCTTTTACTGACTTCACGAATGGGTCGATCAATGAGAAGTCGAAGCCGGTGGATGCCTCTCGATCATCAGTGTCAGAGAGAGGGTCTGACGTCTTTGATGATGATGGGGCAGTGGATGAGGTACTTTGTATAGGTCTGCTGGCTTCTGGCTCTGCGACTTGTGGTGATGGATCAATTGGTTCTCTTGCCTCTGTTTCTCTGTCTTTAGTTGCCTCAATGAAGCATGTGCGACAGGCCAGTTTGTCTGGAAGTGCTGTAGCACCGCAAATCCAGCAGGAGTTCCCGGGTGGACGGGAAGGCTGGGTGACAGGAGATTTCCTGCGCGCAGGGGATTTTTTGTGGTGGGAGCGACTATGCCTTGATCTTGATCGGCTTCTCCTGCGACTTGATCTGCTCCTCCTGCGACTTGAGCGGCTTCTGCGATTTGAGCGACTTCTGCCGCGCTCTGAGCGACTCTGCCTGTGGCTTGAGCGGCTCCTTCTTGAAGGCTCCCCTCTTCTTGAATGTGACGATCTGGAAGACCTGGTGGGGCTGTTCAATTTAAACAGCATTAGTGAGGGCTCTCTTTTTCCTTCTCTTCATACTTACCCATCATCCCCTCTTACCTAGTAGGCTGGCGATGGTCTACCTGGGCAACGGTCTCCATGAAAGGTGATGAATCAACCTATAATTATATAGGTGGCTTAGCATGCATAGGATAGCAGATAGTAAACAAGCAAAGAAAAAAGCCATCATAGATCTTACCTGGGCGTGGAGATAGCAAGAAAGAGACAGGGTAGATTTAGCAAAAGAAATCCGGTCAAAATTCCCCCTTACAGGCTCAGGAGAGAAAAGACAAGAAAATGCTGACATTACAGCATTTTTAAACTTGCCGCCGTCCCGGGGTGATGACGTCACGCTCGAGCATGCTCAGATGCGCTCTGAGGCCTCCGACGCCATTTTGGAAGCTGGAAAGTGGGATGTCCTGACAAGCTGGAGCTATGGAGACAGACAGGAGGGGAAGTTACCCACAGGTGCACAGAAAGGAGCTGGAGACCGCTGCGATCCATAAACCTGTTTAAGGTTTGTAATGTATTGTAACATACCCCTGAGACCATCAGAGTGGGGTTCCTTCCATTGAGCTCATTTAGAGGCTGTACAGGATAGGACTTCCACCCAGGAGAGGCTAGAACCTGGCTGGGGCGAATGTTTTAGGTAAGGGATGCATGTTTTCGGTCCTTGACAGGTGAGGAAAAAAAGGAGAATGCTGGGGCAGGGGCTCTCTCAGACTTTAATAGCTACGCGGTCCTATCAGGTTGCGGGGGCGGAGCCACAACCCATAGGTGTATGCTGCCATGATGCGACAGGAAAAATTGTTTGTTGAGTCTTGGTATGACCTCTTTTTCCTATTATTTGGTATTGTTGCTGATGCAGGAAGGAAGCTTTGTGAAGTAGTATTTTCCATGACTATTGTATAACAGATGTATTCTGCTCACTCTCTACTGCCATACCAACCCTCCAGCTGCTATGCCCCCCCCCCCCCCAACTTTTTCCCCAGAAACTGAGACCACACCAAGCTGGAGTAAATATTGGCCGTAGCAGCCATTTTCTTTATTAACACTCAAATAAAATTAACATAAACTGTATAACATCTGTAAGAACCACCCCATCAGTTAAATACTGATGGAGGTGATGATAACCAAATTCCAGCTAAAACACCGTTAGCTAGAATCACCAACGGGCCCCATACCACCGATGGGTCCCGAACTCTTCCATATCTGGGTCTTTGCAGGAAAAAAAACCCAATCTTACCACTCGATCCATTCCGGCACTGCAGTACCTTAAACTGAACTAGGCCTCCAGCTGACATACTAGCTCAGAGACATCAAACCACCACTGACTGCAGTACACCCAATAACCAAATTCCAGCTAAAACACTGTTAGCTGGAATACCACCAATGGGCCCCATACCACCGATGGGTCCCGAACTCTTCCATATCTGGGGTTTCGTCCTTCACCCGCAAAGACCAACACCACGCCACAGCACACACCAGGGGAAAACCTTACCCTTGTGTGCCCTGCCACACCCTCAACGCTCTCTGGATCCCATCCTGCAAATCCCACAGGTCTATCCCCACATCATTAAGGTGTACTCCGTCCCTTCACAGATAACGCCAGGTATCCACTTCCAGTTCCAGGTGTCTAATCGCCAACCTCCCATTCCTGACCACAAATCTACTAACCTCCCTATTCACCTTCATCCTGACCCTATTAATCTTCTCCACTGATCTAACCAACCGCCAAGTGGTCCGTGCTACAATGTCCGACCATACTATTAGTATGTTTGGAAAGGCCATGCGGTGTCGCCAGAAATCAAACTTGATATCTCGCACCAAGTCCAACATTGACCTGATCCCCAAATCGTTGCCGCCCACGTGTAACACTAAAAGATCAGGCGGCCTATCCAAATGTGCAAATATGTGCACTTCCGGAACTGTCCAACCCCAAAGCATCCCAGGCACCCCCAACCACCTGATACAGGCTTCCTGTCTGGAAAATCCCAATTGTCTCCCATCATGCCGTGTATCTCCTCTCTGTGCCCCCCAGCAAACAAATGAATGGCCTACTATCCAGACCAGGCGCTGTGTTCTTTCTGAACGAAAAGAAAGAAACAACCCCCAAAACTGTAAATATTCACCCAGAACATGATAGATCAATGTACCACCAATCTTACCTAGCCCGTACCCTGTTAAACAGTCAACAAATGGGTTCAAACATGCGATTTAAACCTCTGCGATTCCCATCTCCCAATCCGTTTTACCGCGGCCTCATCCAACCCCCATCTAACTGCTTCCGTAGCCACCCCTATGCGAAATGAATGGGAAGAAAAATTTTGATACCCCAAACCCAAAGCCTCCAAACATTTTTAAGAAATACTGCAATAAATTGAAACAAGAATGCCCATCCCGGTGCACCAGGAAGGACCCCGCCCCTTCCGGGCGTATTGCGAGGAACCCCCGCACCAATTCAACTGGGCACAAGGGCGAACCGGGCAGTGAAAAAACCTGCACTGTCCTTCCCCTGCCCCGCTGGTCTGTTTTAGATCTGCGCACCAGTATGGACAACCTATCCACACCACAGTTAATCTCCGTCACACCTATGCCCCCTTTCAACTTCTTAGAAGGACTAACTAACTCGCTAATCCGAAAAGCCCCAAAGAATGCCAAAGCGAACGCCGCTTTGAACAACACCACCTCGTACTCTGATGAACATGTACTACCTAACTGGGCCACTATCCTACCCAAAAGCTCAAACGAAACCGGGCACCTGGAGTCCCTGCCCGGCTTAGAACGCTGATAACCCTTCAATGCTTGTCACACCCAAAAATCCTTGGTGAAGTCAGGTAACCCCTGAAATTTCAACCAAAACGCCAACCCTGCCCCACTTCTTCTCCAACCCAGACACTGACACCCCAGCTTCCAAATTCCACGAAACAAAATACAGAACTAGCAACTGGAGATCCTGTTCTTCCTGCCCCTCAGTGACCTGCTGCACCAAGGATCCCCATTCACGCCATACCCTGTTATATGCTGGCCATGTCGCAGTGCTTACCAACTGCCTGATCCATCTAGATGCTCATCCAAGGCAATCCTCAACAGCCACTCGGGACAAGGGACCCCGCACTGCTCTTCCCCCCATGCCAACTCCCGGAATATGTCCCACTGAAAGCGAGACAAAGCGTCAGCAATGACGTTTTCCACTCCCGGGAGGTGAACAGCATAAATGAACTTGTTCAGCTGCAGACAGCGCAATACGAGGTGTCTGAGCAACCTGACCACCGGCGGGGATGCTGCTGACACCTTGTTGATTACCTGTACCACCCCCAGGTTGTCCCCATGGAATCGTACTTTCAAGTATCTGAAGGATTCCCCCCATAACTCCACAGCCAGAACCACGGGAAACAATTCCAGCAGCAACATATTCCTCACGAGCCCTGCCTCCCTCCACGACTCCGGCCAAGGCCCCGCACTCCACTTACCTTGAAAAAAGGCTCCAAAACCTGCCTAAGCCGTTGCATCCATGTACAGTTCCAGATCGAATTTGCTAACTGGTCCTGACATCCACAGCGCCCTGTCATTGAAATTAGCCAGGAACGCGTGCCATATCATCAGGTCCTCCCTTTGCGCCCTCACCAAGCGCACATAGTGCTTGGGGGACTTAACCCCCACGGTACTTGCCGGCAGCCGTCTGCAAAATACCCTCCCCATAGGCAATATGCAACAAGCAAAATTCAACTTACCCAGCATTGATTGTAAGGTTCAAAGTTGCACCTTGCGTAATCCCATGACCCCCCGAATTTCCGCTTTCAGTGCCGTCAACTTATCCTCCGGAAGTCGACACTCATTGCATCCGAGTCCAGGACAATACCCAGAAAACTCAGTACCGTTGTGGGACCCTCCGTCTTCTCCGGGGCCAAAGGGATGCCGAGCTTGTCAGCAACATGTTCCAGCATAGCCAACAGGACTACGCAAACTTCTGACGAGGCTGGGCCCGCGCAAAGGAAATCGTCCACATAATGTATGATCAAATTCACTCCTGCGACGTCACGCACCACCCATTCCACAAATTAACTAAACTGTTCAAACAATGCACAGGATATAGAACACCCCATGGGCAGGCAGCAATCCACGTAGAACTCCTCTTGCCAGTGACAACCTAACAAACGAAAGCTATGTCTCCATGTAGGCTTTAGCCATCTGCACCCCCCACCTGTACTTCCGAACCCAAAACACCGCTGCATCAAAGGACGTATATGATACAGCTCATATCTCTGGGTCGATGGTATCATTCACCTTCTTTGGCACGACCCCTAACAGTGACACCACCAAATCTGGTATCGGTAAAGAAGGAAAAGGGCCACCCATGCAGCCCAACGCAACTTCCTTCCGCAGTTTCTCTGAAACCACGTCTGCATGTTGTAAGGCTGACCGCAAGTTGCATGACAATGGGGGAGTATCAACCAGCCGTGACGGAATCCGAAATCCCTCTAAAAACCCCAGGCCCAACAACTGCGCTGCCCCCTATCTGGGTACCTATCGAAGAAAGGCTGCATCCTTTCCACTTTCACCGGCGTTGTCCCCTTTACTGACAGATTCGCCTGCGTGGCCTTTTCCCTGCTTAAAACAACGGGACGCGGGGTGCGCACCTCCACAACCGGAGCATTTGTGCTTGTACCTGCACGACCCCCCGAATCTGCAGGAACCCTCATTGAATTGCCAACACACCCCTCTCTTTCTTGTGGACGATTGTCTGGGGTTGGATGAGCCACCGCCCCCCCCCCCCCCCCCGATAAAACTGACTCGCCGTCCTTGCCAAAGTCATCAGGCGCATCCATAAACTGATATCCTTGTGTTCCCACCTCAAGGTGCCGCCCACACCGTAGAAGGTCCGGGGGGTCCCCGGCCCCGGGGGTCCCCCCACTAATCACCCCCACACCTCCGGGAGCCACCCACGCCACCGCCAGTGATGGTATGCTGCCAGGCCCTGGCTCAAACTTGTGTACCAATGCTTTCAAGCCTGCTAAAAAACCCTGTAACCCTGAGTCCGCTGTGGCGCAGTCTGAAACCATCACAGCCAGAGAGGGGGGCACAGTCATAGCCGACTGCCCTCCTGAGACCAGACTCGCTACACTAACCCCCCATCCCCACATCAGTACCCAAAACATGTGAAGAAGAAAATACTGACTTACCGGGATGCCTGGAAGGGGTCCCACCAGCCGAAGGTCCCGCCTTCATCACCGCTGGCCATCCTTGCTGCCCCTCGTCCTCACACTGCGACAACTAACCCTCCGAATGGTCGACCGCCATCTCTTCCTCACTCGCCGACAGCCCTCCAGTGGATGCGTTAACGGATGCCAAGGATCTGTGGTGCTCCAAGCCCCTCCTCTGCATGCCAGATCCACCCACTGATTTGTGGGTCACTTTTCTTGAGCCTCTGTCCTCCCTTCCACAGTGCCGCCCCAGGCCACTGCCCTCTGCTGTCCTCTGTCCCTCCATCCGTGGGGGGGGTGCTGGCTGTGGATCTGGAATTCCTGGTGGCCGATGCCATGGTCTTCCCCCGACGAAGCCTCGCTGCATCCAAGCCAGAGGCCAGGCCCACTCTCTCTCTCTCTCCCGCCTCGTGCTCGGTCCAGCATCTGCCCGGAGCCATGGGCTCCGCCGCACACTTCACTGGGGGGCCTAAAAGTGTTCAGTCTAGTCTGCTGTGCTGCCACTGCACTCCGGGAGGGAGGAGACCGCCGGGCTCGTGCAGACTCCCATCCTGCAGGATTGGCCGCTGTGGACCCCTCACCCAGCGCCGCCGTCAGCCTCTCCTCTAGCCATCCAGGCCCCTTGGATGCCGCCTCCGCCTTCAGCCTAGCAAATAGCTCCTCCACCGTGGCCATTCTCACAAGCTCGCTCCTCCTGCAAAAACTGAGCTGGGGAGGAAACCTCCTTCTGCTCAGTTAACTCCGCTCCACCCCCCTTTTCTCCCCCATCCAATTACTGTCATTTTATCATTAACTTTGCCTGCAGTTGCCACCATATTAACTCCGTAATGCCTGCCCTTCATTCATTGCTTAATTTTCTTTACATAACATCTTTTACATAATATTTCTTTTACTTTTACAGTTCCCATCATCATCCAGTGAATGGAAAATTATAGCCAAGCAATTCCAGGATTACTGGAATATCCCAAACTGTGGAGGAGCCCTAGATGGCAAACATGTAAGCATCCTGTCTCCTTCAAATTCGGGATCTTATTACTACAACCAGGGGCATTGCTAAGTGGCAAAAAGACCAGGGGCATACACTGACCTACCTGACACACACTGACCTACCTGGCTGACATACACTAACCTACCTGACACATACTCACCTGACATGCACTGACCTACCTGGCTGACATACACTGACCTACCTGACACATACTGACCTGACATGCACTGACCTACCTGGCTGACATACACTGACCTACATGACATACCAAATGCATACTAACCTACCTGACATGCACTGACCTACCTGACATACACTGACCTACCTGACAGCTGCTGACCTACCTGACACCCACTGACCTACCTGACACCCACTGACCTACCTGGCTGACATACACTGACCTACCTGACATGTACTGACCTGACATGCACTGACCTACCTGGCTGACATACACTGACCTACATGACACACCTAAACACGTACTAACCTACCTGGCACGCACTGACCTACCTGACATACACTGACCTACCTGACACACACTGACTTACCTGACATACACTGACCTATCTGGCTGACACATACTGACCTACCTGACACACACTGACCTACCTGACCCACACTGACCTACCTGGCTGACAAACACTGACCTACCTGACATACACTGACCTACCTGACATACACTGACCTACTTGACACACACTGACCTACCTGACACACACTGACCTACCTGACACACACTGACCTACCTATCTGACATACACTGACACACACTGACCTACCTGACATGCACTGATCCACTTGACATGCACTGACCTACCTGCCCTTGCCTCCTTAAAGCCTAAGTTTATTTAAAATTAGCCAAGGGGCAAATAAATGAAGCCACTTTCCCATCAAATGCAGCCACTGTGCCCATTAAATGCAGCCACTGTGCCCATCAAATGCAGCCACTGTGCCCCATTAAATGCAGCCACTGCACCCCGTCAAATGCAGCCACTGCGCCCCGTCAAATGCAGCCACTGTGCCCCATCAAATGTAGCCCCTGCGCCCCGTCAAATGCAACCACTGAGCCCCATCAAATGAAGCTACTGTGCCCCGTCAAATGCAGCCAACTGTGAAATCAATTGCAGCCACTGTGCCAGTCAAATTCAGCCACTGTGCCCATCAAATGCTGCCACTGTGCCACGTCAAATGCCGCCACTGTGCCCATCAAATGAAGCCAATGTGCCCGTCAAATGCAGCCACTGTGCCCATCAAATTTAGCCACTCTGCCATCAAATGCAGCCACTCTGCCATCAAATGCAGCCACTGTTCCTGTCAAAAGAGAGAGAGGAGAGAGACCTTTTTTTTAATCTTCGTTCTGTCCCAGTCACAGCCACCATGGCTGTTATTCAGCGTGACTCTGGAGGTTGAGGGAGAAGGGGGCGTTGCCGTGCTGGCGTTCTTCTGATCTCCTGCTGCTTTCCTCAACCTGGGTGGCATATCACTCCTCCTGTCAGGCAGTGCAGTGGGTGGCGCTGCAACGGCCGAATCACACAGCCACTGCTGTCTGACTTATTTTATCTCCCTTTCTCTTCACTGCAGGACCCGGCACTTAGACACTCGGGGCTATTGGCCCCACATTCGGGGGTCCAGCCTCAATAGCCCCACCTTAACGATGCTTATGACTACAACTATAAAGGATTCTTCCGCATAATTCTAATGGCTCTAGTCAATGCCAAATATGAATTCCTATTCATTGATATTGGCAAAAATGGAAGAAATTCTGATGGAGGAGTAATTGAAAAAGCAAAATTCCACACCGGTTTGAGAAATGGAACATTACATCTACCCACAACAGAGGAGATAGTCAAAGGTTTGAGCTTTGTTTTCGTGGTAGATGATGCATTTGCTCTGGGGGAGCATATTTTGAAACCTTTTCCCCTGAAGAACCTCTCAAGGGAGCAAACAATCTATAATTACAGACTATCCAGGGCAAGGAGTGTGGTTGAGAATGCTTTTGGAATCATGTCTAATCGATTTAGAATTTTTCACATGGCAATCAACCTTAGCATTCACAAAATTGAGATGATTGTACATTGTTGTTGTGTATTACATAACTATTTGTGCCATACTAGTGCCTCTTATGGGGCGTACACACGGTCGGACTTTTTGACCGGACTGGTCTGACGGACAAAATCCGGCGAACAATCCGATCGTGTGTGGGCTTCACCTGACCTTCAGCGGACCTTTACAGTCGCAAATCTGACGGACTTTAGATTTGGAACAGGCTTCAAATCTTTACGTCGTAACTCCGCCGGACCCAGAAATCCGCTCGTCTGTATGCTAGTCCGACGCTAGAGCAGCTATTGGCTACTGGCTATCAACTTTTCTTATTTTAGTCCGGTGTACGTCATCACGTACGAATCCGTCTGATTTTGGTGTGATCATGTGTAGGCAAGTCCGTTTGTTAGAAAGTCCATCAGAAGTCCATCAAAAGTCAGTCAAAAGTCCGCTGGAAAGTTTGTCGGACCAGCCCGGTCGAAAAGTCCGCCCGTGTGTACGCGGCATTACATGCCACAGTCTCATCTTGACAGGGAAGATACTGTTGCAGGAAATGTCATACTTGGAGAGTGGAGAAATGACACGGAGGGACTCATGAATATAGCTTGTGTACAACCCCAGCTTCCTACTCAACTTGCATGCCAAATCCGTCTAGACTACATGGACTACTTTATGGGACGTGGTGCTGTTGAATGGCAGAACAATATTTAATTGTTTTATGTAAATGTGTACTGCTGTCGTTATAAAACCGCTGAGCATATATAAAGGTTATGTAGTTGCAAAAGAAATAAAATTAATTTTTACATGATGTAACCATTAATTATACATATATTATTTCTGTTTGACATTCATTGTTTCATGTGAATTTAAAGTACTGCATATTCCTAAAAACATGAGGGGAAAAAAACATTATAATAAAATAAATTAGTTTACCTGACTGTCTGTGTTTTACTCTGTGCTCACATCCTCAAGCTCAGGTGACATGGATTCAGTTGGCATCAAACTGGACACTGAGGGTCTTGCATCATCTTGATCAGAGAGGAAATGCAAGCTTTCAAAATACCACAAGAGTGGAACATAGATTTCATCTGCACCTGCTCCAGATTTTCTGGATTCTAGGATTGTATTCATTTCCTTTTAAAATGTGTTGCTCAAACTTGCTATTTTGCCTTTAACATATCTGCTTTTGCATATACAATAGTGCATAGCTCTTGCAATTTAGTATAGGCCTCATTCTGCTTCATCCAGTCACTATATTCCTTTGACCAAACTTTCCATAAGCAGGGCATATCCCTATACATGTCTATAAACTGAGGTAAAAATTCAGGAGAGGTAAACTTTTCTACCATTCTGCCTAAAAAAAAGAAAACAAATCATGAACTCTTCAAATACAACAAAGTTATAACATAAAGTCTGTCACAACTGTGCATAAACTACTGCAGCTTGCTTCACATATTTCAGATTGCTTCATGTACACACAAGTACAACATACAGCAATGGCTATGCAGAGCTGCAACAGACTTTTAAAAAAAAAACATACAGGAAAATGTATATTAAAAACATAGAGGAAAACTTACCTGGAAACAATCCTCAACCCGATAAATTGTTTGTCGTAGGATCGTTATGACGTAGCCACGTGAACTCACGTGGTTTCAGAGATGACTCCACCCTTCTACTTCTGGTGCAATCTTCACCAGCGCACAATAAAAGAAAGGGTTACAGCAATGGCTTTTGAAGAGATGGTCACCATGGTGAAGATATTGGAAAGAAGGGATTATGATGGCAGTTTGGGGAATTATCCAAAGCCAAATACCAGGAAAGACAGAATTATGCAGAAGGTGGTGGAGTCCCTGTACAGCAAGCATGGTGTACAACGTTCCAAGGACCAACTAAGGAAAAGGTGGTCAGACCCAGGGGTGGACTGACCATTTGGTCACTTAGGCAACGACCGAGGTCCCGTAGTCAGGGGCCCCATGAGCAGCTCAGTCAGCCCGCTGCTGATTTTTTCTTCTTTAAGGAAGTTGGCCAGGGGCATGGCCGCGGCGACTGGGTGCATGTGGTGGCATTCTGGGACTTGTAGTCCACGCAAACATCATGTGATTGGCCGGACAGGGTCATGTGTGGCCGCACACTGTGGCATTCTGGGACTTGTAGTCCACACGAGCGCCCTACAATTGGCTCTTCTGAGCTGATCACGTGTGGATGCGGCCAGGCGGGGCTGGTCTATGACCACTTGCTGCCAGAGTCCCGCCTCTCTTTCTGGCGCGCTGTGTGTTTTCTGCGATATCTCTCATCTACCCCCTCTGTCAGCCCACCCCCCCCTCTGTCAGCCCATCCCCCTCTGTCAGCCCATCCCCCTATGTCAACCCACCCCCCTCTGTCAGCCCACCCCCATTTCTGTCAGCCCACCCCCTCTCTGTCAGCCCACCCTCCTCTGTCATCCCACTCCTTCTCTGTCAGCCCCCCTCCTCTGTCAGCCCACCCCCCTCTGTCAGCCCACCTCCTCTCTGTCAGGCCACCTCCCCTCTGTCAGCCCACCTCCTCTCTGTCAACCCATCCCCCTCTGTCAGTCCACCCCCTCTGTCAGCCCCCCTCCTCTGTCAGCCCCCCCATCTGTCAACCTACCTCTCTCTGTCAGCCCCCCTACTCTCTCTGTCCACCTCCCCTCCTCTGTCAGTCCACCCCTCTCTGTCAGACTCTCCTCCTCTGTCGGTCCACCCCTCTCTGTTAAAATCCCTTCCCCTCTTTCAGACCCCCTCTCTGTCAGCCCACCCCTCTCTGTTAGCCCCCCTCCCCCTCTGTCAGCCCCCCTCTCTGTCAGTCCACACCTCTCTGTCAGCCCCCCTCTCTGGCCCCTCTCTCTGTCAGCCCCCCTCTCTGTCAGCCCATCCCTCTGTCAACCCACCCCTCTCTGTCAGTCCCCCTATCTGTCAGTAACAGCAGGATGCACTATGCTAGCCACCCACCCACCCACAGCAGGGAGCCAGGCCAACCACCTGCAGCAGAGTGCACCATGCCAGCCACCCACCCACTGGCCCACTGCAGGGAGCCAGGACAGCCACCTGCAGCAGGATGCACTGTGCCTGCCAGCCAGCCAGCCACTCGACCACAGCAGGGAGCCAGGCCAACTACCCACAGCAGGGTGCACCATGCCAGCCAGCCACCCACAGAAGCCAGCTACACATGGTGACCCACCCACAGCAGGGCCAGAGTGCCAGCCACCCATGGTGACCCACCCACAGCAGGGCAAGGGTTCCAGCCAGCCACCCACGTTGACCCACCCAGACCAGGAAACCAGCCAGCCACAACAAGATGTCAGCCAGCCACCCACCCACTGCAGGGAGCCAGGCCAGCCACCTGCAACAGGATGCACAGTGCCTGCCAGCCAGCTACCCACCCACCCACAGCAGGGAGCCAGGCCAGTTACTCACAGCAGGGTGCACCATGCCAGCCACCCACCCACCCACTGGCCCACAGTGGGGAGCCAGGCAGCCACCCACAGAAGTCAGCTACCCACGGTGACCCACCCACAGCAGGGCCAGGGTGCCAGCCACCCATGGTGACCTACCCACAGCAGGGCCAGGGTGCCAGCCAGCCACCCACATTGACCCACCCACACCAGGAAACCAGCCAGCCACAACAGGGTGTCAGCCACCCACTGACCCACTGCAGGGAGCCAGACAAGCCATCTGCAGCAGGATGCACAGTGCCTGCCAGCCACCCAGCCACAGCAGGGAGCCAGGCCAGCTACCCACAGCAGAGTGCACCATGCCAGCCAGCCACTCACCCACTGGCCCACAGCAGGGAGCCAGGCAGCCACCCACAGAAGCCAGCTACCCACGGTGACCCACCCACAGCAGGGCCAGGGTGCCAGTCAGTCACCCACGGTGACCCACCCACACCAGGAAACCAGGCAGCCACAACAGGGTGTCAGCCAGCCACCCACAGGAGCCAGCCAGTCAGGGTGACTCACCCACATCAGGGAGCCAGCCAGACACCCACAGGAGCCAACCGGCCATGGTGACCATCCACTGCAGGATGCCAGCCAGCCACCCATGGTGACCCACCCACACCAGGGAGCCAGCCAGCCACAGCAGGGTGCCAGCCAGCCACCAACAGGTGCCAGCCAGCCACCCACAGGAGCCAGCCACAGAGGACGCAGCAGCCAGCCAGCCACCCACAGAGGACGCGGGAGCCAGCTACAGTACCCATAGTTAAGGTAAGAGGAGCGCTAAACAGTGCCAATTTTATTTCTTTATTTGTGAGAGGTTGGGGCAGGGGCATAGGCATGCTCAAGGGGTGTGACAGGTGTGCCTGGGCACACCTTAATCCTGGATTTGGCAACCCATCAATTGTGGGCAGGTGTGTCATAAACCAGATGTGACCAGAACTGTGTGACTGCGACAGAGTGAACCAGACATAAATAGGTGAAAGTAAGTTTATTAAGGTAAATGCATATACACGTGAACACACCACCAATACAGAGTGAACAAACCAAACAACCAAACAGTGATAAAAAACCAACCAGTATATGTAGCAAAAGGGAGTACCAGAATCGTAGTCAAGCCAGGCCAGGGTCATAAACAGGAGATCAGTAGGTGGGAAAGGAAACAAACAGGACAAGAGAGGATGGATGGATCACAGGAGGGACGGGTCAGGTACAAGGCTCAGGGTCCAGGGTTCAGGTAACAGACAGGAAACAGGATCAACAGGTTCCAGGAATCAGGTTTCAGGTTCAGGAATCAGTAATCAGTAATCAGTAATCAGTTTCAGGTTGCAGGTTTCAGGTTTCAGGTCAGGGCTCAAGGACAATACCAGGGCAACATGAGTATGCACTTGCCGGGTATTTATACTGCAGCTGCTAATTAAGGTCAGGTGACACCTGTCTGCAGAGGGGAATACCTGCTCCACACTGCCAGGATTCCTCCACTGGTGGACGCCAGTACTGCGGCCCAAAGGTGACACAATATCAGCAGGAAAAAGCTCTTCTGACAGCTCCAAACTGCCAGGAGACACCTGCTGGTGGACCTCAGTACTGCACGCCAAATGATCGATATTACCAGTGGAGGAGACCTTTCCTGACAGTACCCTGCCTCGAAGGAGCGACCTCCGGACGCTCCAACTAGCCATTGCTGGGGAAAGTCCATGGTATCCAGCCGGGCAGCAAGCAGTGGCACATCAGGCTAGGTAGCGGACAGAACACATCAGGCTGGGCAGCAGACAGGGACACACCAGTCTGGGCAGCGGACAGGAACACACCAGGCTGGGCAACGGACAGGAACACACCAGGCTGGGCAGCGGACACGGGCACTTCAAGCTGGGCAGCAGGCACGGGCACTTCAAGCTGGGCAGCAAGCACTTCAAGCTGGGCAGCAGGCACTTCAAGCTGGGCAACAGGCACATTAAGCTGGGCAGCAGGCACTTCAAGCTGGGCAGCAGGCACGGGCACTTCAAGCTGGAGAGCGGGCACATCAGGCTAGAAAGTAGGCACTGGCACCACCGGCTGGAACACTGGCACCTCAGGCTGGAACACTGGCACCTCAGGCTGGAACACTGGCCCCTCAGGCTGGAACACCTCTGGCTGGAACACTGGCCCCTCAGGCTGGAGCACTGGCACCTCCGGCTTGAACACTGGCACCTCCGGCTGGAACACTGGCCCCTCAGGCTGGAACACTGGCCCCTCAGGCTGGAACACTGGCCCCTCAGGCTAGAAAGAGGACATCAGGACATTGGACTGGATAACAGGCACTGGGATGTCAGACCGTGTAACAGGCACCGGGATGTCAGACTGGATAACAGGCACTGGGATGTCAGACTGGGTAGCAAGCACTGGGATGTCAGACTGGGTAGCAAGCACTGGGACGTCAGATTGGGTAGCAAGCACTGGGACGTCAGACTGGGTAGCAAGCACTGGGACGTCAGACTGGTGCAGAGGCAGGTTGGGTTACTGGCAGGATCATCTTGGTTGGAAAAAACTTTTGTTTTGTTTTTTGGTTTAGCCTCTGAAGCTCTGTAGGTGGGGGGTGCAGCAGACTGGAAAGGAGGATTGGGATATGGCAGAGAAGAGGTAACAGTAGCTGGGGAAAGTTCCTGTGGGTTTGTAGGCAGCTGAGAAGAGGCAGGTGGGTTGAATGCAGGATAGGTACAGGGAGCAGAGACCAGATATGGGTATTGGGTTGGAAGCAGCGTATACTGAGCTGCAACTGAGGTTGACATGGGTGATGGGGAAAAATACATTTGGGTAGGCTGGTGTTTGGCGGCAGAGGTGGTTTGTTTGGCTGGGGCTGATTGCACCATGTCAGACCATGCTGAAAGTATAGGTTGTACAAACTGTGCTTTTAAATCTCCCTGTCTAACAAAAGACTGAGCAGACACAATTAGGGATGAGCCGAACACCCCCCGGTTCGGTTCGCACCAGAACCTGCGAACAGACCGAAAATTCACACACAAACGTTAGAACCCCATTGACGTTTATGGAACTCAAACGTTCGAAATCAAAAGTGCTCATTTTAAAGACTAATTTGCATGATATTGTCCTAAAAAGGGTTTGGGGACCCGGGTCCTGCCCCAGGGGACATGTATCAATGCAAAAAAAACTTTTAAAAAGGGCCGGTTTTTCAGGAGCAGTGATTTTAATGATGCTTAAAGTAAAAAAAAAAAGTGAAATATTCCTTTAAATATTGTACCTGGGGGGTGTCTATAGTATGCCTGTAAAGTGGCGCGTGTTTCCCGTGCTTAGAACGGTCCCTGCACAAAATGACATTTTTAAAGGAAAAAAAGTAATTTAAAAACTGCTTGCGGGTTTAATGTAATGTCGGGTCCTGGCAATATGGATGAAAATCAGTGAGACAAATGGCATGGGTACCCCCCAGTCCATTACCAGGCCCTTTGGGTCCTGTATGGATATTAAGGGGAACCCCGCACCCAAATTAAAGTAAGGAAAGGTGTGGGGCCACCAGGCCCTATATACTCTGAACAGCAGTATACAGGCGGTGCAAACAAGACAGGGACTGTAGGTTTGTTGTTAAGTAGAATCTGTTTGTAATTTTGAACTGGTACATTTTTTAAGTGTAGCTCCAGCCAAAAAATCTGTTTTTAAGCTTTTTGGAAAACATAGGGAAGGGTTATCACCCCTGTGACATTTGTTTTGCTGTCTGTGCTCCTCTTCAAAAGATTTCACCTCACTTTTTGTCCCAATGACAAAAGTTTTTTTTTTAATTTGGCCAGGGGTTGTATATTCTACAAAGAACTAATTTATCCTTTGGGCATCCCATGTCCCTTTTCCCCAACCAAGTTCAATCCCCTAATAAAAACAACAAGCCAGAGACAGTTCATTGACTAAAGGAGTGTCTAATGGAGGTCTGGCAACAGGGTGATATGTGTGGATGTTGTAACCCATAGCAACCCATCACTACAGTATGTTTCACCACTCTTTCCACATTGAAGCTCTGCAATTTCTCCAAATATATTTACAGAGGGGGTGACACAATCACTACTATATTGCAATACATTGGTTGATCTGCACTAGATATTATTTTCTAGGTGTTACAATTGCTCTTATAAGTCCATTTATAGAATTGTATAAAGGAAGTGTAGAGTTGTGCAACATTTTTTTGTCTTTTTATTGGTATATAGAGGCCAGGACATACTGATCACCCTTGTACGCCAAGAAGAAACCTCCACTTTCTGACCACGCCAACTTGCTGACCACACCCACTTTTGGCCACGCCCACAGGTAGCATACCGCATTAGCACCCTCACTTTTTCCTCAATCACCACCATAGCACCCCCCAAAAAATTGTCTGGAGCCCCCCTGCCCGGATTGGATTAAAATTTTCCCTCCAAGTTTTTTTCTCTATTTTATCATCTTAACATTTGGTAGTCATATCCCAAAAAATTCTAAGACGTTTCTTTTTTTATCTCATGGAAGAAGTGTGAGAAATAACATATATATCATCCAATCATTCCATAATCACATACACTGCATACATCATCAGTTTCCCCATAACCTGTCCTAACATCTTCCCACCGGTGATAGTTTCCCCATAACCTGTCCTAACATCTTCCCACCAGTGATAGTTCCCCATAACCTGTCCTAACATCTTCCCACCAGTGATAGTTTCCCCATAACCTGTCCCAACATCTTCCCACCAGTGAATAGTTGTAGTCAGTTATTGGTGGCAGTTTTAGCCCACTGGTGATATTAGACGTATTCCTTACACTTGTTACCAGTAAGGTCCCTCTTGATGTTGCGCTATCACCCGGGATATTGTCACCTCTGGATTTGTGGCTTCTTATGGACTCTTTACTGCTGGTAATTCTACGCCGTGCACTGAAATGCGTGAAATCACCACTGGTGACATTGGAACTTATGCCCTGTACACACGGTCGGATTTTCCGATGGAAAAAGTGCGATTGGATTGTGTTGTCGGAAATTCTGATCGTGTCGGACTTTTTCTGTCGGAATTTCCGACACACAAAGTTTGAGAGCAGGATATAAAATTTTCCGACAACAAAATACGATCGTTTAAATTCCGATCGTGTGTACACAAATCCGACGCACAAAGTGCCACGCATGCTCAGAATAAATTAAGAGAGGAAAGCTATTGGCTACTGCCCCATTTATAGTCCCGACGTACGTGTTTTACGTCACGGCGTTCAGAAAGATCGGATTTTCCGACAACTTTGTGCGACCGTGTGTATGCAATACAAGTTTGGCCCAAAATCCGTCGGAAAAAATCTGATGCATTTTGTTGTTGGAATGTCCGATCAATGTCCGATCGTGTGTACAGGGCATAATTGTTTTTGGTGCATTGTCTCTGTGCCATCTGCATATTGTCCCGGTAATAGAGAACTCTATTTGCACTGACACCCCAATCCATGTTAGTGCCCCCCACTTGTGTTACTATCCTGTAGCTTTCCATGGCTCTATTACTACTCAGACACTCGTAATCTTTATGGCACTCTTTTTTCTGTCTATCCCCTCATGTGCACTGTATTTCTATGCTCCTAACATGTCTGGAACTTTGTATATTCCTTGATTAGTAATGTGTGGTGTGTTTTTCATATGTGGTGCACAGGTGAAATAATGACTTCTTGCTCTGGGGGCCACTGGTGATGATGTCACCATCCCCTGTGTCGTGTTTGTCATTACTCCCCTCTCTTTTTATTTTCTTGTGATGATCTGGTGCATCATGTGTGTTTCTGTCACTCGTCAAAGTATTACTTTGTTGCTTCAAATGTTTGTTGGATGGTTATTGCAGACTTGCCAACAGTCCCGATTTTCCCGGGACAATCCCGATTCTGGGACCCTCATCCCAATCGGAGGCCATCCCGATTAAAATCCCGGGATTTTGTCCTTTCCTGCTTCCCCTGGCTCTCAGCTCAGATCCAAACTCCACCCCTCCAGACCTCTGCACTGCAGCTCTTCCCACTCTCCCTTGCAATGTTATTCAGACGCCCCTGCCCCATGCGTGCCCCCAGTTTTCATGGTGTTGTCCTGAAACAGTTTCCCCCCCTGAAAACTGGGGGCGGGGGTGGTAGATGGATGAATAACATTGCGAAGGAGAGTGGGAGGAGCTGCAGTGCAGAGGGCTGGAGGGGCGGATATTAGGAGGAGCTGGACTGGAGGCTGGAGGGGTGGAGTTCTGATCTCAGCCGAGAGCCAGGGAAGGCAGATTTTTGGGGAAACGGATTTTGGTACAAAACCGGTCTATGAGAGGCGGAGCCAAGGGATTCTACTGCACTGGGGACACCTGATGTAAGGAGGGACTCCGCTGGGGCGCCTGATGTAAGAAGGGACTTCGCTGGGGGCGCCTGATGTAAGGAGGGACTTCGCTGGGGGCACCTGATGTAAGGAGGGACTCTGCTAGGGGCGCCTGATGTAAGGAGGGACTTTGCTGGGGGCTCCTGATGTAAGGAGGGACTTCGCTGGGGGCGCCTGATGTAAGGAGGGACTCCGCTGGGGGCACCTGATGTAAGGAGGGACTCCGCTGAGGCACCTGATGTAAGGAGGGACTCCGCTGGGGGCGCCTGATGTAAGAAGGGACTTCGCTGGGGGTGCCGGATGTAAGGAGGGACTTTGCTGGGGGCACCTGATGTAAGGAGGGACTCCGCTGGGGCGCCTGATGTAAGGAGGGACTCTGCTGGGGGTGCATGATGAAAGGAGGGACTCCGCTGGGGGCACCTGATGTAAGGAGGGACTCTGCTGGGGGTGCCTGATGTAAGGAGGGACTCCGCTGGGGGCGCCTGATGTAAGCAGGGACTCTGCTGGGGGGCACCAAGTGGCATCTGGTGGCAGGCGACAGTGACAAGTGACACACTCAGGGCTCCCATTGATTCTGCATTAGTCGGGGGAGGGAGTTGGTGAGGGAGTCGGGTGTGGGAGTCAGTGAAGGAGTCGGGGGAGGGAGTCGGGTGTGGGAGTCGGTGAGGGAGTCTGGGGGGGGAGTCAGTGAGGGAGTCGGGGGTGGGAGTCAGGGGAGGGAGTCGGTGAGGGAGTCGGGGGAAGGAGTCGGGGGTGGGAGTCGGGGGAGGGAGTCGGGGGTGGGAGTCGGGGGAGGGAGTCAGGGGAGGGAGTTGAGGGCGGGAGTGGGAGTCGGGGGAGGGAGTCCGTGCAGGAGTTGGTGCGTTTGAATTGTACATGTTTCCACACCCGTATAGAAAACACGTGGGTGTGTCATTGACTCTTAGTGACACCCCCATGCACTGAACAATACAGTGTCATTTCCCGCACACATAAACACAAAAGAACCGTGCCATTTCTGGGCAGACACATTTAAGAAAGGGATCAGGAAACATAGGCGCAGTAGTCTGTTCTAATATATGGACTGCTCTGTCCAGGCAAAGAAATGACGCCCACAGAACTGCTTAGATGTAAAGCAGACCTCGTGTGTTTCCATGGGAAGCAGCTTCAGGTAAATCTCAGTTTTTGCACATCAGCTCCATTACTTTTGGGTGGTCTGGAGGGGCCGTTCACTTCAGCCAATGATCATCACTTGATAAGAGAGACTTGTCCGGAGTAAATCTAGTCCCGCCCATTATACTGCTGATAGTGGGCTTTATTTAGTGGAGACAAGAAGTACACATCATGTAATCCCTACTGTGATCCGGATGGGAACGCCCACTCAGCAGTGCTGCCAGTGGCGGGTGCTCCTGCAGCTTTTCCGGGAGAGCTGCTCTGCCTGCTCCCCACCCCCACTCCCACCCCCAGTGGCAGGACAAGGTAATTCAGTGCTCAAGGTGAAGATTCATAAATGCCCCTCCCCCGCAGAGCAGGGAGCGGAGCTAGTAGAAGCATTTGCAGCACACAAAAACATATGTGGTGATTGCAGAGTGCTCCAGTATTACTGAATGTGATTGGTCCTCACAAAGCACACAGCCAATTAGATTGCTTTGATGACGGCTTGGTTCACAGCCAATAAAGAGTAACCTGGCCATCCATAGGCCAGCTTAACCACTTTCCGACCAGCCACCATCATACGGATCGTTTCCCACCAATCGCCATAGCTGTACAGCAGTCCCTTTACCAGCTACAGCAGGCTCAGCAGGCCCCCCCGCGATTGATCTACAGAGAGTCAGAGTGGGGATCTGTCAATGTAAACAAACAGATCGATGTTCTCACAGGGGAGTTCAGAGCGATTGTCTGTTCCTAGTGATCAGGAACAGTGATCTCTGTCCTCCTCCAGTCAATCCCCTCCCCCCACAGTTAGAAACACCTCCCAGGGAACACTTAACCCCTGGATCACCCCAAACCCCTTCCCTACCAGTGACATTTATACACTAATCAGTGGCCTATTCTTAGCTCTGATCGATATATAAAGCCCCCATACACACTATTAGATTTTCTGCAGATTTCGGTCTTCAGATTTACCAAAACCATATAATATGAGGTCACACTTTAAAGCGGTGCTCCGGGAGAAATGTTACTCCCCCTATAATTCTCATGATTAATGTATTCTAGTAAAGGTATGCTGTAATCGAAGGTCCGTTTTGTATTTTTGCAGCATTTTTTTTTTACTTTTGTAAGTCCCAGCAGCATCTCATGTGTGGGCATCTGAAGCCAGACTGTATCTCTTCCTGTATTCCATGGTTACCCAGCATGCACCTCCAGATCCCGCACATGCTCAGAGCAGCACGAGCCGTGTAATAGAGTGTAGGTCAGGTTTCCATAGCAACAGCAGTGTCAGAGGAAGTTGCCGCCGCTCCCCTCCCCCTCCAGGAAGCAGGAAGTTTATCTACATTTACAAAGATTATAAATCTAGAAATACAAAAAGTTCCTGCAAAAGGTAATTACTTTTTTTTAAAGATGCTAATTTTAAATGATATCCCTTGTTTCTGTGCAGATTATATATATATATATATATATATATATATATATATATATATATATATATATATAATCTGCACAGAAACAAGGGATATCATTTACAATTAGCATCTTTTTAAAAAAGTAATTACTTTTTGCAGGAGCTGTCCCAAATTGCCCCCATCAAAATTGCCCCATCAAAACTGCACAATCATACTGCCCCCATCAACTTGCCCCAATCAAAACTGCCCCATCAAATTGCCCCATCATACTGCCCCCATTAAAATTGCCCCATCAAAATTGCCCCATCATACTGCCCCATCAAATTGCCCTATCATACTGCCCCATCAAAATTGCCCCATCAATTTTCCCTATCATACTGCCACCATCAAAATTGCCCCATAAAAATTACACCAATCAAAATTGCCCCATAATAATGCCATCATCAAAATTGCCCCATCAAACTGCCCCCATCAAAACTGCCCCTGTGTGGTTTGATCGTTGTTTACATATGCGGGCGTGACCTACGTATGCGTTTGCTTCTGCGATGTGAGCTCGCGGGGGCGGGGCTCTTTGTTTACTTATTTTTTATTGTTTATTTTATTTTAAAAAATATATATTTTTACACTTTCCCTGTAAAAAAGATGTTTTTGATGACTTTTGTTCCTATTAGAAGAAATGTAGCTAGTGGAATTCTACATTCTGCATCTCTATGAAGGATTTCTAGTAAACAAATATATATCTTTATACACTTCCAGCTCCCCCTATTACCGCCATCTTTTCCAACACTCCCAACTAGAGGTCGGCTGGCCCAGCCTCGTGCCCCCTTTGGGAGATCTGTGGTCCAATGCTGGGATTGTCTCCCATGGTCTGGACTACGGGCGGATGATTGGTTGAGCACATCAGAATATTTCCTTCTGTTTTTCCTCTTAGCTCCATCTGCATTCCCCATATGCCTCTGTATAGGCTTCCGTGGTCAGTATGGGACGATCGATCTTTGGTGACCTGGAAGTGTCTTATCAATGTGATGTATATTGCATTCTCTGCATTTCTACTTCTATTCTCTGATTCTTTTTACTTTTTTTGTATCAATAAATATTACTTTTTCATTTTTAATCATTATCTGATGATTTTTGGATAGTCCCTACATAGTCCCAACACCAAAGGGTCATTCTTTTGGCCAGAGTTTATCCCAACCCCTTAATCCATTTCCATAATAATACAACTAATGTCCTCCTTATTCATTTCATAATTATATTTTATGTATACATATAATGTGTGTGAATTGTGGGCTCATGTAATGAGGACATCTAGTAGCCAAATCATTTAGTGTATTTTTTTTTCAGAAAGATTTTATAAAGATATAAAAAGCAAAGCATAATAACAAAAGAAAAGCATTTGTAAGGACATTTTTTACAAAGTAATTTGAGGTAACAATGTAGCAATCTAGGGGTTGTAGACGTTTATACCAGGGTGAGGTAATTAAAGCAGATGTACATAGCACAACCGGGTAAAAGTTATCAACAAAAGAAGATACCTGGATGGATCTGCGTAAATTAGCTATATCAGAAAACCCCTATGGTTGCAGGAAAATGCGAGGGGGGAACAGCTGGAATTGGGAGGGGTGGGTGGGGTGGAGTAGAGGGGGTAGGGAGGTGTAATAAGTAGTGTTAACTTCAACTTTAAAGTAAGGAGGGGGGCTCCATGACCGAAATGGGAGTTTAAGGTGAGATTCTGCACACTGTTGGTAGAGATGGATGGTTTAGTCGGGTAGACATCCTGAAGAGAGATTTGCGTAGCAGGCCGAAGCTGGAAAGAGCTAGAGACCATTGGTTGTGGGTTTCCCAATGGGAGGGTCCATGGCCTCTAGATTTGGGGTTAAAGTTCTGCAGTATGGGAAAGTAAATTGATTGAGGTTGGCTTGTTCCTCTGGGGAAAGAGCTGAAAGCATAAAGGTTTGCCATCTGGAAAAGAAGCAAGAGCAGGATTTGACATGGTTGAAATCGGTGTTGAGACGATCCTTAAATAGTAGAAAAAGGAGCTTTAGTTTTATTTAAGCAATGGTAGGAGAGTGAGAGGAAGTCCAGCATTTCAGTATAGTTCTCCGTGCAAGTAGGAGACAGAAGACCAGTCCTTGTGGGAGACGGGCTCTTTGGGGATTTCACTGGTATTCGTTTTGGTAGTTTGAGACCATGACAGCAGTTGAGGGTCCCAATGACCGAAGATGAGCAGCAGTTGGTCCTTAGGTAGCTTTAGTAGGGTAACTTCAAAAATGTAGGATAGGACTTGGTCCCAGAAAATGGATATGGAGGAGCAAGTCCAGAAGGGATGTGTCAGGGATGGTCTCGGTTGGTGGCAGAGGGGGCAGAGGGGGCAGAAGGCTTTGCTCTGATCTGTTTTGATGGCTAAGAAAGGTATGTGGGCTCGATGTGTGATCTTTAGTTGAGTTTCTCTCCATACTTCATTGGGGATCAGCTGATGTATTTTGTTAAGGCCTTGTAGAATTTTGTGCACCAGGTCCGGGTCCAGGAAGTCTTTTTTCCAGTTTGTTACAGATGAGGAAGTCAGAGGGGGGACGATCTCTCATAAGAGAGGTTGGTAGATGTCAGAAATTTTATAAGAGTCGTCCAGGAGCGTTCGGTCCGTAATATTAGGTTTGAACCTCTTGTTTTCCTCTTTGCATGCGGCCTTTAAGAATGCGATGCATTGACCATAGTGGAATGCATGGGCTTGAGGAAGAGAGAAAGATTCTGCAATGGTTGAGAAGGGGAGAGGACGTCCTGTTTTCATGTCACATAGAGAAGAAAATTTTGTGAGTCCTTTTTCCTGCCAGATGGTGAAGGGTTTATGGTCCATCCCAGGGGGGGAAGCAGGGGTTCCCTTGAATTGGTATTTGGCTGGACATGAAGGGAGACAGTTTGAGGAGTTTTCGGGCTTCTCTCCATGCTATAGCTGTGTCTCTCAGGAGGAGGTTGTGTTGGTAAAGAGGGGGGACTGATTTCCATTTGCAGTGAAGAAGGGCCACTAAGGAGTAGGGGTGAGCCATTTCAGTTTCCATGTGATAATTGGAGTAGCGGGAGGAACATGTTATCCAGTCCAAGCTGGTTCTTAATAAGCATGCCAAGTTATAAGTTCTAATATTTGGGAGACTAATTCCCCCATCGCGTCTGGGAAGATTCAAAGTTTTTAAGGCTATATGTGGTCGTTTGTTTTGCCATAGGAATTTTGAAATGGCTGAATATAGAATTTTGATATCCTTGTGTTACAAGAGTAGGGGAATAGTTTGCATCGGGTATAGCAGTCTTGCAAAACTAATCATTTTTACTAGATGACATCTTCCCAGGAGCGAGAGGGGCAGATCCATCCAGTTTACCAGTTCCTGAGATATTTAAGAAATCAGTGGGGGGTAATTGAGGAGATACAAAGAGGAGGGTAGTTTCCCTATTTTGACTCCTAGATAAGTGATGTGGGACTTGGCTACCGAGAAGATGGAGTGTTGAGTCCAGGGTGGATTGGAGAGGGTACCTAGAGGGAGGATTTTGCTCTTGCTATAATTGATACGCAGGCCTGAGCAGGATCTAAATTCATCGAAAATCTTTTTGATGGCGGGTATGTCAGAGGAGGGGTCGGATGAGAATATAAGAACATCATCCGCAAAAAGGGATGTGCGCAGGTCGTGTTTACCAATTTTGATGCCATGAAGTGTGGCTGGTTGGGCTAGATATCTGGATAGTGGTTCTAGTGCAATGTTGAAAAGGAGCGGGGACAGTGAACAACCTTGCCGCGTTCCTTTATGGAGCCGAAAGTTTTCTGAGAGTAAGCCTGCCGCCACCAGCCTAGCTGCAGGGGCTGTATAAATGGTATTAATGAGATGGCAGAAGGGGCCTGTGAATCCCATTTTTGACATTGCCAAGGAGAGCCATTCGAAGCTGACATTATCGAAGGCTTTCTCCGCATCTAACGTGATGATGGCATAATCTCCGCTTGGGTTATATTTTGCATGTTCTAAAGCTAGCATGACTTTGCGTATGTTCAGGGTGGCGGTCCTGCCTTTTACAAAGCCAGACTGGGCTGGGTGGATCAGTGAGGGGATGATAGCAGCGAGTCTGGTGGCAATGATCTTAGATAAGATTTTGACATCCAGATTCAGCAGTGAAATTGGTCTATATGAGCCTGGCTCTTGGGGGTCTTTGCCTTTCTTGGAGAGTAATTTGATGATGGCCTGATTTCCCGTTTGAAGGTATGATTCGCCGGACCAAATACCGTTGTATACCGATATGGAGAGTGGGTTCTATGATTTTTTGTAGAGTTTTGTAGAATTCGCTAGTGAAATCGTCAGGTCCAGGGGCCTTGGAAGGAGTTAGGTTGCGGATGGTGGTTGAGATTTCTGGGAGAGAGATGGGCGCATTGAGAGTTTCTAGTTGTAGGGGAGTGATTTTGGGCATGTCGATTTTCTGTAAAAAAGACTGTGCTATTTGTCTATCTCTGGGATCAGGGGTGTATAAGGCTGAGTAGTATTTAAGCATGGCATTGTTTATTGGTTGCGGTGTGGAGTGTATGTTACCGGTACTGTCTCGAAGAGAGGTGATATGGGTCAGGCGGAAGGGACCCTTACAGAGTCCGGCTAACAGTTTGCCTGCTTTATTTCTGAATTTATGAAGAGTGGCATCCAAGTGTGCTTTTTTGGTAGATTCAAGGGTTTCCGCCCATAAATCAAAAGCTCTCTTGGCTGCCTGCTATTCGTTTCTACTGACAGGGGAGTCGTTGGTAATCAGGGAGCGTTGTGCCTGATGTAGTCGTGCGCTGGCTGATTTGTAGTTTGTTAAAATGTTTCGTTTGAAGGAGGTGGCATAGGAAATGATCCGTCCCCTAAGATATGCTTTACCGGCATCCCAGAAGAGATTCGGATCATTGATGTGGGGTGCATTGGCCGTGGCATATTCAGACCAAGCTTTCTCAATGAACTGTTGGAAATCAGTGTTGTTGTGTAGGTAGGAGGGGAAGCGCCAGATATTGGGGTGGGGAGGTAGATCTAGGTTGCCGAGTGTTACCTCGATGGGCACATGATCAGAGATGGCAATGTCATGTGTGGCTGCCCCGGACAGCATAGGGATTAGGTTGTCGGAGCCAAAGATGTAATCGATCCTGGTGAGGACCTGGTGGGGGTTAGAATAAAAAGTGAATTCCCGGTCAACTGGGTGCGAGAGTCACCAAAGGTCTTGGAAGCGAAGAGATTCCATAGAGGATGCGAAATGCGTAGGGGTAGTGGGGATGGATCCTGCCCTGGGACGTTTGGGTGGTGATCTGTCGTCAGTCTGGTGGAGAATGTCATTTAAGTCTCCTCCTATTAAGTGTGGAAGATGTGTATTGCTAAGCAGCCATGTAGAGAGTTTGCTATAGAACTGTTTGTTGGGGTTATTAGGGGCATAAACATTAGATATTACTAGGTCCTTGTTGCCTATTTGAACATGTGGTGAAAGGAGACGACCCTGGGTGTCTGCTGTTACGGAGAGAACTGTGCAAGGGAGATTTTCGTGTATTAGCAGAAGAACTCCTGCTTTACGCCCAACTGCATCTGAGCCTATGACTGTGCCCACCCATAGCTTTTTCATACGGTGGAAGTCTTGGGACAATAAGTGGGATTCCTGGAGTAGGGCGATGTCAGCTTTAAGTCTTTTAAGATGTCTAAGGATCTTCATTCTCTTGTTAGGGGATCTGAGGCCGTTAAAGGCCTCAGATCCCCTAACAAGAGAATGAAGATCCTTAGACATCTTAAAAGACTTAAAGCTGACATCGCCCTACTCCAGGAATCCCACTTATTGTCCCAAGACTTCCACCGTATGAAAAAGCTGAGGCCTTTAACGTTCCAGGAGACTATTTTCATATTGGGGGGGTGGAGAGAGGGATTTGGGCTGCTGTTCTAGATTTATCAATGTGTAGGCGGTCAAGTGAAGTAGTGGTTAATTTGATATCAGGATGGTAGATTCTGGTCTTGTGATAGTAGTGTAGTGGATGGGAGTTAAGGGTAGTGCATGAGCCCCGGGTTTTTTGGGGAAGGGGGGAATAGAAGTAGGAGGGGGAAACCTGGAAAGAAAACATAAAAATCAAACATGTGAACTTCTCTTTTTTCCGCATGGGGACACTGTGTAGGTCAGCTCCCAATACAAGACACTAGTAGTGGCATGTGAGCCCCCACTTTAGCGAGAGGAGTATGCTCGGCTGCCTCGGGTCATGTACAGGTGGGGAGATAAAATGTGAAAAGAAAAAAAAAAAAAAAGGTACACAGTGAGGCCAGGAGGAGAAGTAGAGCAAACAGAAGCATTTTATAACCAAAATAGTATTAATTGCTTAATAACATAACATGGAGCATAGTAGTTGTCATGTGGTCGCCTAGGAGCAAAATGGTGGTTACCACACAAGTAGAGCTTGTAGGCGCCCTTGACGGAGAGAATGACAGAGACATGGTATGTGACTCCCTTTCAGCGAGGGGTGACACGATGGTGTTCTGGGGCTGAGGCCCTGAAGCGTTTAGGGGAATCCTTTTGCGGGCTCCTTTGGTCCAGGGAGCGGTTGAAAGGGGCAGCCTTGGAGGGGGTATGGGGGTGTAAGTCTGCATGCTGACACCGTAAAAAGGCTTCCGCTTCAGAGGGGTCTTGGAAAGATAATTGCTCTCCATTTGGGGTCTTGAGGCGGAGGGTGGCCGGGAATGCCAGTGTGAACTTTATTTGTTGTTTTTGCAGTTCTGTGCACACCTGCTGGAAAGCTTTCCGCTTTTTTGATACCTCAATTGAGTAGTCAGCAAAAATCAGCACCCTTATTCCATCAATTTGGAGTGAGCGGGTTTGTCTGAATTTTTGTAGGATAAGGGCTTTATCTGAATAATTCAGGTATTTAGCGATTATTGGCCAGGTGTTTTGCGTTCAGTGTTAAAGGATCCCATGCGGTGGGCCCGTTCCACGGTGCAGGGGCCTGGAAGGCCTAGTGCTTCAGGGATGCGCCTGGCGCAGAATTCAGAGAGAGCCTGTGTTTGCAGCGATTCAGGGACCCCCACAAATCGCAAGTTGCTCCTTCTGGACCTATTCTCTAAACCATCCAAATTTTGGATAATATATTGATTGGTCTTGTCCTGCGTTTCTTCAGTGGCCTGGGCCTGGTAGAGCTTCTCTTCCACGCTAGATAATCGGTGCTCCAAATCGTTTAATCTGGTGGTATGCTCTCCTAACTGGGCCTTGATTTGCTTCATCCCTGCATTCACTGCTTTCTCCACAGAGGCAGCAATCATGGGGGATAGCAGAGCTGCCACAGCCTGTGCTATGCGGTCTGTGTCACTGTCTCCTGTGAATTGTGAACCAAGGACCTGTGGATAAATGGCCTGTGGAGTGGAGGCATGTGGTATGGAGGCAGGGATGGATGAGGCATGCAGGGAAGCCTGAGGGGCCGAGCAGCAGCTTACCTCCATTGCGGACGACTGTGTTACTCCAGGAGGCTCCGTGTAGGCCGAAGCCAGGGCCTCGATTTGCGATCGGTTGCCGGTTTTCTCCACAAACCGGTCCATGTGTGGGCGGCAGTAGCCTGGAGGATCCTGTGGATGATTGGGGCGGCTCAGGCTGGTCTTTTAGGCCGATTTAGGGTCTTTCTGCGGGAGCCGAGGAAAGGAGCAGCTACTCCATGCGGCGCCGGAACCGGAAGTGTTTCAGGTTTTAATCTCCAATATAAAGAGGTGGAAAGGATAATTAAAACCTACTGGCCAATATTACAAAAAGACCAAACCCTTAGAAAGATCCTTCCTAACAAACCTAAGTTTATTTATAGAAGAGCCCCAGGTTTACGCAATATGTTGGCCAAAAATGTAATCCGGCCCCCTAAGAAACCCCCCACTTTTTTGGACCGCACTGGGTTCTATAAATGTAAGAGATGCAAAGCATGCAGAATTACTAGGGACAAAACTAGGAAAGCAACTAGCTTTCCATCAGTGGTTACAGGTGGGGAATATGACATTAGGCAGTTCATCACCTGTGACACTAGATATGTTACTTACCTGCTCATGTGTCCATGCAATTTCCAATATGTTGGCAGGACCACTAGAACCATGGCCAAAAGAGTGGGAGAACATATAGATAATATAAAAAATGGGTTCAAACACCACAGTGTATTGAACCACTTCAGGTTGATGCACAATAAGGACCCCTCCTTACTCGGGTTCTTCGGCATTAATAGGCTTTGCCAGCATTGGAGAGGAACTGACATGACCAAAAAAGTGTCGCAGATGGAAACGCAGTGGATATATAGACTTCAATCTCTCCAGCCTTTGGGATTAAACATCGTTATTGATCTAAAATGTTTTTTAACTGATTATTGATTGCATTAACATATTTGTTTTTAGCAAGTTTGTTTCTTTTAGATTAGAGCCCTGGTTTCTCAGGGTTTCTATCTTAATACCCATTTTTTAGTTAATGTATTTTCAGAAGTTTTTATTGATATTATATAAACTGTCTTTGTGTATTATATATATAAAAAAAAAAAAAACTTTTTTTGATCTGTTAGTATAGGCGTGGTTGTATTGGCAATTTTGGCCATATGGATTTTCACCACTAGATGGTGTTGTTCTAATTGTCTCCTTCATATAGAAGATTAGAGGCATGGTTATTTTGGTCATTTGGATATTCACCACCTGATGGTGCTGTCCTAAGTTTTTCCTTTAAGCCTCAATACACCCATTTGACCTTACTCAGCTCTATATTGCATCCATGCACCCAAATAGTCCATTTATCACTGTTTGGGTGATGGTTGACTTTAAATACATTGTATGTATTAGTTTATTCATTAATCCCTTTGTAAGGTTAGCTATTTATGTGCAGTGTGGGCAGCGTGTGTGCATCGACACTCCTTGGAGGCAGGTTCTGTATTATGTTTTTGTCTTCTCCTCCATTTTGGAGGAGCCCCACCAATAGCAGCCTTTCCATTCACATAAAAGCAAGCAGTAGGTGGCGCGCCATCACTTCCTGAAGAGCCATTCACGGCAAAACATATGTCAGAGTGGAGGCTCCATCATTTCCGGGTCCATTTTTTGATACACCACACCAGGCTTTGCACCTTCGGAGTGAGACCTGGAACGCACCCTACCTCCAGGGATCAGTTGACTCACACACGCTGTTTACACCTAGTGCCAGGCCAGGCACTATCGCATGTAAGTGTAACTGTTATTATTGCTGCTGTTTTTATTCCATTAAAAATTACTACACTATGAGACTTTCATCTGTGTCTCCTGTGGAGTCTTATTTTATATTCTAGCTCCTTCCTGAGTGGCCATTGGAGTGGATTCATGCCATTAGTGGAGCCAATTTGGGGTTCCCAAAGTGTTTCTTGACCATCCTGTAAAAAGGGGTCAAACAGCTCTGGTGAGTGGCCATCTTCATATTGAGCACTCGTGGTGGAAGATCTAGAAGTTTTATCTCAGAGCATTTCGTTTTGGTGTTGGGATTTATTCACCTAAAGACTTTATGCTTGCTTATTTTCTCATTTACGTGCACATTTGACTTTGATGCAGTGTTTTCTTTGTGATAGTTTTTTTACAGGAACATGTATAGTGCCTTATTCTTTATTTTGTAATTTTGCACATCTTATAATGGAATTGAAGGAATGTTCCATCCTAGGAAGGGCCGGAGAGTCACATCCTTTAATGGAATTGGAGGAATGTTCCATCCAAGTTTGGGTCAGAGAGTCACAACTAATATAGGAATTGAAGGGATGTTTCATCCTGGGAAGGGTCAGAGAGTCACATCTTCTAATGGTATTGGAGGAATGTTCCATCCTAGGAGGGGCCGGAGAGTCACATCTTCTTATAGAATTAGACAAATGTTCAGTTCTAGGAGGAGCTGGAGATTCACATCTTTTAATGGAATTGGAGGCATTTTCCATCCTAGGAGGGGCCTGAGAGTTACATCTTATAATAGAATCAGAGGAATGTTCCATTCTAGGAGGGGCCTGAGAGTTACATCTTATAATAGAATTAGAGGAATTTTCCATTCTAGGAGGGGCCGGAGATTTACATTTTATGATGGATTTGGAGGGATGTCCTATCCTAGGTGGGGCTGGAGAGGAACATCTTAAATACTTGTAATGAGAAGTGTGTGCACTCTTTTGTCTATGGTCCCGTATTCCAGCTGTCTGATTTTCAGGTGAGACTTGACTTTATTTGAAACACTTTTCTGTAGTCTTTGTCTATTATCCTTTTTTCTGCGTATAAGTAGATAGAGTTCTGGTGCTCTGCAGATCTTCTGCAGAACATTCCTCTTCATGGAGATGGGTGGAACATGAAATAAGGATGATGATTATCTGGTGGAGACGATCATAAAGAGTAATACTTAACCACTTGCTGACTGGGCCATAGCCGAAAGACGGCTGCAGCGTGGTCGGCTAGTTCTGGGTGGACGTCCATGGGACATCATCCCAGAATCCTGCTCTCGCGTGCTCCCTGGGGCGCGCACCCGCGAACTTCCGTGACCACCGGGTCCAGAGGAACCAGCGCATCACGGATCACGGATCACGGTAAACGGCCGTTTACCATGTGATCACTCCGTCAAATGACGGAGCGATCACATGTAAACAAATGACATGACGCCGGTTCCTCCCTCCCCTCTGTGTACCGATTGGTACAGTGCGAGGGGAGAGGGGGAATGATCGGATGGTAGCACTGCTGTGGGCTGCATGTGTAGTGCCCACAGCGGTGCTCAGTGACAATTGCAGTCACATCCATCCATCCCTCCATGCTCAGCCATCCCTGCAATATGCCCAGCACTACTCTGCAATATACCCAGCACTACTCTGCAATATACCCAGCACTACTCTGCAATATACCCAGCACTACTCTGCAATATACCCTGCACTACTCTGCAATATACCCTGCAATATACCCTGCACTACTCTGCAATATACCCTGCACTACTCTGCAATATACCCTGCAATATACCCTGCACTACTCTGCAATATACCCTGCAATATACCCGGCACTACTCTGCAATATACCCGGCACTACTCTGCAATATACCCGGCACTACTCTGCAATATACCCGGCACTACTCTGCAATATACCCGGCACTACTCTGCAATATACCCTGCACTACTCTGCAATATACCCAGCACTACTCTGCAATATACCCTGCACTACTCTGCGATATACCCTGCACTACTCTGCAATATACCCTGCAATATACCCTGCACTACTCTGCAATATACCCAGCACTACTCTGCAATATACCCTGCAATATACCCTGCACTTCTCTGCAATATACCCTGCACTACTCTGCAATATACCCTGCACTACTCTGCAATATACCCTGCACTACTCTGCAATATACCCAGCACTACTCTGCGATATACCCTGCAATATACCCTGCACTACTCTGCAATATACCCTGCACTACTCTGCAATATACCCTGCACTACTCTGCAATATACCCTGCACTACTCTGCAATATACCCTGCACTACTCTGCAATATACCCTGCACTACTCTGCGATATACCCAGCACTACTCTGCGATATACCCTGCAATATACCCTGCACTACTCTGCAATATACCCTGCACTACTCTGCAATATACCCTGCACTACTCTGCAATATACCCAGCACTACTCTGCAATATACCCTGCACTACTCTGCAATATACCCTGCACTACTCTGCAATATGCCCTGCACTTCTCTGCAATATGCCCTGCACTTCTCTGCAATATGCCCTGCACTTCTCTGCAATATGCCCTGCACTACTCTGCAATATGCCCTGCACTACTCTGCAATATGCCCTGCACTACTCTGCAATATGTCCTGCACTACTCTGCAATATGCCCTGCACTACTCTGCAATATGCTCTGCAATATGCCCTGCAATACTCTGCAATATACCCAGCACTACTCTGCAATATACCCAGCACTACTCTGCAATATATCCTGCACTACTCTGCAATATACCCTGCAATATACCCGGCAATACCCTGCAAAATACTCTGCAATATACCCTGCAAAATACTCTGCAATATACCCTGCACTACTCTGCAATATACCCTGCACTGCTCTGCAATATACTCTGCAATATACCCGGCAATACTCTGCAATATACCCGGCAATACTCTGCAATACACCCTGCACTACTCTGCAATATACCCGGCACTACTCTGCAATATACCCGGCACTACTCTGCAATATACCCGGCACTACTCTGCAATATACCGGGCACTACTCTGCAATATACCCTGCAAAATACTCTGCAATATACCCTTCAATACTCTGCAATATACCCTGCACTACTCTGCAATATACCCTACACTGCTCTGCAATATACCCTGCAATATACCCTGCAATATACCCGGCAATACTCTGCAATACACCCTGCAATACTCTGCAATATACCCGGCAATACTCTGCAATACACCCTGCAATACTCTGCAATATACCCGGCACTACTCTGCAATATACCCGGCACTACTCTGTAATATACCCGGCACTACTCTGCAATATACCCGGCACTACTCTGCAATATACCCGGCACTACTCTGCAATATACCCGGCACTACTCTGCAATATACCCTGCAATATACCCTGCAATACTCTGCAATATACCCGGCACTACTCTGCAATATACCCTGCAATACTCTGCAATATACCCTGCAATACTCTGCAATATACCCTGCAATACTCTGCAATATACTCTGCAATACTCTGCAATATACCCTGCACTACTCTGCAATACCCCGCAATTTTTAACCAGTTCCCACCCGCCGTCATATGACGTCCTTGACTTTGTGTGGGGATATCTGAATGATGGGTGCAGCTACAGGCATCATTCAGATATCAGCTTTTTTAGCCGGCGATTCCCTACACCATAAGAATGATCATAGCGGCTGTTCCACTGCTTGATCATTCTTATGGGAGGCGAGAGGGGATCCCCCCCTTCCCGCCACCCTCCGGTGCTTCTACTGACTCACCGCTATGATCAAAGTCAGGATCGTTTTTTTTTTTTGTTTTTTTTTATTTCACGCTTCCCAGCCTAGAGGTGAGATGTGAGGTCTTCTTGACCCCATATCTCACTGTAAAGAGGACCTGTCATGCCATATTCCTATTACAAGGATGTTTACATTCCTTGTAATAGAAATAAAAGTGATCAAAAAAATGTTTTGGGGGGAAAAAAGTGTCAAACTAAAATAAATAAAGTAAAATGAACAATATAAAAAAAAATTTTTTAAAGCACCCCTGTCCGCGTGCTCGCATGCAGAAGGGAACACATACGTAAGTCCCGCCCACATATGAAAACGGTGTTCAAACCACACATGTGAGGTAACACTGCGAACGTTGGAGCGAGAGAAATCATTTTGGCCCTAGACCTCCTCTGTAACTCAAAACATGTAACCAGTAAAAAATTTTAAAGCGTCACCTATGGAGATTTTTAAGCAGCGAAGTTTGGCACCATTCCACGAGCGTGTGCAATTTTGAAGGGTGACATGTTAGGTATCTATTTACTCGGCGTAACTTCATCTTTCACATTATGCAAAAACATTGGGCTAACTTTACTGTTATTTTTTTTTTTTTTTAAAGCACAAAACTGTTTTTTTCCCAAAAAAACGCGTTCGAAAAATTGCTGCGCAAATACCGTGCCATTGTATTCTCTAGGGTCTTTGCTAAAAAAAAATATATATATATATGTTTTGCGGTTCTATGTAATTTTCTAGCAAATAAATGATCATTTTTACATGTAGGAGAGAAATATAAGAACTGGCCTGGGTGCTCCAGAACGCCTAGAGGTGCTCCCTGCATGTTGGGCCTCTGTATGTAGCCACGCTGTGTAAAAGTCTCACATGTGGTATTGCCATACTCGGGAGTAATAGCATAATGTGTTTTGGGGTGTAATTTGTTGTATGCATATGCTGTGTGTGAGAAATAACCTTCTAATATGACAATTTTGTGAAAAAAAAGAATAAAAAAATCTTGATTTTGCAAAGAATTGTGGGAAAAGATGACAATTTCAAAAAAACTCACCATGCATCTTTTCAAATACCTTGGAATGTCTTCTTTCTAAATAGGGGTCATTTGGGGGGTATTTGTACTTTTCTGGCATGTTAGGGTGTCAAGAAGTTAGATAGGCCGTCAGTACTTCAGGTGTGATCAATTTTCAGATATTGGCACCATAGCTTTTGGACTCTCTAACATTCACAAAGACCAAATAATATACACCAAGTTGTACTTATTTTTACCAAAGACATGTAGCAGTATAAATTTTGGCCAACATTTACGAAGAAAAATTACTAATTTGCTAAATTTTTTAACAGAAACAAAGAAAAGTTCATTTTTTTACCAAATTTTCAGTCTTTTTTCTTTTATAGTGCAAACAATAAAAAACCCAACGGTGATTAAATACCACCAAAACAAAGCTCTTTTTGTGTGAAAAAAAGGACAAAAATTTCATATGGGTACAGTGTTGTATGACTGAGTAATTGTCATTCAAAATGTGAGAGCACCGAAAGCTGAAAATTGGTCTGGTTAGGAAGGGGGTTTAAGTGCCCAGTGGTCGAGTGGTTAAAGTAAACCTATCATTAGACAAATGCAATACCAACCACCAATGAACTCTTCTTCTGAAAATTCTAATGCCCCGTACACCCAAGCGGAATTTCCGTCAGAATAATCTTGGATGGTTTTTCCGACGGAATTCCGCTCAAGCTTGGCTTGCATACACACGGTCACACAAAAGTTCTCGGAACTTTCGACCATCAAGATCGCGGTGATGTATAACACTACGACAAGCCGAGAAAATAAAGTTCAATGCTTCCGAGTATGCGTTGAATTGTTTACGAGCATGCGCCGGAATTTTGCACGTCGGAATTGCCACAGACGATCGGAATTTCCGATCGGAACTTTTTCCTTCAGAAAAATAGAGAACCTGCTCTCAATCTTTTGCTGGCGGAAATTCCGCCAGCAAAAGTCCGATGGAGCATACACAGTCGGAATTTCCGACCAAAAGCTCACATCCGACTTTTGGTGGTGGAATTTCCGATCATGTGTACGGGGCATAATTGACTGGCTGTATGATCAGTCCCTAGTTTTTAGGAAAGGTCAGAAATCCTTATCTGAATACTTATACCAGGCCAGTGACTCAAAGTATTAAAGCCAAACGATTATAATCAAGGCAAAGACTATCATTTTCAGAAGGTCAGCATGTATATTGCCCACAGGTTTCTTTTGAAGGCACAGTGCAAAAACAAAGGCAGCCTTGGAACAATTCTATATTAGATAATTCTCTGTGACTATCTATATTAGGTCATTTAAAATGATATACAGTACTAATAAATATATACAGAGGAAAGTGTATCTAGGCGCTAGGGATGAGCTTCAAGTTCGAGTCGAACTCATGTTCGACTCGAACATCTACTGTTCGCCAGTTCGCCGAACAGCGAACAATTTGGGGTGTTCGCGGCAAATTCAAAAGCCGGGGAACACCCTTTAAAAGTCTATGGGAGAAATCAAAAGTGCTAATTTTAAAGGATTATATGCATGGTATTGTCATATAAAATGTTTGGGGACCCGGGTCCTGCCCCAGGGGACATGGATCAATGCAAAAAAAAGTTTTAAAAACTGCCGTTTTTTTGGGAGCAGTGATTTTAATAATGCTTAAAGTGAAACAATAAAAGTGTAATATTCCTTTAAATTTCATACCTGGGGGGGGGGTGTCTATAGTATGCCTGGAAAGGGGCGCATGTTTCCCGTGTTTAGAACAGTCTGACAGAAAAATAACATTTCAAAGGAAAAAAAGTCATTTAAAACTACCCGCGGCTATAATGAATCGTCGGTCCGACAATACACATAAAAGTTCATTGATAAAAACAGCATGGGATTTCCCCACAGGGGAACCCCGAACCAAAATTAAAAAAAAAATGATGTGGGGGTCCCCCTAAATTCCATACCAGGACCTTCAGGTCTGGTATAGATATTAAGGGGAACCCCACGCCAAAATTAAAAAAAAAATGGCATGGGGGTCCCCCCTCAAAATCCATACCAGACCCTTCAGGTCTGGTATGGATTTTAAGGGGAACCCCGCACCATTTTTTTTTTTCTTAAATGGCGTGGGGTCACCCAAAAAATCCATACCAGACCCTTATCCGAGCACGCAACCTGGCAGGCCGCAGGAAAAGAGAGGGGGACGAGAGAGCACCCCCCCTCCTGAACCGTACCAGGCCACATGCCCTCAACATTGGGAGGGTGCTTTGAGGTAGCCCCCCAAAGCACTTTGTCCCCATGTTGATGAGAACAGGGGCCTCATCCCCACACCCCTTGGCCAGTGGTTGTGGGGGTCTGCGGGCAGGGGGCTTATCAGAATCTGGATGCCCCCTTTAACAAGGGGACCCCAAGATCCTGGCCCCTCCTGTGTGAATTGGTAATGGGGTACAAAAGTACCCCTACCATTTCACAAAAAAAGTGTCAAAAAGGTTAAAAAACACAAGAGACGGTTTTTGACAAGTCCTTTATTTCTTCTTCTTTCGGCTTCTTCTTCCATCTTCTTTCTTCTGGTCTTCCTTCGGTGTTCTTCTTCTTCCTCCATCTTCCTCTTCATCTTCTTCTTCATCTTCTTCTTCCTCCGCTCTTCTTGTCCCGCATCTTCCTCCAGGCTTCTTCTCCGCTCTGTCCACACGATCCGCTTCAGTGGGAGTCTTCAGCCGTGTGACGCTTCACTTCTTCTGACATTTCTTATATAACGGAGGGTGGGGAACCCGGTGACCCTGCCCTCCTCTGACGCTCGGGGAATTCACGGGACTTCCCTGTGGCTTTCCCTGTGTTGTCAGAGGGGGGCGGGGACTCCGTTATATAAGAAATGTCAGAAGAAGTGAAGCGCTACGCGGCTGAAGACTCCCACTGAGACGGATTGTGCTGACGGAGCGGAGAAGAAGCCTGGAGGAAGATGCGGGACGAGAAGAGCCGAGGAGGAAGATGGAGAAGAAGAAGAAGATGGAGAAGAAGAAGAACACCGAAGGAAGATCAGAAGAAAGAAGATGGAAGAAGAAGCCGAAAGAAGAAGAAATAAAGGAATTGTCAAAAACCGTCTCTTGTGTTTTTTAACCTTTTTGACACTTTTTTGTGAAATGGTAGGGGTACATTTGTACCCCATTACCAATTCACACGGGGCGGGATCTGGGGGTCCCCTTGTTAAAGGGGGCTTCCAAGTTCCGATAAGCCACCCACCCGCAGACCCCCACAACCACCGGCCAAGGGTTGTGGGGATAAGGCACTTGTCCTCATCAACATGGGGACAAGGTGCTTTGGGGGGCTACCTCAAAGCACCCTCCCAATGTTGAGGGCATGTGGCCTGGTACGGTTCAGGAGGGGGGCGCTCTCTTGTCCCCCCTTTTCCTGGGGCCTGCCAGGTTGCATGCTCGGATACGGGTCTGGTATGGATTTTTGGGGGGACCCCAAGACATTTTTTTTTTTTTAATTTTGGCGCGGGGTTCCCCTTAAAATCCATAGAGAAGTCTGACCCTGGACCATGGGGTGAAGAGGTTTATAGAAGAAAAACATGGTTTGGTGAAAAGTTTATGGTTGTGGCTGGGTAGAGGAGATGGGGTGGTATCTGATAATGGACTATGAGGAAAACAGAAGAGAAGAGGAGCTTAACATGGATGGGGACTGAGTGGAAAATAAGTGCAGTCTGGGTGAAAGGAGGTGAGAATTAATCTTGGACAGAGGAGAGAGCAGGCAGTTTATGATCTGACCATGGCACGTGAGGAAAATAAGTTGAGAGTGACTGAGTATGGTTAGGGGAAGAGGGGTAGATGTGGTCGGGTGGAGTGAGCAGAATTGTATTATGGCAACCATGTTGGTTGCTGGCCATGTCTAAATAACGAGCTTAGTCTGGAATTTCTGATCTCTGATTGACTATATCCAGCCACAGTACTAGACAGCTCTCTATTCTGCTAATATATACTGTAAATATGGCTGAGCGGAGATTCACACCATTCCAGCCAATAATTGATGTTTGTTATTCAGGGGCATGGAGCTACGTGTGCTGCTATTCCTAGTGGTTATCCCAGCTTCTTGGGCACAGGAAGGTAGGTGATATGACTGAAGAAAAATTACTGTTGTCGATAACATGTCTCTAGCATAGGAAGGTGGGTGGTAAGACCTAGGCAAAATTACTATTGGTGATCCCAGGGTCTTTGGCACAGGAAGGTAATTGCAATGGTCTGTGGAAAATTACTGCTGTGTGTATCTTAAAGAGGGTAGAATCAGTCCTTAAGGATTTTATGATACAATTGGAGTTCAAAAGGCCAACTGCTTGTGCTGTCAAGAGACTAATAAGAAGATGTGGTGAGGCTCTTCATAATCTGCAGGGAGGTGGGGAACACAATACACCTTTCCAGACTTCTATTCAACAGTCAATAGCTTAGCCCTCATTACCTAGTTATGTATGGCAGCAGCCCCCTAACAACCAATGTGTCCCAGAAAGGATGACTGTGAAAAGGTCTTGGCTCTTCACTCCTCCATGGAAGAATATGAGTTTTGCCCAGACATCTGCTCCCCACTGCATATCACCTTTTCAATAATTAATGGCCATGAGCCCCCACTAAGCGCTCTATATAAAGTGTTCTTTGGCTGACATCAAATGACTCATTGCTATGGCACCAGGAGCCATGATTATTATGGTACTATAAAATGATGGAACCACACTGCTTGAAGCCGTCTTTATAGAAGAGAGAGCAGAGAGCACTGATCTCTACACAACCTAGTCACCAGTGATTGGTGGTGGTGGGCTCTTGGGATTGGAGCCTGCAGATGGCCAAGCCTAAGAAGTTTTGTTAGACATGTGTGGGAAGTGTAAGGAGATCTGTCTTTGATCAGAGACACCACTTACCCTGAGGAGTATTAGACTGAGCCCTCAGTTAAAAGTAGTACGATTTTTATAAGAGAAAGTTGATCCAGGCACTCTTGGATTGGTTGCTCTCTTCACACCAGGCTAGGAACAGTTAAAGCCGACCACTTAATATGTCCAGAGTGTTTTCTCAGGGTGTTCAGATCTTCTTCTGCTCACCTGTTTAACTCTTGATGGGTTAGTATCATTTTAACCCTTAACTTTCCAAGCTCAGTCTTTCTATCCTCATTCAATACAGAATTCTTCCTGAAAGATAAATGAATCCATCTTCGAACCCAAACTATTCTGTTAGAGCTCACTGAAAACAATAGTGTCACAGGGAAGACCCCAGTTCTATCATGTCATTGGGGGGGGGGGGGGTCAGAGCCTCACTCTGTGACATTAATTTTGCTTCCTCCTCTAGCAGTATCTTCCTTCTATCACCCTCTTTATTGGATTAATATAAATAATGATTGTCATTAAATCTTCCCTCTGGCCTTCTCTTCAGTCTTGCACAGTTGTACGGCTCCTCTCGTGGACTGAAATGACTTACTCTGATTCACTGCACACTATGAGCTTTCTCACAAAGTGCTTTGGAAGCTGCAGCAATGCAGATAGAACCTGCCTCATTTCCTGGCTGGAAATCATCAACCCCCAGGCTGTGGACCGGTGCCAGTCCTTGGCCTGCTTGGAGCCAGGCTATGAGGCAGAGGTTGGTGGCAGACAGAACAAGCCAAAACAACCTGCGCTGCCCCCCTCCAACCACAAGAAGGCACCTACTCCCCTCCTACTAGCACCACTACTTCCTTCCCTCTCTGTGGTCATGAAGGAGAAGGGGAGGGAGGTAAGCCAGGCCAGGGACAGGATCTAATAGCACTGGTAAGACCCAGGCTGCACCACCAAACCCCCCCTTTGCCCCCAGGTGACAGGCTGCAACCACCACAAAAATGACCAGCAACTCTCCCCTCAGTCCATGGGGGGATTGACTTCTGAGCGGCCGGTCCCTGGTGCCAGGGAGGTTGGGGACCATTGATGTAACTCTTTCCTCCTCAGCCTGACTGCCCTGGGCCACTGTTTTTATTTCGTGGATGTCAGTTCTGTTGTTAATGGAAGCAGAAAAAAGTCGCCTCTAAGTGTAGAAGTTAAAACAGTTTAATATCCCCAGTGGTATTAAAAACACTTACAAAATCAGAAGATGAAGAAAGCACATCATGGAAGATGGTTGGATGGTTGGTTATTTAGCATCAGAAGGGTTCACAGCAGAAAGATATCCCAGAACTATTTTTTGTGTTGTCCCACCGAATCCAGTCAAATTCAGCAGTGGATTATCCAGGACGCTGGGGACACCGGCAGAAATTAAGTAGCCCGAGACCAGGAAGAGGAGATATAGTAAAATAGTAACATAGTTAGTAAGGTTGAATAAAGACACCAGTCCATCCAGTTCAACCATGAGACCCGGAAATGATGTCAGCAGTGAGGGACAGCAACCAGCCTGGACTGCAAACCGGATGTGGTCACAAGAAAGGGACGCGTTTTGGAACTCCATCTGGTTCCTTTATCAACCTATGACTGCAGAAATAACCATACATAATTTATACTCTCTGGGCCGGTCGTGGGTGGGAACAGGAACAAAAAAGGGAGGAATGGGCAATTATATACATCGTTCTTACCATTTGATGCAGATCTTACACATCACTAAAATAAATCAATGGAAAAGAGGAAATATATATTAAAAAGTAAAAGAAAATGTATATGTGAGTACATAATAAAGATAAAAATATATTAATAAAAATATAAGTGAGAATATATATAAAACACCAGCAGCAATCAGTTAAATAAAAAATGTGTAAACAGATATATTGTGCAGACTCATGAAAATGATATATATTAAAGGTATATGTATATATGAAAATGATGTATGTTATGGGTATATGTATATATGTATATATATCTCTCTAAACTTCTGCGGGCAGGTGTGTTCAGCATCCACGGTCGCATGCACACAAGTCCTGTAGTGCCTCCTGGAGGAAAGGATAGTATATGAGGTCTGAAGTATATAAAGTCTAAAGTATAGCACTAATTTCAAAATCCTCATTTAACCCTCCAGGGGCCAGAACATTTCACAAAAAAATCCAGTACATTTCTCTGTGACAGAGCCTCCTAAAAAGCTCAGCTGGAGGGTGCTCCCTAGACATTGCCTCAATGACCCAGATCCTAAGGCCATCTGTAGATTTGTCATGATGTTGGAGGTAATGCCTGGGGACACTATGATTGTCCAATCCACCAGTAATGAAACGCGATGTTCACTAAAGCGGCTGAATGGTTCGCCCCACATAAAAAAGGCCACAAGGGCATGTGGGGCATAGGGATGAGCCGAACACCCCCCTGTTCGGTTCGCACCAGAACATGCGAACAGGAAAAAAGTTCGTTCGGACACGCGAACACCGTTAAAGTCTATGGGACACGAACATGAATAATCAAAAGTGCTCATTTTAAAGGCTAATATGCAAGTTATTGTCATAAAAAGTGTTTGGGGACCTGGGTCCTGCCCCAGGGCACATGGATCAATGCAAAAAAAAGTTTTAAAAACGGCCGTTTTTTCAGGAGCAGTGATTTTAATAATGCTTAAAGTTAAACAATAAAAGTGTAATATCCCTTTAAATTTCGTACCTGGGGGGTGTCTATAGTATGCCTGTAAAGGGGCGCATGTTTCCTCTGTTTAGAACAGTCTGACAGCAAAATGACATTTTGAAGGAAAAAACTCATTTAAAACTACCCGCGGCTATTGCATTGCCGACAATACACATAGAAGTTCATTGATAAAAACGGCATGGGAATTCCCCAAAGGGGAACCCCGAACCAAAATTTAAAAAAAAAAATGACGTGGGAGTCCCCCTAAATTCCATACCAGGCCCTTCAGGTCTGGTATGGATATTAAGGGGAACCCCGGCCAAAATTTAAAAAAAAAAAAAAATGACGTGGGGTTCCCCCTAAATTCCATACCAGACCCTTCAGGTCTGGTATGGATTTTAAGGGGAACCCCGCGCCAAAAAAAAAAAAAAAAAACGGCGTGGGGTCCCCCCAAAAATCCATACCAGACCCTTATCCGAGCACGCAACCTGGCAGGCCGCAGGAAAAGAGGGGGGGACGAGAGTGCGGCCCCCCCCCCTCCTGAACCGTACCAGGCCACATGCCCTCAACATTGGGAGGGTGCTTTGGGGTAGCCCCCCAAAACACCTTGTCCCCATGTTGATGAGGACAAGGGCCTCATCCCCACAACCCTGGCCGGTGGTTGTGGGGGTCTGCGGGCGGGGGGCTTATCGGAATCTGGAAGCCCCCTTTAACAAGGGGACCCCCAGATCCCGGCCCCCCCCCCTGTGTGAAATGGTAAGGGCCCTACCATTTCACTAAAAAACTGTCAAAAATGTTAAAAATGACAAAAGACAGTTTTTGACAATTCCTTTATTTAAATACTTCTTCTATCTTCCTTCATCTTCTGGTTCTTCTGGTTCTTCTGGCTCTTCTGGTTCTTCCTCCGGCGTTCTCGTCCAGCATCTCCTCCGCGGCTCTATCTTCTTCTCCTCGGGCCGCTCCGCACCCATGGCATGGGGGGAGGCTCCCGCTCTTCTCTTCTTCTTCATCTTCTTCTCTTCTTCTCTTCTTCTTTTCTTCTCTTCTTCATTTTCTTGCGTGGTTGCGTGCTCGGATAAGGGTCTGGTATGGATTTTTGGGGGGACCCCACGCCGGTTTTTTTTTTGGCGCGGGGTTCCCCTTAAAATCCATACCAGACCTGAAGGGTCTGGTATGGAATTTAGGGGGAACCCCACGTCATTTTTTTTTTTTATTTTGGCCGGGGTTCCCCTTAATATCCATATCAGACTTGAAGGGCCTGGTATGGAATTTAGGGGGACTCCCACGTCTTTTTTTTTTTTATTTTGGTTCGGGGTTCCCCTTTGGGGAATTCCCATGCCGTTGAACTTCTATGTGTGTTGTCGGCAATGCAATAGCCGCGGGTAGTTTTAAATGAGTTTTTTCCTTCAAAATGTCATTTTGCTGTCAGACTGTTCTAAACACAGGAAACATGCGCCCCTTTACAGGCATACTATAGACACCCCCCAGGTACGAAATTTAAAGGGATATTACACTTTTATTGTTTGACTTTAAAGCGGATCTTCACCCATCTAATGTTTTTTTTTTTTTTTTAGGAGTTCATTCAGAAACTTTTCTAATCATGATAATTTACTCACATGTTCTGTGAAGTAAGTCCGATTGTGGGCGATTTCGTTACAAAGAATAACTTTTAAAAATCACAGACAGCGGTTCCCATCTTCGTTGTGGGCATTTGAAACCCACAAGCACGAAATTCCGGGATGCAGTGAATGCTGTCCTCCCAGCATTCACCGCTCGTTCCCACGCATGCCCAGTGTCATCGCCGTCTGATTCTGGGATGCCATGACAACGGGCGGCGTCGTCGGAAGTTCCCGCCCCGTTGTGATGGCAACCAAAAAGTCTCACGAGATTTGGCGGAGGTTATCCGCAATGTCTCCTGGGATGAAAGACAATGAGATCCCAGGAGACATTGCGGGGAACGAAGGATATGACGTCAATACCCGCAAAGTCCACGCCCACAGCCGCAGGGACAGAAAAAAAGAAAGACAGATAACGTAAGGTAGGTAAAAAAAAAAAAAAAAAAAAAAAAGCTCCATATGGCACTCGGTGTTGCTTTTAGAAGCCACCGAGATGCTGATTTAAAAATGGGTGAAGATCCGCTTTAAGCATTATTAAAATCACTGCTCCTGAAAAAACGGCCGTTTTTAAAACTTTTTTTTGCATTGATCCATGTCCCCTGGGGCAGGACCCGGGTCCCCAAACACTTTTTTATGACAATAACTTGCATATTAGCCTTTAAAATTAGCACTTTTGATTTCTCCCATAGACTTTTAAAGGGTGTTCCGCGGCATTCGAATTTGCCGCGAACACCCCAAATTGTTCGCTCTTCGGCGAACTTGCGAACAGCCAATGTTCGAGTCGAACATGAGTTCGACTCGAACTCGAAGCTCATCCCTAGTGGGGCAATAGACAACATGGTCAGAGGAACAAGTGTGGAAGCCCTTAATTTGATATGTTTTTCCTTTCACACAAAAATCCTTCTGGCCATGCATCACAAAAGTTTTACATAAAGGCTTGCGATATTGGTACATCCCAGAAATAGCTAAACAGGTAGGTATAAAATGACTGGGGGGGTTCTCCTTGAGTTTGCTAGTTGCTATTTTAGCTATTTCTGGGATGTACCAATGTCGCAAGCCTTTATGTAAAACTTGCCGTTTTGTGATGCATGGCCAGAAGGATTTTTCTGTGAAAGGAAAAACATATCAAATTAAGGGCTTCCACACTCGTTCCTCCGACCATGTTGTCTATTGCCTCACATGCTCTTTGTGGTCTTTTTTTATGTGGGGCGAACCATTCGGTCATTACGTAAGCGCTTTGGTGAACATCGCCGTTTCATTACTGGTGGATTGGACAATCATAGTGTCCCCATGCATTACCTCCAACATCATGACAAATCTACAGTTGGCCTTAGGCTCTGGGTCATTGAGGCAATGCCTAGGGAGCTCCCTCCAGCTAAGCGTTTTAGGAGGCTCTGTCACAGAGAAATGTACTGGATTTTTTTGTGAAATGTTCTGGCCCATGGAGGGTTAAATGAAGATTTTGAAATTAGTGCTATACTTTAGACTTTATATACTGTATTTATTGGCGTATAACACTCACTTTTTCACCATGAAAGCTGGGTGCAAATAGCGTGTGCGTGTTATACGCCAATATTTCAATTTTAGCTGCCTTGGAGGGGACAGGGAGGGGGGCGGGACAAGCGCCATCAGATTATATACAGTGAGAATCTCCTGTTTACTTGGCAGCCTCTGTAATAGGAAGTCCCGTCTCCTGGGCTGCCATTGGACCACTGTTCTGCCTATCATAGGAGATTCTCACTGTATGTAATCTGTCGGCACTCGTCCCGCCCCACTCCCTGTCTCCTCTAGGCTGCAGATGGGCATTGTTCAGGCTGCACTGATGGCAATGGTGAGGCTGCTGCATTGATGGCACTGGTGAGGCTGCATTGATGTGGACTGATAAGGCTGCATTGATGGCACTTGTGAGGCTGCAGACGGGCATTGATCAGGCTGCATTGATGGCAATGGTGAGGCTGCAGATGGGCACTGACCCTTATTTTGCTTCAAATTTTTTTTAAAATTTAAGTTTTTTTCCTAAAACTTCCCTCTTAAAATGAATGTGCGTGTTATACACCTGTGCTTGTTATACGCCGATAAATACAGTACTTCAGACCTCATATACTATCCTTTCCTCCAGGAGGCACTATAGGACTTGTGTGCATGCGACCGTGTATGCTGAACACACCTGCCCGCAGAAGTTTAGAGAGATATATATACATATATACATATACCCATAACATACATCATTTTCATATATACATATACCTTTAATATATATCATTTTCATGAGTCTGCAAAATATATCTGTTTACACATTTTGTATTTAACTGATTGCTGCTGGTGTTTTATATATATTCTCACTTATATTTTTATTAATATATTTTTATCTTTATCTTTATTATGTACTCACATATACATTTTCTTTTACTTTTTAATATATATATATATATATATATATATATATATATTTCCTCTTTTCCATTGGTTTATTTTAGTGATGTGTAAGATCTGCATCCCTTGGTAAGAACACTGTTCATAATTGCCCATTCCTCCCTTTTTTGTTCCTGTTCCCGCCCACAGCCGGCCCAGAGAGTATAAATTATGCATAGTTATTTCTGCAGTCATAGGTTGATAAAGGAACCAGATAGAGTTCCGAAACGTGTCCCTTTCTTATGACCACATCCGGTTTGCGGTCCAGGCTGGTTGCTGTCCCTCATTGCTGACATCATTTCCGGGTCTCCTCTTCCTGGTCTCGGACTATGTCATTTCCGCCAGTGTCCCCAGTGTCCTGGATACTCCGCTGCTGAATTTGACTGGATTCGGTGGGACAACACAAAAAACAGTTCTGGGATTTCTTTCTGCTGTGAACCCTTCTGATGCTGAATAACCAACCATCTTCCGTGATGTGCTTTCTTTATCTTCTGATTTTGTAAGTGTTTTTAATCCCGCTGGGAATATTAAACTGTTTTAACTCCTACGCTTAGAGGCGCCTTTTTTTCTGCTTGTGTTTTATAGAGATGGCTTCTAACTGTAAGTTGCAGCCTTAAGTATTGAAGAAAAATTATTATTATCATTGCAATCGCCATCATCATTGGACTTTTGCTTTTATAGAGACATTGTCTGTTTAATCTCGAAGCCCTGAGCGCCCTTTAATTTTTTGCATCTGTTGTTAATGGAGGCTCACATGCGGGTTTTACTTTGGGCAGTCTGAATGCGAATACAACCTGCATAGGAAAGCCCACTCATCCCACTCATAACTCCAATAGCCAACCCACTGCTTGCAACAGGGTTGTGGGCTCTTGGGAGGAGTACTGAGGCTGGGTGCTGTGAAGTTTTCAGGAATCTATGCACCCTGCCAGCCCCTCCCACTAGGCATGATCTGCCTCCAGCGCATATAGAAGCACAGAGACTCTTTGATGACATCACTGGATCTAAGATAAGGTATGTAACCCATTTAAAGGGTTATTAGCATGTTGATAGATGAAGGAGGAGCCAAGGAAGGCAAAATATAAGCTGATTAAACTTCAGTTTTACAGCCCAATACTTCTAACAGTAAATCTCCCCTCCATGAGCTCCTCACACATGTTCAATTAAATGAGGTTCTGGAATCCCCATATTAACCTGACCTGCAATTTTCCTTATCTGTTAAGCATACAAACTACCCATTATAATAAAATCTACATGGGAATATTATGGAGTGTATTGTATTTGGTTCTGCAAGGTAGGCATGCTTCTCTTGGGACTTGGCCAGCACTAGTGGAGGGGTCAACCAGGGTTGCATACACACAGGTATTTTAACAATATAAACTTATTCATGGCACTCCTCATTCACCAACACAGCTTTGTAGGACCAAGCTCCTTGTGGCCTCCAAGAGTTGGTTGGCCACAGAGAACTGTCCCTATAATATCGACATATACAGTAGCTCAGAACATAAACCATTCACCCATCAGCGAGGTTCAGCACTACCTCACACACCTACACTGACAACAACAGAAGGCTTATGCCGCATACACACGAGCGGATTTTCCGTCGGAAAAATCTTGGATGGTTTTTGCGACGGAATTCCGCTCAAGCTTGCCTTGCATACACACGGTCACACAAAAGTTCGCTGAACTTTCGACCGTCAAGATCACGGTGACGTACAACACTACGACGAGCCGAGAAAATTAAGTTCAATGCTTCCGAGCATGCATCAAATTGTTTCTGAGCATGCGTAGGAATTTTGCACGTCGGAATTCGTACAGACGATCGGAATTTCCGACCGAAAAATTGAGAACCTGCTCTCAATCTTTTGCTGGCTGTAATTCCACCAGCAAAAGTCCGATGGCGCATACACACAGTCTCATTTTCCGACCAAAAGCTCTCATCGGACTTTTGCTGGCGGAATTTCCAATCGTGTGTACGCGGCATAAGAGAAATCTCTCAACTGTCTAAGAGGAAGCGATATCCTCACAGAGATTTCAACCATCCACACTCTATCCATAATGGACAAATAACAATTTAGGCTTTAGGTACACTTAAAATGTATACATTGGCTTGCAGCAGTAATGTGTTTTATGTTTTTCTTTGTTTTCCAGACTTGGAGGGTAAAGTGTTCATCTTCCCTAGAGAAGGCAGCTTAGATCATGTCATTCTGAAACCTACAATTACAAAGCCATTGCAGAAAGTCAGCCTCTGTCTAAATGTCTACAGTGATCTTTCACGTGCTTATAGTCCCTTCTCTCTCACTACTACAGAAAGTAGAAATGCTTTTGTATTCTTGTCAAAATCTCCAAACCTCTATTTTGTAGCTGTAAATGGACAACAAGTCAATATTAAGACAGACTCGGATTCCTTGAACTGGAGACACATCTGTGTGACCTGGGATTCTGACACTGGTGTGGTCCAATTTTGGGCCAATGGAAAACTCTACCCCAGAAGAGTCTTATCAAAAGGATCTTCTATCAATGGTGTAACCAGCATTGTTCTGGGACAGGTTCATAATAATTTGGGGGAAATTTCTGCTTCTTCTTATTCATTGTTTGGAGAAATAAGTGATGTCCACATGTGGGATGTTGTTCTGACTCCAAGAGACATCCAGAAAGTCATCTCTGGTGACCGCTATGGAAATGTCATTAGTTGGAAGTCTCTAGTCTATGAAATGAAAGGGGAAGTTCTTCTTCAACCTAAACTTCAATGCAAGTCTTGCGGGTCCGTCAGCTCATTATGTACACCATGTTATTAAAGTGTAAATAAAAATCCACAACTTTTTGGGGGTTTGGATAGAGTAGGAAAGGGTTAAAATAAACATCAGGTTCTTGTTGCTGCCTGTGTCCTGCTGGAAGATTTATCTGCACTTCCTCCCTCAGAGAAACAATAGGAAATGTGAAGAAATCTCCACATAGTCACCAGAACATTGGTGCCCATTGGAAGATTTCCTCTTACCTCTTGCTCTCTAAAATTCCAAAAACAACGTCCACCAGGACCAACACAAGGAATGAATCTCCCCAGCGGAGATACAGACAGCCATGAACACTTGTTAGAGGGTCTAACCCTTCCCCACTCCATCCAATACAAAGAAAATGTTTTGTCTTCACCTACGCTTGAAGTGGTGGCAGGTTCTGGAAATTGGCATGGGTTTTGTGGGTATCAGTTTCTGAATTAAAAATATTAGCATGCAAATAACAATCACAGATAACAGCTATTCCAAGCTTTGTATACTTAGGATGCATCATAACCTGAATTAAAGATGTAATATTCGCTTATTGACCCTACTCCTCAATGGAACCACCAATCCCAACACATAACCATGATATGAAGGCTGTTATTGCTGATCCACTGAAGAACAACTTATTATGGATCCAAAATTTACTGCCTACATTTACATTATTGTCCCTATAAGGAAGTATTGGGCTTCCTTCCTAATTGCTCTTCTAATAAGGTATATTGTTACTTATTAGGGCAGTGATATCATACAGGGGGTGGTGATGACATCACGGGAGGTTGGGAGTTTCTCTGAATGTTCTCAATGGAGCAGCCTTTTTGTCCTTCTCACAGTGCTGATCTTTTGGACTATAAGGTCACTCATCCAGGTGAAGTGAAGTTTGGCTGGTTGGCCCTAGCTTATGTCTGCTGGGACTTAAATGAACCGGCCCACTCATCTCTATGAAAAATCTCGGGGTCACTGACCAGGAGCGAACACACAGCATGTGACCTGATCTGCATGCTTTCTCCAATGAAAGTTTTTAAAGTTGAAGTCCAAGTATGGGTATTTTGCATAGTTATATTGGTCCAGCTTGAGCAAATTGAAAGTATACATGTATCACACCTGTGGGTTTTCCTGTGGAAATGGACAATAACTTTAGTATCCTCCTCTAATACCAAGATCCCCCATGCCTTCTGGGTCCCGTGCTGAGTTTTTACCCTGCTGCATATCAACCACAGGGGGCCTCTCCCTTGGCACGGGCGGGAATTCACAGAACGCCCTGTATTTTCTCAATGAATGCAAAACATTCTCTGATTGGACATGAAGGGGATTATTATATCATCCTCCTGTCTACATGCCTCATCCAGTCAGAGAACTTGTATTTATTGAGGAAAATGCATGGTGTTCTGTGAATGGACCCATTAGATGGTGGGATCACTGCAATAGTGGTGAATACAACCATGGCTGCTGTTAGAAATCACAGGGCCCAATACAGCTTACCAGACAGCCCCCCCGGCCCAAAAGTGACTGAGGACATAGATTTATCATTCCCTTTCTCTACAGCCCCGGCTGCACAGATGAATAAATAGGAAGCGCTCTGAGGCTTCCTGTTCATTTACAAACTGAATCATAGTAATCACAGTACTATGATTCAGAGATGAATGGACACAGGAGCGATTGGTACCGATCGCTCACTGTGTTCATTCAGGAAAGCAAGGGGCCAGTAAATTACATTCCCCTGTGTGCCTGAAGCAGCTGCCGGCAGATAAGGAGGGAAGCAGATGGAAGGGGTGCATGGGCTAGAAATAATCCCCTTGCAGTGCAGCCGGTGGGACGGAGAGGAAGAGAAGCTGTCGGTGCTGCAAGGGGAGACAGAAGAGGATTGGCATCTGCAGTAAGACAGTACAGCAGGTCCTCCTACTCAGCAGGTGCCTGGGTCCCCATTTTGAACTGATGGGTCCCGGGCACAGTACAGGAGGGCTGGCTGTACTGCCTTATTAGAGGCCCTGACTACAACACTGATTTTCACAGGTACTACATATGGACCAATGTAATGTGCAATAAAATGACAGCCAGGGCAGTGATCAGCAATGGCAGCTTTTGTAGTCATAATCCACCAATAACAGGAACATTTTTAAAAGCTGTACTCTACCCACCTCCATTCCAGCTATGTACATGGGCTGTCTCATTTACGTCTTTGAGGTTCAATATCTTTACCATCTTGGTCAGGCTGGGGGGTGACATATCTCCCACTCATGTGCAAAGGTACTAATTTGCCCCAGCACCCAGCCTATGCCAGGAACATATGCCAATCTGCACACGCGCTCATATGGAGCTCAGTATAATCAATCCCTGTCATTTAAAACACGTGGACCATTCCACACACTAATAGCAGCAAGACTCACTATAACCAGCCTCTGGAAATCCAGGAATGCACCCAACTTATCGACGGTTATAGCCAGAATCAATGCACAGGCCCAGTACGAATTAATGCTGGCTTATAAAAACTACTCCACCATTACATTCAGAAAGAAATAGATTGCTTGGTTCTCCCATCCCAGAGCATTCAAATACTTAAAAAGAGTGTAATATGTAATCTATTGACTAGTTTGAAGTACACTGAAGTCATATATATGCATACTCCAGATGTAGTATATCATCCTGGACCCACTTTATTAATCTACAGTGGGGAAGGAAAATATTCAGACCCCCTTAAATTTTTCACTCTTTGTTATATTGCAGCCATTTGCTAAAATCATTTAAGTTCATTTTTTTCCTCATTAATGTACACACAGCACCCCATATTGACAGAAAAACAAAGAATTGTTGACATTTTTGCAAATTTATTAAAAAAGAAAAACTTAAATATAACATGGTCCTAAGTATTCAGACCCTTTGCTCAGTATTTAGTAGAAGCACCCTTTTGATCTAATACAGCCATGAGTCTTTTTGGGAAAGAAACTACAAGTTTTTCACACCTGGGTTTGGGGATCCTCTGCCATTCCTCCTTGCAGATCCTCTCCAGTTCTGTCAGGTTGGATGGTAAACATTGGTGGACGGCCATTTTTAGGTCTCTCCAGAGATGCTCAATTGAGTTTAAGGGTCATTGTCTTATTGGAAGGTAAACCTTCAGCCCAGTCTGAGGTCCTGAGCACTCTGGAGAAGGTTTTCATCCAGGATATCCCTGTACTTGGCCGCATTCATCTTTCCCTCTATTGCAACCAGTCGTCCTGTCCCTGCAGCTGAAAAACACCCCCACAGCATGATGCTGCCACCACCATGCTTCACAGTTGGGACTGTATTGGACAGGTGATGAGAAGTGTCTGGTTTTCTCCACACATACCGCTTAGAATTAAGGCCAAAAAGTTCTATCTTGATCTCATCAGACCAAAGAATCTTATTTCTCACCATCTTGGAGTCCTTCAGGTGTTTTTTTTAGCAAACTCCCTGCGGGCTTTCATGTGTCTTGCACTAAGGAGAGGCTTCCGTCTGGCCACTCTGCCATACAGCCCTGACTGGTGGAGGGCTGCAGTGATGGTTGACTTTCTACAACTTTCTCCCATCTCCCGACTGCATCTCTGGAGCTCAGCCACAGTGATCTTTGGGTTCTTCTTTACCTCTCTCACAAAGGCTCTTCTCCCTGATAGCTCAGTTTGGCCGGACGGCCAGCTCTAGGAAGGGTTCTGGTCGTCCCAAACGTCTTCTATTTAAGGATTATGGAGGCCACTGTGCTCTTAGGAACCCTAAGTGCAGCAGAATTTTTTTTGTAACCTTGGCCAGATCTGTGCCTTGCCACAATTCTATCTCTGAGCTTTTCAGGCAGTTCCTTTGACCTCATGATTCTCATTTGCTCTGACATGCACTGTGAGCTGTAAGGTCTTATATAGACAGGTGTGTGGCTTTCCTAATCAAGTCAAAAAAAATGTCAACAATTCCTTGTTTTTCTGTCAATATGGGGTGCTGTGTGTACATTAATGAGGAAAAAAATGAACCTAAATTATTTTAGCAAATGGCTGCAATATAACAAAGAGTGAAAAATGTAAGGGGGTCTGAATACTTTCCGCCCCCACTGTATGTAGCAAGTTTTGTTCAGTTATTTTAATTATATATTTTTTTCTGTTTTCTTTATAATTTTCTGTATTCAACTAATTAGCGCAATAGGTGGCCTATCCATGCCTACAGTTTGAACCCAATAAGGGTAGGCTGGTATAGACTATCAAATACTGTATCTTTATAAGAATAATCTTATGAACCAATGTAACTAAGTTGGTTACAATGACTATGACAATGTTAATCTGTATTGTTAAGAAAATTCCTTCAATAAAAATCTATTGTTTAAAAAAAAATAAAATAAAACACGTGGACCAGGAAGATTCACCTGCAGAGAATGTGTGAAGAATGTCACCTCCTCTGTATATGGCAGGGGTTAGGCAAGCTCGGCCCTCTAGTTGTGCTGAAACTACAAATCCCATCATGCCTCTGCCTCTAGGAGCCATGCCTGTGATTGTCAGGGTCTTGCAATGTCTCATGGGACTTGTAGTTTCACCACAGCTGGAGGGCCGAGGTTGCCTATCCCTGGTATATGGCATAGTATGTCTCTTCTGAAATATTAAAAAAACCTTACTGTTTATATATATATATATATATTTTTTTTTTTTTCTTTCACCTAAGTTTGTACGCCAAATCCTTCTACTGTAACACAAGCTGTACAGCGACACCAAATAAAATGCATGGATCCAATGTACAGATAGTGTGTCCTCTGTGAGCTTTCTTCTCCAGAGCGGTCAAAAGAAAGAAGACATTCTGTACCAACCAGTCAGAAGGTTTCTTTTGTCTTCAAACCTGAGCAGCTTCAAATTTGATTGGCTGTTACAATATGCCCTCCCAGTCCCGTTGCACATGGCTGGCAGCTCACGAAAGTTAAATAAAATAAAAGTCTATATAAAGCCCAACAAATGGCAGTTTATTCATTTGGGAATGCGATGAGTTACTATAAAAGATTGGTTTGACATATGAACATTGTTACATTGTGACAGATGGGTTTAATTTGTGAACTGCTGCATATTCTGGTCATCTTTCCTGGCTCCAATCTCCGTCCCGGCAGATGTCTGTGTCCGGTGCACTGGCCTTTCATTCTGGGCTCTCTGGTTGGCCGTGAATCCTGGTGATAATTGTAGATAGCAGGAATATTAATATGGCCACCCCAACATAAGGGGAGGATCCATGATCTCCACCTATAATCATGCACCAATCCTGATATTTTACAGCATTTGTCAGTGGACTTCAGTGTCCATATCTGTGGTGAGGAACATTTACTGTAGGACACACCCGGGACTACATCATCAGGGGACACAATACCAATGGCCATCACATCAGGGGACACAATGTCAATGTCCAACACATCAGGGGGCACAATGCCAATGTCCAGCACATCAGGGGACACAATGTGAATGTCCAACACATCAGTGGACAAAAAGCCGATGTCCATCACATCAGGGGACACAATGCCAATGTCCAACACATCAGGGGACACAATGCCATTGTCCAACACATCAGGGGACACAATGCCAATGTCCAACACATCAGGGGACACAATGCCAATGTCCAGCACATCAGGGGACACAATGCCAATGTCCAGCACATCAGGGGACACAATGCCAATGTCCAGCACATCAGGGGACACAATGACAATGTCCATCACATCAGGGGACACAATGCCAATGTCCATCACATCAGGGGACACAATGCCAATGTCCATCACATCAGGGGACACAAAGCCGATGTCCATCACATCAGGGGACACAATGCCAATGTCCAACACATCAGGGGACACAATGCCAATGTCCAGCACATCAGGGGACACAATGCCAATGTCCAGCACATCAGGGGACACAATGCCAATGTCCAGCACATCAGGGGACACAATGACAATGTCCATCACATCAGGGGACACAAAGCCGATGTCCATCACATCAGGGGACACAATGCCAATGTCCAGCACATCAGGGGACACAAAGCCAATGTCCATCACACCAGGGGACACAATGCCAATGTCCAGCACATCAGGGGACACAATGCCAATGTCCAGCACATCAGGGGACACAAAGCCGATGTCCATCACATCAGGGGACACAATGCCAATGTCCTTAACATCAGGGGACACAAAGCCGATGTCCATCACATCAGGGGACACAATGCCAATGTCCTTAACATCAGGGGACACAATGACAATGTCCAACACATCAGGGGACACAAAGCCGATGTCCATCACATCAGGGGACACAATGCCAATGTCCAGCACATAGGGAACAAAATGCCAATGTCCATCACATCAGGGGACACAATGCCAATGTCCAGCACATAGGGAACAAAATGCCAATGTCCATCACATCAGGGGACACAATGACAATGTCCAACACATCAGGGGACACAATGACAATGTCCACCACATCAGGGGACACAATATTATTGTACAAACAAATCGCAACTGCCCCAACCCATAACTGGTCTTATCAGCAAGGAGCACATAGAAGGGTGATGCATGTCAAACAAAAACAAATAGAAATTTCCAGCTCAACTTACCAGCAAGCCTGCAACAGAGTTGTCCTGTCTAATGCCCCGTACACATGGTCGGACATTGATCAGACATTCCGACAACAAAATCCTAGGATTTTTTCCGACGGATGTTGGCTTAAACTTGTTTTGCATACACACGGTCACACAAAGTTGTCAGAAAATCCAATCATTCTGAACGCGGTGACGTAAAACACGTATGTTGGGACTATAAACGGGGCAGTAGCCAATAGCTTTCATCTCTTTATTTATTCTGAGCATGCGTGGCACTTTGTCCGTCGGATTTGTGTACACACGATCGGAAATTCCGACAACGGATTTGGTTGTCGGAAAATTTTATAGCAAGCTCTCAAACTTTGTGTGTCGGAAAATCTGATGGAAAATGTGTGATGGAGCCCACGCACGGTCGGAATTTCCATCATGGTCCTATCATACATTTTCCGTAGGAAAATCCGACCGTGTGTACGGGGCATAACAGTTCTTGTTGAAAACAAGGGGTTTATTTTGCACACATTTGCAAATACATGCTTAAGCTATAGAGGCCGGGACAAGGCACTCCAGTACTATCCGTAGTTCTAATTTTGAGAGCCTCCATAGTAGGAGCTCATACTGTATATAATAATGGATGGATTGAGGACAGGTATGCCGGGAGAGAGCTCAATCCTCCTTAAAGGCACAGGGATGCACTGGACACCCAGCAAATAGCACAATGGCAGCAAAGGTGTCCAGTGAGCCCCATAACTGAGGAGGAGTGGACTTCCATCCAGGCATATCTGCCCTTGATCTATCCATTATTATATATGTGCTCCTACTATGGAAGCTCTTAAAATGTATAAAATTAGGACTGCATATAGTACTAGGATGCCTTGTCGTGGCCTCTGCAGCTTACGCATGTATTTCAAATGTGTGCAAACTAAACCCCTGTTTTTAATGTGAACTGCTGGACAGGACAATTAGGTTTGTGGCTGGTAGGTTGAGCTTGGAAATTTTCTTTGTTGTTGTTTGACACATAAAATTGTCCAACACATCAGAGGACACAATAGCATTGTCCATAACTTTGGGGGACACAATGCAATCTTCCAACACATCAGAGGACACAATACCATTGTCCAACACATTGGGGAACACCATGCCACCGTCCAACATATCGAGGGTCACAATACCATTGTCCAACACATCCGGGACACAATAACATTGTCCAATTGGGGGGACACAATAGCCGTTTCAAACACATCAGGGGACAAAATACCCTTTCCCAACACATTGGGGGGCACAATGCCATTGTCTAACATATTGGGGGGCACAATGCCATTGTCTAACATATTGGGGGGCACAATGCCATTGTCTAACATATTGAGGGGCACAATGCCATTCTCCAACACACTGAGGAACACAATACCATTGTCTACTATATGGGGGGACACAAAACTTTTGTCCAACACATTGGGTGACACATTACTATTGTTCAATTCATCGGGGGACACAATACCAATCTCCTCGAAAGTAGAGAACATGATGCTAAGGTCCAGCACATCAGGAGACACAATGCAATTGTTCACCACATTGGGGGAGACTGAATGTCATTGTCCAGCATACATTATGTCCTATATAGACCTTCACTCACTGAGATTATCTGATATCTGCCACCAGTTATTAATGATGGCCAGTAATGGACCGTTATGTGTGGAGAGGTCAAGGATCTTCACCCCCACTAGTTGGGATCCTATTCATGTCCTCTTTGTCATATGTCATCTCCCGATATTCGACTCGGAAACTAATTGTCTTCACAGGGGGATAGGATTTTCTCTTCCTTCCCTGGAGCTGCAGCTGAGATAATAAAAATGACACACAGAATGAAAATATAATACTCTCTTTTACTTAATATATCAGAAGCATCAACAATATACACTCAACGGCCACTTTAGCTACACCAGTTCAATTGCTTGGTAACACAAATTGCTAATCAGCCAATCACAGGACAGCAACTCAATGCATTTAGACATCTAGACATGGTGAAGACGACTTGCTGAAGTTCAAACCGAGCATCAGAATGGGGAAGAAAGGGGATTGAAGTGACTTTAAACGTGGCATGGTTGTTGGTGTCAGATGGGCTGGTCTGAGTATTTCTGGGATTTTCACACACAACCATCTCTCGGAATTACTAGAGAATGGTGGGAAAGGAGAAAATATCCAGTGAGCGGCAGTTGTGTGGAGGAAAATGCCTTGTTGATGCCAGAGGAGAATGGGCAGACTGTTTGGAGATTATAAAAAGGCAACAGTAACTCAAATAACCACTCGGTACATCCAAGGTATGCAGAATACCATCTCTGAATGCACAACACATCCAACCTTGAAGCAGATGGGCTACAGCAGCAGAAGACCACACAGGGTGCCACTCCTGTCAGCTAAGAACGAAAACTGAGGCTACAATTGGCACAGGATCACCAAAATTGGAATAAGAAGACTGGAAAAATGTTGCCTGGTCTGATGAGTCTGAATTTCAGCTGTCACATTCAGATGGTGGGGTCAGAATTTGGTGCATGGATCCATCCTGCCTTGTATCACCGGTTCAGGCTGGTGGTGGGGGTGTAATGGTGTGGGGATATTTTCTTGACACACTTTGGATCCTTAATACCAATTGAGCATGGTTTATACACCACGGCCTACCTGAGTATTGTTGCTAACCATGTCCATCCCTTTACAGTGTACCCATTTTCTGATGGCTCCTTCCAGCAGGATAATGTCACAAAGCTCCAATCATCTCACCACTGGACAATGAGGTCCCTGTACTCCAATTGCCTCCACACTCACCACATCTCATCCAATACAGCACCTTTGGGATGTGGTGGAATGGAAGATTGGTATCATGGATGTGCAGCCAACAAATCTGCAGCAACTGCGTGATGTTATTATGTCACTATGGAGCAAAAATCTCAGAGGAATGTTTCTAACACCTTGTTGAATCTATGCCACCAAGAATGAAGGCAGTTCCCAAGGCAAAGGGGGGTCAAACCTGGTACTAGCAAGAAGTAGCTAATAAAGTGGCCAGTGAGTGTACATTTTACTATTGTGACACATTATAATATATTATCTATTCTGCTGCTAAGAAATAAGAAAGAAGGGTGTGAAGTCAGGGGCATTGCTGAGGCCCTAAAAGACCTAGAATTCCCTGGACACCTAGACTGATATATTGGGTGATAAGGAGTGAGGTTAAGGGCATTGCTTGGGTTCTAAAATACCTGAGGCCCCTAGACTGAAATGTGGAGTGATAGAGGAATGAGGTAAAGGGCATTACTGGGGTCCTAAAAGATCTGGACCCCTCCTGACATTTAGACCAAAATATGAGGTGATAAGGGGTGAGGTCAGCGACAGTGCTAGGTTCTAAAAGACCTGTGGCCCTCAGGACATCTAGTACAAAATGTGGGGTGATAAGGGGGTGAGGTCTAGGGCATTGCTGATGTTCTAAAATACCTGACGCCTCTAGGTCACCTAGACTGAAATATTGGGTGATAAGCAGGTTAGATCAGAGATTTGCTAAAGTCTGAAAAGACTAGGGCCCCCATAACTTAAATATTGGGTGATAAGGGGGAGGTTAGTTGTTTTGCTCGGGTTCTAATAAAAACTGGGTTCCTCAGGGCACCTACAGTATACTTAAAAAATAGGGCGATAAAGGCAGAGAAGTCAAGGGCATTGCCTAGGTTCTAAGAGACTGACTGAAATGTGGGATAAGGGGGTGAGGCCAGGGCATTCCTGGGTTCTAAAACACAGAGGGCCCCCAAGATACCTATTATGAAATATGGGATAACAAGGGGGGTAAGGTTAGGGGAATTGTTGAGGTCCGAAACAACCTGGGGCCCATAGGGCATGTAGCCTGAAATATGGGGTCCTAAGAGAGTGAGGTTAGGGGCATTTCTGGGGTCCTAAAAGACCTGGGGTCTGCAGGAGCCTAGACTGGGTTGGGGTGATAAGGGGGTGAGGTTAGGAACAATACAGGGGTTCCAGGGCACCTAGACTGGAATGTGCTGATAAGGGGTTGAGGTCAAGGGTCCCTTGGGGCACCTAGACTGGAATGTGCTGATAAGGGGATGAGGTCAGGGGTTCCTTGGGCACCTAGACTGGAATGTGCTGATAAGGGGATGAGGTCAGGGGTTCCTTGGGCACCTAGACTGGAATGTGCTGATAAGGGGATGAGGTCAGGGGTTCCTTGGGCACCTAGACTGGAATGTGCTGATAAGGGGATGAGGTCAGGGGTCCCTTGGGCACCTAGACTAGAATGTGCTTATAAGGGGATGAGGTCAGGGGTCCCTTAGGCACTAATGCCGCGTACACACGAGCAGACTTTACGGCAGACTTTGCCCGGTGGACTTTTCGACAGACTTTACGACGGACTTTCTGAATGAACGGACTTGCCTACACACAATCCACCAAAGTCCATCGAATTCGTACGTGATGACGTACGACCGGACTAAAACAAGGAAGTTCATAGCCAGTAGCCAATAGCTGCCCTAGCGTGGCTTTTTGTCCGTCAAACTAGCATACAGACGAGCGGACTTTTCGACCGGACTCGATTTCGACGGCTTGATTTAAAACATGTTTCAAATCTAAGTCCGTCCAACTTTTGAGAAAACAAAGTCCGCTGGAGCCCACACACGATCGAATTGTCTGACGAAATCCAGTCCGCCGGGCAAAGTCTGCCGTAAAGTCCGCTCGTGTGTACGCGGCATTAGACTGAAATACGGTGATCATGGGGTGAGACTATTTCCATGTTTTTGCTCTTACCGGCCAGCCGTAGGCGTACAACCAGGATGACCAGGAACAGGACAATAGCAATCACTGTACAAACCGCGGCCGTTCTCCTAATCCTGGAACCTGAGGAAAGGCAAGGGAACATCATTTAGGAGGGAACATGACAGTGTCTGCTGTTTACATTGTACTAGAAAAAACCGTCACAGAGGTCCAAGCGCTCAACTCACTGGGAGCTATCATCAAGTCAGGAGACTCAGATGACTCAGATGGGAGTTATAGTCACCCGTATATTGGCACATAGACCTATCTGATCTCTGTAAGGTCACACAATTGTCACATCCAGAAGATTAATAGTTAATAATTCTACGATTCCCTGCAGATTGGAGAAAATGGCTGTCCCCTTATCTGGGGTCTCCAAATTCAATGGATTTCCTGTGCCCCCCCCTTCTTTCTCAGGAAGGTTAAGTGAGAGTCAATAATTTCCATTTCTTTCATTGAAAAGTGACTGTGACAGAACTAGCCTCTTGCCTTTCGACTATGGGCCCTGGATTTTAAGGGAACAATAAGCTTTGTGAGGTGTATGCCTGAGGACCCTGAACTAATGTTACTTTGGATTCAAGTCCATGTCCCCCCAAAACACAAAGCTCTGGGAACCCCATGTGTGCCATATTATAAATACTGACTGCTTCACAATGTTGTATATATATTGTGTGTTGTCTCATTCTGTTGTGTACTGTTTGCTGTGCTAGTTTGGGGTGGGGCTGCATTCCAATGTTCTATTGTGGTTGTCTGCCTTGGATCACAGGATGTGTATTTCTATGGAGGGAGGAGGGATTCCTCCAGCAGCTCTCCTTGCTGATAAGACTTTGTGCTGATGAGACATTGGACACACCTGACCTGTGTGTCCATTGTCATTGGACAGTTTGGCCCGCCCGATTTTCCAAGGGTGGGGAGAAAGAGTCTCTGAGTTATTTTATCTGTTGTGTCCATGTGTGAACATAAATGAGTTGATTCCTGCTTGAAACCTCAAGACAGAGCATCTTGTCTCGCATTTTGAGGGAGAATTATTTGTATGATTTCCTTGTTCGGCTGATTGGAGTGTTCGGTAGCTGCCTTTGTGTTTGGGTATGAAATGTCCTAAACGACTTTAACCCCTTTCATACTCAGGGTGTCGTTACAACTGGTGATAGCGGTGGGATCATTCCCACAGCCCAGAAGGACAGCTACAAGAGGACACAGGACAATGGAAGCACAGTATGAACGACTAAAGCTCTCTTCCCTCAAGGACTTACTGGAGAACCGGGGCCGACCGGTCAACAACCGTAAGAAGAGTGACATTATCACAGAACTAGTCAAAATGGATAGAGCGGAAAGACCCAACATAACCGAAAGGCGCAGCATACTAGACAGGACACCCGAAGAGGCATGGTTTGATCGGGCTGTTAAAATAAGACTGGCACATTATGGTCCTAACCCTACAGCGGAGATCATAGACCTAGTTATAGCGGCTGTGGATGCAGATTGGCACAGCAAAGAGGTGCTGCAGCAGCAGAAGTCACAGCAGCACCAACTGAAAGGAGAGGAGAGGTACAGATACCAGCCGCCAAGGAAGAGGAATTCAGAAGGAGGTTGCGAGAGATGCAGATACAGCATAGAGGACCAGTATCAGAGCAGGTCCTACTGGGATGGTATGATTCTATCTGATGCAAACTCTGGAAGAAAGTGCTAGCCCGTGAGCAGCGACACCAGGGAAAAGTTCTCCCTTCCATCCATGTAAGGTACTAGTCGCAGTATGAAGTATGAATGCTGTTATTGGGAGAACAACCGAAGCAGGAGTGGACAGCTGAGTTAAGCAGGCTATTCCAGGCAGAGAAGCAGTTGGATGAGAGCTACAGAGCCCTCCGGTGGTATGTAGCACAAGAGTGCCCGTGGTCAGCGGATGACAGCCCCACGGAAGGCTTTGACTATGATGGCCTGGGATTGTTGTATTGGGGCCTGTCCAGGGACCCTGACTTTGGGAGTGATCGGGAGTGGCGTTTGAAGGAAATAATGGAGCGCAGAGAGCGAAGACTGAATGTCTCGGAAGCACACTGGGCACAGGAAGATTTGGAGTTTCTGACCGTTCAGGAATGGGAGCTGGAGATCGCCTACAGACAGCTGCTAGACTCTGCTTAGCAGCAGGGTTGGGCTCCCTTTGCCTGGGACTATCAGGAATTACCAGCTGACAACTCTGAAATCCTGGCTGAAGAATCGGCAGTGGAAAATTTGGAGATTGCCATCCCCAAAGCTGAAGTACTTACAACAGGGAAGAGTTCTGCTAACCTCTTCCCAGCACTGATAGCATCTTCCGGGTTCCACGGCATGAGATTGTGAACTTCTATCCCCAGACACCAGTTGCAGAGACAGGGGATTTGATAGACTTTTCTGCTGAGGAAGAACAACCTGATGAGCCTCCAGCAGAAGAGCTGGTATTAGGGCCAAACTTCACTGTGCTCTGCCCAGCACCAACAGCAATATCTGTGGACTTACAAGGAACTTCCCCAGCTGAAGCACTGGCCACCAGACAGAGGGTCCAAGACCTCTGCCCTACACCTGCGGCGGTTCCGGAGGCCCAGGGTGCGAAGGAGATAGGGAGTTTCTGTGGTAGTGGATGGGGCTTCGGTCTTCACTGACACAACCCCAAAAATTAGTGCGGCACTGGGACAAGAGGATGGCAGCCATGCTTTTGCAAGCACTGGTGGATTTTCACCTACCAAAAGTGGATGGAACTTCAGTCTCCACTTGTATACCCCAGAGATGCTGGGCGGTCGGCCCAGATCCCCAACAGCATGACGAAGTAAGCCCAGTCACCCTGTCTTCTCTCCAGTGGCTGAAAGGACTTCAGGGAGAAGGGCCAGTTCAGGCCTCTCCCCAGTGGCGGGCATGTTCTCTGGGGGGAGGCAGAGGTTGGCTGGGTGAGTAATGCTATGTTAGGGACAATTTATTTGGAGTACTGTCTGGATACCAGCATTGGGGGGCTGGAACTACTAACTTCGGAGTCAACCCGTCTGGGGTCTCCTCCTGTGTTAGTCTCCTGCCAAAATGTGACAGACCTAGCCAGGACTATTCGACTATGGGCCCTGGATTTTAAGGGAACAATACGCTTTGTGAGGTGTATGCCTGGGGACCCTGAACTAATGTTACTTTGGATTCAAGTCCATGTCCCCCCAAAAACAAAAAAAATTCTGGGAACCCCGTATGTGCCATATTAAAAATAGTGACTGCTTCACAATGTTGTGTATATATTGTGTGTTGTCTCATGCTATTGTGTACTGTTTGCTGTGCTAGTTTGGGGTGGGGCTGGATTCCACTGTTCTATTGTGCTTGTCTGCCTTGGATCACAGGATGTGTATTTCTATGGAGGGAGGGGGATTCCTCCAGCAGCTCTCCTTGCTGATAAGACTGTGTGCTGATGAGACTTTGGACACACCTGACCTGTGTGTCCATTGTCATTGGACAGTTTGGCCTGCCCAGTTTTCCAAGGGTGGGGAAAAAGAGTCTCTGAGTTATTTTATCTGTTGTGTCCATGTGTGAAAATAAATGAGTTGATTCCTGCTTGAAACCTCAAGACAGAGCATCTTGTCTCGTATTTGGGCGGAGAATTATTTGTATGGGTTCCTTGTTCAGCTAATTGAAGTGTTCGGTAGCTGCCTTTGTGTTTGGGTATGGATCCTAAACGACTTTAACCCCTTTCATACTCGGGGTGTCATTACAGTGACCCATTTGTACGCATTGCCACACTATTGCTGAGGACTACACCCTGAGGAGAAATGTTGGCCCACCCTGTCCCTGGAGGCTCCATGTGCCTTTGGAGGTCAGGGAGTGCCACATTTTTGGCATCTGATGTGGGGGCTTAATGCTACTTTTGTCATGATTGACCCAGCAACACACATAAATTGCACAACAATTTATTATTAGTTCTGTTGGAATGTGTAGAACATCAACTAAAGCCTGTGAGATTTTAACATCTTCCTAAGAATTGTGGGGAAGAGCCTGTTTTTTTTGTTTTGTTTTTAGAGCATTGTCTGGTTTTGTCATCTTTGGCAACACTGAGTTAAAACTGAACTCCAGAAGATGCAAGGCACCTCTCTGGAAATATGAAGTGAGTGCCTGAGGGTTCCAGAGGATACCAGACCAATCAGCAATGTGGGAGCTCTAAAAAGTGAATTGTAGCCTGTGTGAATGAGAAGATGCACGTGCAGTGGAGCTACTGTGACTGACCTTCAGGTGAAGGAGGAGAGAAGCATGATGGAATTCACCAACCCCAATGTGCCCTTTTCAGCCATTGATAGTTTCTGTCCCAGGGATCACCACCTGGTTGGCTGTGCAGTGTCACCATATCATGGATACCGGCATACGAATGCAACCCAAGGGAAGCTTGGCACTGTATACTATGAGAGGCTATATCATCAGGTAGCTTGCTGTCTCTGCTCAGGACAAGCTGTGACTAGGAATTAGCTAATCATACCTAGGTTTTGTTTGAGTTTGATGAACATTAGATACATTCAGATACAGAATCAGAACCCCATTGAAATCAATAGGAGTCAAATGTTAAAAATCTGTTCTGGCCATTTTCTCCTGGCAATGACACCTCCAGCCTTGCCATTCCAGCTGTTAAGCGTGGATTGGACCTCAGGTAGGCTGGGAAGCAAGCTTTGGGTTGTCAGGCTGGAGAGCGGGCACATCAGGCTGGAAAGCAGGCACTGGCACCTCCGGCTGGAACACTGGCACCTCCGGCTGGAACACTGGCACCTCGGGCTGGAACACTGGCACCTCGGGCTGGAACACTGGCACCTCGGGCTGGAACACTGGCACCTCCGGCTGGAACACCTCCGGCTGGAACACTGGCCCCTCAGGCTGGAACACCTCCGGCTGGAACACTGGCCCCTCAGGCTGGAACACCTCCGGCTGGAACACTGGCCCCTCAGGCTGGAACACCTCCGGCTGGAACACTGGCACCTCTGGCTGGAACACCTCCGGCTGGAACACTGGCACCTCCGGCTGGAACACTGGCACCTCAGGCTGGAACACTGGTACCTCAGGCTGGAACACCTCCGGCTGGAACACTGGCACCTCCAGCTGGAACACTGGCACCTCCGGATGGAACACCTCCAGCTGGAACACTGGCACCTCCGGCTTGAACACTGGCACCTCTGGCTGGAACACTGGCACTTCCGGCTGGAACACTGGCCCCTCAGGCTGGAACACTGGCCCCTTCAGGCTGGAACACTGACCCCTCAGACTGGAACACTGACCTCTCAGGCTGGAACACCTCTGGCTGGAACACTGGCACCTCCGGCTGGAACACTGGCCCCTCAGGCTGGAACACTGGCACCTCCGGCTGGAACACTGGCCCCTCCGGCTGGAACACTGGCCCCTCCGGCTGGAACACTGGCCCCTCCGGCTGGAACACTGGCCCCTCAGGCTGGAACACTGGCCCCTAAGGCTGGAACACTGACCCCTCAGGCTGAAACACCCCCAGCTGTAACACTGGCCCCTCAGGCTGGAACACCTCCAGCTGGAACACTAGCACCTCCGGCTGGAACACTGGCACCTCCAGCTGGAACACCTCAGGCTGGAACACCTCCGGCTGGAACACTGGCCCCTCAGGCTGGAACACCTCCAGCTGGAACACTAGCACCTCCGGCTGGAACACTGGCACCTCCAGCTGGAACACCTCAGGCTGGAACACCTCCGGCTGGAACACTGGCCCCTCAGGCTGGAACACTGACCCCTCAGGCTGGAACATTGGCACCTCAGGCTGGAAGGCGGGTACCAGGACATCAGGCTGGAAAGCGGACATCAGGACTTTAGATTGGATAACAGGCACTGGGACGTCAGACTGGATAACAGGCACTGGGACGTCAGACTGGATAACAAGCACTGGGAGGTCAGACTGGATAGCAAGCACTGGGACTTCAGACTGGGTTGCAAGCACTGGGACGTCAGACTGGATTGGATTAGCTGGTGCGGGGGCAGGTTGGGTTACTGGCAGGATCATCTCGATTGGAAAAAAGTTTTTTCTTGGGTTTAGTCACTGAGGCTCTGTAAGTGGGGGGTGGAGCAGACTGGAAAGGAGGCTTGGGATATGGTGGAGAAGAGATAACAGTAGCTGGGGGAAGTTTTTGTGGATTAGTAGGCAGCTGAGAAGAGGCAGGTGGGTTGAATGCAGGATAGGTACAGGGAGCAGAGACCGGATATAAGTATCTGGTTGGGAGCAATGTATACCGAGTTGCAACTGAGTTTGGCGTGGGTGATGGGGAGACAGACTTGTGGGCAGGTAGGTGTCTGATGGCAGAGGTGGTTTGTTGTGGATTGGTTGGGGCTGGTTGTAATATATCAGACCATGCTGAGAGTATGGGTTGGACAAAGGACGGATCACATGCTGCCTGTCTAACAAGGATCTGTACTGAGTGAATACACTCCAAAAGCTTCTGCTGAGAACAGATGCAATAGTGCTCAAAAAAGCATGCGGAATCATCCTCTAACAGCCACACCAGAGACTCCACCTGATCAGCACTGAAAGGGGGGGGAAAATCATCACTGGTCTTAGGAACACAGGACAGGGCTAGCTCAGCACATATTTGGATCAAAGGCTGCACATCCCCAAACAACATACAGCCCTGGTCAACCAGGGAGTGAGCCAAACGGATGAGCTCAAGTAGCTGGTCATTGGTCCACTCTTTTAGTGACTGGCGGAGATACTCGCCACTTTCTGACGCCAGAAGAGCATAATATGGGATCACATTGGGATTCATTCCAACAAAGCCAGCAGAACCAAGATGGTTCCTCTGTGCAGCCACTTCTGGTCAGGGATATCCCTGGTATTCTGTCATGTACCAGATAGGACCAGAACTGTGTGGACTGCAACAGAAGAAACCCAGACATGTATAAGTGAAAATATATATGATTTATTAAAGATAAATGAATAAATATAACACAACCACCTCCAATATCACTCAGTGCACCACAACCAATACAAAACAGAACCCCACAAATAATAATAATAATAACAGAACAAGTATATACAAGTAAGTGAAATTGCGATCGTAAACAGAGCCAGGCCAGGGTCGTCAACAGGAGGTCAGCAGCTGGGAAAGGGAAACAAACAGGACAAAGAGAGGATGGATGGATCACAGGAAGGACGGGTAAGATACAAGGCTCAGGGTCCAGGGTTCAGGTAACAGACAGGGAACATGATCCACAGGTTCTAGGAATCCGGTTTTAGGGATCAGGTAATCAGGATGCAAGCTGCGGGTCAGGGCTCAAGGAAAATACCAGGGCAAGATGAGTGTGCACTTGCCGGGTATTTATACTGCAGCTGCTAATTAAGGTCAGGTGACACCTGTCTGCAGAGGGGAATACCTGCTCCATACTGACAGGATTCCTCCGCTGGTGGATGCCAGTACTGCGGCCCAAAGGTGACAGGATAACAGCAGGAAAAAGGTCTTCTGACAGCTCCAAACTGCCAGGAGACACCTGCTGGAGGACCTCAGTACTGCGCGCCAAATGATCGATATTACCAGTGGAGGGGACCTTTCCTTACAGGAATAGAGGGACAGCAGGCCCAGATCCTACACCACAATAGAAATATGTGTATTTCAGAAAGTTTAACAATCAGCAGATAAAGATACTCCAAACACCTGGTGTTAGTGCTTCAATCATCCTGGCACCATGGTTGTTATGGTGTCAGGATGATTGAAGCGCATTATTTATATTATTGCATTGTAATATAAAATGAAATCATTCAACTCACCATAATGTAGAATTAGTGGGAGCCCTGAGTGTGTCACTTGCCACCAGATGCCATCAGCTTTCCCCAGCAGAGTCCCTTTTTACACCAGGCATTCTCAGCAGAGTCCCTCCTTACATCAGGTGTCCCCAGCGGAGTCCCTCCTTACATAAGGTGTCCCCAGCGGAGTCCCTCCTTACATAAGTTGTCCCCTGCAGAGTCCCTCCTTACATCAGGTGTCCCCAGCAAAGCCCCTCCTTACATCAGTTGTCTCCAGCAGAGTTCCTCTTTACACCAGGCATTCCCACCAGAGTCCCTCCTTACATCAGGCATTCCCAGCAGAGTCTCTCCTTACATCAGGCATTCCCAGCAGAGTCCCTCATTACATCAGGTGTCCCCAGTGGAGTCCCTCCTTACATCAGGTGTGCCCAGCGGAGTCCCTCCTTACATCAGGTGTCCCCAGCAGAGGCCCTCCTTACATCAGGAGTCGCCAGCAGAGTCCCTCTTTACATCAGGCATTCCCAGCAGGGTCTCTCCTTACATCAGGCATTCCCAGCAGAGTCCCTCCTTACATCAGGTGTCCCCAGCGGAGTCCCTTCTTACATCAGGTGTCTGCAGCGGAGTCCCTCCTTACATCTGATGTCCCCAGCAGAGAGCACCTTACATTAGGTGTCCCTAGCAGAGACTCTCCTTACTTCAGATGTCCCCAGCAGAGTTCCTCCTTACATCAAGTGTCCCCAGCTGAGTCCCCCTTACATCAGGTGTCCCCAGCGGAGTCCCTCCTTACATCAGGTGTCCCCAGTGGAGTATCCTCCTTAAATCAGATGTCCCCAGTGGAGTCCCTCCTTACATCAGGTGTCCCCAGTGGAGTCCCTCCTTACATCGGGTGTCCCCAGCGGAGTCCCTCTTACATCAGGTGTCCCCAGCAGAGTCCCCCCTTAAATCAGGTGTCCCCAGCGGAGTCCATCCTTACTTCAGGCATTGCCAACGGAGTCCCTCCTCACATCAGGAGTCCCCCAGTGGAGCGTCCCCCTTACATCAGGTATCCCCCTGCAGCGGAGACTCTCTCCACCACCATAACAGAACACCAGATTGAACTAATTAACAGTCAGAGTGGAACAAAATAGACGGAGCCGGCCATGTAGCTGCCAATAGAAATTGAGCTACGGCTCTGCCCACCCCCTGCCCCTTCCCACATCAGGTCACAGACAGACTGGCAGAGGGGTGGGAGGTGGGCGGCGACGCAGCTCAAATTAAATTGGCAGCCATCCGGCCTCTCGGCATTCTGGTCTTCAGGAAAATGGTGGCCCGTGGAGACATTGCCTCTGCCAGGCGCGGACCTCTGGCGGCGGTGAAAAATTGGGAAAACAAGGATTTTCCAGGACATTTCTCGGCAATCGCGAAAACCGGGAAAAAGGTCTAAATCCCGGGAATGTCCCAGGAAATTTGGGACAGTTTGCAAGTATAGTCAACAGCATCTGTTGTAGAGGGAGGAGTGCAGTCGGACAGGCCAACAACATCTGTTGCAGAGGGAGGAGTGCAGCCTGGCCCCAAGAGGCAAGACCTCTTCCAAGTTAGCAGGCCCCTTACCTCTACCTCCTCATGAGGAAGCTTTCCCTACCGCTAGTTACTTTCCCTAGCAAGCGTGGTTTCTCTGACTACACTTGCCTCTCGCAAAATGTGTGCCAACACTTAGGGGCAGGAACTTATATAGGCCCTGCTAACCCAGGATGGCCACTATAGGTCACATGGCTGCAGTGTAGCCAGCCGAAACACTGCTCCACTGACCCAAGAAACCATAGAGAAACTATTTTTCCCTTACTCTCCAGGCTTTGATACCACTCAAATTGAACGCCACCTACAGTGCAGAAAACAGACTGCATCAGTTTATAGGCTTTATATACCAGCTTAACTACTAGACCTCCAGTACTATTGGCATATCTCCCAACTTTCAGAAAGGGGAATGAGGGACACCTATTAGCAAAATTATGTAGGTATATGACACACCCACCTGCCACATCTCCCTTAAAGGAGAATTGTACAAAAAAATGATTGGCTAAATCCACAAGTGCTTTTTTACCATTACTATTCCTTTATTTTGGCTTTTGAAATTGACAAATGTAGCAATTTAGAAATTGGATGAAAGGTTTAGCACTGGGAAACAATTCTTGATAAATAAGTAGTGCATTTTATATACAACTATATAGATCAGACCAACATGAGGGACACATGAGGAGGAAAGAGGGACAGATGGACTTTGCTTGGGAGCTATGCTGTTGGCAACTGTCTGATTTTGTTGCTTTAATATTTTGGAGGACACAGCCAGGTTTTGTTCAATAGCAACAAAGGAGTGATGTGTATAGATGAGCACCAGTTCCATTTAGATGCAAGAAATGGATTTTCATTGTCTCTCACTCAACACTCCTGGGAGAACGGGTGAGGACACAGGACACCCATGGACCTGGCAGAATCCAGATGAGGACAAAAGTACTTCTAGTCTTCACAGATGAAGAACCTTTAACCACTTCAATACCAGGCACTTAGACACCTTCCCGCTCAGGCCAATTTTCAGCTTTCAGCGCTGTTGCAATTTGAATGACAATTGTGCGGTCATGCAACACTGTACCCAAACAATTTTTTTATCATTTTGTTCCCACAAATAGAGCTTTCTTTTGGTGGTATTTGATCACCTCTGCGGTTTTGATTTTTTGCGCAACAAATAAAAAAAGACCAAAAATTTGGAAAAAAATCAAGTTTTTCTTTTTTTGTAAATAAGTATGTTTTCTTCTTCAATGACGGGCACTGATATGACTGCAATGACAGGCACTGATACGACGGCACTGATGGGCACCGATGAGGTGACACTGATGAGGTGGCACTGATGAGGTGGCACTGACGGGCACTGATGATGGGCACTGATAGGCGGCACTGATGGGCACTGATAGGTGGCACTGATGGGCACTGATAGGTGGCACTGGTATGCAGTACTGATGGGCACTCATAGGTGGCACCGATGGGCACTCATAGGTGGCACTGATGGGCACTCGTAGGTGGCATTGATGGGTACTTATGGGTGGCACTGATGGGTACTTATGGGTGGCACTGATAGGTGGCACGGATGGGCGCTGATGGGCACTGATAGGTGGCCCCTGGTGGGCATGGATGGGCACTGATAGGTGGCACTGATGGGCACTGATAGGTGGCACTGGTATGCAGCACTGATGGGCACTCATAGGTGGCACCGATGGGCACTCATAGGCGGCACTGATGGGCACTCGTAGGTGGCATTGATGGGTACTTATGGGTGGCACTGATGGGTACTTATGGGTGGCACTGATAGGTGGCATGGATGAGCGCTGATGGGCACTGATAGGTGGGCACTGGTGGGCACGGATGAGCACTGATAGGGGGCACAGATGGGCACTGATGGGTGGCACTGTTGACACTGATTGGTGGCACTGATCACATTGATGGGTGGCATTGCTGGGCATCCCTGATTTAAAATGGTGCCAGTCAGTGCCCATTTGTGGGCACTGATTGGCACAGATTGGGCACATTGGGCACATGTGGATGGCCATGGGGTACATACCTGGCCATCCACATGTTGCCCGGCTCCCTGGTGGTCCTGGCGGCTTTCCTGGTGATCTAGTGTGGGCATCCGAGGGGAGCTGCGCTGATAAACAATCAGCGCAGACCCCCCTGCCAGGAGAGCCGCTGATCGGCTCTCCTCTATTCGCGTCTGTCAGAAGCGAGTGAGGAAAAGCCCATCAAAGGCTCTTCCTATTAACATCGTGATCAGCTGTGATTGGACACGGCTGATCACGTGGTAAAGAGCCTCCGCCGGAGGCTCTTTACTAAGATCGGTGGAGCGGTGTGCCAGATTGACACACCGCTCCACCGATCACCGCAATGCATGCCCCCGTGGGCGCGCGGCAGCATGTTATCCTGCTGGACGTCATATGACGCCTAGTCAGGATAACTGAACCACCGCCCGGCCAACATCTGCTATGGGCTGGGCGAGAAGTGGTTAAACTGATCCAGCAAAGATCAGCTCCTGACTGTAAGACACTTGTGGGAAGTGGTAACTGAACATATAATTATCACTATGAATGGCCTTTTTATTACATTAGTGGCCACAGCTGAGGCATACCTCCCACCGTTTTGAGATGGGAATGAGGGACACCTATTAGCAAAAGTATGCAGGCATTGGACACATCCCTTACCATGCCCCCTTAAAGGAGATTTGTACAAAAAAACAAGATTGGTTAAACCTACAAGTGCTTTTTTTACCACTACTATTCCTTTATATTGGCTTTTGGTATTTACAAATGCACCAATTTAGAAATCAGGTGAAAGGTTTAGAGCTGGAAAACACTTTTTAATAGATAAAAAGTGCATTTTATATACAACTATGTAGATCAGACCAAAATGAGGGACAAATGAGTAGGAAAGAGGGACAGAGGGACATTGCTCCAAATCAGGGACAGTCCCTCGAAATCAGGGACAGTTGGGCGCTATGGCTGAGGTTCTTATACCTTGTTGGCTGACAACCACTTCCTTATACCATGACCTAAGTACATGAGAACCTTATTAGACATCAAGTCACATCTTTGAATCGGGGAATTTGTGGTTCAATATTACCTCCTGAACACTCATCAGTCTCTGCACCAGAGGAGCTTACACTCCAATATCACACACTATTATTATTATACATTTATATAGCTCTGACATATACCGCAGTGCTGTACAGAGAACACAGTCTCCTCAGTCTATGACATTTGGAGTGTCAGTACAGACAGAACACTGACCTGGGTCCGGTGTGTCTCCTGTGTGGGGTGGATTGGGGGGTCTCTGGGGCTCAGACATCCCTCCGTCTTTCTGATGTCAGTGATCTAAATGGAACATTCTCAGTATATTTCATCTCATTATGTGACCACAAGAAGTACAGACAGGACATGGTCAGACGTTGTGTGGTCACCTCTGAAGTCTGCACTCATACTTCTCACAGTTATCAGGAAATGAGAGCACTGAGGTCTGTATTACACTCTGCTACTATTCTTCTAAATAGACACTAGTAATTCTTTTGAGCACAACATGACAATACCTCTGAATTATCTCATATTTTTCACACTCACCGGCCACTTTATGAGGTCCACCTTGCTTGTAGCAGGTTGGACCTCCTTAATTAGGTGCATCTTGCTATTAGCTAGTTGGACCCCGTTTGTTAGGTGCACCTTGCTAGTAGCAGGTTGGACCCCCTTTATTAGGTGCACCTTGCTAGTAGCAGGTTGGATCCCCTTTATTAGGTGCACCTTGCTAATAGCAAGTTGGACCCCCTTAATTAGGTGCATCTTGCTAGTAGCGGGTTGGACCCCCTTTATTAGGTTCACCTTGCTAGTAGCAGGTTGGACCCCCTTTATTAGGTGCACCTTGCTAATAGCAGGTTGGACCCCCTTAATTAGGTGCATCTTGCTAGTAGCGGTTTGGACCCCCTTTATTAGGTGCACCTTGCTAGTAGCATGTTGGACCCCCTTAATTAGGTGCATCTTGCTAGAAGCGGGTTGGACCCCCTTTATTAGGTGCACCTTGCTAGTAGTGGTTTGGACCCCCTTTGGCCTTCATTCTTTGTGGAATAGATACAACAAGGTGTTGGAAACATTACTCAAAGATTTTGCTCCATAGTGACAGGATAACATCACGCAGTTGCTGCAGATTTGTCAGCTGGTGCTCTATTGGATGAGATGTGGTGAGTGTGGAGGCCATTGGAGTACAAGGACCTCATTGTCCAGTGGTGAGATGATTTGAGCTTTGTGACATGGTGCATTATCCTGCTGGAAGGAGCCATCAGAAGATGGGGACACTAGTCATAAAGGGATGGACATGGTCAGCAACAATACTCAGGTAGGCCGTGGTTTTTAAAGGATGCTCAGTTGGTACTAAGGAGCCCAAAGTATGCCAAGAAAATATCCCCCACACCATTACACCATCACCACCAGCCTGAACCGGTGATACAAGGCAGGATGGTTCCATGCACCAAATTCTGACCCTACCATCTGAATGTCGCAGCTGAAATCCAGACTCATCAGTCATCAGTCTGAACTTCCAAATGGAACCAATAATTGAAGCTTTAGGATGGATTCAACCATAACAGAAATGAATATAAACTGTAATGAATGTAATTCTGGGGCCTTAATTCTGTGACAATGAAGAGACTGGGGGGGTATGATTAACTGGTGGTTGGAGAAGGGTTGAATCCTAGACGGGTCTTCCAAATGCACAGTGATAGTTCCATTTAGTACAACCAAATGCTGTGAAAGGGGATAATCTAGGGTCACCTAATAGGTATATGGGGTGTATGGCAAGGTAAGGGAGAAGGGAGGTAAGGAGATAAATATTGAGAGGGGTGGATAAGGAAGAAAGTAAAGTCACCTCCTCAGTCTCGGTGATAAACAGAACCAAGTCTATTAGGTAGAAACATAGACGCATAGTAATGAGAATATGCTTGAAAGTCATGATATGTACTATATGTTGAGTATTAGTAGTAGTCCTCCTCGACAGGGGGACCTCCCCGACTTATCCCATGGGTAGGGGAGGGAGGCCCAACATCTAGAGTTAATGATAATGCCTGAATCAGGTTTTAATGTCTCAAGTCTGCGTTTAATTTGGGGGTCTGGCATCCAGTCCCGTTAGAACAGTGGTTCTCAACTCCTGTCCTCAGGACCCACTAACAGGCCAGGTTTTAAGTATTACTTTGGGGAGATGCAGACTAGAATACTGCAGTCACTGAGCAGAAAATATCACCTGTGATGTATTTCAGTAATCTTGGCCTGTTAGTGGGTCCTGAGGACAAGAGTTAAGAACCTCTGCATTAGAGTCATGGATATGTCTGTGGTCTGAAAGTAGGTCCAACAGGCCCATGTGTATGAGAATTCCACAGGGGTATCTCAAGCTATGCAATTAATTCCTTTATCTCTGCTATTTTTCTTATACATTTAAGCCATTCGGGTATAGTCAGGGTATGAGGTGAGCCCCAGTGAGTTAAAATACAGAGTTTGGCCACATTGATCATGTAAATAGCTAGGGATTTGTGGTAGGAATGTGCAGGTGTAGTTGAGTGATGGAGTAGCATACCTCCCAACTTTTGAACTTCAGAATGAGGGACACTGGAGGAGTAAAAAAGCATGCAGTGTGCTATGTCACAGTAAATTGTGGGCGTGGTCAAGCACCTAGCAGTGGGAGGGGCTTAAGTTATGTTGTTAAACAAAACCCATGCTGCCTTGTACCTAGAAAAGATGCTTTCATCAAAATAGTCAGAGACTGCATAGCAGAGGTATGGACATATCACAGAAGATGGTCAGAGACTGCAGACATGATATAAGAGATGGTCAGAAACTGCATGTTTTTTTGTTTTATTTTTTTAAAAGCCAGTGCAGTGCAAACACACCCAAAAACTTCCACCCGGTGCCAAAAAGCGTGCACACACATAAAGAGCGAAACACAAAAACGTGCAACGGATGTTTACACTGTTCCTCCACTGGAGAAGGACCTTACCCTGATCCCCCGGGGCGTTAGGCTCCAGACAGGGACTGAGGTACTTCACTTGGGTCCATCCAGCCGAAACCAGACGGACCCCCGTTCTCTGGAAGGTCTGCCGAAACAGACCCACCCAAGTAGATATCATACAAGAGGTGGTCAGAGACTGCAGACATGGTACAGGAGATGGTCAGAGATTGCAGACATGCTCCAAGAGACTGTCAGAAACTGCAGACATGCTCCAAGAGACTGCAGGCATGCTCCAAAAGTCTGTCAGAGACTGCAGATGCACATATGCTGAAAGTATGGTCAATAAATCCAATGTGCGAAAGGAGCGGGCTGGGTGAAACCAGAAGTGTTTTTATTAAAAAGTTTCTGCAATGACACAAACACATGACCTTCAGACTGATAGACTGGGTAATGATAATAACATTCACATATACAGGAATAACTTCCTCATAGAAAATAATAAGCAATTGCACATGTGTTGATATGTTAATTAATCACACAGCAGCCTTTACTGATCACAGGGGTGTAAATGAAATCACTTTCACCCTGTTTATAGCCTTAAATATGCTCCCTCTTACCTGCAATGACACAAACACATGACCTTCAGACCATGACCTATCATGTCTGCAGTCTCTGACCATCTCTTGTATCATGTCTGCAGTCTTTGACCATCTCTTGTATCATGCCTGCCGTCTCTGACCATCTCTTGTATCATGTCTGCAGTCTCTGACCCTCTCTTGTATCATGTCTGCAGTCTCTGGCCATCTCCCATATCATGTCTGCAGTCTCTGACCATGTCTTGTACCATGTCTACAGTCTCTGACCATTTTCTGTATCGTGTCTACAGTCTCTGACCATTTTCTGTATCGTGTCTGCAGTCTCTGACAATCTCCTGTAGTATGTCTGCAGTCTCTTACCATCTCCTATATCATGATCAGAGACTGCAGACATGATACAGGAGATGGTCAGAGACTGCAGACATGATACAGAAAATGGTCATAGACTGTAGACATGGTACAAGAGATGGTCCGAGACTGCAGACATGATACAAGAGATGGTCAGAGACTGCAGACATGATACAAGAGATGGTCAGAGACTGCAGACATGATACAAGAGATGGTCAGAGACTGCAGACATGATACAAGAGATGGTCAGAGACTGCAGACATGATACAAGAGATGGTCAGAGACTGCAGACATGATACAGTAGATGGTCAGAGACTGCAGACATGATACAAGAGATGGTCAGAGACTGCAGACATGATACAAGAGATGGTCAGAGACTGCAGACATGATACAAGAGATGGTCAGAGACTGCAGACATGATACAAGAGATGGTCAGAGACTGCAGACATGATACAAGTTGGTCAGAGACTGCAGACATGATACAAGAGATGGTCAAAGACTGCAGACATGATACAGGAGATGGTCAGAAACTGTAGACATGATACAGGAGATGGTCAGAGACTGCAGACATGATACAGGAGTTGGTCAGAGGCTTCAGGCATGATACAAGAGATGGTTAGAGACTGCAGACATGATACATAAAATGGTCAGAGACTATCGACATGATACATAAAAGGGTCAGAGACTGCAGACATGATACAGAAAATGGTCAGAGACTGCAGACATGATACAGGAGATGGTCAGAGACTGCAGACATGATAAAGGAGATGGTCAGAGACTGCACACATGATACAAGAGATGGTCAGAGACTGCAGACATGATACAAGAGATGGTAAGAGACTGCAGACATGATACAGGACTTGATCAGAGACTGCAGACATGATACAAGAGATGGTCAGAGACTACAGACATTATACAGAAAATGTTCAGAGACTGTAGACATGATATAGGAGATGGTCGGAGACTGCAGACATACTACAGGAGATTGTCAGAGACAGCAGACACGATACAGAAAATGGTCAGAGACTGTAGACATGGTACAAGAGATGGTCAGAGACTGCAGACATGATATGGGAGATGGTCAGAGACTGCAGACATGATACATGAGATGGTCAGAGACTGCAGACATGTTATAGGAGATGGTCAGAGACTGCAGACATGATACAAGAGATGGTCAGAGACTGCAGACATGATACAAGAGATGGTCAAAGACTGAAGACATGATACAGGAGATGGTCAGAGACTGTAGACATGATACAAGAGATGGTCAGAGACTGCAGACATGATACAGGAGATGGTCAGAGACTGCAGACATGATACAAGAGATGGTCAAAGACTGCAGACATGATACAGGAGATGGTCAGAAACTGTAGACATGATACAGGAGATGGTCAGAGACTGCAGACATGATACAGGAGTTGGTCAGAGGCTGCAGGCATGATACAAGAGATGGTCAGAGACTGCAGACATGATACATAAAATGGTCAGAGACTATCGACATGATACATAAAAGGGTCAGAGACTGCAGACATGATACAGAAAATGGTCAGAGACTGCAGACATGATACAGGAGATGGTCAGAGACTGTAGACATGATACAAGAGAGGGTCAGAGATTGCAGACATGATACAGGAGATGGTTAGAGACTGCAGACATGATACATAAAATGGTCAGAGACTATGAACATGCTACAGGGGTTGTTGGAGACTGGGGTCATGCTTCAGTGGTCAATCATAGACTGGAGACATAGTACATGACACATTACAGATAAGTGTCTACAGGGGACCAATGGGCCACACACAAAGTGGCAATGGGCTACATGTGGCCCCAGTCACTAAGCACTGCATTGTACATTTGGAGGGAAGTGCACATGCTTTTTTGAAATCCCCAAGAGCTAGCACTCTTCTCCAGCTCTGGCAACACTGCCAGGATGCTTGCTATGAGAAATGAAATACAATCTATTGCTGAGATCGGGCACATGCAAGGTCCAGTCTTCACTAGGGACCACATTTCCAAACTGCCATTCAGAGACACCCCCCTGCCCCTCTTCCCAAAAAAAGCTGGGGGGGGGGTTTGGTGGAATGTAGTCTCAGGGTTGACGGAGGATGCGGGGGCGGGGGTAATTTTTCGGGCAAATGGCTGGTGTTGTACTACATTGTAATATATAATGAAATAGTTCAACTCACCGTAATGCAGAATCAGTGAGAACCATGAGCTTTTCACTTGCCGCCAGATGCAGTGTGCCATTTGCCACCGTTGAATGCCACTAGATGCTGCTTGTTACTTGCCACCGTAGAAAAGAACAGAGAGAAGCACACCGCTCCAGGCAAACTCAGGTGCAGGATGGATCACAGGTGCAGACCTCGGCTCACCACTGTGGAAGACAAACAAGACAAGGAATTGGTCTCACACTGGAACTCCAAACTATCTTGATGTCATCTTTATTGTCAAAAAAGGGTCAGACAGACACAGGCAATGGTAGACTTTTCACAAGCGATAGCTTGCTTGTTCACAACCTGTAAACAAGCAAGCTATCGTTTGTGAAACCTCTACCATTGCCTGTATCTGTCTGACCCTTTTTTGACAATAAAGATGACATCGAGATGATTTGGAGTTCCAGTGTACTTGCCACCGTAGCCTGCCACCAGATGCAGCATTTCACTTGCCGCCAGATGCAGTGTGCCACTTGCCACTGTTGCCTGCCGCCAGATGCAGTGTGCCACTTGCCACTGTTGCCTGCCGCCAGATGCAGTGTGCCAATTGCCACTGTTGCCTGCCGCCAGATGCAGTGTGCCACTTGCCACTGTTGCCTGCCGCCAGATGCAGTGTGCCACTTGCCACTGTTGCCTGCCGCCAGATGCAGTTTGCCACTTGTCATGTCTGCTTTGTATTATGTGGTATTCCTCGCTTGCAGGTGTGCTGCGTGTCTTGCTCCCCCCGGTGGCTGTGCAGGTTTTTCTTTCCGGGGGCTGCAATGCTGATCCATCATCCACTGTCCCCGCTCGTCTCAATTTGGATGGGTGGCGCCAGTGAATGCATCAACCTCGAGTACAGCGTCTGAAACATGGTACCCGCCTAGCCGACGTGTCATGGTGCCGAATCCTGTGAAGTCTGTCACATGATGCTGTGGAGGTGTTCGCATCTCTGCGTTGTCCTTTCCCCTATGGCGACCAGGGCTGGTGGGGTTAATCATCTGTCCCACCCTCTCCCTGGGCGTCGACTACCCGGCGTTGGGGGGGAACCTTTGATGGGTCTGGGGAGCTATAAATAGGAAGGCTCAAACACCAGTCTATGCAATGCCTCCCGGGTGGTTGGACACACACAATTTTTGGTTAGCATTTTTTTTAATCTGGTAAGTATAAATCTTTTTTTTTTTTCAAACTTTTACTTTTTAAACCTGTTTTTGACCTTTCATATTGGGGTATTCCCAGGCACTGGTGTCACTGCTTCACCAAGTTGCACTATATACTATATAACACTTATGCCCTGTACACACGGTCGGACATTGATCGGACATTCCGACAACAAAATCCTAGGATTTTTTCTGACGGATGTTGGCTCAAACTTGTCTTGCATACACACGGTCACACAAAGTTGTCGGAAAATCCGATCATTCTGAACACGGTGACATAAAACACGTACATCGGGACTATAAACGGGGCAGTAGTCAATAGCTTTCATCTCTTTATTTATTCTGAGCATGCGTGGCACTTTGTGCGTCGGATTAGTGTACACACGATCGGAATTTCCGACTACGGATTTTGTTGTTGGAAAATTTTATAGCATGCTCTCAAACTTTGTGTGTCGGAAAATCCGATGGAAAATGTGTGATGGAGCCTACACACGGTCGTAATTTCCGACAACAAGGTCCTATCACACATTTTCCGTCGGAAAATCCGACCGTGTGTACAGGGCATTATACTTCATTCAACTCGGCTGTGCAGGTCATTCTTAGTATTCCCAATTGTACTATGTGGCTGCTTCTGCCTTCTATCATACGTTATTTCTTGTTACTATTTTACCTTATACAGTAGCTCACAAAAGTGAGTACACTCCTCACATTTTTGTAAATATTTTATTCTATCTTTTCATGTTACAACACTGAAGAAATGACACTTTGCTACAATGTAAAGTAGTGAGTGTACAGTTTGTATAACAGTGTAAATTTGCTGCCCCCTCAAAATAACTCAACACACAGCTATTAATGTCTGAACCGCTGTCAACAAAAGTGAGTACACCCCTAAGTGAAAATGTCCACATTGGTCCAAAAGTGTCATAATAAAAAATAATGGTGGCCACACAAAATATTGACACTTTTGGACCAATGTGGACATTTTCACTTAGGGGTGTACTCACTTTTGTTGACAGCGGTTCAGACATTAATAGCTGTGTGTTGAGTTATTTTGAGGGGACAGCAAATTTACACTGTTATACAAGCTGTACACTCACTACTTTACATTGTAGCAAAGTGTCATTTCTTCAGTGTTGTCACATAAACAGATAATAAAATATTTACAAAAATGTGAGGGGTGTACTCACTTTTGTGAGATACTTTAGATCATGTCTATGCATCAACCCCTGAAGAGTGAGACTGAACTCACAAAACATGTTGGGTCACCATAGATGCTATGACACACCTACTATGGATTATTTTATGACTGCATGTAACGATGTAATGGATTTTTACATTTGGGCCAACTGTTTGACATTTTGACATTTTATCCAGTCCTATTGCTGGCATATTCAATAAATCTATGCTATGTTTTCATTACTGACTGTGTGGTGCTTCATCTAAAGTCTCAATGGGCAAAATTCTGTATTTATATCTAGATGCAGCTTGTCACTTCTCAGTCACTCACCAGTACTTTAGAAGGGACAGACTGCACCTAAATGAGGAATGTGCAGATCTGCTGGGAGTGAAGATGGTTTGAAAAGTTGGAGGGGCTTTTAAACTAGGCGATGGGATGGGTTCAGAGGTAGAGATAGTCAGAGTGGAACATATTCCTGGGGGTAATATTGGGGGCATTAGTGGAAGGTTGACTAAAGCACATAAACCCAAGGTAAGTATAGTTACAAGTCATATTTGCAACCTCGGAACAGCCAATAGGAGGACAGTATGTGACTGGTCTAAACTACATGACATGTTCACCAATGCCAGGAGCCTGGTGGACAATGGGTGATCTAGAGATACTGTTGTACGAGGAGGATTTAGATTTTGTGGGAATTTCAGAGACTTGGTTCAACAGCTCTCATGATTGGTTGGCAACCATTCAAGGCTATACCCTTTATCGCAAGTATAGAGAGGGTAAAAAAGGGGGAGGGGTATGCCTATATATAAAGAATAATGTACAAGGGAATGTGAGAGATGACATCACTAGGGGAGCTAGGGAGGAGGTGGAATCCTTATGGGTAGAGCTCCAAAGGGATGAAGCTAAGGGGAAAATAATACTGGGAGTATGTTATAGGCCTCTTAACCTGAGGGAGGAAGTGGAGACAGATCTCCTATCACAATTTGGATTAGCAGCAAGGATGGGAAGTGTTATCATAATGGGGGATTTTAATTATCCAGACATAGACTGGGCGGAATGAACCGCGCATTCATCTAAGGCTCGCCAGTTCCTAAATGTCTTGCAGGACAATTTCATGGTTCAGATGGTAGATGCACCAACTAGAAATAAAGCGTTACTGGATCTACTGATTACCAACAATAAAGACCTGATGTGGAAATACGGGGCAATTTAGGTAACAGTGATCACAGGTCAATTGGCTTCAGTATAAATCACACAAATAGGAAACATAAGGGGAATACAAAGACACTGAATTTCAAAGCCAACTTCCCTAAACTATGAACCTTGCTAGAAGGCATAAATTGGGGTAAAATCTTAGGAACAAAGAATACAGAGGAGATGTGGGTTTGCTTTAAGAGCATATTAAATAAGGACATTAGCCAATGCATCCAATTGGGAAATAAATTTAAAAGAGCGAACAAAACATTCTGGATGACTTAATTCCAATGTTGAAATGCATATAAAAGCAAAGGAGAAGGCCTTCAAAAAATACAAGGCTGAGAGATCATCATTAGCATTCAGACTTTACAAAGAATCCAACAAGAAATATAAGGGTGCAATTAGGGCGGCTAAGATAGAACATGAAAGACACATAGCGGTGGAGAGCAAAAAAAATCCCAAGAAATTCTTTAAAGTGGGGTTCCACCAAAAAAAAAAAAAAAAAACTACATGAAAAATCCTAAAAAAAAATACAAAAAAACATTTGGATATATATATTTTTTTACTTACCTCTAAATGCCTGTTGCTAGGGGGTCCCTCGTAGTCTGCCTCTTCCAGTGCCTGGGCTGGTGACATCACTTCCCCCTCGGCACAGGAAGGGCTCAGCTCTGCTCCCTCCCTCCTGTCAATCATCTGGGATCCATTACAGGTCCCAGGTGACTGAGCGGCCAGTCACGGCGCGCGGTGCCGCTCGCGTATGCGCAGTGGGTGCCAGGCTGTAAAGCCACAGCCCGGCGCCCACAGTTGCAATGCCGGCGCCGCTGAACGGAGGGGGAGACGAGCGTGGCTTCGGTCCCCCACATCGCTGGACCCTGGGACAGGTAAGTGTCCAATTAAAAGTCAGCAGCTGCAGTATTTATAGCTGCTGACTTTTAATTTTTTTTTTTTTTTGACTGGACCTCGGGTGGAACTCCTCTTTAAGTATATAAACAGTAATAAAGGGAGGACAGAGCATATTGGCCCCATAAAAAATGAGGAAGGAAATCTGGTTACTAAGGATGGGGAGATGCCGAAGGTATTGAATTTATTCTTCTCCTCAGCCTTCAAGAGGGAATCAGGGGGCTTCAGTAACCAAAACTGCAGTGTTTATCCTCATGACAGTTCACAGGAAGCACCCTCATGGCTAACAGAGGACATAATTAGAAATAGACTTGCAAAAATCAACATTAATAAGTCATGGGGACCAGATGGCTTGCACCCGAGGGTCCTTAGGGAACTGGGTCAAGTAATTGCCAGTCCATTGTAGCTAATTTTTATTGACAGTCTACTGAATGGAATAGTACCAGCTGATTGGGGAAAAGCCAATGTAGCTCCAATATTTAAAAAAGGCCCAAAATACATCCCTGGGAATTACAGACCAGTTAGCCTAACATCAATAGTATGTAAACTCTTGGAGGGGATGATAAGGGAATATATACAAGATTTTAGTAATGAAAACGATATCATTAGCAGTAATCCGCATGGACTCATGAAGAATCGTTCTTGCCAAACCAATCTATTAACCTTCTATGAGGAGGTGAGTTGCCATCTAGATAAAGGAAGGACCGTAGACGTGCTGTATCTGTATTTTGTAAAAGCATTTGACACAGTTCCCCATAAACGTTTACTGCACAAAGTAAGGTCAGTTGGCATGGACCATAGGGTGAGTACATGGATTAAAAACTGGCTGCAAGAGCAAGTTCAGAGGGTGGTGATAAATGGGAAATACTCAGAATGGTCAGGGATGGGTAGTGGGGTCCCCCAGGGTTCTGTGCTGGGACCAATTCTGTTTAATCTGTTCATAAATGACCTGGAGGATGGGGTAAACAATTCAATATCTGTGTTTGTGGACAATACTAAGCTAAGCAGGGCAATAACTTCTCCTTGCAAAAAGATCTGAACAAATTAATGGGGTGGGCGACTACATGGCAAATGAGGTTCAATGTGGAAAAATTAAAAATAATGCATTTGGGTGGCAAAAATATGAATGCAATCTGTACACTGGGGGGAGAACCTCTGGGGGAATCTAGGATGGAAAAGGACCTGGGGGTCCTAGTAGATGATAGGCTTAGCAATGGCATGCAATTCCAAGCTGCTGCTAACAAAGCAAACAGAATATTGGCATGCATCAAAAAGGGGATTAACTCCAGAGATAAAACGATAATTCTCCCACTCTACAAGACTCTGGTCCAGCCGCACATGGAGTATGCTGTCCAGTTCTGGGCACCAGTCCTCAGGAAGGATGTACTGGAAATGGAGCGAGTACAAAGAAGGGCAACAAAGCTAATAAAGGGCCTGGAGGATATTAATTATGAGGAAAGGTTGCGAGCACTGAACTTATTCTCTCTGGATATGCTTGAGAGGGGATATGATTTCAATTTACAAATACCGTGCTGGTGACCCCACAATAGGGATAAAACTTTTCCGTGGAAGGAAGTTTAACAAGACATGTGGCCACTCATTAAAATTAGAAGAAAAGAGGTTTAATCCTTAAACTGCGTAGATCCTTTAATCCTTAAACTGCGTATACTGACATATAATCATACCAGACCCTTATGCAAGCATGCAGCCTGGCAGGTCAGAAAAGGGGGGGACAAGCGATTGCCATACCAGGATACATGCCCCCAAAATGGAGGGGTTGGGTGCTTTGGGGCGGGGGGGCCCTGCCCCCCCACCCCAAAGCACCTTTTCCCCATGTTGATGAGGACAAGGGCCTCTTCCCAACAACCCTGGCCATAGGTTGTCGGGGACTGTTGGCGGGGGCTTATCAAAATCTGGAAGCCCCCAGATCCCGGCACCCCACCCTATGTGAATGAGTATGGGGTACCTACCAATTCCTAAAGAAAAGGAAAAGGGGCCAGAGTGATCCCAAGAATGCCAACAGAGGGAGAAGCTACCACGTACTGAGATCAGGATTATATAAAAAACTGTATTGAAAAAATTGGATAAAAGCATAAAGTAAAGGATCCCACGTCTGTGGATCTAGTCCACACAGGTGGGGTCCGTTCCTCTACAATATCAAGAGACCATGAAAAATAAAAAAGCAATGAACAAAGTTGTTTTAAAAATAGAGAGTGGTGGGTCGACCCACCTCTCCCTCAACCCCCCCCCCCCCCAGACCACACGCCGACTGGGGTCTCTGAGCAAGGATATGCTGGTAAATAAATTGGATCTTGTGATCGGCTGAACAGGATGTCATCCACTGGGGGAAGCACAGACAGATTCAAGGATGTTGGCAAATATTGCCCAATAATTAAAATGCCCGTGCCTGGGCTAGTGTGCATAAGTGTCCTCCCTGTCTGTCGGAGAATCGTACAGGCATGCTATATGCAGCTGCTGAGATAGCAATGTATAGTCCAAGTCCTGTCAGTACAGTGGTGTAATTTGAATATAGGTGCTTGATATATCCACCATGAGGATGAAGCTGTATGTCAGTGTATAGCAGGGTACACACAATGGAATCTCCTGACCCAAATGTTGACCAGGGCAATTGATCCCGGCCGGAACTAGGATGAATGTAAATGCAGTGGTCTACTCTGATGGAATGTATGGACTAAATCAAAGGTAGTCTCACAAACGTCATTGCTTCAACATACACATGTAGTCCCTGCACTCAGTTTGGGTAGGTATGATATCTTAAGTAGGGATGAGCCGAACACCCCCCTGTTCGGTTCGCACCAGAACATGCGAACAGGAAAAAAGTTAGTTCGAACACGCGAACACCGTTAAAGTCTATGGGACACGAGCATGAATAATCAAAAGTGCTAATTTTAAAGGCTTATATGCAAGTTATTGTCATAAAAAGTGTTTGGGGACCTGGGTCCTGCCCCAGGGGACATGGATCAATGCAAAAAAAAGTTTTAAAAACGGACGTTTTTTCGGGAGCAGTGATTTTAATAATGCTTAAAGTCAAACAATAAAAGTGTAATATCTCTTTAAATTTCATAGCTGGGGGGTGTCTATAGTATGCCTGTAAAGGGGCGCATGTTTCCCGTGTTTAGAACAGTCTGACAGCAAAATGACATTTCAAAGGAAAAAAAGTTATTTAAAACTACTCGCGGCTATTAATGAATTGCCGGTCCGACAATACACATAAAAGTTCATTGATAAAAACGGCATGGTAATTCCCCACAGGGGAACCCCGAACCAAAATTTAAAAAAAAAATGACGTGGGGGTCCCCCTAAATTCCATACCAGGCTCTTCAGGTCTGGTATGGATATTAAAGGGAACCCGGCCAAAATTTTTTTTAAAAATGACGTGGGGGTCCCCCTAAATTACATACCAGACCCTTTAGGTCTGGTATGGATTTTAAGGGGAACCCCGCGCCAAAATTAAAAAAAAAAAAACGGCGTGGGGTCCCCGACAAAAATCCATAATTGACCCTTATCCGAGCACGCAACCTGGCAGGCCGCAGGAAAAGAGGGGGGATGAGAGAGCAGCCCCCCCCTCCTGAACCGTACCAGGCCACATGTCCTCAACATTGGGAGGGTGCTTTGGGGTAGCCCCCCAAAACACCTTGTCCCCATGTTGATGAGGACAAGGGCCTCATCCCCACAACCCTGGCCGGTGGTTGTGGGGGTCTGCGGGTGGGGGGCTTATCGGAATCTGGAAGCCCCCTTTAACAAGGGGACCCCCAGATCCCGCCCCCCCGTGTGAAATGGTAAGGGGGTATTTTGTACCCCTACCATTTCACTAAAAAACTGTCAAAAATGTTAAAAATGAAAAGAGACAGTTTTTGACAATTCCTTTATTTAAATGCTTCTTCTTTCTTCTATCTTCCTTCATCTTCTTCTTCTTCTGGTTCTTCCTCCGGTGTTCTCGTTCAGCATCTCCTCCGTGGCATCTTCTATCTTCTTCTCCTCGGGCCGCTTCTCACCCATGGCATGGGGGGAGGCTCCCGCTCTTCTCTTCATCTTCTTCTCTTCTTCATCTTCTTCTTCATCTTCTTCTCTTCTCTTCTTCATCTTCTTCTCCGGGCCGCTCCACACCCATGCTGGCATGGAGGGAGGCTCCCGCTGTGTGACGCGTCTCCTCTTCTGATGGTTCTTAAATAAGGGGGGGCGGGGCCACCCGGTGACCCCGCCCCCCCTCTGATGCACAGTGACTTGACAGGACTTCCCTGTGACGTCACGGAGAATGCCACAGGGAAGTCCCGTCATGTCCTGTGCGTCAGAGGGGGGCGGGATCACTGGGTGGTCCCGCCCCCCGTTATTTAAGAACCGTCAGAGGAGGAGACGCATCACACAGTGGGAGCCTCCCATCATGCCAGCATGGGTGCAGAGCGGCCTGGAGAAGAAGATGAAGAAGAGAAGAAGATGAAGAAGATGAAGAGAAGAGCGGGAGCCTCCCCCCATGCCATGGGTGCGGAGCAGCCCGAGGAGAAGAAGATAGAAGATGCCGCTGAGGAGATGCTGGGCGAGAACACCGGAGGAAGAACCAGAAGAGCCAGAAGAACCAGAAGAAGAAGAAGATGAAGGAAGATAGAAGAAAGAAGAGAGAAGAAGCATTTAAATAAAGGAATTGTCAAAAACTGTCTCTTGTCATTTTTAACATTTTTGACAGTTTTTTAGTGAAATGGTAGGGGTAGTACCCCCTTACCATTTCACACAGGGGGGGCCAGGATCTGGGAGTCCCCTTGTTAAAGGGGGCTTCCAGATTTCGATAAGCCCCCACCCACAGACCCCCACAACCACCAGCCAGGGTTGTGGGGATGAGGCCCTTGTCCTCATCAACATGTTGACAAGGTGTTTTGGGGGCTACCCCAAAGCACCCTCCCAATGTTGAGTGCATGTGGCCTGGTACGGTTCAGGGGGGGTCACTCTCTCATCCCCCCTCTTTTCCTGCAGCCTGCCAGGTTGTGTGCTCAGATAAGGGTCTGGTATGGATTTTTTGGGGGACCCCACGCCATTTTTTTTTTTAATTTTGGCGCGGGGTTCCCCTTAAAATCCATACCAGACCCTTATGGGGACCCCCACATCATTTTTAAAAAAATTTTGGCCGGGGTTCCCCTTAATATCAGGTCTGGTATGGAATTTAGGGGGACCTCCACGTCATTTTTTTTTTAAATTTTGGCCGAGGTTCCCCTTAATATCCATACCAGACCTGAAGGGTCTGGTATGGAATTTAGGGGGACCCCCACGTCATTTTTTTTTTTAAATTTTGGTTCGTGGTTCCCCTGTGGGGAATTCCCATGCCGTTTTTATCAATGAACTTTTATGTGTATTGTGGGACCGGCAATGCAATAGCCGCAAGTAGTTTTAAATTACTTTTTTCCTTTGAAATGTCATTTTGCTGTCAGACTGTTCTAAACACGGGAAACATGCCCCCCTTTACAGGCATATTATAGACACCCCCCAGCTACGAAATTTAAAGGGATATTACACTTTTATTGTTTGACTTTAAGCATTATTAAAATAACTGCTCCCGGAAAAACGGGCGTTTTTAAAACTTTTTTTTGCATTGATCCATGTCCCCTGGGGCAGGACCCAGGTCCCCAAACACTTTTTATGACAATAACTTGCATATAAGCCTTTAAAATTAGCACTTTTGATTTCTCCCATAGACTTTTAAAGGGTGTTCCGCAGCATTCGAATTTGCCGCGAACACCCCAAATTGTTCGCTGTTCAGCGTACTTGCGAACAGCCGATGTTCGAGTCGAACATGAGTTCGACTCAAACTCGAAGCTCATCCCTAATCTTGAGCCCTCGGAGTAGCAAGCATAGGGTGTGTGAAATCCCATTCTCAAAGCTGGCTCCTGTGGTGGGTGTTTGATCACTGCCTCAGTGCTTCTGCGCTATACAGTGCTATTCTGCTGGAGGATCTAAGCATGGGGGGTAAGGTATATTGCAGTGCAGCAGAAAATCTGTCAGTCCAAAAAAGGGTTCTTACCCCTCCTGCTGTTCAGCGTAATAAGCGACCGAATCCCTCCATGCGACCAGCGTGTGTAAATTCGGGACCAACTTGCATCTGAACACACATCTAACTTCCATCAGGGAAGATCAGCTGAGCGTGCTGGGACTTCTGAGTAGGTGTGCTGTTGATGTGCTGTTAGCTGTATGAGTGGATGGCCACTGGAGGGCACTGGTTCACACATCCATAGCGGTACCGCTGTCAGGGATATCCATACACGGAAGACACGGTCAGGTCCCGATGAAGTGCTCGTTGTGTAGCCCAAAACGCGTCGACAATTCAATGCCATAGACGCTAGGGGTCCCCCCTCTCCCCCTCCCCTTTACTGTCCTGGAGCAAGTCTTCAAATTTTACAGATTGGCTCTTCTCTTACAGCTAACAGCACATCAACAGCACACCTACTTGGAAGTCCCAGCACGCTCAGCTGATCTTCCCTGACGGTTAGATGTGTGTTCAGATGCAAGTGGGTCCTGAATTTACACACGCTGGTCGCATGGAGGGATTCGGTCGGCTATTACGCTGAACGGCAGAAGAGGTAAGAACCCTTTTTTGGACTGACAGATTTTCTGCTGCACTGCAATATACCTTACCCCCATGCTTAGATCCTCTGGCTGAATAGCACTGTATAGCTCGGAAGCACTGATTCAGTGATCAAACGCCCACCACGGGAGCCAGCTTTGAGAACGGGATTGCACACACCCTATGCTTGCTACTCCGGGGGCTCAATATATCATACCTACCCAGACTGAGTGCAGGAACTACATGTGTATGTTGAAGCAATGACAATTGTGAGACTACCTTTGATTTAGTCCATACATCCCATCAGAGTAGACCACTGCATTTACATTCATCCTAGTTCCGGCCGGGATCAATTGCCCTGGTCAACATTTGGGTCAGGAGATTCCATTGTGTGTACCCTGCAATACACTGACATACAGCTTCATCCTCATGGTGGATATATCAGGCACCTATATTCAAATTACACCACTGTACTGACAGGACTTGGACTATACATTGCTATCTCAGCAGCTGCATATAGCATGCCTGTACGATTCTCCGACAGACAGGGAGGACACTTATGCACACTAGCCCAGGCACGGGCATTTTAATTATTGGGCAATATTTGCCAACATCCTTGAATCTGTCTGTGCTTCCCCCAGTTGATGACATCCTGTTCAGCCGATCATGAGATCCAATTTATTTACCAGCATATCCTTGCTCAGAGACCCCAGGGGGCTTGTGCTTTGGGGGGGGGTTGAGGGAGAGGTGGGTCGACCCACCACTCTCTATTTTTAATACAACGTTGTTCATTGCTTTTTTATTTTTCATGGTCTCTTGACATTGTGGAGGAACAGACCTCACCTGTGTGGACTAGATCCGCAGACGTGGGATCCTTTACTATATGCTTTTATCCAAATTTTTCAATAAAGTTTTTTTGTATAATCCTGATCTCAATACGTGGTAGCTTCTCCCTCTGTTGGCATTCTTGGGATCACTCTGGCCCCTTTTGTTTTTCTTTAGGTTCACTGTTTATTGCTACCTGGGAGGGAGCCCGTCATATTGACAAACCGTATAGATCTAACCTTATATACAATCCTTTTTATTACATGAGTTGATTCATATTAGAGAGGTGGTCTTTAGCACCATTTGTGTACCTACCAATTCACCTAAAACAAAAAGTGTCAAAAATAAACATGATTCACAGGTTATTAACTTTTTTTTTTTTTTTTTTTTGTTTATTGAGTATGTTTCATATTACAATCCATAGTACAAGTAGTACAAAGGATACAAAGGGTAGAAATTCAAAAGGTATACAATTGTAAAGCTATCTCTATAAGGCACAAGTGTGCATACATCAGCAGTCATAGGGTTACCTAAAACGAGAACTAGACATGTTCCCTTGAACATTAACACTAGAAGGGGGGAAGCTAAGGTGAAAGAGGAAGAGTACATACCAGAAAGTAGTATTGGTAATAACAGAACAATAAAATAAAATAAATATAATAAGTGAAACCTAAATTAAGGTTAAACAAATTAACAGAAGAATAAAGGTTGGTCTGACTCATAAATGATTGTGTGAAAGCAAATGTTGGAGGGAAGTTGCGATCAGAATGGGGTAGGTATCAGTTTACTTTAAACTGTTCTTTCCATAGTTTCCAGTTGATATCAAACTTCTTACTAGTACCACACTTACTGGCCAGGAATGATTCATAAACATAGCGAGTCTGAGTAATCTCAAGCACTTCAGAGATGTTAGGTGTCTTGTCAGTTTTCCAGTATTTCTTTATCAGGAATCTCGCTACTAGCAGAATATGTGTAACCAGAGTGCAGAAGTCAGAAGGGAAATTCTCGATACCTGTATTTAGCACTTCCATACTAGGGTTAGGGGGCATCAATATTCCTGTGATGTCAGAGATAAACCTGAATATATTTTGCCAGAAACTGGTGAGATGTTGACAAGACCAAAACATATGTAGTGTATTACCCACTGCTCTGCAGTTTCTCCAGCACGGTGGAGAATTAGTTTGGCAGAATTTGGACATCTTGTAGGGTGTGTAGTACCATCGTAAAGCTTTTTTTGGGGGGTAGTTCCCAGTGGTTTACACATTTGGAAGCCTTGCAGATTGTTTTGAATGCGTATTGCCATTGGGAAGTTGTGAAGGATTTTCCTATGTTAGATTCCCATTTTTCATAGGGAAGGGTTTTATTAAATGTAAGTTTGTGCTGAAAGAGGTTGTCGAAAAGAGCTATGCCCTTAGTAGTTGTGGGAGATCTTGTGTAGAATTTCCATACTGTGTTTGGCAAATATATATGATGGGTTTTAATAGATCTTAGGAAGTGAGTAATTTGGTAATATTTATAGGAATTTATGGGTAGAAGGTTGAATTTTTTCCTGAGAACACTAAACGGTCTGAGGGTGTCGTTGTCGTATAGGTTGTCAGTCCAAGTGATCCCTCTGGAGTGTCAATCTATGCTGGTGATGTTTGGAATTGCATTTGTTAGGACAGAGGAAGGTATAGGAATGTCTATTCTATTGGAGGATAAGGACGAGAGCTTACAGAGGTCTCTCCAAGCCATAAGAGAGGCTTGTATGGTAAGTGGGAGATGTTGTAAGGGAAACGGTTTCCATACATCTAGGAACAGTAGAAAAAGTAATTTTAAAGGCTTATATGCAAGTTATTGTCATAAAAAGTGTTTGGGGACCTGGGTCCTGCCCCAGGGGACATGGATCAATGCAAAAAAAAGTTTTAAAAACGGACGTTTTTTCGGGAGCAGTGATTTTAATAATGCTTAAAGTCAAACAATAAAAGTGTAATATCTCTTTAAATTTCGTAGCTGGGGGGTGTCTATAGTATGCCTGTAAAGGGGCGCATGTTTCCCGTGTTTAGAACAGTCTGACAGCAAAATGACATTTCAAAGGAAAAAAAGTTATTTAAAACTACTCGCGGCTATTAATGAATTGCCGGTCCGACAATACACATAAAAGTTCATTGATAAAAACGGCATGGTAATTCCCCACAGGGGAACCCCGAACCAAAATTAAAAAAAAAAATGACGTGGGGGTCCCCCTAAATTCCATACCAGGCTCTTCAGGTCTGGTATGGATATTAAAGGGAACCCGGCCAAAATTTTTTTAAAAAATGACGTGGGGGTCCCCCTAAATTACATACCAGACCCTTTAGGTCTGGTATGGATTTTAAGGGGAACCCCGCGCCAAAATTAAAAAAAAAAAAACGGCGTGGGGTCCCCCCCAAAAATCCATAATTGACCCTTATCCGAGCACGCAACCTGGCAGGCCGCAGGAAAAGAGGGGGGATGAGAGAGCAGCCCCCCCCTCCTGAACCGTACCAGGCCACATGTCCTCAACATTGGGAGGGTGCTTTGGGGTAGCCCCCCAAAACACCTTGTCCCCATGTTGATGAGGACAAGGGCCTCATCCCCACAACCCTGGCCGGTGGTTGTGGGGGTCTGCGGGTGGGGGGGCTTATCGGAATCCGGAAGCCCCCTTTAACAAGGGGACCCCCAGATCCCGCCCCCCCCGTGTGAAATGGTAAGGGGGTATTTTGTACCCCTACCATTTCACTAAAAAACTGTCAAAAATGTTAACAATGAAAAGAGACAGTTTTTGACAATTCCTTTATTTAAATGCTTCTTCTTTCTTCTATCTTCCTTCATCTTCTTCTTCTTCTGGTTCTTCCTCCGGTGTTCTCGTTCAGCATCTCCTCCGTGGCATCTTCTATCTTCTTCTCCTCGGGCCGCTTCGCACCCATGGCATGGGGGGAGGCTCCCGCTCTTCTCTTCATCTTCTTCTCTTCTTCATCTTCTTCTTCATCTTCTTCTCTTCTCTTCTTCATCTTCTTCTCCGGGCCGCTCCACACCCATGCTGGCATGGAGGGAGGCTCCCGCTGTGTGACGCGTCTCCTCTTCTGACGGTTCTTAAATAAGGGGGGGTGGGGCCACCCGGTGACCCCGCCCCCCCTCTGATGCACGGTGACTTGACAGGACTTCCCTGTGACGTCACGGAGAATGCCACAGGGAAGTCCCGTCATGTCCTCTGCGTCAGAGGGGGGCGGGATCACCGGGTGGTCCCGCCCCCCGTTATTTAAGAACCGTCAGAGGAGGAGACGCATCACACAGTGGGAGCCTCCCATCATGCCAGCATGGGTGCAGAGCGGCCTGGAGAAGAAGATGAAGAAGAGAAGAAGATGAAGAAGATGAAGAGAAGAGCGGGAGCCTCCCCCCATGCCATGGGTGCAGAGCAGCCCGAGGAGAAGAAGATAGAAGATGCCGCTGAGGAGATGCTGGGCGAGAACACCGGAGGAAGAACCAGAAGAGCCAGAAGAACCAGAAGAAGAAGAAGATGAAGGAAGATAGAAGAAAGAAGAGAGAAGAAGCATTTAAATAAAGGAATTGTCAAAAACTGTCTCTTGTCATTTTTAAAATTTTTGACAGTTTTTTAGTGAAATGGTAGGGGTAGTACCCCCTTACCATTTCACACAGGGGGGGCCAGGATCTGGGAGTCCCCTTGTTAAAGGGGGCTTCCAGATTTCGATAAGCCCCCCACCCACAGACCCCCACAACCACCGGCCAGGGTTGTGGGGATGAGGCCCTTGTCCTCATCAACATGGGGACAAGGTGTTTTGGGGGCTACCCCAAAGCACCCTCCCAATGTTGAGTGCATGTGGCCTGGTACGGTTCAGGGGGGGTCACTCTCTCATCCCCCCTCTTTTCCTGCAGCCTGCCAGGTTGTGTGCTCAGATAAGGGTCTGGTATGGATTTTTTGGGGGACCCCACGCCGTTTTTTTTTTTTAATTTTGGCGCGGGGTTCCCCTTAAAATCCATACCAGACCCTTATGGGGACCCCCACATCATTTTTTAAAAAATTTTGGCCGGGGTTCCCCTTAATATCAGGTCTGGTATGGAATTTAGGGGGACCTCCACGTCATTTTTTTTTAAAATTTTGGCCGAGGTTCCCCTTAATATCCATACCAGACCTGAAGGGTCTGGTATGGAATTTAGGGGGACCCCCACATAATTTTTTTTTAAATTTTGGTTCGGGGTTCCCCTGTGGGGAATTCCCATGCCGTTTTTATCAATGAACTTTTATGTGTATTGTGGGACCGGCAATGCAATAGCCGCAAGTAGTTTTAAATTACTTTTTTCCTTTTTTCCCAATGTCATTTTGCTGTCAGACTGTTCTAAAGACGGGAAACATGCCCCCCTTTACAGGCATATTATAGACACCCCCCAGCTACGAAATTTAAAGGGATATTACACTTTTATTGTTTGACTTTAAGCATTATTAAAATAACTGCTCCCGGAAAAACGGGCGTTTTTAAAACTTTTTTTTGCATTGATCCATGTCCCCTGGGGCAGGACCCAGGTCCCCAAACACTTTTTATGACAATAACTTGCATATAAGCCTTTAAAATTAGCACTTTTGATTTCACCCATAGACTTTTAAAGGGTGTTCCGCAGCATTCGAATTTGCCGCGAACACCCCAAATTGTTCGCTGTTCAGCGTACTTGCGAACAGCCGATGTTCGAGTCGAACATGAGTTCGACTCAAACTCGAAGCTCATCCCTAATCTTGAGCCCTCGGAGTAGCAAGCATAGGGTGTGTGAAATCCCATTCTCAAAGCTGGCTCCTGTGGTGGGTGTTTGATCACTGCCTCAGTGCTTCTGCGCTATACAGTGCTATTCTGCTGGAGGATCTAAGCATGGGGGGTAAGGTATATTGCAGTGCAGCAGAAAATCTGTCAGTCCAAAAAAGGGTTCTTACCCCTCCTGCTGTTCAGCGTAATAACCGACCGAATCCCTCCATGCGACCAGCGTGTGTAAATTCGGGACCAACTTGCATCTGAACACACATCTAACTTCCATCAGGGAAGATCAGCTGAGCGTGCTGGGACTTCTGAGTAGGTGTGCTGTTGATGTGCTGTTAGCTGTATGAGTGGATGGCCACTGGAGGGCACTGGTTCACACATCCATAGCGGTACCGCTGTCAGGGATATCCATACACGGAAGACACGGTCAGGTCCCGATGAAGTGCTCGTTGTGTAGCCCAAAACGCGTCGACAATTCAATGCCATAGACGCTGGGGGTCCCCCCTCTCCCCCTCCCCTTTACTGTCCTGGAGCAAGTCTTCAAATTTTACAGATTGGCTCTTCTCTTACAGCTAACAGCACATCAACAGCACACCTACTTGGAAGTCCCAGCACGCTCAGCTGATCTTCCCTGACGGTTAGATGTGTGTTCAGATGCAAGTGGGTCCTGAATTTACACACGCTGGTCGCATGGAGGGATTCGGTCGGCTATTACGCTGAACGGCAGAAGAGGTAAGAACCCTTTTTTGGACTGACAGATTTTCTGCTGCACTGCAATATACCTTACCCCCATGCTTAGATCCTCTGGCTGAATAGCACTGTATAGCTCGGAAGCACTGAGGCAGTGATCAAACGCCCACCACGGGAGCCAGCTTTGAGAACGGGATTGCACACACCCTATGCTTGCTACTCCGGGGGCTCAATATATCATACCTACCCAGACTGAGTGCAGGAACTACATGTGTATGTTGAAGCAATGACAATTGTGAGACTACCTTTGATTTAGTCCATACATCCCATCAGAGTAGACCACTGCATTTACATTCATCCTAGTTCCGGCCAGGATCAATTGCCCTGGTCAACATTTGGGTCAGGAGATTCCATTGTGTGTACCCTGCAATACACTGACATACAGCTTCATCCTCATGGTGGATATATCAGGCACCTATATTCAAATTACACCACTGTACTGACAGGACTTGGACTATACATTGCTATCTCAGCAGCTGCATATAGCATGCCTGTACGATTCTCCGACAGACAGGGAGGACACTTATGCACACTAGCCCAGGCACGGGCATTTTAATTATTGGGCAATATTTGCCAACATCCTTGAATCTGTCTGTGCTTCCCTCAGTGGATGACATCCTGTTCAGCCGATCATGAGATCCAATTTATTTACCAGCATATCCTTGCTCAGAGACCCCAGGGGGCTTGTGCTTTGGGGGGGGGGTTGAGGGAGAGGTGGGTCGACCCACCACTCTCTATTTTTAATACAACGTTGTTCATTGCTTTTTTATTTTTCATGGTCTCTTGACATTGTGGAGGAACAGACCTCACCTGTGTGGACTAGATCCGCAGACGTGGGATCCTTTACTATATGCTTTTATCCAAATTTTTCAATAAAGTTTTTTTGTATAATGGGGTAGGTATCAGTTTACTTTAAACTGTTCTTTCCATAGTTTCCAGTTGATATCAAACTTCTTACTAGTACCACACTTACTGGCCAGGAATGATTCATAAACATAGCGAGTCTGAGTAATCTCAAGCACTTCAGAGATGTTAGGTGTCTTGTCAGTTTTCCAGTATTTCTTTATCAGGAATCTCGCTACTAGCAGAATATGTGTAACCAGAGTGCAGAAGTCAGAAGGGAAATTCTTGATACCTGTATTTAGCACTTCCATACTAGGGTTAGGGGGCATCAATATTCCTGTGATGTCAGAGATAAACCTGAATATATTTTGCCAGAAACTGGTGAGATGTTGACAAGACCAAAACATATGTAGTGTATTACCCACTGCTCTGCAGTTTCTCCAGCACGGTGGAGAATTAGTTTGGCAGAATTTGGACATTTTGTAGGGTGTGTAGTACCATCGTAAAGCTTTTTTTGGGGGGTAGTTCCCAGTGGTTTACACATTTGGAAGCCTTGCAGATTGTTTTGAATGCGTATTGCCATTGGGAAGTTGTGAAGGATTTTCCTATGTTAGATTCCCATTTTTCATAGGGAAGGGTTTTATTAAATGTAAGTTTGTGCTGAAAGAGGTTGTCGAAAAGAGCTATGCCCTTAGTAGTTGTGGGAGATCTTGTGTAGAATTTCCATACTGTGTTTGGCAAATATATATGATGGGTTTTAATAGATCTTAGGAAGTGAGTAATTTGGTAATATTTATAGGAATTTATGGGTAGAAGGTTGAATTTTTTCCTGAGAACACTAAACGGTCTGAGGGTGTCGTTGTCGTATAGGTTGTCAGTCCAAGTGATCCCTCTGGAGTGTCAGTCTATGCTGGTGATGTTTGGAATTGCATTTGTTAGGATAGAGGAAGGTATAGGAATGTCTATTCTATTGGAGGATAAGGACGAGAGCTTACAGAGGTCTCTCCAAGCCATAAGAGAGGCTTGTATGGTAAGTGGGAGATGTTGTAAGGGAAACGGTTTCCATACATCTAGGAACAGTAGAAAAAGTAAGTTCAAAGTTGGGCTTAGGGCCTGCTCAATACAGCTTCAAAGGATGTCAGGGGAGGGAGGTGTCCAGTTTTTAGGTTGAGTGAGAATAGAGGCACGAAAATAGTCCTGAATATCAATCAGTCCCATGCCTCCTGCAAGCCTGTGTTTGATCAGACGGGCTCTAGAGCATCGTGGACGTTTGGAGCGCCAAATATATTGTGTAAGAAGGGACTGTAAAGATCTGAGATGGCTGCTGCAAAGTGGGATGGAAAGCGTTCGAAAAAAAATATAGAGTATATAAGGAAGTAAAAGCATTTTACCAGGAAAATAACACTTTAGCTATTTTTTTTGTCTCTTTAGCTATTTTATCTATTAACCACTTCAGCCCCAGAAGAATTGGCTGCTCAATGACAGGGCTATTTTTTGCGATTCCACACTTTGTCGATTTAACTGACAATTGTCATGTGACGCTGAACCCAAACAAAACAGATTTTTAGTTTTTGCGCTTTAAACAAAAAAAGAGCGTCAATTTTGAAAAAAACTGTATTTTGTACTTTTTGCTATAATGAATATCCCCAATTTGTTTTTAAAAAAGCTGTTTTTTTTCCCTCAGTTTAGGCCGATATGTATTCTTCTTCATATTTTTGGTGATAAAAATCGCAATAAGCGTATATTGATTGGTTTGGACAAAAGTTATAGCATCTACAATATAGGGGATAGATTGATAGATAGGAAAAACCTATTTGGTCAGGTTTGGTAGGATTGGGAGAAGTCTATGAGCTAAAATCTTAGCATAGAGTTTGACATTTATATTCAGTAACGAGATGGGCATGAAAATTGAAGGGGTGTTGGGTTCCTTCCCCGGTTTGGGAATTAGCATTACAGAAGGGAACGAGGCAGAGGACATTGCATCTAAGTAGACGGATCTTAATGTTGAGGTGAGTGTGTTTTGGAAGACTTTGTAGTAGTTATTTGTCAGGCCATCAGGACCTGGTAATTTGCCAGAAGGCAAAGTTTTAATCACTTTTATGATCTCAGGTTCATGGATGGGTGCATTGAGAGATGTCAATTGTGTTTATGAGAGAGAAGGGAAGTTAAGGCCTGTTAAGAAAGTAGGTTGTGAGGTGTTAGGCTCTTCTCTAAGATTGTACAATAGTAGTATTCGGCATAGGAGTTTGCAATGTCTTGTGGGTTGAGAATTTTTTTGTTATTTAAAGGATGAAGTAGGTAAGGGGTTCTCTGGTCTTTAAGCCTCTGAACAAGAAACTTGCCGGTTCGGTTTCCAGAGGAGTAGTGTGTCAATTTGAGTGAGTTAACTGATTAAAGACCGGCTCACGCACATATACATTGGCAGAATGTCACAGCTGGGCAAAGTGATGTATATTTAGGCACCCCTGCCACAAGCTCTGTGACCGTGTCCGTGGAACCCGTGGACTCGATGTTAGCCGGTGTCCCGCGATCGGGGCACAGAGCTGCAGAACGGGGAGAGGCCAGTGTAAACAAGACATCTCCTTGTTCTGCTTAGTGACACTGACACTGATCTATGCTCCCTTTCATCGGGAGCAGTGATCAGTGACATGTCACTCATAGTCACGCCCCCTAACAGTTAGAATCACTCCCTAGGACACACTTAACCCCTTCCTAGCCCCCTAGTGGTTAACCCCTTAACTGCCAGTCACATTTATACAGTAATCAGTGCTTTTTTATAGCACTAAAGCACTGATAGCTGTATAAATGGCAATGGTCCCAAAATAGCGTCAAAAGTGTCCGATATGTCCGCCATAATGTTGCAGTCAGGATAAAAATCGCAGATCACCGTCATTACTACTGTAGCGCCCTGCTCCTAATGAGCAGACACTATTCTTTTTTCCTTTTTGTTTGAAATTTAAATCAGTTGAAGATACAATTTAGGCTCAACTTATTACTGCCTAAATGTAATGGTTTCTGTGTCAGATTGGTTGGACTGTGCAGATTTCCATCTAACCATGGGTGGTGCTGTCATCATTGGTGGATCGGAAAATACAGTCTGGTCAAACACATTGACCGCTGCTTGGAGGCTTTTCGGTGGGAGTGGTTCACACACCGGATAATTCTGGGTAGGGGTATTTAAGCCACAGACGCCATCTTTGGTGGATCTTTTCTTTTGGGCAGCTATCGGTTGGTCCGCGCTTCCTGACCCCCCGGGCTCGAGGAGTGGGCTGGCACTCCCCACCTCATGGCCCTCCTGGCCTGGGAGACTACGAATCCTTAAAGTTCTGCCTTAAGCTTGGCAGACCTAAGGCCTAGCTACTAAAGGAAGGATTGGAGTCTTGGTGGCCTATGGGTCAGAATGATGGTCTCTTTGCTGTCAGGCCTGCGGGAAGACGCAAGGGACTGCAGTGACCAGGGGAGGACTCTTCGGGAGAGGACCGAGCATAAGGCTGGTTGGATTCAGTGTTTCAGTTGAACAAGTGAAAAATACGTATCGGCCTAAACTGAGGACATTTTTATATATATATATATATATATATATATATATATATATATATATATATATATATATATATATATATATATATATATATTTCTTTTTTTTTTTTTTTTGGGGATATTTATTATAGCAAAAAGTTAAAAAATACTGCTTTTTTTCAAAATTGGTGGGGATAGTGGAGAGAGGGTTTTCACAGGGGATTATTAATAAAAAGGAGAAGTTGTTTCTCACCCCCAAAGCATCGGACTCCGGTCATATATTATTTGCCGAAGATTCATAAACATCCTACCTGCCCCCCGAGACGTCCCATTGTGAGTGGGATTGATTCCCTCACGTCCCGGGTGGACAGGTACACTGACTTCTTTCTACAGCCCTTAGTGGCTAAGATGCCCTCTCCTATCAAGGATTCTAAACATGTTATTAATCTCTTATCCCATCATACCCCCACCACCATGTGGATGGTTAGGGCTGATGTAACATCACTCTACACGGTAATACCCCATGACTTGGGTCTTTTTGCCGTGGAGTACTACCTTAGGCATGACTCTGAACTTTTTGACGAACAAATCCATTTAATCATGGAATTTCTAAGGTATGCAGCATCCCATAATTACTCCTGGCTTGATAAACAATTTTACTGGCAGGATCATGGGGCTGCTATGGGGGCTAAATATGCTCTTAATCTTGCTAATCTCTTCATGGCTCTGTGGGAGGAGATTGTCGTCAATGTTTGCCAGAGGCCCCAGCTCAAGTTGTGGGCTAGGTACATTGACAACATCCTCCTCCTATGGGATGGAACCTGCAGTGAACTGGATCTTTTTATGGAAGATCTCAATAAAAACACTAGGGGTATTTCTCTTAGCTTTGAGGCCAGTCAGTCCAATATCAATTTTTTAGACCTCAATATAGCTATTCAACATAACCAATTTGTTACCTTCACATTTTTTAAAAATACGGATCATAACTCCTACATACCAATAGATAGTTGCCACCAAAAATCGTGGCTTGAATCGGTACCAAAAAGCCAATTTTTACGCCTTAAACGTAACTGCACTGATGCAGATCAGTTTTTGGAACAAGCAGGTGTTCTTGTGGAGAGAGTCTTGGAGAAGGGTTACTCTATGGAATCACTTAACATCACTTTGAATGAAATCAAAACTTTAGATAGAAGGGACCTATTAATTGATAGGCCGCCCCGTGAGAATAACTCTTCCCTAGTTCCATTCATTACCACCTACTCAGTGCAGCACAACAGTATTAAAAACTTGGTGAAAAAACATTGGCACATTTTGGGTAATGATCCCCTCTTAAGATCTGTCCTACCAGATAGGCCGCAGGTTGTATTTAGGGGTGCATTGTCATTAAAGGATAAATTGGCCCCTAAATAAAAGGGGCTTCTTTGATAACCTTACAGGTTTTTATAAATGTGGACGGTGTCGGGTGTGCTCCATAAACGCTGGCACACAGAGACGGACTCAAAAGTTCATTTCCCATAGTACACATATCGAGCATGAGATTGAACCTTTCATTACGTGTTCGACGGAGGGGGTCATTTATCTGCTCCAGTGCCCTTGCGGGTTACAATATGTGGGCAGGACTAAGCGACCCCTCTCCGTCAGACTTAACGAACACATCACTAATATCAAGAATGGTTTTCCAAAACATTGAGTCTCCAAACATTATTTGACCACACACAACAAAGGCCGCTCTAAAACCATTTTTTTGGGATCGACAAATACCGCCCCCAATGGAGGGGGAGTTCGCTTGTTAGGAGCATCTCTAGACTTGAAATGCTATGGGCCCATAAAATCAAATGCTATACCCCATATGGTCTTAATGTGGATATAGATACCAATGCCTTTATAGACAACTCCTGAGGCAATTTTGGTTTAGGGTTCAAGTATATGGCCCCTTCTAATTTAGATAGGGCATTATGTTTGTAAATATGGGGCATTTTTGTTCTTCTAATATTTGTATAGGGGGATGGTACAGGCTCCTTGTGGGTCAGTTGAAATCATTTTGGAACTAATATGATGTTGATTCATTTTAATACCCCATTTTTTATATATTTATTTTTTGTATACATATTTGTTAGAAGTATTGTAAATATGTATTAACCATAGGTTTTACCATGCAGTGTCTATATGAAATATGGACTTTTCAACTTATTTTCCTTTGCCTTCAATTAATTATATTATCCCCTTTATTGATATTTTTTAATATCAATTTTTAGTACTTATGAGCCTATTTGGTAATGATCGGGGTTGCATATATAATATTTCATCAAGGTTGATCCTCATGAAACATCCATTTCACCCGTTCTCGAGTCCCTATTTAGTTTTTATGTGGTCACCGCCTTGGTTCATAGATTAAGGTAGTAAGGTTACGCCACTCTTTAGATTTTTTTAAAAGGTGATCATGATGAGGGTGGTTTTATAAACCCTCAATGCCATCTGATCTCCTGTTTTTATATAGTCCTTTATAGCTCTCTATATAGTCCTTTGGAGTGCTTTGGATTTGATTATTCGTGGCAGAACGGTTTCCAACATTAAATATGGTGGATTTGGGTATTTGCCAGTTTTCCTGGTGAAGCTCTAGATGATTTCCGGTTTCTGACCCAAACTGAGGCTTGTCTCATCCCTATGTATATATTACGCAATACGTCAGTACGTCGCCCGTGCCCCAGACAACATCATTATATGACGAAACGCGCGTTGGGAGGAGCTGACGTGCTGACGTCATCGTCCAAGGGACGGGCGTTCGTACAAGCCGGCCGGCTGCTATGCTGTTTTTTATCCTGGATATTGTAAGTGTTATTTTAATTGTTATTAAACGTTGGTCTGTCAGAATTACGCTATGGTGAATCTTTTGGATTATCTGAACGGCATCCTTATCTGACCAATCTATCTGATCTGGGACTCGGTTGATCTGGGTTGTATGTTGATCACCTCCTAAGAATCTGCTGAGGCATCGGCCTCCCATCTTCCCCCGGATAAAGGCCCTGGCCGG